>NC_083716.1:232989331-233678081 GCF_028564815.1 Eubalaena glacialis
CAAATTCTGGACAATAATAAGAAACAACCAAAGGAGAATTCTAAAAGATGAAAAGAGGAAGGCAAACTAGTTAGGGACTCTAGGGCTAGAAGAACAATGTAGTAGCAGGGGACTTTACAAGCCCTCCAGCAACAGAAGGGGACCCAGGCGCCGGGTTTCTGGATCCCAACCCCACAATAGAAGGTGGCTCAAGCATACTCGTTCCTCACTCAGATCTAACCGGTGGCCCTCCAACAACACCAGGCAATCCCAGCAGCACCTATAAGACAAATTGACTGGGATCTCTGCTGATGGCAAGTGGCCAGGAAAAGGGCTCTCCTTCCCCACCACACCTGAGACTTGTCTCCCTCACCAGGAGACGCCAGGCATCTGGGTGGCCCTGACAACAGGGATCCTGCCACAGAGGTGACCTAGCCCCAGAAGTCTCTTTGTCCCTATGGGCCTGAGACTCCCCTCCCCCACCTAGAGGTAACAGACAGCTGGGGGAACATCAGTAAGGGGGATCCTGCCGCAGCAAGCAGCCCAGCCTGGGAAGCCCCTTTGTCCTCATAGGTATGAGACTCCCCTCCCCCACCCAGAGACACCTGGCATCCAGGTGGCACTAGCAAGGGAGATCCTACCACAAGTATATGGTCCAGGAAACCTCTTTATCCTCATGGGCCTGAGATGCCCCTCTCCCACCCAGAGATGCTGAGCAGCCAGGTAGCACCCGTCGAAGGGGGTGCCACTACCCCAAAAACCCTAAACGAGAAGCCTCTTTGTCTCTGCATGGACGTGGGCTAGGATGTGTTCCTCATCCCCGTTAGAGAGACCAGCCAGGCGGCCAGGCCTCAGGAGGTTCCTGCCAGCCCCTCAGCAGTACCAGCAGAAACTAGTGGGAGCCCCAGTGGTACCTTGTCAACCAAACATATCAAAATAGCGTTGCAAAGGCTCTGAAAACTAAATTGTCACTGTAACTACAGCCCACAAAAGTAGTCCGGGACCTGCACGCTAACCCTAGACAGGGTGACTGCCTTCTAAAAGACAAGATTTAAATAAGACCTTGAACCTGCTAACATTATAGCCAAAAGGTCCAGGATACATTAGAAAATCACCTTATACCAAGAACCAGGAAAATCACTACTTGAGTGAGGAACGACAACTAACACCAAGTTAGCTGATGCCAACACCAAGATACTGCAGTTACCTGATAGCGATTTAAAATAGCCATCATAAATATGCTTTAACAGCAATTAAAAATTCTCTTGAAACAAATGAGAAAACTGAAAGTCTCAGCAAGGGAATAGAAGTTATAAAAAGGGAACTAAATGGAAATTATAGAACTGAAAAATACAGCAACAAATGAAATACTTGCTGGATGGGCTCAGTAGTAGAGGTGACTCAGCACAGAATTATTTAACTTGAGGACCAATCAATAGAATTTACCCAATCTGAACAGAGAGAAAATACATTGAAAAAAAATGACCAGAGCCTCAGGAAGCCGTGGAACAGTAAAAAAAAATCCAGCATTCAGATAATTGGAGTCCCAAAAGAAGGATCAAGAGAGTGGGGCTTAAAGAATAGATTATGCTGGGGACTTCCTTGGTGGTCCAGTGGTAAATAATCCGCCTTCCTATGCAGGGGACGTAGGTTTGATCCCTGGTCAGGGAACTAAGATCCCACGTGCCGTGGGGCAACTAAGCCCGCGTGCCACAAACTACAGAGCCCACATACCCTGGAGCTAGCGCGCCACAACTAGAGAGAGAAAAAACCCCGCAGGCCACAACTAGAGAGAAGCCCGCGTGCTGCAACGAAGAGCCTGTGCCACACGCCTCAACGAAGACCTCGCCTGCCGCAACTAAGACCCCACGCAGCCAAAAAGAAAAAAAGAATACATTGTGCTGACTGGGAACAGGTTAAAAAAGTACCTTAGAGATTTTGAGGTCCTAGCAACAGTTGTATAACATTAATGTGTGATGGTATCCATCTGTATGATTATAATTTTCTTCTTTTCTGGTGGACTCAGTAACTTGTGTTTAAGGTTAGAGAATAGCAGTGTCTGAATGGTTCCAGAATTGAGGATTTTTGGGGTAGGTGCAATGGAACAGCAAGAGGGGTGAGGCATTTGATGACATACGTAACAGGACTTGAAGTGATGAAACATGGTGTCTCTGGCAGGTAGGAAAGGACTCAAGGCCAAGAGGTAGCTAACAGACATAGAGAGAAGGCAAGGATCAAGGCACTAGTGGTCTTGATGTGGTGAAAAAGCCCGTGGAGGGGCACAGGAGAGTGAGAGAGCTGAATGATGGGTCAGTCCAAGATGATGTGTTTCTCTTGGTAGAAATAGCACGTACCTGTGCTATTGAATTTTTGCCTGATGAAATGAGAGACAGGGTTTAATCTTGGAAAGAAGGAAGGTTAAAAGGTTTCAGCATTTGAAGGCATAATAAAGGAGTTATTTACGTTTAATAACATTTTAAAATAAACAACTGTTGTGTTGTTCGCCTGAGATACTGGTATAGTTCATGTGAGAAAAATGTAATGCAGAACAAATCCCTGGAGCCGTACTTCCCTGCTGGAGTCTTACATGTTTCTTTGAGACATAGGTCTTGGTTTTAAAAGCACTTTCATCTAATTAACCTGTGTATTGCTTAGTTTTCCTTGGGTATATGTGCGCGCTGGCTTCAGTTGTTGCAACTTAAATATAGATAACTTAGTCACAGAGCATCACTGAGAGGTACTTCATTTAGACTTAGAAAAACTGCTGGACCCAGATAGTTGACCAAATAACAGCCTACTGACTTCTCCCAACTGTTATCCAGTCCTACAGATAAACAGCATTGACTATATCTTTGGTATTTTCAGGTGGTTTACATCTTGGAAAAAAAACATTCCCGTGCAGCGACTGGCTTCCTCAAACTCTTGGCCGATAAGAACAGTGAACTGTTTAGGAAGTATGCCCTGTTTTCTCCCTCGGACCACCGGGTGCCTAGAGTTTATGTACCTCTCAAGGACTGTCCTCAGGACTTTGTGACCCGGCCTAAAGATTATGCCAACACGCTGTTCATCTGCCGCATTGTGGACTGGAGGGAAGACAGCAACTTTGCCCTGGGGTAGGTGGCCTCTGGCGAGAAAAACCACAGATCCCAGACAGAGCTTGGTTTAGGTAGCATTTGCGTAAACTTTTTTGTGTGTATTTTAATTATTATTTCTTCATTAAAGCATGCGTGCTAGGTGTGGTTCTTCAGAAATCACCCTTAGGTACCACCTCAACTGGCCACCTATAGGTTCCTTGAATTGCCAGGCAATCACCTTTTTTGTCTGTTTTTGGTTTTTGGCATAAAACATAAGCACATTCTGAACCTCTGCTTATTTCCTGTTATGTTATGAATCCTGTTTGTACTTGTGAACTTGAAAAGAATTCATTGTATCAATCAGATCCCTCCTTTCAGACACTAGTGTTAAAATATGTGAAATTCCAGGGGTATTCATGGGACCTCAGTCTCCCATGCTTTAAAATATGAATGTAAATGTATGTTTGAATGATGTGCTTTTTTGGTATTGATCCTTCAGAGGTTTCACTTATGGCATTAAACATTAAATTACCCTAGTGTAAACAGGGAAAGGTACCATGTTTTTAGGGAAGCTTTCAGAAACCAGTCTAACTTAAATATAGATTATATAGCCAGAGAGCATCATGGATAGCCATTTCCTTGTAATCTGAAGAAACTGCTGGACCTAGCTGTTTGATCAAATGCCGTGCCTGTTTCCTTCTTACAGTTGGTATTCATTTTGAAAGAGAAGTGGTATTAAGTTTTAGCTATATCTGTAGCCCTTTACTATAGATGGTGTCTGGTTTATGCTTAGGTTTCATTTTAGGAAATGAAAATAAAGGCATACAAGCTAGAAAAATTTGCTCTGACACTACTTTTAGTCTAATTTGGTGACTTGCTTGTTGGTCATCTAACTTGTACAGGATGGACCCTCCTGGGAATGTTCCGTGATTATGAGTGCCGACACTGAATGGATGGCCACAGTGTGCTGCTTTGATGAGGTTTATTCTCTGCTTAGCCTTTTATGGTTAGTGAAGTAAACCAAATCAAATCTGTGTGTCCTAATGCAATTTAAGAAATACTATCCTGGGCCACTTTCTCAGTGATATGAAGATCACTGTGATTTAGATGATCTCAGAGCCACTCAGGAACAGTTGCACTTTCTTTTTTGCTCTCAAGTGGTGGGATTGCAATGTCATCATTTTGAAGCCTAACTCATTATCCAAAAGTGACGTCAACCCCTTGAGCCCTAAATAGCCCTTCTCAGCGGCTTGCCAGTTTCTCACCATCCACTCAAAAGGCTCGATAATGGCTGTGCCACCTGGCCCTGGTGATTGTGCCCGCCACACTCTGCTTGGCAGTGAAAAGGGAACACTTTCACATCAAGGCAGGAAATCCAGCCTTGTCTTTTATCTGCCTTTCTGTCATATCCCATTGTGTATAGTTGATTGGGCTGTTTCCTTAGTTTCTGAGCTGTAAGGGTGTAGTCAGGAAATCTTCACAGAATGAGTTTCTCTTATTACTCAGATGGCCCTTCAGGTGCTTTTTTAAACAGATGCTCCCTTACTTCATCAAGAACTCTTTTCTTGTGGGTAAAGTACAACAATAATCAAAAAAGGAGTCAGGCCTTTGAAGCAGCAAGGACATTCTCTGAATCTCAAGAAAGAATATTTTAAAATAATAACCATATATTAATCATCTATTTTTCAAAATGCAAAAGTTTGAAGATTCTCATACTTAGATGGAAAACTGTGCTTTTTCTCTACCTTGTTACTATAAAGACATTACAAATTGTCTTCTATGGAAATAAGCCTTTTAAAATCTTTGTGGAAAAGAGAAAATTTATCTCAAGAAATAAAATGCGGCGGGTTTTCATGATGAAGTTCTCAGCTGACATCTGTCTCGTGAGGCGTGTGTGCTGCAGCTGTTGCCTGTTGGTGGTCGCCTTGCTAGTTTGTTCTGGCTATCTGTTACTGATCTTTAGGAGCTGAGGTCACCGTTTCCCAGTCAGAACATGCTGTGCTGTGACCGCTTGGGTTTCCTCTCTCATCTTTGCCAGGTTCTGACCCGGAGCGTGAAGGTAGTACTTGCTCTGGGTATGAATGTGAAAGCACAGAAACCATGCCTAAAAACCAAGTTTAACCGAAGCGCCTTTCTTTTGAATTTCTTCCCTGCTCCAACACTCTACCCTTAAAAATTATTGAACTTCTGCCTATATAATTGCTACTGATTATTCAAGTCCAAAGTCATTTACTTCTTCTGTAGTTAAATTCAGTTCACAAAGACAGGTGTTAATCATATGTGTAAGTCACTGCTGTATTGTGTGAGAAATACAAAGGTAAACAAGCTGTGGTTTCTTTATTTAAAGAAATGATAACCTAATGCAGAAGGAGTTTACATAAATGTCCTAGGATTAATTTGATTCTAAGAAATGGAATCCTACTTGATCTAATTTAAATAAAAGTGGTGATTAATATAAGACATCGGTGGTTCACCTAAAACCCAGGGCAGTAAGCGTAGGCAGGTCTCATGAGGAGCTCAGAACTAACAAGGTGGCAAAGGAGTCACAGCTTCTCTCTCAACCACCCTGACCAGTCCAGCCACCACATGGTATCTTTTCTCTACCCCCTTCTGCACATGAGTTGTATTAGTCTGCTTTTCTCTACACAGTAGCCATTTACCTGCTTGATAGCATACATGGCCCCCAAATGGTACTGCCGGTCCTCCGCAGGTCACACACTGTAGTCTACAGCACAATACAGAATTCCTAGGGTAGAAGATCTTTATTGGTCAATTGAGACAGTTATTTGCCTAACAGTTTTAAACAGAGGTAGGGGTCCGAGGTCCTGCGATCCACTGCCCCATTATCAGGGACTGGGGGACTCAACTCTCTGGCAAAGAGTGTGGGTAAAGCAGATGGACTGAATGTCCTGTCTCTTTGAGCTCTAGCTGTGGTACAAAGCAGAGTGTTGTAAGCTCTTCCATAGGAATATAATAATTTTCTGGAAGCTTAGAGGAGGTGGATGAAGGGGGAAATCCAGGGTTGCTTCTGGGAGAGTGGAAGCCTCTTTGCTAAAAGATCACTCTGATTCAGAGTCCAGAGTGGGTGGGAAGGGCCATGACTGAAAGCAAGCAGTAGGCTGTCGCACTAAGATGGGATGGGAGAACCTGAAGTAAAGGAGCTGCAGTGAGGGAAGCAAAAGGAATGAAAAGAGTCAGGGGAGATGAAGAAGGTAAATTTTCTCAGACATGGTAACCAATTGGAAGTGGGGCATGAAAGAGAAGGACAGAACCTTGAATGAACTCTCAGGCCTCTGACTTGCGTAATTGGTTAGATGATGGCATTTAATCACGATTCATCAAGGACAACTTCATCTCCTACTGTTCCCTTCATTTATGCCTCATTGCTTGCCGTTTCATTGCTAACTGTGTTCATAGCTCCAGACTTTTGCACACTACACTTCCTTTCCCAGCAGCAGCTTTCTCCTCTCCCCAGTGTTTATTTAGTGAAATACTCAACTTTTAAACTTAACTCAGTCGTCTACTCGGAAAATGTCCCCTGACTGAGTCCTCCGTCATGGGTGCTCCCATAGTTTCTAATAATACCACTCTTAAAGCTCTCATCTGTTTGTATTGTAATTGCTTATGTAAGTTATTTACTTGGCCATGAACTTCTTTAGGACAAGGATACTCAGTGAATGTTTGCTGGCTGGTCAGATGGGTAGATGAAAATGATTTGATGACCCCAAGGTCTTCAGCCATGTTGGCTAGGAAGATGTTGTACCATAAATCAAGCTAGAAAACACAGGAGTAGTTTAGAACAGAAAGTGATGAGAACCAGGTTCTATGGTTTCAAAATCAACACTTGATAACAATATACAGTCAGTATATAACCGCAGGTGGAGAACCCCACATTTAGAATCTTTAACAAATAGGTTAAGTAGCATGTGCACATTAATAGAATGTATAATTTCAGTAGCTTTGGAAGGGGCCTTCAGAAGGCCATCAGTCTTGGTGCCCCCTTCAGTGTAAGCATTGCTTCTCTGGCACTCCCAGTGGCACCTTGGTGCCTCCAGTTAAGGGAAGCCCAAAGAGAATTACAGTACTAGAGACCTCTGGTTGTTAAAAGTTGTTTTTTATCTTGTTCTTGGAATTACCATGAGAGATTTCAGTTGAAGCTTATTCACCTCTATACATTACATGCCACACTTTGATGAACCTTAGTCCTGTAATGCTATCAAAAATCTAAAGGTAATCTGTTCTTAGTGAACCCTTACTGGCTTTTCGGGATCACTGCTTTTTGTTATGCATCACAACGTATTTAGTACTTTTTATATTTAGTACTAGATTCTTGTCCAAGATACTTAAAAAGCCACATTGGCTTCCTTGCTGGAATGATTTGTAATTATATAATCAGACTTATAGTTTTAAGAGCTTCTCAACTCTCTTAAATCATCCTTCCCTTTAGAAACTCTTGCAGTGGAATTCATGCTTATACTTCCTCAGACCTTTGTGAAATCTGCTATCCTAAAATATAGAGTTTACAGTCCCAGCCTTCTCTTCCAGGATGTCATGCACATGGAGATATCAAGGTCACTTTCTCCTAGATTTATCATGGTTTCTTCTTCTGGAATATTTAAGGATAAATCTTGAAGAAAATGAAAAAGTTTTACAGCAGCTACTGTGAAAAACATAATAGTGTTTCTTGGCAACACTGAAGACTAACTAAAGATCTATGACATGAATTGACCTAGAGCAAACTGACATATTTATATTACTTTCTCTAGCAAACTTTGGTAGCTTTAAGGGATGGGAAGGAGGAAAATGAATAGGTCAGTGCATGTATAGCAGGGTTGAGAAATTTTTGGTTGAACATGGATTGTCTAGGCTTAATGTCATAGTACTGCTCATTTTAAGAGAATGAAGGACAGCGGCTTCCATTGGAGAGAGTGACTGGGTGAGGTGAAAGGAGAGGAAGGGAAGTTCTGATTGACGATGTGTGTGGTGGGGAAGAAGTGGTTGATGGGGAAGGGGGTCTGTTCTGGTATCTTCTTCAACTCCCACCTTTGCACCTATAAGGTGTCAGTAATCAGACAATCAGAAATATTTGTTGACTAACAGAAGCAAATACTTTTACTATTCCATTCAGGTTTGATAGATACCGAATTTCTTATGAGCTAGATATGAATTGGGGAGGTGGTCATTAAATTACATTAAACTGTATTTAGGAAAATGAAACAGTAACTAGGTTGGTAGAAAAAACAAACAGGATAAATCAGTTTGTTTCATTGAGGCATAGCCTACAAGATTTGCAAATTGAAAAATGGCTCTAGCTAGTCCTTCCCCCTGTGCAAAGAGTATTTCACCTTTTCAAGAGAATGTTCGTATCTGAAGACTCTTCTGAGGAAGAGGCTGTGTTATGTAATCCTAAAAACTTGTGTTACCAAACTTAGACTTTATAAGTCCTTTTTGGAGGGGGTGTGGCTCTAGCTTGGCTGGTAGACAAAAAGCAAATCAGGCTGAGGAGGGGGCTCTTTTTTGTGACCGTTGGGCTCCACCTGGTGGCCTGGAAGGATCCGCTTTGGTAAAAGCTAATGTCTTCAACATTGAGAGCATCTTGGTCAAAACAGAGCAAAAGTAAAAGGAATGGGGGAGAGTGGTCCTGATGCAGGCTTTGTTTCCAAATTGTTCCTTCCTTGTACCGTGTGCAATCATTAACCCTTCTTCCATGGTTGTCAGCTTCATCCACAGTCTTCTTGAAAATATTATTTTAAAGTATTAGAGAACCGTAGCTACCATCAGCCTCCTCTTTGTTCCCTTCACATTGACATTAAGCTCTTCACTCTCAATCTTTATGGGCCTTCCCTAAAATCAGTCAGTGTTATTGAGCCTTGCTTCTCTTCCACATTCTGTCATCACTGATCTGCCCACACTTTTTTTTTAAAAGTCCCCAATTCCTTACCTGCTGCCTTCTGCTGCATCATAATACTGAGCCAGAAAAAGGGAAATGATATGTTCTTTCCTCCTGATTATAGAAAATAATACGTAAAATATACAGCTCAAGTATTTGCCATACTTTGTTTTCACTGTGTATTGTTACTGAAGTTCTGGGTGTGGCCATGTTTGATTGTTCTCCACTTGCAGGTTCTCAGGGATCTGATATACCATTGTATCTGTTTGCATGGGGTTTCCAACATAGGCCAATATGCATGAAAGCATTTATGTGAGAGCGATAATGATAGTGATAATCACTCCAAGAATGTATGACTGCCTTCCTGTGTATAGCCTAGTTTTAAGGCTAAAACTTTATGAGGCTGTGTGGTAGAGGAAGGAGGATGAATGGCTTGCAACACTAATGTTGACTGTTAAGTGTTCCTATTTAAGGCACAGGGACCAATTCGAAGGACTTTCCTGTCTTAATTTCTTCTATCTGTAGCTGGCCCCTTCCCTCAGTAAGGTTTTTACTAGCACATTGCGCAGAACAGTGGACCTAATGCTTATTTGTTGAGAATGTTTGCACATACACACAACTCCCAAGGGTAAGAAGCTGGGAATGTTTCAGCACTGTCCTGATTAATCTTACAGTAGGACCCAGTTGTAACAGCGATTGTGAATGGGAACAGTGTTTGTGGAGGAACTCTGGTGAGTGAAAAAAATTGAGGTAGTGATCATTATAAATTATTCTAATGAGGAAAACTTTCTATCTCACAACTATTTGTTATTGCAGTATCAAAATTTAAAAAAAATTGCAGTTTTTTCCAATACATACTCACTATATATTTGATATTAAGATTATTTAAAACATGTGCTATAGAAAGTGAAAATTTTCCAGAATTTCATCTCCTGAAATAATCACTATTAAGGGTTGGGTATATATTTGTCTAAAATATTGTTTTAAAAGATTTATTGGACTTCCCTGGTGGTGCAGTGGTTAAGAATCCGCCTGCCAATGCAGGGGACACGGGTTTGAGCCCTGGTCCAGGAAGATCCCAGGAAGTAGTTGTGGGGCACTGGCGGAGCAACTAAGCCCATGCGCCACGACTACTGAGTCTGCACTCTAGAGCCTGTGAGCCACAACTGCTGAGCCCGCATGCCTCAACTACTGAAGCCCGCGCGCCTAGAGCCCGTGCTCCACAACAAGAGAAGCCACCGCAGTGAGAAGCCCGCGCACCACAACAAAGACTAGCCCCCGCTCTCCACAACTAGAGAAAGCCCGCGCACAGCAACAAAGACCCAATGCAGACATACATACATACATACATACATAAAGAAATAAATAAAATGAGGTTTCCTTTATTAAAAAAAATTTATTAATATTAATTGCAAAGTATGTTTCACAGATAAAAGAATACATGTAACACTTATGTAATTTTTGAATTCTTGTATTTAAACCAACCCTTGAACTCACCACCCAGATTAAGAAATCTGTCACAATACTGTTGAAGCTCCCTGTGTGTTCCTCTCTGTCCTAACCCCTAATTTTTTCCCAGGAGGTAACCACTGTCTCAAACATATACTTTTCTTTATAATTTACCCATATTTATATCCCTGAAAGTATTAGTTTTGCTTGTTTTTGAACCTTATAAAAAATACCATGCTACCCAGATTCTTCTGCGACTTGCTCTTTTTTCATTTAACATTATGTTTCCAAGATATAGTCATATATTTCATTCATTTTAATTCATAATACTTCTATTTCCTGAAATATAATTTGTTTATCTAGCAGTGCATATTTGGGTTGAACCGAGGTTTTTGCTATTATAAACAATGCTCCTATGAACATTCCAGTGCTTACTAACTGGTTTCTCTAGACTCTACTTAAGAGTAAAATTACTGCATCATCTGTGATGCATATGTGCATGTTTAACTTTACAACTTTACAGCCAAATCATTTTCCAAAGTGGCTGTACCCATTTTTAGTCCTACCAGCAGTGTTTAAACTCCATTGCTTCACATTCTTATAACATGTGGTATTGTTAGACTCTTCAGTTTTTGCCAAACAAGTGGATGTAAAATGGTCTCTTATTGTGATTTCAATTTGTATTTTCCTAATTACTGATGAGATTGCGCACCTTTTCATATATTTATGGTCATTATGTTTCCTCTCCTAGAGATTATCTTTAATGTTTTTACTCATCTTTTTCACAGTTAATTTTTTGTTTAGATAATTTAGATTTAAAATTGCAAAAATGGTACAGAGAGTTCCTGTATCCCCTTTACCCAGCTTCTCCTTATGTGAACATCTTTATATTATCATAGAATATTTACCAAAACTAAGACATTAACTTTGGTACAATACTGTTAAATAAAGTAGAGGATTTATTCAGATCTTATCAGGTTTTCCACTAACCTCCTTTTTCTGTTTGAGAATCTGGTCCAGGATCCTACATTGCAGTTGTCATGTCACTGTAGTTTTTCCAATTTGTGATAATTCCTCAGCCTTGTCTTTCATGACCTTGACACTTCTGAAGAGTACTGGTCAGTGATTTTGAATGTTTCTCGGTTTGGGTTTGTCTAATGTCTTCTCAGAATTAGATTGAGATTAAGCATTATTGGGAAGGATACCACAAAGTGATGTACATCATATCAGGGGGTACGTGATATCAGTATGTATACTGGTGAAGTTAACCTTGATCACTTGGCTAAGATGGTATCTGCCAGAATTCCTAACTTACTATTTTCCCTTGTAAATACTATACTATATTCTGGGAGATAGTTTTTGAAACTCTGCAATTCTCTTTTTGCTTAGACTTTCACTCACTCATTTTAGCATTCTTTTTTAATTGGGCTGTTTGTCATTTGATTTTTTTTTTGGAGTTCAAATAAAGTATTCTAGAAAGTAGTCTTCTAGCAGTTAAATAATACGGAAAGTATCTTTTCCTTGGTTTAAGAGTTGTCTTTTCATGTTGTTAATGTTAACTTCTGAAGAACAGACACTTTTAAGTTGCATTTTCTAACTTTTTGGTGCTGGTATATAAAATTACAGTTAATTTTTGTATATTAATTCTTTATCCAGACACCTTGCTAAATCCTCTTATTAATTTTAATACTTTGGGTATAGTTTCCTTTGGATTTTTAATGTAGATAATCATATCATTGGTAAACAGATTTGTTTCTTCAATTCAAATCCCTAAAACTTTTATTTCTTTTTCAAATCTTCCTGAACTGGCAACTCACAATTGGGAAAGAGATATTTTCCACACAAATAAGTAATGACAGTTCAATTTTGAGTGAAAGAAATAGTAGCAGGCATTTTTTTCTTGTTCCTGATTTTTTTGATATTAGTATTAATAACTTTGCTAACGTGGCAGCTGGTTATTAAAGGACTCAGGTGTTTACCTAGATCCATGTTTTGGGTTTTATTTATTTTTTTACCATCTTCAGTTTTCTTAGTTTTCCTTTGGAGTTTCAAGGAGGAATAGAATGCCTTTTTTCCAGGCTCAAGAGCATTAATTTGTTTATTTATTTATTCAACCATCATGTATTGGGCACTTAAGATGAACAAACTTCAGTGTAAGATACAGAAACAAAGAAATGTTTATTCTCTTTAGGATGATTCTCCTCATCTATAATAAATAAGAGCTGTACAATACCTAAAGCACTATTACACAGCTAGAAAGAGGCATGTGCCAGAAAGGAGATATAATCAAAGGAGAGTGATAATACTGAGGAGAGAGATCTGCTCTGGGGAAGGGATGACTTCTTGGTCTTGCTGCTATATTCCATGAAGGTGAAATGAGCTTGTTTTATTTTTTTGGGGCCTGGTTCAACATGGAAATCATAAGGGGAGTGGCTTTAAGATAGAAATACATTGCTTAAGGAAGGAGCCATTAACTGTAGTTTTATGCTCTAGAACCAGCCGTACCATGTCAGTGTGTACTGAATATCTACAAGATATATGATGTGAACAGTCCTGAGATTTTATTTTTGGTAGTAAGAGCTTTATATTTTCTGTTGCAGAGTGAAGGGAAGGAAAGGAAAGTTTGCTTCTCATGGAAGATATTTTAAAATATTTTTATATTAGTTAGGATGCTTTTAGCACCAAGTGATAGAAAACCCTGACCCAAAGTGACTTAAATAATAAGGGAATATATTATCTCACATAAGTGGGAATCCAGAGGTTGTGCAGGCTTCAGGCCTAGTATAGTCAGTGACTTGATATTATCAGATTGCCCTTTGCTGTTTTCAGTGATCTAGCAGTGGATTCTCTATGGCTGTGAAGATGGCTGCCAGTGTGGTCAAGCTGCATGCTTTCTTGATCACATCAAACAAGGAAGGGGGAAATTCTATCCACCAACCATGATATCGATTATGGTCTCCAGGGGAGCTATGCTCTGATTTTATTAGAATAATGAAGCTCTAAAGATGAGATGAGTTCCCTCTATGAAGAAGATTAGGTTTCTATTGGGAAGGAGGAAGAGGGGATTGAATGTTGGTTAGGCAACCAGCACTGGGCACCATAGTTTCATTATAATAAATGTTTCTATACTTTTTAAATTAAAAATGTTACAACGTTAAAGGAAGTTTAGAAAATAAAGAAAATAGTCACTCATAATCCTTTTTCTCTAAAAAAAAACACCATTCCCTTTTAATCTTTTCATAAATGTTTTTACATAGTTAAATTATACTATTCCTAAATACATTTTATTTTTTTACTTTATGTCATAGTCATTTTTATGTTGCTACATCTTCAAAATTATTTTTTAAATGCATAATAATCAGTTGAACAAATATGCCATGGTTCAGTTTATCATTTACCTATTAGTGGAAATCTAGATAACTTCTTTTACTCATTTGTCTCAGTTTTATTTTTTAGAACAGTTTTATATTTACAGAAAAATTGTCAAGATAGTACAGAGAGTTCTCATATACCCCCGCACCTAGTTTCCCCTATTGTTAACATGTAGTATGGTGCATTCGTTACAGTTAATGAACCAAAACTAATATGTTATTATTAACTAGGGTCCATACTTTTATTCAGAAATCCTTGATTTAAAAAAAAAAATCTAACGTCCTTTTTCTGTTCAGGGCTCCCATTTAGAATACCTGTATATCACATTTAGTTGTCATGTCTCTTTAGGGTCCTCTTGGCTGTGAGAGTTTCCAAGTTATTTGGTTTTTTTTTTTTTTTTTAAATTCTTTATCAATCATAACTTTTATTTTTATTTTTTTAAAATTAATTTATTTATTTTTGGCTGTGTTGGGTCTTCGTTGCTGTGCGCGGGCTTTCCCTAGTTGGGGCGAGCAGGGGCTACTCTTAGTTGCGGTGCGCGGGCTTCTCACTGCGGTGGCTTCTCTTGTTGCGGAGCACAGGCTCTAGGCCTGCGGGCTTCAGTAGTTGTGTCTCGCGGGCTCTAGAGAGCAGGCTCAGGAGTTGTAGCGCACGGGCTTAGTTGCTGTGCGGCATGTGGGATCTTCCTGGACCAGGGCTTGAACCCGTGTCCCCTGCATTGGCAGGCGGATTCTTAACCACTGTGCCACCAGGGAAGTCCCCCAAGTTATTTTTGAAGGACATATTTTAGTGCAGAGTAGGTTGCTTTTTAAGAGAATTGGCCATTTAAAAATTTTATTTATTTATTTATTTATTTATTGGCTGCATTGGGTCTTCATTGCTGCACGCAGGCTTTCTCTAGTTGCGGCGAGCAGGGACTACTCTTGGTTGTGGTGCGCGGGCTTCTCATTGCAGTGGCTTCTCTTGTCGCAGGGCACGGGCTCTAGGCGCATGGGCTTCAGTAGCTGTGGCTCGTGGACTCTAGAGCGCAGGCTCAGTAGTTGTGGCGCATGGGCTTAGTTGCTCCACGGCATGTGGGATCTTCCCGGACCAGGGATTGAACCCGTGTCCCCTGCATTGGCAGGTGGATTCTTATCCACTGCGCTACCAGGGAAGCCCCTGGCCAGACATTTTGATGCAACATTGAATCATAGTTGTCCTAAAGCAGCTGTTATCATCTTTTCAGACAGTGAATAGAAGACAGAAACTGCTTAGAAAGTTGAAATATTTGAACTGTAACACATGAAAGGGAAAGTTACTTTCAGTATTCATTTAAAATAAAATTTACACTGAAATAAAAATATAAAACAAATCCTCCTGTAAGAGAAATACACAGTGTGTAAGTCAGTTCCTTACTAGCTTCTGCTTTTGTTTAGATCCCAAGGTATTTTGGTTTTTAGAGTGATGGCAGAATTTATAAGTAGACAGCATATGATTCTTTCTGAGGCATCTGGGGTCGGAATACATGAGCTCTTATTGCTGACCTGTTAGATTTTTATCTCCTGCAAGCTATCTAGTCTATGCTACTATCAAATGCATCTTGAGTGAAAACCTATAATAAATTTATTTAAATATGATATTTGAGAAACATTCTCTGCAACTTAGTAAAATAAATGTTAATTACTACTAATAGAAGCTTGGAGTCATTGATCACATTTGGAGGCCCTAATCAAAATATAATTTTGTTTTTATAGGCCATGTTATAATATCAATGAACAAATCAAGATTCTTTGGACTCAGAATAGAGCCTGGTGAAAAAATTTTGCCAGAACACAACCAACAATAAAATTAAATAAGATAAAAGACAGGGTTGTTTTTTTTTTCCTTTAAATTTCAGCAAAGATCTAATGACTGACATGACTTGTTCTGACGAATATTAGGTCCATCATCACCTGCTTACTTTTGTCCTCCTTTCCTTTCACCTTTCCATCCCAACAGAAGTGGATCCAGTACTCAACACTAGTCTTCTTTTTGGAGAAATTGCTCCATTTCTTGGTAGGCTGTCGTCTTTATCTAGTAGTCCTTCAGAAATGGTTTGTGAGAATTACATTCTGTGAGTTCTTGCATTTAAAAATCTTCATCTTTAAAGTGCACTAACTTCAGTGGTAATTTTCTGTATTAGTTTTTCCTGAGACATGGTATATACCCTTTCTGTCTGTAAAATTTCTTTTATTTCAGGAAAGTTGTCTTAGTGATATTTTTGAAAATGTTCTCTATTTCATATATGCAGTTCCTTCCTTCAGGAATATCAGTTATGCCAATGTTTGATCTCCTTCACCTACCTTTCATATCTGTTTTCCCTATAATCTTTTTATACTCTTAGTACGTTCCAATTTGATTTTTTCCCACTTCCCTCAGACTTTTCTCTATGATCCTTATTTTTTTCAAATAGTGTCAGTTCTTCATTAGTTATCTCCCGTATGACTTTTCATTTCTATGATGGTTTTGTTTTTCTTTTCTACTTATTTCCTGTTTTCTATGTCTAACACACTAGTTTTTATTTCCTTTTGTGAAATTTATTTATTTTGTATGCACTTGGATCTTTGCTTTGAGCTCTTCTTTAGTGGTGATATTTTCATAAATTTTTGAGTTCTTGCTAATATCTTTGGTCAAGATAGTCATTTCTGTGTCTGTATACTTATAAAGTATGTTTTATCCTTCTGCCATTTCCCTTTCTTGTTCTTTTCTTCCTTTTTATGTGCAGTATTTTTTTTAGTGGAACACCTGGAATGGCTCCTCTCCCCACCTCCCCCCCCTGCATCTTTAAATAATGAGTTCTTAGATTTTAGCATTATAGTTTTTAAGTTGGATATTATAAAATGCCGTTTGTTCAGGTGTTTAAGCCCTCCATTAACAAGCATAAGATGATCATTTTTGGCCACTCCAGTCTCACCAAGTAGGAGTAGGATGGCCACTGTGTTTTAAGTCTGCCTCACAAAGATTGTTACTGAGACTTCTACCCACATATTAGAATGTGTTTCTTTTCATATTAGTTTAATTCTCTAATAAGCTCTATATGATCTACTTTGTTGTTTATACTTCTTCCCAAAACTATGTATGCTGTTGGATTATATGTATGGTTAATTATTTTACATGTTTTTTTAATACTGTAGGAGAGAATCATGTGAAATTGTGTTTTATAGGTAAAAAATGGTCAAATATATTGGTAATTTCATATGGATCAGCATAGTATATGATTAACCTCTTTATATCATTACTTGCCATTCTTGAACCCTTACTTCTGAGTCATCTCTCAGCTGACTTGAATTGCACATAGTTTTTTTCAGGAAGGAAGTAGGAAGTATATTTCATGCCTTGTTAATAAATCAGTTGGGATTCTTGGAGTCTTAGCTTTGAATTCAGAGGAATCACAACTGTGTCCTCAGAGGTACTAAAGTCTCTCAAATGTAGAAGTGAGTATTACTGTGAGTGGGTCTTAAGTATGACAGTGAAAGACCCAACCCCTGCCTTGCACTCCTGGTCCCCAGACGATGTGCACAACTCTAGAATAATAAAAGCAATGTTATATCCCAACCTCATAAGGTGTTACCTCCCGATTTAGCCCGTCAGTACACTATACATCATTCTAATCAGTGAATTCAGTGGGCTTCTCTACTTCTGTAAGGTGAAATTCTTGATTACAAACAGTACTGAGTGAGGTAACATAATAGCTTAAACAGTATTTGGTAAATCTATGGATTATGGTGTTTATAAGCAAGGTGGGTAGAACAAATGAAGACAGCAAACCCAAACCCAGAATTAGTGTTTCTTTTAATGGAGAAAGATTACTGTCCTCTCCATCATAGAAGAGCTCAGTGAACTAAATCTGCTATCAGCTGGTTGGTGGGTCCTTCTGCCGTGGTTCTGTATCAGGGGCACAGAGTTGGTTGCTGCTGCTGGACAGCTGGCATCCTGTAAGGGTTGGTTAGCATTAGTGAGAGGAAGCTCATGCTGTGGAGCTCATTTCCTGTTACCAGGTACTTTGTTCTTATGCCCATTGAGCAAGCACTGCAGTGCCTGGGGAAGGGGGTTGGTTGACATTCTCAAGGTCATCTTGCCGCCACAGTGGGAGTCTTTTTCTGACCATTCTCACGGAACACAAATAATCATACTCTGGGCCCATTGCAGTCGGCCCGTTTCTCCATGTCTGTTCCCCAGATGTCTTTGTCACCAGTCCTCCACTCTTCCTTCTTTTAGGTCCCTGTCCATCTGGTTAAACATGTAGCCTCTGCCCATCAGGCCATCTTTCCTCAGCCAAAGTAGACCATGGATATATTGCTTGCAGTTCTGCCTGCAGGGAGGAAGTTTCTGCTCTACTGTCTTTTCACAGACCACCGCTTAGGATGGATATGCCAGCACAGTCCATTTATGACTTGTGACAATGAAAGGTCAGTTAGAACTAGGCATCCAAGGTACTCAGACCTTTCTGCATCTTCCTATATCTTGTGTTTCCTAATCTTGTATTTCTATGTATATACGTATATGAAATATATATATATATATATGGTTTGGTTCTCTTGAGTCTTACTCTTTCTGATTAGTACTCCTACTTTTCATGTAAGAGACCTAGTAAGACTCTGGATTCAACAATATAGTGACTTATCACTCTTGGATTTTTATTTATTTATTTTTTTTCTGTTTTTTGGGTTTTTTTGTTTATTTTATTTTATTTATTTATTTTTTATACAGCAGGTTCTTATTAGTTATCTATTTTATACATATTAGTATATATATGTCAGTCCCAACCTCCCAATTCATCCCACCACCACCACCACCTGCCCCGCCACTTTCCCCCCTTGGTGTCCATACATTTGTTCTTTACATCTGTGTAGAGATCTCTATTTCTGCCTTGCAAACCGGTTCATCTGTACCATTTTGCTAGATTTCACAAATATGCGTTAATATACGATATTTGTTTTTCTCCTTCTGGCTTACGTCACTCTGTATGACAGTTTCAAGGTCCATCCACGTCTCTACAAATGACCCATTTTCATTCCTTTTTATGGCTGAGTAATACTCCATTGTATATTTGTACCACATCTTCTTTATCCATTCATCTGTCGATGGGCATTTAGGTTGCTTCCATGAGCTGGCTATTGTAAGTAGTGCTGCAGTGAACATTGGGGTGCATGTGTCTTTTTGCATTATGGTGTTCTCTGGGTATATGCCCAGTAGTGGGATTGCTGGGCCATATGGTAATTCTATTTTTAGTTTTTTAAGGAACCTTCATACTGTTCTCCATAGTGGCTGTATCAATTTACATTCCCACCAACAGTGCAAGAGGGTTCCCTTTTCTCCACACCCTCTCCAGCATTTGTTGTTTGTAGGTTTTCTGATGATGCCCATTCTAACTGGTGTGAGGTCATACCTCACTGTAGTTTTGATTTACATTTCTCTAATAATTAGTGATGTTGAGCAGCTTTTCATGTGCTTCTTGGCCATCTGTATGTCTTCTTTGGAGAAATGTCTATTTAGGTCTTCTGCCCATTCTTGGATTGGGTTGTTTTTTTTTTAATATTGAGCTGCATGATCTGTTTATATATTTTGGACATCAATCCATTGTCCGTTGATTCGTTTGCAAATATTTTATCCCATTCTGAGGGTTGCCTTTTCGTCTTGTTTGTAGTTTCCTTTGCTGTGCAAAAGCTTTTAAGTTTCATTAGGTCCCATTTGTTTATTTTTGTTTTTATTTCCATTACTTTAGGAGGTGGATCAAAAAAGATCTTGCTGTGGTTTATGTCGAAGAGTGTTCCTCCTATGTTTTCCTCTAAGAGTTTTATAGTGTCTGGTCTTACATTTAGGTCTTTAATCCATTTTGAGTTTATTTTTGTGTATGGTGTGTGTTAGGGAGTGTTCTAATTTCATTCTTTTACATGTAGCTGTCCAGTTTTCCCAGCACCACTTACTGAAGAGACTGTCTTTTCTCCATTGTATATCCTTGCCTCCTTTGTCATAGATTAGTTGACCATAGGTATGTGGGTTTATCTCTGGCTTTCTATCCTGTTCCATTGATCTATATTTCTGTTTTTGTGCCAGTACCACATTGTCTTGATTACTGTAGCTTTGTAGTATAGTCTGAAGTCAGGGAGTCTGATTCCTCCAACTCCGTTTTTTTTCCCCTCAAGACTGCTTTGGCTATTTGGGGTCTTTTGTGTCTCCATGCAAATTTTAAGATATTTGTTCTAGTTCTGGAAAAAAAGGCCACTGGTAATTTGATAGGGATTGCATTGAATCCGTAGATTGCTTTGGGTAGTATAGTCATTTTCACAATATTGATTCTTCCAATCCAAGAACATGGTATATCTCTCCATCTGTTTGTGTCATCTTTGATTTCTTTCATCAGTGTCTTATAGTTTTCTGAGTGCAGGTCTTTTACCTCCTTAGGTAGGTTTATTCCTAGGTATTTTATTCTTTTTGTTGCAATGGTGAATGGGATTGTTTCCTTAATTTCTCTTTCTGATCTTTTGTTGTTAGTGTATAGGAGTGCAAGAGGTTTCTGTGCCTTAATTTTGTATCCTGCAACTTTACCAAATTCATTGATTAGCTCTAGTAGTTTTCTGGTGGCATCTTTAGGATTCTCTATGTATGGTATCATGTCATGTGCAAACAGTGACAGTTTTACTTCTTCTTTTCCAATTTGTATTTCTTTTATTTCTTTTTCTTCTCTGATTGCCGTGGCTAGGACTTCCAAAACTGTGTTGAATAATTGTGGCGAGAGTGGACATCCTTGTCTTGTTCCTGATCGTAGAGGAAATGCTTTCAGTTTTTCACCATTGAGAATGATGTTTGCTGTGGGTTTGTCGTATATGGCCTTTATTATGTTGAGGTAGGTTCCCTCTATGCCCACTTTCTGGAGAGTTTTTTATCATAAATGGGTGTTCAGTTTTGTCAAAAGCTTTTTCTGCATCTATTGAGATGATCATATGGTTTTTATTCTTCAGTTTGTTAATATGGTGTATCACATTGATTGATTTGCATACATTGAAGAATCCTTGCATCCCTGGGATAAATCCCACTTGATCATGGTGTATGATCCATTTAATGTGTTGTTGGATTCAGTTTGCTAGTATTTTGTTGAGGATTTTTGCATCTATATTCATCAGTGATATTGGTCTGTAATTTTCTTTTTTTGTAGTATCTCTGTCTGTTTTGGTATCAGGGTGATGGTTGCCTTGTAGAATGAGTTTGGGAGGGTTCCTTCCTCTGCAATTTTTTGGAAGAGTTTGAGAAGGATGGGTGTTAGCGCTTCTCTAAATGTTTGATAGAATTTGCCTGTGAAGCCATCTGGTCCTGGACTTCTGTTTGTTGTAGGATTTTTAATCACAGTTTCAGTTTCATTACTTGTTATTGGTCTGTTCATATTTTCTGTTTCCTCCTGGTTCAGTCTTGGAAGGTTATACCTTTCTAAGAATGTCCATTTCTTCCAGGTTGTCCATTTTATTGGCATAGAGTTGCTTGTAGTAGTCTCTTAGGATGCTTTGTATTTCTGTGGTGTCTGTTGTAACTTCTCCTTTTTCATTTCTAATTTTGTTGATTTGAGTCCTCTCCCTCTTTTTCTTGATGAGTCTGGCTAAAGGTTTATCAATTTTGTTTATCTTCTCAAAGAACCAGCTTTTAGTTTTATTGATCTTTGCTATTGTTTTCTTTGTTTCTATTTCATTTATTTCTGCTCTGATCTTTATGATTTCTTTCCTTGTGCTAACTTTGGGTTTTGTTTGTTCTTCTTTCTCTAGTTCCTTTAGGTGTAAGGTTAGATTGTTTGAGATTTTTCTTGTTTTTTGAGGTAGGATTGTATGGCTATAAACTTCCCTCTTAGAACTGCTTTTGCTGCATCCCATAGGTTTTGGATTGTTGTGTTTTCATTGTCATTTGTCTCTAGGTAGTTTTTGATTTCCTCTTTGATTTCTTCAGTGATCTCTTGGTTATTTAGTAACATATTGTTTAGCGTCCATGTGTTTGTGTTTTTTACGTTTTTTTCCCCCTGTAATTGATTTCTAATCTCATAGCGTTGTGGCTGAAAAAGATTTGATATTTGATATGATTTCAATTTTCTTAAATTTACCAAGGCTTGATTTGTGACCCAAGATGTGATCTATCCTGGAGAATGTTCCATATGCACTTGAGAAGAAAGTGTAATCTGCTGTTTTTAGATGGAATGTCCTATAAGTATCAGTTAAATCTATCTGGTCTGTTGTGTCATTTAAAGCTTGTGTTTCCTTATTAATTTTCTGTTTGGATGATCTGTCCATTGGTGTAAGTGAGGTGTTAAAGTCCCCCACTATTATTGTGTTACTGTCAATTTCCTCTTTTATAGCTGTTAGCAGTTGCCTTATGTATTGAGGTGCTGCTATGTTGGGTGCATATGTATTTATAATTGTTATATTGTCTTCTTGGATTGATCCCTTGATCATTATGTAGTGTCCTTCCTTGTCTCTTATAACATTCTTTATTTTAAAGTCCATTTAATCTGATATGAGTATTGCTACTCCAGCTTTCTTTTGATTTCCATTTGCATGGAATATCTTTTTCCATCCCCTCGCTTTCAGTCTGTATGTGTCCCTAGGTCTGAAGTGGGTCTCTTGTAGACAGCATATATATGGGTGTTGTTTTTGTATCCATTCAGTGAGCCTGTGTCTTTTGGTTGGAGCATTTAATCCATTCATGTTTAAGGTAATTATTGATATGTATGTTCCTATTACCATTTTCTTAATTGTTATGGGTTTATTTTGTAGGTCCTTTTCTTCTCTTGTGTTTCCCACTTAGAGATGTTCCTTTAGCATTTGTTGTAAAGCTGGTTTGGTGGTGCTGAATTCTCTTAGCTTTTGCTTGTCTGTAAAGCTTCTGATTTCTCCATCGAATCTGAATGAGGTCCTTGCCAGGTAGAGTAATCTTGGTTGTACGTTCTTCCCTTTCATCGCTTTAAATATATTGTGCCACTCCCTTCTGGCCTGCAGAGTTTCTGCTGAGAAATCAGCTGTTAACCTTATGGGAGTTCCCTTGTGTGTTATTTGTCGTTTTTCCCTTGTTGCTTTCAATAATTTTTCTTTGTCTTTAATTTTTGTCAGTTTGATTACTATGTGTCTTGGTGTGTTTCTCCTTGGGTTTCTCCTGCCTGCGACTCTCTGCGCTTCCTGGACTTGGGTGGCTATTTCCTTTCCCATGTTAGGGAAGTTTTCAGCTATAATGTCTTCAGATATTTTCTCGGGTCCTTTCTCTCTCTCTTCTCTTTCTGGGATCCCTGTAACGTGAATGCGTTTAATGTTGTCCCAGAGGTGTCTTAGGCTGTCTTCATTTCTTTTCATTCTTTTTTCTTTCTTCTGTTCCGTGGCAGTGAATTCCACCATTCTGTCTTCCAGGTCACTTATCCGTTCTTCTGCCTCAGTTATTCTGCTATTGATTCCTTCTAGTGTATTTTTCATTTCAGTTATTGTATTGTTCATCTCTGTTTGTTTGTTCTTTAATTCTCCTAGGTGTTTGTTCTTTAATTCTTCTAGGTGTTTGTAAAACATTTCTTGCATCTTCTCGATCTTTGCCTCCATTCTTTTTCCGAGGTCCTGTATCATCATATCTGTCATTATTATGAATTCTTTTTCTGGAAGGTTGCCTATCTCCACTTCATTTAGTTGTTTTTCTGTGGTTTTATCTTGTTCGTTCATCTGGTACATAGTCTTCTGCCTTTTCATTTTGTGTATCTTTCTGTGAATGTGGTTTTCGTTCCACAGGCTGCAGAATTGTAGTACTTCTTGCTTCTGCTATCTGCCCCCTGGTGGATGAGGCTATCTAAGAGGCTTGTGCAAGCTTCCTGATGGGAGGGACTGGTGGTGGGTCTTCTCTCAACATTCTTATTCAGCATCACATTGGAACACCTGCTAGTGTTGGTGGGTCTCCTGCAGAGGCGGGGGGTGGCTGTGGCTCACTGTGGGGACAAGGACACTGGAAGCCGGATTTTTATTTTTGTTTATTTATTTTGTTGCCGTCTTAGCCTGGCAGCTGCAATAGATTCAAAGTAATTTTTTGATACTCATACGAAGTCATTGAGTTTCCATCTTAGCCTGGAATCAAGATTTTAGAGGTTGAGCGTGTAATTCTTTTGTTTCCACCCTCCTTTCAGGTTCTCCAGGTCCCTCACTGTTTCTGTGAGCTCTTTGGTATCTATCCAATAAATTTCTTTTCCAAGTGGAGTTAGTTTCTCATGCTTACAACGAAGAACCCAGACAAACACATTAGTATTAGGAGATGGATGTAGAGAATAGAACCTCAGGAACCTGTGAGAATAATTAATTGTTTAGATGGGCTGGAGGTAACTCAGGTCCCATTAATTTTCAAAATATTAATTTCCAGAATGTCCTTCAAACTTCAGAGGTGACAACAGGTTCCCCAAATCCTCAACAGGAACTGCATTCTAGTGAACACAGGTCATAATGTTGTCATTTTGAAAATTAATGAGACCTGAGTCTTTAACTGTCTAGATTCTTGGTTGCAAACAGGAGAAACCAACTGTGGTTGGAAAAGGAATTTATTAGAAGGATACTGAAGGGCTCATAGAAACAGTAAGAGTCTTGAATGTTCTGAGAAAGTTATGGGTAGGAACAAAGGCCAGTCTGGAAAGCCACGAACAAGAAGTTCAACCACAGTCTTTTATCAGGATTAGTTTGGCCACAATGGCAACGGTTCTTTAACAGCTCAACCACTGCTCTTGCAGGACAGCATTGCCATTGGGTACTGCTACCACCACTACTTTCGGTGGGAACCACTCTAGCTGCTGTGAATCCTAAGCACCTCTTTATGTTTGTGTCATTCTCTTCACATTCAAAGTCTTGAATTGAAGCAGAGTCTAAGTCATACAGTGTGCTGGCTTTCACACTAGTTTCACAGTGTACTAGTTTTCGTAGAGTTAGAGGAGTCTTCTATAAAGAGATGCCGGGCATTAAGTAGGAGGCTTCTGTAATGGGAATTGTAGTCCTTTCGTCCACTTACATGCAATGTGGAAGTCTTCCTTTCTGATTTGTATGCCTTTTCTTTCTTTTTCTTGCTTTGTGGTTCTCACTAGGACTTCCAATACCATGTTTAATACCATTGGTGAGAGTGAACACCCTTGTCTTCCTGATCTGGAGGAGAGCATTTAGTCTTTCACTATTAAGTTGAGGACCTTCTTGTTCATTACTCATTTGCTGAGTGTTCTGATCATGAATAGATGTTGAATTTTGTTAAATGCTTTTTTGCTTCTATTGAGATAATTGTATGTGTTTTTTCATTGTTTGCTAATTGATAAATTAAATTGATTAATTTTTGAATGTCAGACAGATCTTGAATTACGTGGTCTTGAATGTTGTATTATTGTTTTATATATTGCTGAATTCTATTTGCTAATATTTCATAAGAATTTTAAGTCTGTTTTTCATGAGGGATATTGATCTCATGAATCCTTTGTCTGATTTAGGTATCAGGGTAATGCTGGCTTCATAAAACTAGTTAGGAAGTGTTCTGTCCTATTCTGCATTCTGAAAGAATTTCTATGGAATTAGTATTAATTCTTCCTTGAAGACTTGGTAGCATTCTCCAGTGAAACCATCTGGGCCTGGATTTTTCTTTGTGGGAACATTTTAAACTATGAATTCAGCTTCTTTAGTAGATAAAGGAATATTTAGGTATTGGTATCTGCTTGAGGAGTCTTAGGCAGTGTGTGTCTTTCAAGGAGTTTACCCATTTCATCCAAGATGTTGAATTTGTTGGCCTAAAGTCATTCATAATTCCCTTATTATTCTTTTAATACTCATAGGATCTATAAAAATGTTCTTTCATTCCTGATATTGGTAACTTCTTCCTTATTTTTCTTGATCAGCCTCACCAGAAGCTTACCTATTTTATTATCTTTTCAAAGAATCAGCTTTTGATTTTATTGGTTTTCTTTATTGTTTCTTCATTTTCTATTCATTGATTCTTATTTCTTTATTATTTCCTTCCTTCTGCTTACCTGGGATCTAATTTGCTTTTCTTTTTTCAGTTTTTTAAGGTAGAAGTTTAGGTCACTGACACATTTCTTCTTTTCTAATATGAGCATTTAATGCTGTAAATTTCCCTCAAAGCACTGCTTTAGCTGCTTCTCACAAACATTGATATGTTGTGTTTTATTCAGGTCAAAATATTTTCTAATTCTCTTTTTACTTCTTCTTTAATCCATTGGTTGTTTAATTTTCATATATTTGTGGATCTTCCAGATAGCTTTCTGTTATTTTTTTCCCATGTATTTTTGCTATCTTTGGCTTTTTGATGTGCTTTCTGGGAGATCACCACCTACGTTTGAGGAGAAGGCACTGGTCTGAGCCACCATTGTATGTGAAATGCCTACAGGCCACCTGGAGCCCACAGGTCAACTCACAGGCTGCCTTGAGCCTGTGCTGCTAGGCAGGCGTATGTGTCAACAGTGGGTGGTCTCTCTTGGCTGGCATATGAGAAGTGGGGCCAGCTGTTCTGCCACCACTGCCATGTTCCAATAGTGAGGGTGAAAATGGGAATTTGTTAAAAGTCTGCATGTAAGGCAACCACATCCCCAGTCCCACGCCACCACTGTGTACCTAAGAACTCTAGTAGCCAGGCATCTACCCTTATGTAGGAAACAGAATCTTCTTCAAAGAAATTGAATGGCCCCAGAGAAGACCCTAATGCCAGAGCTAAACTCCTTGCAGGAATTATTGAGGGTGGATTCCTGGATCACGCTGGTAGATGAGTAGACCTGTGCAATGGAGAAGGTGGCCTTCTCTGGTCTCCCCAACACCCTCAACAAAGGCGGCTGTTTTGAGACTTACGTCACATTTCCTTATTGACTATCTATATTCAGCACTTAACTTTAGACTTGTGGTCTGTATGTGGCATGCCAATACTTAGAAGAATCGAGAATTATCAATTTTGATATATGTGTAGATGTCCCACAGATAAAAGAGTGAGATCAGCCCTCTAAAAGATGGAATCCTACTCATAGCATCAGGACTGTCCTATTAAATGCAATCTTACTTTTAATGGACCAGTACCCTAAAATGCGAATGGTCGTTTGCTGGGTGACTGGATTAAAGAGAATTTAAATTTTCTTCTTGGTATATTTCTTTCTTTTCTAACTTCTCTAGAGTGAACATATATTACTTTTGTGTTCAGATAAAGTATTTTAAAACATTAAGGGAAAAATTAGTAGAATTGTGAAATAAATAAAAACATGAGATCTAATCTAGTAAGCATGACGTAAGGTATAGGCACTGTGAAACTAATGATTTAACAGCAAACTGGGTTGATCAGAATTGTCTCTAAAGGTGTTTACAAGAGAAATAATTGACAAAAGCTTTTAATTCTCCCTGAATAACAACTGCCAGAGTCCTAAGAAGGGCTGTCTTGCCCTACTCCCTGGGTCAGAATTCCTGAGGAAAGGTAAAATTATGCTGTAGTCATGGCGTTAACAGGACAAGAGTATCCTCATCTCTTCTGCTTGGCCCCCCCATTCACTGGTGATGGTGTTCCTTCTGGGGGAGGGGCAGGAGGTTTCGAAGACTTTCCTACTACCCTCACTTTTAGAGAGGAATGGGTCGCCTATGTTTCATTACTCACTAACACGCTTATTCCTCTCTGTCCTGTCCACAGGCAGCTGGCTAAGAGTCTTGGGCAGGCTGGTGAAATCGAGCCTGAAACAGAAGGGATACTAACAGAGTATGGAGTGGATTTCTCTGATTTCTCTTCAGAAGTTTTAGAATGTCTCCCTCAAGGCCTGCCTTGGACAATTCCACCAGAGGAATTCAGCAAGAGAAGAGATTTAAGGTAAATATCTGAAACTCTTTAAGAACATCATGTTTCTTAGTATGAGTGTGTTTCGTTTTTGGTAATTGCAATCATTGTTGCTTTTGTTGTGGTCATCCATTTACAATGCTTGGTGTCAGTTCATTTATCTCTTGTAAAAATAAAATACAGTGTGTGTGTGTGTGTGTGAAAAAAAAAAAGGTAACTATGTGAGGTGATGGATGTAAAAGTATCCTTCTTCTGGTAATCATTTCAAAAAATAAATGTGTCAAATCAAAAAAAAAAAAAAAAAAGAACATAATGTTTCTATCTTTCTGCCTTCTAACTTAACTCTCCTAGGAGCTGGCCTCAGATATTCCCATCTTTCCACCAACATTCAAGTTCCGTACAATTGGGAACTAAGTGCTCTGTACCAGAGGTTGGCCAATGATGGCCTCCAAGCTAAATCTAACCCACTGACTGTTTATGTACAGCCCGTGAGCTAAGACTGGTTTTCATATTTTTAAATGGTTGAAAAAAATCAAAACAATAATTTTTCATGAAAATTATATAAAATTCAAATTTCAGCATTCATGAAGTTGCATTGGAACACAGCCATGCTTATTTGGTTATATATTGTCTATGGCTGTTTTTTTGCACTACAAGAGCAGAGTTGAATAGTTGCAGCAGAGGCCATATGGCCTGCAAAGCCTAAGATATTTGCTCTCTGGCCCTTTATAGAAGAAGTATGCTGACTTTTCTTCTAGACCATGCTATTATAATTTCAAAAGGTGTAGTTGCCACCTTCTTTTCTCATTGCTATGCCCCATAGGTCTGGTCAAATAAAGACAGTGTTATCTGGTTAGAAATGCCTTCCTTTAAATGGGCCTCTTCAGGCACAGAGCAAAGGATTCAAGACTTCTGTGCTTGGAGCTTCATTTTAAAGCTTTACTTTTAGGTCTGGAATTTGTTGGAAAGTACTTTTGTGGTATTTTTTTAACAACATCTTCTTTGAAGATGTTTCTTCATTGTGGGATGTTAGTTCTTTTCTGATATTTCTCTTCAGAATTTGGTTTCAGTACTGGCATTCATTTTGGATGCCACATGGAGATATTTAGAACCAAGAAACTTTTCACACAACCCACTGAGGCTGTGGAAGGTTTTTTGCTAAGGTCATCCCGTGTCAGAGTCTTTTCCGCCACACTTGCTCACTTCATGTAGCTGAACTTACGGTACCTTAAGCTCTTGGTGCCCATTACTCCACCTAGTTTGAGAATCCTCCTTTCCGGCTCCCTCTTGCTTTTGTATCTTTTAGGAATGTACTTCTTTTCTTTTCTTGCCGCAGGTAGGCAAGGAAAAGGAGTTGACAGTTCCCTTTCCTGCTTGTTAGTAACTCTGATGGAACACACATTATATTTGAAGTCAGTTAACTCAAGTTGCCTTCCTGGCTTTCAGCAGTAACCACTGTTCAGAGAACTCCTGGTCAGTCATCTTGTCAGGGGTTTTGAGATCTTGAGTCCATAATCTTACTCTCTCTGAACCTTCATTTTCTCATATATAAATTGAGGGACTTGTTTTCTGAGATCTTTTCGTAAATCTAGGAATCTATTTAAAAATTTTTAATAAGAAAAGAAAGTTAGAATGGATGGCTGAATTTTATTGTTTGAAGTGTAAGTTAGTATAGCTATTCTGCAGTAGCTATTAACATTTTAAACCTACTTACCCTTTCACCTAAAAACTCTATTTCCAGGAGTCCATCCTCCTCAAAGAAGTGTTTTAGGATGTACGTAAAGAATGTTCGTTGCTGCTTTATTATAAAAGTGACACTGCTGATGTCCATCATTAAAGGAATGGTTAAATAACCTATGTCCTATCAATAAGATAACATTCCCTGCAGCTGCAAAAAAGGAAGCATTTCCATGTGGACTTCCTAAAAGGATGGCCATCATATATTGCCATCATATAAGGATGATGGCCATCATATATTGCCAAGTGAAAGAAGCAAGTTTCAGAACAGTATGAATATGAGCCTAGTTTTTTATAAAGTCAAATAATATAAAAACGACATAAATGTGTATGTGCATACATATACATGTACACAGAAAAGTATATTTGCAAAAAAAAAAAGTTCTGGAAGGAAATACATTGAACTGCTAACAGTGATTATCGTGCGTGGACTTCAGTGAAGTGCCTATCACTTCACTGATAGGGAGGCAATATTTTACGTTTCATTTTATAAATTACTCTGTTATTCAAATTGTTTAAAAAAAAAAACTTCTATAACTTTAAAAAATTATAAATGGAAATATCAGAAGAGAGAGGTGCTCAGTCTTTCCTAGCCTGACTCCTAGCCTGCAGATGAATAATAATAAGGCATGCCAATAGTCCTAGAAGCCAGTATCGCTCAGTTCCCCTCTCATGGCCCCGCCTTGCCTTTTTCTTTGGCCCCCATTGCCTTCTGAGTTAGACCACAGACTAGGAGGTCTTGCTCTGCAGAAGTCTTCTGTTAAAATATACCTGTGTGTCCTGCAAGAGGATCCACAGATACAGGGAGCCTGTGGGATGCTCTCTGCTATTAGTACAGTAACAGGGATTTTTTTTTTTAATCACTTTAACTTCCAGAAACTTTTTACCTGCCCATTATCCTCTAGAATTATTTTTCTAAAATTCAAATCTTATTCTTTTTTTCTTTTTTTTTTTTACTCCTTTGGCTTAAAATCTTTCAACTGCTTCCTGATATCTAAAGTAGTAATCTCTAAAGTTTGTTGAACGTGCATTCCCTGTAACATATGTGCCTTTATTTTAAAATTACAAGTGTACTTACTACTTTACTAATTTATTATATATGCTATTAACATACATAAAAGTGGAAAAATGAGAAAGAAATAAATTTTAATATATTTTTATTTTACTTTAAAAAGGTATAGAAAACTGTTCATATTGTTAATCCTACTTTTGGTGAAAGCAATGTGATTGAATATTCTTTATTTTTTTATTTTGCTTTAACAACTTGCAGTGTGGAAATACAGAGGTCCGGTTGTAAGTTTTGTATATTTTGATACTTAGTTTTGGTTTTAATGGTTATCATAACTGAAAAAGATATCTTATATCTTAGGAAGAAGTGAGCTCAACTTACTAAATCATAATACTTATTTTTCAACCCTGTTCACTGATTATATTCAGATTCATTTTGAAATCCAGCTAATAAACTTCCATCTTTCATGATGTCCATCAGTTCTTGTGGACTAATTGAAAGGTGCTGCATTTTTAGATTTTTTAAAATGATTTCATAATCTTTGATTATTCTTCAATTGGCATCTTTAAAAACTGGTTATAAAATTCTGTTAGAAAATTTAACTGTATAGATATGAGCAGTTTTGTAGTTTATAAGATTAGGTCATTTTAGGTCCCCAAATTGTGTAACGATGGAAACATTTCAAAACATCCATTTTTAGAATTTTATATTAAAAACTTGAGTTTCTTGTTTTATTTTGCTTTCAAAAAGCAATAACTTTTTTTTCTCTTTTTTTAAAAATCATTGTTAAAACATCACTTTTACCTTGAAGGGACAGATTAAGTGTGTTTATTTTTTTCTAAGTATCTGCTATGGACCATATGATTGACAGTCACTGGTTTTTGTTTTTTTTTTTAAGGAATTCCTTTATTTTTATTTATTTATTTATTTATTTATTTTTGGCTGTGTTGGGTCTTCGTTTCTGTGCGAGGGCTTTCTCTAGTTGCGGCAAGCGGGGGGCCACTCTTCATCGCGGTGCGCGGGCCTCTCACTGTCACGGCCTCTCTTGTTGCGGAGCACAGGCTCCAGACGCGCAGGCTCAGTAGTTGTGGCTCACGGGCCTAGTTGCTCCGCGGCATGTGGGATCTTCCCAGACCAGGGCTCGAACCCGTGTCCCCTGCATTGGCAGGCAGACTCTCAACCACTGCGCCACCAGGGAAGCCCCAACAGTCATTGTTTTGAAATCATAGTGTGGCTGATGAATTCATGTTAGGAGCACAAGAAATGTCAACTTTGCTATTTTCATGGTATTGGTGGTATTACTATTATTAGTTCAATATTATCTTCAATCTGTGGATCTTTGCAATAATCTTTTTTAGCCACTTGCCTATTTTGTAAGGATTAATTTAGCTAAAACTAGATAATTTTCATAAATCCATGGTACTGGACATGCGTAAATACCTATTGTTCACAGTTGGCTGAAAGTATAGGAACCAACAGAAGTGCCAGTATCATTCATTGCCTTTTGTGTTCTGGAACACTGACTCTCTTCTCACTTGAAGTACACCTCACTTACCACCTAATCCACACACCTTGTGAGGGTGCCAGGGTTAATTCATGTGTTTATGTAGTCACGGTTAATTTCTTTTTACAATAAAAAATAGAGAAGTACTTAGTATGCTGAAGTGTTTGGATCTGATTACCTTTTCCTTCTCTTTGACTGGTCTTTTAATAGATTTATTTCATTTTTCAGTCAACAAATTTATGGAACACCATCCATGGGCAGTAGAAATTCACCAGTGAACAAAAATAGATGTGGTCTCTGTTCTTGCGGAACACTCAGTCTTATAGCAGAGGAGCATGAATCAAATGTTTTAAGCAATAGTCAAATATGGAATTGTAATGGAGGAGAGAGATACTTGGTACAAGAGTTTGTAATACTGTGATTTCTTCTGCTCAGAGGTCCAGTGCCTTCAAAGAGGTTTTATCAATATTAATTTTCTAGGAATGTCAAAAGAACTAGAAATGAGTCCTAACACATACTAAAAAACATATGCTATGAATAAATAATATGTATTCTGGGAACTCCTAAAAAAAACTTTTTTCCTTTTCCTCCTTTCTCTCCTATATACTTTATTTACATATATTATTTATATATCTCTCTGTATAATATATATGTGTATATATAATATATGCCAAGTGCTCAGTTAGTCACTGGAAATACAAAGACAAGTAAGGCCCAGCCCTTGTTCTCCATGACTTTACTGTTCCTCAGGGAGGCAGATTTATACTCAGATAAATTACAGCAGAGGATGGCAAGCGCTGTAACATTCATATGAACAAACTGCCAGCGTCATTGGTGCTTGAGCTGAGATCTGAGAAATGAGCAGGCATAGGGGGAACTAGACTGACTGAAGTAGTTCTCAGTTTAGCGATAGGCTGTGGCTGCAGAAAGGGTGGTATGTTCCCCGAAGACTCCCAAATCCTGCTGTAACAGGGCTCTCACAACTCCTATGGTTTTGATGGCTTCTTGACCCCCTCTGCTGGGCCACCCTGCCGTGGAGCCTACAGTGTTACCCTGGCTCTAGCTACGTAAGGACTTCTACATACCCGTTTAGGTTTGGTATTTGAACGATTATATTTGGAACACAAAAGTTCCATCAATCTTTAAACCTCATAATCCAATTATGTCAGTAAAATTCCAGTTTTTTAGTCCAGTGGAATTGGGGTAATATTTTGCAAACTGAAGTTGAGAGAAATAGTGTTTATTTTGAAAAGAAAAATGGTTGGTTAGCAATTTTCAAGAAGCAAGGCTAGTGTGAACTCCTAGGGGCAACAATCTGGCCCTTCTGATTGGGAGCACTATTTTTCTGGACCTTCGGCTCCAGTCTCTGGAGAATTGCTGCTTGCATGGCCTAACCTGCAGCTCTCCTTAGCAGGGCATCTGAGGTTTAAAAAAAAAAAAAAAAAAAAAAATGCAGCACCAATACTGCAAGCCTTTGGGGGTCAGGAAGAGAATATATCCAAGGAAACTGCTTAAAGGGGGTTGCACCAGAAGTCCAAGAAACCCCAAGGTTATTTCTGAGACTGGCTCCAATTATTTTCAATTTCATTCATATTGTTTTGTTTCCTTTGTTACTAAACTGGAAACAAAGCTTAAAAGCTCAATTAAAGTGGAAAATGAAAACCTAAATTATTAGAGGGGGAAATTGCCACCCTAAACTGATTTTTATATTTTAGTAGTATTGTGGAAGTTTGGATCATGTCACTTTGCAGTAAAACTATGAGCTTCCTTGAAGGGGAGGCGGTTCCTATAGTTTTTCACAGGAGAACTTGTAGATATCTATTTCTTTACTATTCCCTCAATAAAAAGGAAGCCCAGTGACCTCCACCGGACCATTACAAATGTGAAACTTGGCATATAAAATTGCTTGCTCTAAATTTTCCAATTGCTTTCTTTTTCTTTTTTTTTTTTTTCCATTTAATGTCGTTCTGCCAACTAGTGATTTTATTATTATAAACAGGACATTGTATTCACTTTTAAGAAGAAATATGAAGCTGGAGGTAAAATTACAAACTGCAGCTTCTCGGCTGCCAAAACAGAAAACAATGAGCTAAAAATACTGAACACAGAAAGGGTGCTGTGGTGAGAAATACTGAAATATCTTCAAGATTGAACTGTTCTAGATAGACAGAAATTTCCTCTCACTCCAGGTAAAATCAACCTTGAAATAGCAACTTGAAAGGAGAGACATATAATACTAACCTCTTTCAGGTCAACCCTTTTGTGGGAAAGCTTTCAAACATAACTAACATTAAATGACTAATCTTGCTGTTTATGAGGAAGTCCAATCTGATTAAATTGCCATTTAGAAAAGGTTCCTCTGGTGAGGGAGTGTGGCAGCACAGAAAGAGCACTAGAAGTTAGGGACTGGCTGGGTGACCTTGGACAAATCAGTTAAATTTGGGGAGACAGAGAGAGAGAGCAGTTTCATGTTTTATAAAATGGATTATTTGACCAACTTAGGATTTTCCACAAGGTGTTGGTAGGTCACAAGTTCTTTGGGATTTTAATAGGTGCCATGGAGAAAAAAGATTCCGTGGCTACCCATTTTTGGAAAACAGTGGGTTAATAGATTTCTTACAACATTTTTTTGTGGATCATCTCACAGAACTAGTGTTCCTTAGAATACACTATGAAATTGCTAAACTAAATATTTCAAAATGTATTAGCTCTAATGGTGTATAACTGTGTTTGAGATGTCCTTTTCTGAATTATTCAGAGCAAACTTCTTGGATTTGAAAGAAAATGGTATTCCATTGGTAACTATTTTCCACATTTATCTGACAAATATAGACGGTGCCTCACTGTGGGCAACAGAAGAAATTCAAGGACTGTGCTTTCACTCTCAGCTCTTCCATTGTCAAGGGAACCCCTTCTTTCCTTGCCTGGTGGGAAGCAAGATTAAATTGTTCTGCAGTAAATGGGGGAAGTTGTCATTGTCATTCGAAACTACTGGCAACGTTATTCCCTTCATGTAAATCCCAACTCACTGTTTATGAAAATACAAGAAATTCATAGATAATAACAAAGATTAATGGGTCCTAAAGTAGACCACTTGTGGATATTCTTAATTGTAAGTACTTGAGTAGTTTGTCAACATAAAATTTATATTGATAAATAGCAGTAAGTCTTAGAGAACACAGATGGTCAAAGATCAGTAGATTTTATCTGAACAGGTAGAAAAATGCCTGTTGACAGAGGAGACAGTATTTGAACTTATACTCAGAAATGATTTTATAGCATTGTGGAACTGTGAATGTACAGGAAAGATGATTAATTTCTATACATTCTAAATACATAAAGTCTGTTTGGAAATTTTACTGTAATGATAAGAAAAAAATTTTTTGTGTGGGTGGCCTAGGATTTGGAGTAAACTAGTGAGATTTAGGGATAAATGTCAGAGTGGCAAAGTTTCTTCACTGTTTTTTATATTGAGATATTCAAATGCAATAAAATTTACCTCTTTTAGTGTACAATTCAACAATTTCTTGGACAGTCTCAAAATTATGCAACCATCACCGCTATTCCAGAACATTTTCACCGCCCCCCAGAAGAAATCCTATACTTATTGGCAGTCACTTCCCCTTCCCTCTCCCCCCTAACTCCTAGCAACAACTAATCTACATTCTGTCTCTATGAATTTTCCTATTCTGGACATTTCATATAAATTGATTCATATAATAAGTGGCTTTTTGTATCTGGCTTCTTTTACGTGGCATAATGTTTTCAAGGTTCACCCATGCTGTAACACAGGGGTCCCCAACCCCTGGGCTGCAGACTAGTAGTGGTCCGTGGCCTGTTAGGCACTGGGCCACACAGCAGGAGGTGAGTGGCGGGTGAGTGAGCAAAACTTCATCTGCCGCTCCCCATCGCTTTCATTACCGCCTGAACCACCCCACCCCCCGCCCCCCACCCCCGTCCGTGGAAAAATTGTCTTCCACGAAACCGGTCCCTGGTGCCAAAAAGCTTGGGGACCGCTTCTGTAGCATGTATCAGGACTTCAGTCCTTTTTACGGCTGAACAGTATTCCATTGTATGGATATACCACATTTTATTTACCCATTTGTTGATGGACATTTGGGGTGTTTCTACTTTTTAACTGTTATAAATAATGCTGCTGTGAATATTTGTGTACAGGTTTTTGTGTGGACATATGTTTTCAATTCTCTTGACTATATACCTAGGAATGGAATTGCTGGTTCATGTAGTCAGTCTGTATTTAACCTTTTGAGTAACTGTCAAACCTTTTTCCAAAGTGACTGCACAATTTTACATTCCTACCAGCAGTGTATGAGGCTCCATGGTCTCACCAGCAGTTGTTATCTGTATTTGTAATTATAGCCATCCTTATGGGTGTGAAGTAGTATCTCACTGTCAGTTTGTTAAAAAATCTTTTTCAGCTTTATTAAGGTATAGTTGACAAAAATTGTATATATTTAAGGTGTACAATGTGATGGTTTCATATAAATATACATTGTGAAATGATGACCACAACTAGGTTAATTAGCATTCATTACCTCATGTAGTCCTTTTTTTTTCTTTTCATCTCCCCATCCCCCTCATTGTGGTTTCAATTTGCATTTTCCTAGTGACTAATTATGCTAATGTGTTTTCGTGGGCTTATATGACCATCTGTATATCTTCTTTGGAGAAATGTCTATTCAAATCCTTTGCCCATTTAAAAACTGGATTGTCTTTGTATTGTTGACTTGATAGTTTATATATTCTAGATACCAGTTTTTTATCACATATTTGATTTGTAAGTATTTTCTCCCATTTGTAGGTTGTCTTTTCACTTTCTTGATGCTGTTCTTTGAAACACAGAGGTTTCTAAATTTGATGAAGTCTAATTTATCTATTTTTCTTTGGTTGCTGGTGCCGTTGGTGTCATACCTAAGAAATCATTGGCTAATCCAAAATCACAAAGATTTGCACTTGTTTTCTTCCAAGAGTTTTATAGTTTTAGCTCTTTCCTTTACGTTTATGATCCATTTTTAGTTAATTTTTGTATATGGTGTGATATAGGTGTCAAACTTCATTATTTTGCATGTGGATATGCAGTTGTCTCATCACCTTCATTAATGTTGAAAAGATGGTTCTCTCCCTGTTGAATTGTCTTGGCACGCTTTTTGAAAATCAGTTGACCATAGATGTATATGTTTATTTCTGGACACTGAATTCTGATCCATTGATCTATATGTCTATCTTTATGCCAGTACCACACTGTCTAGATTTCTGTAACTTTGTGGTAAATTTTGAAATTAAGAAGAGTGAGTCTTCCAACTTTGCTTTTCTTTCTCCCAAAGTTTTTTGACTATTCTGGGTCCCTTGCATTTCCATATTATTATGAGGATCAGCTTATCAATTTCTGCCACCCCAGAAGAAAAAGGAGCCTCAGATATGGATTGTGTTTAACCTTTAGATCAATTTGGGGTGTATTGTCATTGAATCTTCCAAACCATAAACATGGGATAGTTTTTCATTTATTAAATCTTTAATTTCTTTCAATGATGTTTTACATACTGAAAAGTATTCGAAAGTATACAAGGCTTACACTTCTTTTGTTAAATTTATTACTAAGTGTTTTTTTCTTTTTGATGTTATCACAAATGAAATTTTCTTAATTTTATTTTCAGATTCTTAATTGCTAATGTATAGAAATAAAATTGATATTTCTATAAAAATCATGTAACCTGCAACCTTGCAGAACTCATTTTTTAGCTCTAATAGTTTTTTGTAGATACCTTAGGATTTTTCATATTTAGAAGATCATGTCATCTGCAAATAGGTACAGTTTTACACCTTCCTTTCCAATCTGGATGACTTTTATTTCTTTTTCTTACTCAGTTGCTCTGGCTAGAATTTCCAGTACAATCTTGAATAAAAGTGGCAGCAGTGGACTTCCTTGACTTGTTCTTGATCTTAGGGGGAAACCATTCAGTCTTACCACATTAATTATAATGTGAGCTTGGGGGGTTTTGGTGAAGGCAGTTCCTTCTGTTCCTAGTTTATTGAGTGCTTTTCTCATGAATGCTGTTGGATTTTGTTGAGTGGTTTTACTGTATCTGTGATTTTTGTCCTTTATTAATATATTTCATTGACTTTTACATGTTGAACTTACCTTGCATTCTTTTTTTTTTTAACATCTTTATTGGAATATAATTGCTTTACAATGGTGTGTTAGTTTCTGCTGTATAACAAAGTGAATCAGCTATACATAAACATATATTCCCATATCTCCTCCCTCTTGCATCTCCCTCCCACCCTCCCTATCCCACCCCTCTAGGTGGACACAGAGCACCGAGCTGATCTCTCTGTGCTATGTGGCTGCTTCCCACTATCTAACTATTTTACATTTGGTAGTGTATATATGTGCACGCCACTCTCACTTCGTCCCAGCTTACCCTTCCCCCACCCCGTGTCCTCAAGTCCATTCTCTACGTCTGCTTCTTTATTCCTGTCCTGCCCCTAGGTTCTTCAGAACCATTTTTTAAAAAAATTTTAGATTCCATATATATGTGTTAGCATACAGTATTTGTTTTTCTCTTTCTGACTTACCTCACTCTGTATGACAGTCTCTAGGTCCATCCACCTCACTACAAATAACTCAATTTCGTTTCTTTTTACGGCTGAGTAATATTCCATTGTATATATGTACCACATCTTCTTTTATCCATTCATCTGTCGGTGGACACTTGGGTTGCTTCCGTGTCCTGGCTATTGTAAATAGAGCTGCAATGAACATTGTGGTGCATGACTCTTTTTGAATTATGGTTTCCTCAGGGTATATGCCCAGTAGTGGGATTGCTACCTACTAGTAGTGGGTCATATGGTAGTTCTATTTTTAGTTTTTTAAGGAACCTCCATACTGTTCTCCATAGTGGCTGTATCAATTTACATTCCCACCAATAGTGCACAACCTTGCATTCTTGATTATGATGTGGGATCCTTTTTATGTTGCTAGATTTGGCTTGCTAGTGTTCGTTTGAGGATTTTTGCATCTGTATTTCTAAGGGATCATGGTCTGTAGTTTCCTTTTGATATCTTCGTCTGGTTTTTGTTTGAGGATGATACTGGTCCCATAGAATGAGTTTTAGAAGAGTTTGTGAAGAATTGGTGTTAATTCCTCTTTAAATGTTGGGCAGAATTTACCAGTGAAGCCATCTTGCTCTGTGCTTTTCTTTATGGGAAGTTTTTGTTTTTTTGGTTTTTGTTTTTCTGTTTTTTAAAAATTATTAATTCAATCTCTTTACTTGTTATAGGTCTATTGAACTTTTCTACTTCTTCTTAAATCAGTCCCGGTAGTTTGTATCTTCCTATAAATTTGTCCTTCTTATCTTGGTTCTCTAATTTTTTGGCATTCAATTGTTCATAGTATTCGCTTATAATTCTTTTTATTTCAGTAAGGTGAGTAGTAATGTATTCTCTTTCTTTTGTGAGTTTAGTAATTTGAATTTTCTCCCTTTTTTTCTTGGTCCACCTACCTAAAGGTTTGTCAGCTTTGCTGATCTTTTCATATAACCAACTTTTGGGTTTGTTTATTTTCTCTTTGTTTATCTCTTTTCTAATTTATTTCTGCTCTAGTCTTTTTTCTTTCCTTCCTTGCTTGCTTGAGTTTAGTTTGCTCTTCTTTTGCTAATTTTTTAAGGTGGAAGTTTATGTTAACTGAGTTCAGGTCTTTTAACTTTATTGTATAGGTATTTACAAGTATAAATTTACCTCTAAGCATTGCTTTAGTTGCATCTCATACATTTTGGTAGGTTGTGTTTTCTTCATTTATCTCAAAATATTTTTTTATTTCTCTTGTGATTTCTTCTTTGACCCATTGGTTGTTTATGTGTGTGATCTTTAATTTCCATAAATTTGTGAACTTTCCAAGTTTCTTTTTGTTATTAATTTTGAATTTAATTCCATTTTGGTTGGAGAATATACTTTGTGTGATTTCAACCTTTTGAAATTTATGGAAACTTGTTTTATGGCCTGGAGAATGTTCCATGTACACTTGAAAAGAATATGCATTCTGCTGTTGTTAGATGGGCTGTTCTAAAGATATCTTTTAAATCTAGATGGTTGATAGTATCGTTCAAGTCTTCTGTTTCCTTTTGATCTTCCATATAATTGTCTTCTCTGTTATTGAAAGTTGGGCATTGAAGTCTCCAACTATTACAGTTGAATCGTTTATTTCTCCCTTCAGTTTGGCCAGTTTTTGCTTCATATGTTTGTTGTTAGGTGCATATATGTTTATAATTGTTAGATCTTCCAGATGGATTGATCCTATTATCATTATAAAGTGTCCTTTTTGTCTTGAAATCTATTTTGCTATTAGTTTAGCTACTTCAACTCTTCTTTTTATTACTGTTTGCATGATATATCTATATCATAAAGCTATACCTATATCTCTTGCATTTTAAATAATATAATGTGGAAACTCTGAAAATCAGATCACCTTCCCTACCTCCCTAAGATTTGTTATTGTCACTGTTTTCCCTTTTTGACATCACTGAACTAATTCTATAGCCTCTATATTCTTTGTTGTGTGAAGTCACGGAAGTTTCTGCTCTGCTAGCTTAGTGGTCAGTTGATGCGTGAACAGAGATTTTCTTATATGCTTGGAACCAGTAGTCTCCCAGCCTTTACTGAGAGCCTCTGTGCATGTATTGGGGCATACCTTCAATGCTCAGACACACACTTTACAGCTCTGCTTCCTGGAAGTCTTCACTTCCTGCTGTGCAGAGCTTCAGGGTCAGCCAGAGGTGAGAACTTAAGGCCTTATCTAGTCTCTCTTGGGCATGTGCACAGCCTTATGCATGTGTGTGGCTGTCTCGACCCCCAGGAATATGTCAGGCCTTTGCAAAGACCTCTGTGGACACCTTATCCCCCAGCTTTAACTTTTAACTTTTTTGGTTAGCTTCTAATTTTCCAACTGTTACCACTACCTCAGAAACCTGTGATATTAAATAATTGCTGCTGATTGTTTTTGACAAACATCCCTGGGGCTATAAGGCTTTTTGCACAAGAGCAAGGTGTGAGTCAGGTCAAAGTAATGTGAATGGGGCTTTTCAGGGAGCTGCCAGACAGCTCCCATAAAGACAGGAATGCAGATTTTGGTGAGCTTCTAAATCTGTTCTGCCCCCTCCAGTGGCTGCTGGGCTGCCGGTTTTCACGATAATTAGAAAGCTGTTGGTTTTCAAGGCTACTTCAGAGCTGGGACATGGGAATAAGGCAAGTAAAAACCTTACAAAGCTCACTGTTCTAATTGAAATTCATCTATTTCTCTTGAATAAATGTACATCAGATTTTTACAAGCCTTTGGTTAGTTTCCAGAATTATGAAAAGGTTGATTTTAACAATTTTACCAGTGTTATGAATGCTTGTATGGAGTGGTGGCTTTTCAGAGGTCCATACCCCGCCAGTCCCACCGATGTCACTCTGAAGTCTCTTCATTTTTTAATGCCAGGGTTGGAGCTAAAAGAAGACAACTTCCAGCAGAAAGTTTTAGGAAAGAAACAAGCCCCTGCTGAACATAACAGAGAGAGGAGAAAGAAAGATAGAATTTGAAAATAAGAGCCATGAGAAGTAAATAATTGTATGGGCAAATCATTCTTAAGATTTAGAAATGTTGGGTAGCTTGACACTCATATCAGTGCAGTGAAATTATCAACTTTATTGATAATAGGAAAAGAGGGGAATAAATTTCTTAGCTTTCTATGCAGTGTCTTGTTCTACACTTAACCCTTCATCTTTCCCCAAACGATTTTACTCTATGATAGTTCTGTATCTTGCCCTTTACTGCATTTCATCCATTTTTCTGCATTTCATCCATTTTTCAGGGCCCATCTTAACTACTGTGAAGCTTTTGCCATCTCACTGTGGAAAAATTAGTCATGCCCCACTCTTCTTTCCCTTGACCGTTTGTTCATACCTATATTATAGCACTTGCCATACTGTATTTCTCACTTACCTGTATGTGACTCTCTCTTCCTGATGGATAGCAGAGTCCTCAAGAACAAGAGCTAGGTCTTACTTGCCTTTCTGTTTCTAGAAGCTAACTCAGTATATGGTATATAATAAATCATATATGTAAATAAATATGTATAGGATAAAAGAAGGGAGAAAAAGAAAAACAAAGAAGGTTTTATTTAGAAGTTTGCATAATATATGTTAATTTATTCAGTATAATGTGTTTTTAAGCAAGGGTAGGATTCATTCCTGTTTCTTTTTGATATTCCTGGGAAAAAGAATATAGATAAAACACAGTCCAGCGCCTTCAAAGAAGTTGCTGTTTGAGATGTTTTCCTACCTAATTTTCACACTAAATGAAATGTTAAAATTACTATAATAAAATGAGGCACAACTTCTGTTTCTGACAAAGATGGGATATACCCATCCTTCCTGGCCCCTCCTCTTACAACTAAAAACATGGACATAACACAACAAACAAGCATAGGAAGATTCTGAAAGGGGGGGAAAAGAAGGTGGATTGCCTAGGGGTCTCAGGACTTGAGGAATAGCATGCCAGTGATCCGCAGCTTTTCTTATTGTCTCCTACATATCCTAGATAGGGTACTGTAGAAATTGCCAACCTGGAATGGCCAAAAAGCACAGGAAAAATAACTTCCAACAGAAACCTTTCTCCTCTAGCCAAAAGAACAAGAAAAGCGTGTCTATCAACAGAAAACCTTTTTAGCAATGCTCACCATACTCCAGCCAAACACCAATGGAAAAGACACACACACACACACACACACACACACACACACACACACACACCCGTGGTTTCTGTTGGGCTGAGCAACATGTTAATATTCTACATCCCTTCGCCCCATCCTATCTCATGAAATCACTCAGCAGTGCTCCAGTTCCCCTCACTTGGTAATGTCTGTGGAGCCGTGCAGTGACTTAATCTTCCATTGTGTCTGCCACATGCAGGTGACACTCTGATTCCTACTTTGGGAGGCATCTGCAGACCTGAGCAGGGAGCTAATCTTCCATCCCCTGCACAGGAGAAGCAGTTGGTGGTGCCCTAATTACCCTGCCAGAGTAGTGTCAGTGGAACTAAGTAAGGAACTGTCCCTCCTTCCCCTTCTCAGTGGAAGCAGGCATGCTGCAATTTCCCTACTGTGATAGCGTCACTGGGGCCAAGCAGGGAGCGGACCCTGTTTCCTATCCAGTGGAAGCAGGTTGTGTTCTGTTTCCTCTGCATGGGTAGTATTGGAAGAATTGAGAGTAGAGCTGATCTATCCCTTGTCCAGCAAAAGTAGGTAGTTTTCCAATTGTCCCTTGAGAGTAGTACCAGCAGGTTCCAGTGGTGAGATGAGCCCCCATCCCTGTCTGGCAGCAAAGAGACTTGATGGGTCAGGGCTGATCACCACAACACACCCCTCTGGTGTCAGTGGAACCCAGTGCCAGCTGAGCCTCTGCCTTCTACCAGCATAAACAATGGTAGGAGAGGGATAGTTGGCACTCACCTACGTCCCTCTCCTAGTGTCAGCAGGGATCTGAACTTCTGCCCCCAAGCTGTAGTGACAAAGCAGTATATATCGGACTTTAGCTTTCCCTCTTCCTGGTGGCAGTGGGGCCTAATGGGGATCTAAGCTTATACCCATACTTGGAGGCAGTGAGATAGTGTGAACTGGTGCCCATCTTTCATGGGAAGATGTCAGCAGGGCTGAAAGGAGAGCTGAATGGCTACCTACCATCTGCAGTGAGGCATTGTGAGTCAGTGCTTCACTTTTGCTGGGCAGATAGCAACAGGACCCTGCGGGAAGCTGAACATGCACACCTGGCCCTTGTATGACACCTCTGTAGGGGACTGCTTACTAAAAAAAGATTAAATAGGACCCAGAGTCCCATAATGTAATATCCAGAATGTCTAGGATACAGCTGAAAATCACTCATCAGAACAAGAAGCGGGAAGATCACAATATGAATAAGAAAAGATAGTTGATATCGAAACCAAAAGATGAATCAGATGCTGTGATTATTTGACAAGGATTTTAAAGCAGTCTTTATGAAAGTGCTTTAACAAATAATTATAAATTCTCTTAAAACATGAAAAAATAGAAAATCTCAGCAAAGAAATAGAAATTCTAAAAAAAGAACCAAATGGAAAATATTGAAGTGAAAAATACCCTCATCAAAAGAGAAAACTATCCAGAGCTCAATAGTAGATCAGAGATGACAGGATAGAATTAGTGAACGTGAAGACAGATTAACAGAATTACCTAGCCTGAGCAACAAGGACTTATGGGATAATAATAAAAGAGCTAACATTTGTATCACTGGATTCCCAAAATGAGAGGAGAGAGTGAATGAGACTGGAAAAGTAGTCAAAGAAATGGTGGCTGATAACTTGCCAAATATGGCCAAAGACAAGCCCACAGATTGAATAAGCTGAGCCTACCCCTGTAAAGAAAAGCACACTCCTCCTGTGTGTCCTCTGCTCTCAATACTTGACTACAGTGCTACTTCGCTTCTGATACCAGATGTGTGTGTTTTCCACACATCAGGCAATTTTGCAACACCCGCTTGGTATCCTGTAGTTTAACTCAGTTCTGATACTATCAACTAGATTACTGGTTTATTATGAAAGGGTATAGCTCAGGAACATCCAAATGGAAAAGATGCACAGAGAAGGTATGTGGGAAGGGAGTGCGGAGGTTCCATGCCCTCTTTGGGCATGCCGTCTTCCCAGCACCTCCACATGTACACCAACCCAGAAGCTCTCTGAACCTCATCCTCTTGGGTTTTTCTGGCAGCTTCATTCCATAGGCATGATTGACTAAATCATTGACTATTGATAGTTGAACTCAATCTTCAGCCACTCTATCCCCTCCTCTGAGGTTGGGGAGTGGGGCTAAAAGTTCCCGCTCTCTAATCACATGGTTGGTTCCTCTGACAATCAGCACACCCCCCACCCCCCGTCCTTAAATGATTTCCAAAAGTCATCCCATTAACATAAACTCAGGTGTGATTGAAAGGGATTTGTTATGAATATCAAAAGACACCTTTATTGTTCTTATCATTTAGGAAAGTCCAAGAGTTTTAGGAGCTCTGTGCTGGAAGCAAGGGTGAAGACCAAGTATATACTTCTTATTATCAGTCACAGTATCACAACCCCAAACAGCATAAACCCAAAGAAATCCATGCTGACACATATCATTTTAAACTTCTGAAAACTAAATACAAAGAAAGAGACTGTGAAGTAGAGAGAGGCTGCATTACTTTTAGGGGAGCACCAATTCAAATGATACTAGTTTCTCATTTGAAACCATGGAGGCCAGAATGAAGTGGCACAACATTTTTCAAGTACTGAAAGAAAACAATTGTCAACCATGAATTCTGTTTCTGGCAAAAAATATCCTTCAGAAATGAAGAGGAAATAAAAAAATTCTCAGACAAAAGAAAGCTAGGAGAATCTATTGCTAGCCAAATTATTCTGAAAGGATAACTAAAGAAAGTTCTCTTTAAAAAAAAGGAAATGATAACATAAGGCTTGGAATTTCAGAATGGAAAGAAGAACATCAGAATGAGTAAAAATAGGAGCAAATATAAACTATCCCCCTCATGAGTTTCTTAAATCATAAATTATAATACCAACTAATGTAGTGATCAATGTCATGTGGAAAAAATACTTAAGATAATTATACTTAGAATGGGGAGAGGATAAAGGAGCCTAAGTGGAATTAAGGTTTCTACACCTCACTCAAAGTAAAATGTTGATACTGGTAGACTGTGTAACTTATGTATATTGTTGTACCTAGAGCAACCCTTAAGAAGACTATACAAAGTGATATATTTTTAAAACTTTATAAATAAATCAAGGTGGAATCCAAAATATAAATGTGTATTTAAACTACAGGAAAAAGAAAAACAGTAATAAGAAAGAGAGGAAACAAACAGAAAACAAAATATAAAATGGCAACTTAACCCATAAAATATTAATAATTACCCTTAATGTAAATGTCCTAAATATACCAATTAAAAGGCAGAGTTTGGTGGGATGGATTTTTTAAAAATGATATAACAATTAGATGTCTACAACAAACTCATTTCAAAGACTGTAACATAGGTAGGTTTAAAGCAAAAGGATGAAAAAAAGATATGCCATGCAAATACTAATTTAGAAAAGCAAGAGTGTCTGTATTATTATCAGATAAAGTAGACTTCAGGACAAAGAAAATTACTAGGGACAAAAAGGGACATCACATAATATTAAAAGGATCATTCCGCCTAGAAGACATAACGATCTCAAATGTAAAAGCACCCAACGACAGAGTCTCAAATTACATGAAGCAAAAACTGTGATAGGGCTGAAAGGAGAAATAGATCCACAATTATATTTGGGTACTTAAACACCTCTCTCAGAAAATCAGCATTGATACAGAAGATCTGAAGAACACAATTAACCAATAGACCCTAACTGAGATATACATATAGAACACTCCACCCAACAATAGCAGAATACATTTTTTTATTGGCATGATGGGGTATTCACCAGGATGAACCATATCTTGAGTCATAAAAAACACCTCATCAAGTGTAAAAGAAATGACATCATGCAGAGTATGTTTTTTAATCACATAGAAATAAACTAGAAATCCATAGCAGAAGGGCAACAGGAAAATCTCTAGGCCCTTGGAAAATAAACAGCACACTTCTAAATAGTCCCTTGGTCAAAGAGAAAGTCTCAAAGGAAATTAAAATAAATACTTAGAACTAAATGAAAATGAAAACATCAAAATATGTGAGATGTAGCTAAAGCAGTGTTGAGAGGGAAATTTATAGCTCTAAATGCTTAAATTAAAAAGAGGAAAGGTCTCAAATCAGTTATCTAAGTACTTACCTCAAAAATCTATAAAAAGAGAAAAAAACCCCAATGTAAGTAGAAAGAAATAATAAAGAATAGAAATCAATACAATTAAAAATAGGAAAAAATAAAGAAAAACACAAAAACTTGTGCTTTGAAAAAAATCAATAAAATTGATAAACCTTTAGCAAGACTGTCAGATAAACAGAAAAGGCACAAATCACATTAAGAATGAAACAGGGGACATCACTACAGATACTGCAGCTTAAAAGGATTATAAGGGAATACTACAAGAAGTTTATAAGTCAAGAAGCTTATCAAGAAGTTCATAAATTCAGCAACTTAGTAGAAATAGACCAATTCATCAAAGACTACAAACTATCAAAATTCAACCCAATTGAAATAGACCATCTGACTAGTCCTATAACCATTAAAAATAGTGAATTCATAATGTGGAAGCTCCCTAAAAGGAAATCTCCAGGCCCAGGTGGTTTCACTGGAGAATTCTAGAAAATATTTAAAGAAGAACCAATACCAGTTTTACACAGTCTTTTCCAGAAAATAGAAGTGGAGGGAACACTTCCCGACTTATTTTATGAAGCCAGTATTATCCTGATACCAAAACCAGACAAAGAGTATATAAAAAAAGAAAACTATAGGCCAGTATCCCTCATGAACTCAGATGCAAATGTACTCAACAAAATATTAGCAAATTGAATCTAGCAATCTATTTTAAAAAATTGTAAACCATTACCTAGTATTATTTATTCCAAGTGTGCAAGGCTGGTTCAACATTCAGAAATCAATGCACCATATACAAAAATTAATATAAAATGAATCAAACACCTAAATGTAAGAGCTAAAACTAACTGTCCTAGGAGAACATATAGGAGTAAACCTTTGTGACCTTGGATTAGGCAAAGGATGAATGATCACAGAGAAAAACAGATTAATTTGACTTCAGCAAAATTAAAAACCTGTGCTTCAAAGAACACCATCAGGGGCTTCCCTGTTGGTCCAGTGGTAAAGAATCCGCCTTCCAATGCAGGGGATGCGGGTTCCATCCCTGGGCGGGTAACTAAGATCCCACACGCCACGGGGCAACTAAGCTTGCACGCCACAACTACTGAGCTCACGCGCCTCAACGAGAGAGCCCGTGTGCCACAAACTACAGAACCCATGCGCCCTGGAGCCCGTGCACCGCAATGAAGACCCAACACAGCCAAAGAAGTAAAGGAAAAGAACAAAAACAAAAATACAAACTGATTTTCAAAGAACACCATCAAAAAATTGAAAAAAAAAAAAAACCCCACAGAATGGGAAAAATATTTGCAAATTGTATCTAATAAGGGACTTGTATCCAGAATGTATAAAGAACTCTCACAACTTAATTTTTAAATGAGCAAAGAATTTAAGTTATACAAATAGCCAATAAGCACATGAAAAAATGCTCAATATCATAGGTCATTATGAAAATGCAAACTGTAATGAGATAACCCTGTACACCCACTAGGATAGCTATAATCAAAACTACAGATAACAAGTGTTAATGAGGATGCAGAGAAATTGAAAACCCTCATATACTGCAGGTGTGAATGTAAAATGGTGCAGCCACTTTGGAAAACAGTTTGGCAATTCCTCAAACTTGAATGTGAATGTTCATAACGGCATTTGCATAATAGCCCCCAAAATGGAAACAACCTAAATGTCCATCCACTGTGAATGTGTGGTGTATTCATTCATTGGAATATTCTTTGGCCATGAAAAGGAATGAAGTACAGATACATGCTACAACATGGATGAACCTTGAAAACATAATGCCAAATGAAAGAAACCAGGCATAAAAGGCCACATAGTGTATGATAGATAAGAAAGTCAATTAGTGGTTGCTAGAGAATACAGGGAAGGGGAAATGTGGAGGGACTGCTAATGGGTATGGAGTTTCTGTTTTGGGTGATGAAAATATTATAAAATTAGGTAATGGAAATGATTATATTATACAACTTTTTGCGTATACTAAAAACCTCTGAACTGTACATTTTATTTATTTATTTTCAATTATCAGTAGTCATGCCTTGGATAAACCTCATTGGCTATGATACTGCAACTGTGCAAAGCTTGAATTGTACATTTTAGAAGGGAGAATTTTATGGTATGTGAATTATATCTCAATAAAACTGTTATTAAAAATCAATACATGTAATCTATCATATCAACAGAATAAAAAAATTTAAAAATTGTATGATCCCATCAGTTATTACAGAAAAGGCATTTGGAAAAAAATCCAACACACATTCATACTAAAAACTCTCAGCAAACTAGACAAGGAGAGGAACATCCTCAGCTTGATAAAGATCATGTACAAAAAACCTACAAGGGATAGACACATAGATTAATGAGACAGAATAGAAAGCTCAGAATTAGTTCCAGACAAATATGCCCAATTAATTTTTGACAGAGGATCAAAAGCAATTCAATGGAGGAAGGATAGCCTTTCAGGAAATGGTGTTGGAGGAATTGGGTGTACATAGACAAATGAACCTTGACCTAAATCTCATGCCTAATGCAAAAGTTAACTCAAAATGGGTCATGGACTTAAATATAAACTGTAGAACTGTAAAACTTACAGATCAGAGCGTAGAATAGTTGCATGATGCAAGGTTAGTAAAGAGTTCTTAGACTTGGCACAAAAAAGCACAGTCCATATCAGGAAAGATAAATCGGTTCTCATTAAAATTAAACGTTTTGTCTGTGGAAGACCCTGTTAAGAGGATGAAAAGACAAGCTAGACTGGGAGAAAATATTTGCAAACATATCCAACAAAGGATTAGTATCTACAGTACATAGAGAACCCTTAAAACTCAACAATATAAAAACAATCCAATTAGAAAATGGGCAGAAGACATGCTACAGATGGTAAATGCACAAGCAAAAAGATGTTTAATATCATTAGCCACTAGAAAATGTGAATTAAGTCCACAGTGAAATACCAGTACATACCTATCAGAATGGCTAAAATAAAAGGAAAAACCAAAGTTGGTGAAAAGTTCCAAGCGATACCAAATGCTGGTGAGCATGCGGAGAAAGTGACTCATGCACACTTTGCTAGTGGAAGTGTAAAATGGCACAGCCACTCTGGAAACACTTCCGCAGTTTCTTAAAAGGCTAAATGCAACCATCATACAGTCTGCTAATTGCATTCCTAGGCATTTATCCCAGAAAAATGAAAACTCATGGTTCACACGGAAACTTGTACACAGATTTTCATAGTAACTTTATTCATAACATCCCCAAACTGGGAACAACCCAGATTTCCTTCCATGCGTGAATGGTTAAACAAGCTGTGGTACATCCACATCATGGAATGATACTCAGCAACAAAAAGGAATGGACTGTTGATATACACAACAACAGAATGAATCTTCAGGAAATATGCCGAGTGAAAAAAGCCAGTCTGAAAGGTTTACATCTGTATGATTTTGTTGATATCACTTTTTAGGAAAGACACATTTTGGAAACGGAGAATAGATTTGTAGTTACCAGGGATTGAGGGAGGTAGGGCAGGTGGGAGTTGGGTATGATCATTATTAAAAGACAGTTTGAAGGATCCTTGAGATGATGATAGCTCTCTGTCTTGATTGAGGTGGTGCTTACGTGAACCTACCCGCGTGATAAAATTGTTGAGAACTTCATGAGTACAAGATCAGTGTATTGTATCAATGTCAACATCCTGGTTTTGGTATTGTACTATAATTTTGTAAGATTTTACCATTGGAAATTAGGTAAAAGGTAGATAGCATCTCTCTATTATTTCTTACCATTGTGTATTAATCGGCAATTATCTCTAAATACAAGTTTAAATTTTTTTTAATAAGAGCCACCAGGTGAACACAGAGGAGAAAATAATTAATTTTGCATGAGGAAACTTTGAAGCCAGGTAATCTTTCAATTTGGTCATGAGGGATGAATAGGATTTCCAAAGGCTTTTGTCTTATTATTATTTAAAAAAGAAGAAGAAGGGGGAAAAAAAGCAATTAACACTGTTCCTGACATCCTCTAAGAAGACCTCTCAGTAGGGGATATGTCTGTATGGCCCTTGAACTTGTGTCAGTAACCTTAGCCTGCGGTGAAATTCAGGAAAATCTGAGATTGTGAGTTAGAGGGCAAGAACAGAATGTTTGGATGGGGGAAGATGAGTAAAATTTGGACAGTAAGTGCCTAGAATAACCAAAAGGAGATGTCCAAGAGGCAGAAAGAAAAACAAGCCTGGCACTCAGGAAAGAAGTCTGGGCTGCAGATACCTATTTAGGTGCATGAAGTAGTAGTTAAAGCCACAAAGTGAGTGAATATACCTAGTAAGCCTACAGTCGGAAAAGGAAAGAGGACCAGTAATGGACTGTGAAGAGCTCCAACGTTTAAAGGGTGGAAGCTTCTTAGGAGAAGGTGGGGAGTGGGCTGCAGAAAGGAAGATATTAGAAGAGTTAAAGAAAAAGAAAAGGCACAGTTGGTGACAAGTTCCAATCAAGGGTGAGCTGCCCTGTGCTCTGGAACAGAAGTCACTGCATTTGGTCATCAAGTCCTTTTCTTTGTCTTTTGAATATCTCATGAGTTGTTTCAGTGGTGTGCTGAGAGCCAAAGCAGGCTGTAGTCAGTTGAGGGGTGAAGGGACGTGAAAACATAGGGGCGCTAAGTAGAAACATCCCTTTCAAGGAGCTTTGCTGCACCGGAGGCGGTGGGAGGGAGCTTGACAGAAGCAGGGTCCTGAAGATGTTTCTGAGAATGAGGGGGATCTGAGCTTGCTGGCAGGCAGTGGGTAAGGAGCCATACACATTTTTGGACTCCTCTTCGGAAATTGCCTTCAGAGCCTAAGGCACATTTTCAGCAATGGCCAATCTTCATCTTTTGAGAATGCATTTGATTTTTGGAAACAGCCAAGTCAATTTAGAGCCAAGAGTGGTAAATCAGGTGGGTGATCAAGCTGGATAATACAACTTCAAAAAAAACAAAATAAAATATAATTATAAAGTAGTAAAACTGATTTTCTTGTGAAGCTCATGAATTGGCTTAGAAAGTAGTTCTTAAAGAATTCCAGAAACCTTTTGAGCACTTGTGGCATTATGTGAATAAGTGTACAGAGTCCCTTTGTAACTTTCAGAGGAAGAGACTGATGTGCATGGAAGTCCTGTTACATGTGTGAAAAAATTGGTTTTGTTACATATATTTACTCATACTGTGCAAATGTAAAGTTTCCCTATAATCTTTTTGCCTGAGAGGTGACCTAGTGGAATTATACCAAAGTTTGTATGTGGGAGAATCAAGAGTTTCAAATTGTGATTGTTTAAACAGTTCTCCTGTGGTCTTACAGATGTAATTAGAATTCCTAGGATAGGAGTGTTCCCACAAGCATAATAATACTTTAAATGTGTGTTCAATTATCCTTTTCTATAGCCATATTTAATCGTTTCTTTTTGAAATAGAGTTACTTTGAAAATATTAAATCACTAGCATAATCTTGACTGTTGGTCAGACCTGAGACAGTGCTGGGCATGTAGTAAGCACTCACTGGGTGTCCCTTTCCTGTCGTCTCTGCCTTGGGGCTTGATACACGCTGAGGACACACAAAGAGAAAGATCAGTTCCCTAGTAATAGATCATCTCCATTAATGTTCAGCCAAAAATATACAGGATGAAGAAAATTAACACATGTAGAAGTTGGAAGTTTTCATTTAGCTTCGTTGTTAATGTGGCAGATATACATATACCAAAACACATGCTTAATTGAATACATCTTTTATATCTTTTTATATGTTTAATTATTTTATACTTAAGTATTACCTTATTTAATCATTAAAACAATCCTGTGAAACAATTATCCCTGTTTTACAGATGAAGAAACTGTGGCTCAGATGAGTGTAGTCACTTGCCCAAGGTCACATGGCTGAGAGGGGCAAAGCTTGGACTTGAATTCAGTTGTGCAGTCTAGGAATCTCTTAACCACCATCTCCATGCTTCTCCACCTTAAACCCACACCCTTGATAAACATTTAAAAAAATCAATCAAAAAAACACCAAATCAATCAAAAACACCACATACTTCCCCTCCCCATATTGAGAAAGGAGAAGTTAGAGCCTTCTTCAAAACCCTACTGGTCAAAAAATGTTATAGCTTTGTACTTTGTGTAATTTGAGTTACAGAAGCAATCTTGCTAAAAATTAATTTGGTTTTGAAATAGAAACTTGAGGGACTTCACTGGCGGTCCAGCGGTTAAGACTCTGCACTTCCACTGCAGGGGGCGTGGGTTCGATCCCTGGATGGGGAACTAAGATCCCACATGCTGCACAGTGCGCCCCCCCACCCCCCCAAAAAATAGAAACTTGTTGTTGATACTCTGCCATGCCCTCCCTCTGCTTCCCAGCACCTGGTGCCCCCAGAAGTGGGCAGGGTGGAAGCATTGGCTGTTAACATCCTGTCACGGCTTGCTAACAAGAAAGCGTTAGAGAAAGCCACGACGAGTTAGCCATTCTAGGAAACCTCCCACAGCTGTTGCATTAATTAAGACTTTTGGTCCCGAATAACAGAAACCACTGGAGCTCACTTAAGCAGAAAGGGGAATTTGTTTTAAGGATCCTGCGATGACTCCCAGAATCCAAGGGCAGGGAACCCAGAAAGGCCTCTTGCTTCATCTCTGCCTCTCACGCTCTCTACACGTCGGCTTCCCCTCATTCATACTGGCCTCTTTTGCTTCCTGCTACTCAGTGGGATGGCTGCTACCTAAGAGCTGCCACAGTCACCCAGAGGGAGCCTGATATCTCTCTCCATCTTCTCCCGTCACATACTTTCCTCCTTCTCACACTCTCCCTTCTCTGTCCTAATTCTGAATTCTAGAGCGAGAATCAGTTTGCCCGCTTTGGGTTACATTTTGGTTTGGGAGAGGGAACGTCAAGACAGATAACAATCCACCGCAGTTCTGTTCCCTCCTACCTTTATACATGATGCTACTGGTTATTTTTCTATCCCAGGAGTTTGAAAATTTTAAATGACCCTGATATCACAGGGGTGAAATATTAAGATGTAGGTTTTAGAGACAAATTTGGCTTGAATCATCACTCTGCCACTTACTAGGTATGCATTCTTGGGCAAGTTACTTAAATTCTTGAGCCTTTCTTTCTTTACAAGTTAAAAGGAATGTACAGTTACTATATTTCTCATGAGGTCATGGCAGGGGTTAAATATAATAACATGTAGAATGCTTACACAGGTCTAGCATATACTATGCTTGATAAAATATTGCCCCGTCTTTCTTTCTGGTGAGCATTAAGACACATTGCCTTACCAAAAAGATGTTTGAGGTATATGTAGAGTACAAATCTCACACTGCCTTCTGCCCTCAAATTCTGTTCCCTCTTACCCCCTTTCTTTGGCCCCTTTTCATCTACCCTTGCATATCAGTATATTCATAGTCCAAAGGACTTGGGTTCTAAACCTAGAAAATTCTCTAGGGCTGTATTCCCAGGCCATAGCTAGAGGTCCCGAGACATCACCTGAAGTGGAATCTACTCTCACAGATAGATGGTACTTCTGGTAAAGGGACTATTAGCTCTACCACAGCCCCAGCCTTTTCTCCCATGGTTAGAGTTGAAGGAGCCCACTTAAAGATTCAATTCAGTAAATATTTATTATCTTTACTATTTGCAAGACCCTGAAATAGGTATTGTTGGAATTGCAAAATATGTAACTGAAAGAAATAGTCCTTTCTGTCAAAGAGAATAAAGTCTGGAAGAAGAGATGATGGATCTACACAAATCACTAATTCAGGATGTTTAGTACAACTGGCTTACTAAGGCCCCATGTTAATGTACACAAGTCATCTTAAGGAGGGGTGGAAAAGTAGTTTGAAGCCAGATCATGGAGGATATTGAACGCCAAGCTGAGGACTGTAATGTCAGGATAGCTGGAAGCCAGTGAGGATTTTTGAGAAAGGAGCATAATCTAATGCTGTATTTTAGGAACTTTATCCTGGTAGTCAAATGCTAAAGGATCTGAAAGGCAGGAGAGCAGGAGAGGAGACTGGAGTCTAGCTGGGGAGCTGCTTCACTAGGAAGCGAGGGTGGGATTATGAATTCGGGCCCAGTCCAAGACTTGGTAAAGACTAGAAGATGGGGATTGGGCTGAGGTAGAGGGAGTACACGGGGTGACTTGAACCCTGAAAGTGCAGGAAGAAGTGTAGACTGTAGATGGGGTCACCTGGGGTCCCTTGGGAGCTCCTCCCCTCCTGAAGATGGGGTGCGAGTGGAGAAGTAGCACTCCATGGTTCACTGCACCCTGTGGCCAAGGGAGCGCCAACTGTAACTAGGGGTGCTGCATTAGAGCTTGACTTGCCCTGCCCACCTCATAGGGAAACTTTGTGGGTGTTTGTTTGTTTTTTATAAATTTATTTATTTATTTGTTTGTTTTTATTTTTGGCTGTGTTGGGTCTTCGTTGCTGCGCGCAGGCTTTCTCTAGTTGCGGCGAGCAGGGGCTACTCTTCGTTGCAGTGCGCGGGCTTCTCATTGCGGTGGCTTCTCTTGTTGCAGAGCATGGGCTCTAGGCGTGCGGGCTTCAGTAGTTGTGGCTCGTGGGCTCTAGAGCACAGGCTCAGTAGTTGTGGCGCACGGGCTTAGTTGCTCCGCGGCATGTGGGATCTTCCCGGGCCAGGGATCGAACCCGTGTCCCCTGCATTGGCAGGCGGATTCTAACCACTGTGCCACCAGGGAAGCCCCTGTTTTTGTTTTTTTGAGAAAGGAAAACTAGATGAATTTCGGTGCCTTGTTTGGAAACTCTGTGGAGCAAACAGTAATTATGGACACGTTTTCATCTAAAGTCTAAGTACTTAATATTAAAATCAGCCAGGAAGTCATTACCAGGCTGCTTTTTTTTTTTAAACTGTAGAATCAGCTCTGTGAACAATGAAACAGAATTTTGGCCCCAAATTAATATTTAAAAGACATAAAGACTAGAGTTTGCTTTCCGCATTAGTGAGAAGAAAGAATTTACACTGTTTAATAAGAGTCCCTGATCATCTTAAAATATAGCTGAAATTTATTTTGACATTTTTGTTTGATTATATTGGTGGTGTTTTATTCAGCAGCAAATTTAATTAAAATGCTGGTATGTATTTCTTAAACAAGTCTCTCATCTCACTAAACTGAGACTCACTAATGTTCTCAGTACTTTGCAGAACTGTGCAGGGTCTAATAAGCCTCATTCATGGTGCTTTAATCATGCTCGTAATAAAAAACAGTCATTTGGGGAATACATTTTCCAGGCAGTTTCCTTGCCCCCTGGGGGAAATATTTTGAGGCCTCCCAGTGACGATGGGTTTAAAAGTCTTGACAGGGAAGTCCTAGAATCCTTGAAGAACTAGGCCTTTGAAAGATTCATTGTTATGGACTCTCCCTTTGAAAGAGACCACTTTATCTTACTCCTAAACATCTATAGGACAGACATAGCACTTTCTGAAAAGAAATTCTGGGTGATGTGGAAGAACAAACGTATGTAGGTAATCCAGTATGGGTAGTGTGTAATTTGAAGAATGATAGTTCCATTTTTATGGTTGCCATAACAATCATACAGTTGTGCAAAAAATGTGTATAGCTTTTATAGACGGGAGCTGGCACCATTGCAATGATTCTTCTTGTATCAGAACAACTGTTTTCAGATCTGAAAAATAGGGGTGGCTTAACCCTTCCCCAGTTAGCTCAGCATGCTCCCTGAGAAGGCTCTTTGGATCTCTGGGGCTGTTCAAATGTATTCACCACTTACATTTGCATTTTAGCCTGATAAATGGATTGAGAATTAAGGATGATGATCCTTCCAACAGCAGGTTCTGAATTCCTGGCTTGGGAATTCAAAGGATGAGAAAAAAAAAATACTGTTCCTCAAATAGAAATGTAGGAGAGATGTCTAGACATAGTTAATTCCTTGACTTTGTGACTATTCTTAATTCCGTCCACTAGAATTTAAATCCATTAAATACTGGCCTTTACCATTGTGTTTAAGTCTCTGATAAAGTCATATTAAAATTTGATTACATTTTCTGTTTTATTTTAATACATTAACTATGTTCTGGAAATTGCAAAGCAAATTTAACAGCGTAGTCTTTTAAAGTGAAAATATATCTATTCATGTTCCTTTTTTGGCTACTTTTTCCTATCTTTGGGTACCCATTCCAAAAGAAAGTACTTGGGACTTGACTTTCTCTGACATACTAAAGAATATCCATTTTGAATAAACTTGATGTCAGAACTCTGTATGTGGATTTTCAGGTTGAGGGTGAAAAGTTGTCAAATTTGGATTCGGTACCTAAAAACGAAGTCATTGACAACTTAGTCAACCACAGAGAAACTTTTCTCAAAGAAATTTGGGGGTAATTAGTAGTTCAGCCAAAATGCTTCTGGGGTGTTTAAATCTTAAGATAAAATATGGGACTAAGGGTAACTAGAAGAGATGTCAGCTTCCATTTGAAATAAAACTTCTTGGCTTAATTACTTCTTTTAACACCTTCTCTTTTGAATTCCTGTTCCATTAAATCAAAGTTCTGTGACCTTAGGCAAATTACTTAATCTCTCTGAGCCTCAGTTTCCCCATCCATAAAACGAGAATAAAAAATAATACCCACCATTATTATAATTCTAAGAGAATCACCTCTCGAGATTCTAGGAGATGTAGGAAAAAGAGTGTTTTTAACGAGAACAAGATTTCCCATATATTGAAGTGAAGACCTCTAATATGTTTATCCTCTGCGAAGATTTTGCACGTAGGAGAACTTTTTATGCCTAAACGCTAATAAACATTATATTTAGAGGCTTAGATATTTGATCCCTCTGTGGGAGCATTTCCTGTAAGCTTACTGCTACTTCATTTTGTCTGATTTTAAAACTTATTTTGTATCAGTCAGTGTTCTTCTAGCCTGTTTTAAAGTAACCCCAATGTGATATTTTAAATCTGGGTCATAGGAGGACTCTACTCCCCAGAGGTAAAAGAAAAGAGAGAGATGTTCAGAGAGTGCTCCGGGTAGAAAGGCTTTGTGGGCGCGATGGGGCTCGGCGGCTCTCGTTTCTCCCTTAGGCATGCAGAGCTGCATTCTGAACACCTGCGAGCCTAGGTTTAAGACTTCTTGGACAGGAAGTAAAAGAGAGCAGAGGCCAAGCCATTCGTATCTACATATAAACTCTCTTGGTTGAGTTGTGCCCAGTAGTTCGGGGCCTTCAGGTAAACTAACTTGGTGGCTTCCAGGCCTTTGCTCTAGCTCTTCCTTTTGCCCAAGTCCTTCTTCCTCCATAAAGCCCATGGCTCACTCCTCACCTCCCTCAAGTCATCTTCAAGTGGCATCATCTCATTGAGGCCTCTGCTGACTACCCTATTTATAATTGTAGTCAGCACTTCCAACTGCCCTTGCTCTGTTCTAATGTTTCTTTTCTTTTTCCTCCACAGCACTTAATTACAATACTGTTTATTTTCTATCTTCTCCCCCACTAGAATGTAAGTGGACAGGATTCTTGGTTTGTTCTCAAATGTGTCCCAGACACCTAGAGCAGTAAATGCCTGTAAATATTGAAAGAAGGAATTCTGGCCTTCTTTCTCTTAACCTCTGATACCTTCACATTGACACTGTACTGGTTCCTACAACTTCAATTTGTGCTTGACACAAAATAAGTGAAAATTTATGAAAAGAACTACAATTACACATAGTTTTCAGCCATTTAGAACAAGAAAGGGATGGGTCTATTTCTTGGGAAAATTCATGGCTGCAGGATTGCATGGCGAAAGAGGGATCCAGCTAATTCTTTGTGGCTGCAAAGGGCTGAATTATGAAGTTTCTCAGAATCAGATTTAATCAACTCAGCTTATAAAGGTACTTTCCAGTAGTTCGGGCTCCTGTCTGAAATTGAATGGCCTGCCTAATAAGTCAGTGACTTATCCCCTTATCCTGAGTACTCAAGATGTGGGTTGATGTGTGTGATTGATTCTGGTTCGGAGACATTTGGGGGATAAGATTTGGACTAGGGTGAACTCTGAGGAACTTCCAACTCTGTCGATTCTATGATTCTGGCCACTGAACTGATATGGAGTAATTTCCAGGATTTATTGTTAAGTGAAAAAACAAGTTGCAAGAGAGAATTTATAGGATTCGACTGTTCATGTTAGAAAGAAGAGAAAATGAGAAAAAATATATATCAAAAAGAAAGCAGAAATGCAAAAAAAGAATAAACCAGAAAATGATGAAATAGTTTTCTCTAGGGGGTAGGAATAAGGTAGAAGGATAGAGATGAGAGTAAGACTTCTCTGAGTATACTTTAACTTTTGAACCATTTAAATGTTTTAAATATTCAACAATAAAATTAAATTTAAAAGGAAATAAAAGCAAAATCTCTAAAATCGACATAAGACAATAACAAATGGTCCTAATGTTTATCAAATATATAGCATTACTACACAGAGAAAAAAAGAATTCAGGTAACTTTTGGGCACTGTGCTTTTTGAGCACTTTGTACATCCTTAGTGACTATATTCTAAGGATAAAACTCCAAAGAAATCTTCATAGATACTTTGCTGCTAGTGGATACTGGGATTGTAATTCTGAAACTGTTTTGAATATTGAAGCCATTGGGAGCTGAGGTTCTCAGTGGAAGAATAAAAATATAAATATAGAATGCGGGAAGAGGAGGAAGACCTCTGTAGTAGTAGAGTTCAGTTGGAGGTGTAAATGTGACTCACAACTTTTAAGCAGTATATTAGGTTGAACCACAGGAAATTGCCAGTTTTAGGCCGTAACTAGTCAAATATCAGCAATTTCATACGATTTAACTCAGTATTTTCTAATTCAGCTCACTAAAAGGGCCTAGAAGTAATGACACCTGAGTAGTAATGAGCACAGCGATCTAGGACCCTATGTTGGTTTCTACATAGCGTTCATTCCCCACTGAAAGAAATCTGGGCTCCTTAGGGACATGGTGATTATGAGGCTGGACAGGAAATGTATAAGGTGAGCCTGAAACAGTTACTGTGCCAAACAGCCTGAAGTGCTCAAAGACTCGTGGAGACACATTGCAAGGACACAGGGGATCACTTGAAAGGGCCTCCACCAACCTAATTTGGGACAATTTGAGTATCAGAAAGAATAGTAATGGTAATGGATAATACATTTAATTTTTTTTAAGTCAGTGCATCTGTAATAATACTCAAAAAGAAACCAAAAACAAACAAACAAAAAAGTAGGGTCAATGCAGGAAAAGCTCTTGACTTTGAAGAGTCAGCTCATAAATACAGAAGGTATTATAGGATTAGAAAATCACCATTTTACGACTTGGAAAGTTATGATTGATTCAGGCAAAAATCATCAGTGGAAGCTAAAATCACTGGCTGAAAGGTTCTTTGAGAAAAGGATATTCACATGATCTAAAAGTCGTATTCCACAGATTACTTATTAATTATAAAGAGTAAAAAGTAGCCTTATAATAGAAAGATCTGGCTATTAGCACCTTAGCAAATCAAATCTGGCAACCTCACAGTCTGTGCCTTCTGAAGGAATGCAGTACGAAGTGCACACTATCCCCTGTGAAGTATTCACGGCAAAGTTCACCGTGAATCTAGTCAAGACTTAAAACCTAACTTTCTGTTTGTTGGAAATTCAGAGAGGATTAATTTTGCCACGTTTGATTTATTTCTGTCCTTTCCTCTCTTCCTCCTTCCATGAGGAAACAAGCTGATAAATCTAGAACGTGTGACATTCTACATGACAACTGGCCTGGACTCTTCAAAAGAAAAAAAAGCAGTGTTATATTTTTTAAAAATAATAAATAAAGATAGAGGGATTCATATACATTAAACAGACTAAAGAGACATGACTACCAAATACTGTGTAAACCTTGATTAGAGCCTAGATCAGGAGGAAAACAATTTTGTGAGACAATTGAAGACATTTAAATATGATCTGTAAATTGGATATAGGAAATTAATCTTAACTGTGGTGGTAGTATTCTGGTTCTGTAGAAGAATGCCTTTATTCTTAGAAAACACATGCAAAAGAATGGAGGGGTAAAGTATCATGATCTGTACTACATAATTTAAAATAGTTCAGATGTAAAAAAAAAAAAAGCTAGGTATATGAAGGGAGGAACAGAGGGAGGAGGAAGATAAACCAAATATGTCAAAGTGTTGACATTTGATGAATCTTAATGAGAGGCATATGAATGTTAATTTTACTCTTCTTTAAATTTTCCTGAAAGTTTAACATTTTTCAAAATGAAAATTGAGGGGAAGAAAGTTAATTTTAACATATTCTCTGAGTGTAAACCATGGCTTTCCTGGCCCACGCTGTGGCCTCTGGCTCCCAGGGTACCAGGCCAACCTTGTCCTGTGACCTCTGCTCCAGGGTGTTGTTTTTCGGAAGTATAAAAAGAGGCACAGAATGACGAGAGGTTCAGTGAGTGGGTGAGTAAATGAACATAACAAGCGAGACCATTTTAGTCATTTCTGATTCCGTTCTCATTTTATCACAGTCCTTTGGAAAGTAACCTAATCACGACGTTCACTTGGTCTAGAATTTTGCTAAAGCTTGAGGTAGACCTTTGGTGGACCCTAGATTAAAAACCCCTAGTTGGGTGAAAAGAGCCTGCCCAGAGCATTGCCTCCGTTCTTTCTGTTCTCTCTATGGCCTCCTATGTGTCGTTTCATCACTATGGGGAAGTGGAGGGACAGATGGACCAAGATCTCCTTCTGCTTTAAATAGACCTTAGTCTTTTTCTGTTTGGAAAAATCTGTGGTTTGTGTCAGACTTTTTAGCATCTGTTGTGGCAGTAGAACTGAGTGAAAGGATATTAACATATCCACAGCTGCCATCAGAAAAAATAAAAGGTCCAGCCCTGCTGCCCTGAGGGGCGCTGATTCAGGTTTGAATGATGCTCCCTGCTCCCTTGGCCTTCGAGAGGAGAGGTCGGCCCATCCCTGAGGAAAGTCAGTGTGAAAGGGAAGCTCAGCTGAGTTCAGTGTCTGACTTGACTGGTTCGTCCTAGCACCCATCTGGCTGGACTCCCCACGTGGTACTCCATAGAGACGCATTACCGTGGTTGAAGGCTCCAGCTCTTTAGTTATTTTTCCTGCTCCGGTTTACATAAAATTATCTGGTTTCTGTATAAACTCTGATACCATCTAATCTAAGAAAGTGGTAAAAACTGTACTCTTTATCCTCCTAAGGTTATTTCTTAAATACTTTCCATCCCTTTTCACCCATTCACCATCATTGACCCAGATCCTCCTCACCAGAATTGCTTGTGAGCAAGAAGACAAATCCAGAGTCATGGACAGCGGAGGGCCTCTATAAATTTTGTTAGTCTGGAATTGGTCCCTGAACCACAGTTTGTAAAACACTGTTTTATGAGAAAAGAAGATGGGATGAAGACAGAAAAGGACACCCTTGGAAACAATAACACTGTGGTGTGACCACAGGGTTGGACGCCAGGAGGTCATGAGTTCTAATCCTAAGTGTATTTCCCAAGTCACAGTGGCAAAATTGAATGGAAAAGTGCTAAAGAGAGCCCTTTGGTCATTTTTTCATTCACGTATCCATCAGCTATTCATTACATGTGTGCCTTCAGTGTGCTGGAAGAGATACACAGATAGGTCAGGATCAGAGCCAGACCTTGAGGAGCTCTCAGCCTTGTCACAGTGATAAGACATGTCCATAAGTAACCACCAGCATGCCAGGGGTAGTGGTCAGTGCCATTGAACTGGGGCAGGTTGCAGGCATGGGCAGGGCAGCTGGGGGAGAGGCAGCTTCTACTCTCTGGAGCCATGAAGGTTCCCTGGAAAAAAGATGGCATTGCAGCCAGGCCTTTAGAAGTTAGGTAGGTCTTAGGCGTTGGAGATTGGTGGAATAAATGTCCTAATGTTGGGAACAGCACGAACAGTGTTTCAGGGACCAGAGGGTGTAGAGAAAAGTTTGTCATACAAGGTACACGTTGGGAGTGTGCAACCTGACTAGAAAAATACAGGCCGGGGCCATATCATGAAAGGCTTTGAATTCTAAGCTGAATTTCTATTTTAGTCAGTAAGGAGTTGATGAAGGCTTTTTTACCAGGCACATGCTTTAAGATGATTAATCTGGCAGCAGCCATGACCTTGGGGAGAGCAATTTCTGTGATGTCGTAGGGGCCATGGCCAAAATCCAGTGAGGTAAATGGTGACAACGTGGTGAGTAAATGTTGCTGTGGAGACTAGACAGCTGCTTCCAGCTGCAAGGAGGTAGAGATGTTGGTCCCCTGAGGAGGAAGAGGACGCAAGGTCAGAGGAAGAGTGTGTGAGTGACAGAGGAACAGAAGTTCTTTCTATGCTTTTGTTATTTCCTGGGATTCTTGGCCAGGTCATAATGGATTATAGAAGGCTTTTAGTTATTCTTCATGTGTTCTTTTCTCGGACCAGCGGCTTTGAGTAAAACAATCTTCGAAGTTTTCTGTCACTTTAAAAAGTTCGACTAAGCCCTTCAGTCACGTGCCTTCAGAAATTTTGGTTACATAACGCTGCTCTGAATTGGAATTCTGCAGCCTCATGCACTGGAGCCTCATTCTTTCCCTCCCCCACCTGGCACTTTATTTTCTGTGGGTCAGGGTTAGCTTCTTTCTAACCATTGTTGCGGAACTCTTTAAATATTTGGTCTCACAGGTTCTAAAAGCTGGCAGGCCAGGCTGCTCCCTGCAGGTTGTGAGACCAAAGCCTTCCAGAAAAGGAGCCAGTAAAATCCCAAAGGCATGTTAACGGAGTTTAACAGCTGCATGGAGCACTGCCCCTGTGGGGCCGGGCTCCCAAGTGCTGAGGCCAGCAGCCCGCAGCCGCTGCGGCCCACAACCAGGAGGAGCCCTCCTGCACCACATCGTGGCCGATTCGTAATTGTGGTGATGACAACAGATTAAATCACTGGCTCTCAGCACTGAGGACTGGGGTTTGTCAGGGTCACTCACTGTTCCCTTGCTTCTCCCAATTTTCCATAGCGAGAGAGCAAGTTTGGAGTCCACTGCTACAGTACAAATACTTGCTGGGAGCTCTCCAAGTTTTACTCTGTCTAGAAGTTAGTTCTCTTAGTAGCCTATACTGAATGTCTCTCTTTCTTCCAGCATCCCCTCAACACATGATTCTGAAATGTAACTCCTCAATATATGTGTGTATGTTTTTGTACCCTAGTTTTTTTTTTTTTTAATGATTTAAGGCAACTTGCAGATAAACATATAATGCAATGAATAATCTTTAAATTCGGCTACAGGGCAAAAGGATTATATGAATAGGAAAATTAGGTACACCCAGGATAAAGGTTAGTTCACAAAGTTCAAACTACAAATAAGATCCTCTGGAAACAGATCACACATGTTTTTCTGAGTTTCCTAGCAGGCAAAGCAAAGAAGGAAACTTAAAAGGATAAAATTCACATGTGTGTAAGGTACAAGCAAACCATCAGCTCAAGAGAAGAAGAGTGAGTCCTTGCACTGCATAAACTTGCTCCGTAAGTGCTCATAAAAGGGGCACTGAGTGAGCAAATGAGCGAGGCCCTCATCAGCTTCCCTGCAGCGAATAGCATAGCCACTTGTTTGACTTCTTGTAGTATTCCATGGGGTAGGCTTGGTGGTAAGGCCCCATGTGACAAGGACTCCATGGGAGGCCTGTGCAGGGTGTTTCAGTGTAGTTTATCACCTTTCAAAGGTGTCTGGGAGATTCTGTGCCACAAAAAAAGTGCCAAGATCAAATGGGTCTTGCAAGAACTATGCGATACCAGCATACTGAAGGCTCTGAGAAGTCCTACTATTAAAAAATTGGGACTTCCCTGGTGATGCAGAGGTTAAGAATCCGCCTGCCAATGCAGGGAACACGGGTTCGAGCCCTGGTCTGGGAAGATCCCACAGGCTGCGGAGCAACTAAGCCCGTGCGCCACAACTACTGAGCCTGCTCTCTAGAGCCCTCGAGCCACAACTACTGAGCCCGTGCGCCACAACTACTGAGCCTGCTCTCTAGAGCCTGCAAGCCACAACTCCTGAGCCTGCGTGCCACAACTGTTGAAGCCTGCTCTGCTAGAGCCCAAGCTCTGCAACAAGAGAAGCCACTGCAATGAGAAGCCCACGCACCACAACGAAGAGTAACCCCCACTCGCTGCAACTAGAGAAAGCCCACGCGCAGCAACAAAGACTCAACACAGCTAAAAATAAAATAAATTAATTAAAAAAAAAAAAAAAAAGAAATTGGCTCAGCATTTACCAAACTGATTTAATCACAAGACCTTTTAAAAAAAATTAAAACACTTACTGGGAAACACTGATCTAAAACAGGGATCAGCAAACTTTCTGCTAAGGGTCAGATAGATATTTTAGCATACAGTCCCTGTCAGAACTACTCTACTCAGCGCTGCCATTGTATCCAAAAAGCATGACTGGATTCCAATAGAGCTTCATTTATGTATACTGAAATTTGAACTTCATATAATTTTCACGTGTCATGAAATAATATTTTTCTTCTTCTTCTTATTTTTTTTCAATCATTTAAAAAGACAAAAACCATTCTTAGCTTGCAGACCATTCAGAAACAGGTGGCAGGCCCAATTTGGTCTGTGAGCTGTAGTTTGCCGACCCCTGATCAAAAATAATGTTTGGATGGTATGTCTTCCAGCAAGTTTTCCTGAGTACCATTCCTCAGAGTTGTTTTATTTTTATTTTTTTATTATTTTTTGTGGGTGGTGGTTAATTTTTTTTTTTTAATTTATTTTATTTATAAAATTTTATTTATTTATTTATCTATGGCTGTGTTGTGTCTTCGTTTCTGTGCGAGGGCTTTCTCTAGTTGTGGCAAGCGGGGGCCACTCTTCATCGCGGTGCGTGGGCCTCTCACTATTGCGGCCTCTCTTGTTGTGGAGCACAGGCTCCAGACGCGCAGGCTCAGTAATTGTGGCTCATGGGCCCAGTTGCTCAGCGGCACGTGGGATCTTCCCAGACCAGGGCTCGAACCCATGTCCCCTGCATTGACAGGCGGATTCTTAACCACTGCGCCACCAGGGAAGCCCTATTTTATTTATTTTTATACAGCAGGTTCTTATTAGTTATCTATTTTATACATATTAGTGTATATATGTCAATCCCAATCTCCCAATTCATCCCACCCCCCCGCCTTTCCCCCCTTGGTGTCCATACATTCTCTACATCTGTGTCTCTATTTCTACCTTGCAAACCAGTTCATCTGTACCATTTTTCTAGATTCCACATATATGCGTTAATATACGATATTTGTTTTTCTCTTTCTGATTTACTTCATTCTGTATGACAGTCTCTAGGTCCATCCACGTCTCTACAGATGACCCAGTTTCATTCCTTGCTGAGTAATATTCCATTGTATATATGTACCACATCTTCTTTATCCGTTCGTCTTTCGATGGACATTTAGGTTGCTTCCATGAGCTGGCTATTGTAAATAGTGCTGCAGTGAACATTGGGGTGCATGTGTCTTTTTGAATTATGGTTTTCTCTGGGTATATGCCCAATAGTGGGATTGCTGGGTCATATGGTAATTCTATTTTTAGTTTTTTAAGGAACCTCCATATCGTTCTCCATAGTGGCTGTATCAATTTACATTCCCACCAACAGTGCAAGAGGGTTCCCTTTTCTCCACACCCTCTCCAGCATTTGTTGTTTGTAGATTTTCTGATGATGCCCATTCTGACTGGTGTAAGGTGATACCTCATTGTAGTTTTGATTTGCATTTCTCTAATAATTAGTGATGTTGAGCAGCTTTTCATGTGCCGCTTGGCCATCTGTATGTCTTCTTTGGAGAAATGTCTATTTAGGTCTTCTGCCCGTTTTTTGATTGGGTTGTTTGTTTTTTTAGTATTGAGCTGCATGAGCTGTTTATATATTTTGGAGATTAATCCTTTGTCTGTTGATTTGTTTGCAAATATTTTCTCCCATTCTGAGGGTTGTCTTTTCATCTTGTTTATAGTTTCCTTTGCTGTGCAAAAGCTTTTACGTTTCATTAGGTCCCATTTGTTTATTTTTGTTTTTATTTCCATTACTGTAGGAGGCGGGTCAAAAGAGATCTTGCTGTGATTTATGTCCAGAGTTGTTTTAATTTAGACTTTTATTTTTCTGGCTTAAGAGCAGATTTTCTTAAAAAAGTGTAGTAGAGGATTGGTTTGAGTGCTTACAGGCTAGTCTAAGGTTTTTCACAGAAACGATGTGTGGGCCCTCTCAGAAATGACATTTACAAACTAATAGTTGAAGCCTTAAAGTTTTACTGTGTCACACATGGCTGAATTGATTTGAGGCTGGAAGTGTTTTAATGGGCATTATTATTCATTCATAGAAATAAAAGTCTCAAAACACCCAGAGACATTTGATTTTAAGAAAGTATAACTTCCCAGTCAACTCTCCAAGTAAACCAGTAAACTGTGGCCCCCATCAAGCTAAGAGTATTTTTTATTTTAACTTGAGGAACGTTCTTTCAGTTTCTTATGTTGTCGTTATGATGGTTGATGGAGAACCCAAACTTTCCCACCACCAAGTCTAACATTTCAGTTTCAGTTCAACAGGTATTTATTGAGTACTCAGGATATACAGTGCATTTTGCTGGCTTTTATGGGGGATACAAAAAGAAACAAGAAGCAGACAGTTCCTTCTTTACCTTGTGAATCAAGTTCAAGATCCTCACCAATTTAGAGCCCATTACCATGGTATCAGGATTAATTTCACTTCCTTGTCTCTTCCTGTCAGCATGCATGCATTCATTCATTTAACAAACATTTGTGAGTTGCAACCTCTGTTCATAGCACTGTAACACAAAGCCCTCCAAGAGCTTGCTTTCCAGGGGACATCGGTGTTTCTCTTTTCCTCTGACACTCTTGTGTAATTACAGTTTCTTTTACATAGTGAAACAAATTATTTCTTTATCTCCTGAGACCTCAGCATTTATGTTCCCCACACTGTATGTGCCTATTCTTGAGATGTTTAGTGAGAAGAGTGGATCTTCTGATGAAGCACTCTTCCTGGGACTGTGCTTTAAGTGCTCTTGTTCCTCCACCTGAGTGGCACCCACCTTTCCCTGTCCCCTTTTCTTAGTGTACCAGTGAGTACATAGTTTTACCAGATTCATCATTTTAAAGCTATTAACTATATTAAGCAATAGGAGTCTATAAGATTGTTGAATATCCTTATAAGCAGTATTATGTATCTGATTATTTTTTGATTGGAGGAGATTTTATACAGTGTTAATTTTTTCCACTTATAATAGGAATACTTAATCATAGTGCGAATTTGAAAAATATGGACAAGTATAAAGGAAAAACATTAATCCATAATTCTACTACCCATCAATCAATTCTATTAACAATTTTTTTTACTTTCCTTGATTCAGAAATCACATTTAAAATTAAAAAAAAATTTAAATTAATAAACAGTAAAATTGACCTTTATTTGTTGTACAGTTCTATGAATGTTGACACATATAGGTTCATGTAACCACCACCACAATCAAGATACAGAAAAGCTCCATTGCCTCAGAACAAGCACCCCTTTCTAATCCCACCTTCCCCAAGCCCTGAAAATCACTTATGTCTCTGTTATATAATTTTGTCTTTTTGAGAATGTCATATAAATGGAATCATAGACTATGTAAGCTTGTGAGAGTGGCTTCCTTGACATAATACCTTTGAGATTCATCCAAGTTGTTGCGTGTATGAGTAATTTGTTCCTTTTTGTTGCTCAGTGGTATTCCATGGTGTAGATGTACCATAGTTCGGTTATCCATTTATCCACTTACCATTTAAGAGTCTTTTTTAAAAAAACATCTTGACATTTCTGAAATCCTGAAGTACTTTAAGATCAATGTATATATTTAACGTGGTCGGGGTTTTTGTTTCCCCAAAAAGCTATTATTGAATTGATAGTGTGTCCTAGAATTAATACTGTCTTAGAATCAAGGTGTTATGGTGGTGAGATGATCAGTGTGGAGGATCAGAGAGGGCTGGTGAGGGTTATCAGGAGTAAGGGAACTGAGCAGTAAGGGGACAGGTAAAGGAAGGCCCCGAGAGCTTTGCAGCCCAGCGCCCAGAGCTGCTGGGCAGCCTCTGAGGCCTTTGGGGAAGTTTTGAGCAGAAGAGCAACATAGGAAATAAGACTTTAAGAACAAAGCCAACTAACTGTGGTGACTGCCAGGATGTCCACCATCATCAGTGTTGATGAGGCAGGAGGGGACCGGGGAATGGCAGCAGTGGGGCTGATAGTACTGGAGGGAATGGAGGAAGAACTTGAGGAGAGTCCAGTGGGAGCAGGGAATGCTGACTAGAGAGCCTGTGTATGGGGAAGGGAGGCTGGTTCCTGCTGAACACCCTGACTTCCAGGCCAGTGCCTCGGGAGACGGGGCAGGAGGTGTGGAGAACTTAGGACCGACTGCCCAAATCTTAGGTATTTATATGGTGTGAATGGGTAGGTTGGGTGGGTCATGTTATTTGGGAAATTCTAAAGCAAAATGAGAATGTCCAGGGGCTTCACAGATTAAGAATGAGATGTGCATAGGGATACTGTGTGGAGATAAATAGGCATAGGGTGTACTTAATTATGTGAGCTTGGATGAAGTATATGATTATTTCATGGAAATAAACTGTGATTAGGGCCATTTCCAGGTAGAATTGCATCATGGCTAACTGCATGGGCCCAGAGTTTTCTGCAGAACCTATTCTTGAGTCCCATCCCCCTGTGTCACAAGCCAGATGGTTTATTCTTTGGCACACCCCACTTTTGCAAGATAGGAGAAGGAGCAGTAAATCATCCTCATATAATCCTTGAAGGACAGGTTCCCATCAGCCACTGAGGAAGAGGGAGGCAAAAGAAAGAACTGACTGTTGGAGAGTAATTTGCCAAAGGGACTTGCCCCTCTTGTCAGGTAACTTCTTGGGAAGCCTCATTCATGGAAGCTGCCTCACTTCCACCTGCGCACACCTGTTCTAACTCAGGATCAAGGAGAAGTAGGGGCCAGTCAGCAGAGAGGAAGAGAAAGACACTCAGAGACAGTACGGAGCCTTGTTATCTTCCCCCAGTTTACATTTTATTAAAGATCCCCTGTTAGAGAGACAAGAGAGAAGTTACTCCCCACTTTGTCTACCATTTATATATTTGCAAAAGAGCTGTTCTTTAAAGCTGTACTACAGTGGGGTAAAGTTTCTGTTATTAGTGGCCTTGCTAATTATGTCTTCAATCTTCCCTAGAAAAGACTGTGTCTTCACCATCGACCCATCAACTGCCCGAGACCTCGATGACGCCCTCTCCTGCAAGCCCATCGCTGACGGTAGGATGGAAGCTTCTCTCCCCCTCTAGGTGGCAGGCAGCGTGCACCCCTGTGTGGCCAGCCTGGCTGCCTGGTACTCCCTGAACTTGCCGTAGGCCCCTGAGCCTGCACAGTATGTGACCGAAAGATTGTGCTGCTGACTGACTTCAGTGAGAGTGAGAATAGGAAATGTCCTCTTGCTAGGACCCTTCTCAGGCCTCAGAAGGGACAGCAGTGAGGGCAGAAGAACTAATTTCAGCCCTGGCTCTGCAGGAGGCTGCAGTGAGGGCATAATGTGTTATAGAAGGCCCCTAAGCTCTGCTTCGGAGAAGCACAGAATTTTTTTACCTGAATTGAATGACACACTGGGGTGATTCAAGGGGTGCTGTCCAAAGACGTGCTCCGCAGAAGCGGCAGGAACGCCTCCCCTGAGGAAGCCCCTCAAGGCCTGAGCTGGAGACGCTTGCTCCGCCCCGTGTAGGTCTTCATCTGTCCAGCAAGTTGCGGAAGGCAGCTGTTAGAGGCTCCTGCAACATTCTTTTGGGATGGAGCCAGGAAGGAAAAAGTGGGCTTTGATGCCACTGGTCTTTGAAAACTATCATAGGGGGAGGGGGAAATGTGTGAGGTATGAAAAGAGCAAACCCTAGCCATGCCTTCCCAGTGGCCCTCCACATGAGCCGCTGAGAGTCTGGAGCTGCTTCCTGCCCCTCACTGGGGTGGGGTCTGGTGACTGCTGTGGCTTTAGTTATTCTCCGATAGGGCTTTGGCACTCACGTGGCCTTTGATGGCTTGCCCATGATGGCACGCAGTCTTGCGGCTTCACTCTCCTGCACAGTGTTGGCGGCCCAGTGGCCTGGTCTTGGCAGACACTGCAGAGATGTTCACATATTCCATTAATGCAGAACTTCATGGGCTCAGCGTGTTGCCTCTTCTCCATAAAAGACAGTGAGGTTCAGTAGATACAAAGCTGAGCGACAGAAAACATCACTGCCCAGAGATGCTTTCATCTTCTTTTAGTGAGTCTTCCTTGAAACTGTGGGCAATGGTGCTCAGTGTTTTCAACTAAAGAAAATTGAAAGGAAGATAAAGCATAAAGAGAGAAAAAAAGTTCCCATGGAAATTTCAGAGGAATTATATATTTTTTAAATCTAAAGTTTAAGCAGCCTACTTAAAAAAGCAAATACTACGTTGGTTTCTTATATCCTGAGCAATCTTTGCTGCATGGAAAGGCTTGGGCATATCACTCTCACATCCACTTCCCTGAGCCCCAGTTGAAAAGTGCCCCCCCGGCAGAAAGCCAGGTGACACTGGACCTCACTTCCTGTATTTCCTTTCTCTCCAGCTTCATAGCCCTGCTCTATTTGTAGCCTAATGCTTGGAAACAGTTGCTTCATTTATTTTGGCCACGTCTATACTTGTTAATGGTGGAAGGGTAGGCCTAATCCCTGTTACCCCATCTCAGCTGGCCCACATGATATTCCCCTTGCAGGGACACCAGGGAGCAGGCACGTGTCTTGCCCCACATGCTACGTGTCATGTCTAGGGTGCCAGGTTACCAGCAGAGGCTTCGTGTAGGGAAAAGGTGGAGCAGGAAGGATTGACGGGGGACAAGTTGTACATGCTTATAAATTTCCAGCCAAAGAATATGCTTTGTCAGACAATCTAAAACCAATTGTTTTCAATCTGCTGTTCAGGGAGAGCATTCATAATGAGGGAAATCATTTAGCAGTGCAAGATGAAGGAAAAGGAGAGGAAGTAGAGGCAGAGAAATGAGTCAGAGAAACATTATGATTGTTTAGAGATGTAGGTAGAAGAAACTGGACTGGAGGTGGTGGCATTATTATTAATGGGGGTGGGGAGGACAGCTGTGAAGAAGGGGTGATGACAGAAAAGAATCAATGGAAATGGATTTGGAGTTGAGGGAGGGGAATCCAAGACGGGGCAAAAATTTCAACCCGGATGGCGAGGAGATGGAATCTACAAGTTAGAAATCGGGAAATCAGGAGGACCAGCTGGTTTCGGAGAGAGCATGTCTCCATGGAGCTGTGTGTCTGATGATATGTGTTTATATAAGCTGCTGCAAATGCTCTGCAGAGGAGGCCAAATGTGTGCAGTCCATCTAATCATATACAGAGAGCCATGAAGAAGAGTAGATAACTCAGCAAAATGCAAACAGTGATTTTATTAGGATGATGGGTTCATAAGTGATTTTTCTCTTTTCCCTAGTTTCCAAATTTTTATAATGTGGTAATAATAGCTTTATAATGAAAAAATTTTGTAATAAAAAAAAATTATGAGGTGCCAGAAATCACAGGCTGCCCAGTAGCCGCTGCACCAGGTGATCAGATACCTTCCACCTGCGCAGTTATTCTTGCATTCCAGGGGAGTAATTAACATCTGGTCATTCGGCAGAGCAGCAGAAAAGGGACATGGCAGAGGAGTCGGGGAGGAGCCTGAAAAGGCCTGAGTTGGGCAGGCAAGCATTTTTATGGTGGCACTTCTACAGTTGGACTTTGTGACAGCTGTTTCTGCCAAGGCCATTTATCCAGGGAGATGAAAAGTGAAAGTCATTCCAGTTTGGACTGGGGTGAGGCTGGCTGAGTTCAGGTTCTGGTAGTTACCAGTTCATGTCAATTCTTGCTTAGAGGAAAAAAAGTTTAATGTTTCAAAAAGCAAATAATGTTTTCTGGGCATATTTACGTCATCTATAACCATTTTTTATTTAAAGAAAATATAAAGGTTAAACTTTCCTTTGGTCCCACTGAAATCACCTGAATGACTCTTCTGTGAAGATAAAACGCACAGACAGAAGTAACTTATTTAGTTCTTACTCTCCCTTTCTGTAGAGTTCAGAACCCCCAGGACTTGTTACCAGTATCTCCTATAGGTGCGAGATTTAGACATTACAGTCTGCAGGTGAATTCTGCAGAAACACAGTGACACCTGCTCCCCAGTAGGTCATGTTTAGGTTGGAAGGCTGAGGAGGGGGTGCCCTCTACCCTTGAGGAATCTCAGCTTTGGAAGAGATTCTACCAGTCATCTAGCCCGGTAATTTTTCACCTCTTACAGCCTATAAACACACTTGAGGGCAACATTCCGATGAGCATTAACCAGCCCGCTAACTTTAACATGGAGTCTTTCACTTTAGCTCAAGAAGATATTTAATAATGCAAGTGAGTAAGACTGGTTATAATGATAACCCAGAACCTAAAGACAGTAAATCACACACGCCAGTGTTTGATTACTGTAACAGACCTTTGCAACACACCTCACAGTTGACTTCACCGCTCAAGTGTGGGAGTGCCACAGTTGTCACATCACCCTCTGGTTTTCAGATTACCTCTACAGCATCTACTTACTGAATATCCAGGTTGCACTTTACCTGTCTACCTTACAGGCAGCCCATTTGGCCTTAAGATTGCGTGACTATCAGGAAATCCTTCCCTGTAATGATCTGAAATACCACTGTCTTCCTGTAATTTTCCACTCGTTGGTCCCATGTATGCCCCTTGGGAGCCTATAGAATAAGTCTTGTCTCTCATGTGACAACGCCTCAGATACTAGATAATGGCTGTCATGTATATCTGAATTACAGCTTCCCAGTTAAGCGTCCTGTATATTTTTCTATGTCCTGTACCTTATTGAGTTTGAACCCATTTCCCATGTCATGGCATTACTTCTGCCTTTATGAGCTCTGAGGTAAATGGCTGCCTGTATCCAGACTTCTCCTCCCTGGCTGCCAGGGCACGGTGACTCTCTCCCAGCCAGTTCCAGCCACCTGTTCTGTTCAGTTAAACCCGCATTACTGCTTTGCTCTAGTCTCTGAGAGAGGAAATTATCAGTCAGACAAGTCAGGACCTTTATTCAGCTTTTAGTTGATTCAGGCTCCCAACAGATCCTACAGGAAATTGATGTTCCCTGCTTCTCTGGCGTCTTGTTTCTCTAATGTTTTGTTCTGTAATGAGTGCTCTGCCATTGAACATGGCAGGGTTATCCTAGCCAGACCTTAGAAATGAAGGATTGGAGAAAGGGCGAGTGGAGACTGACTGCTAATGGGTTTGGGGTTTCTTTGGGGGGGGTGATGAAAATGTTCTGAAATTACTAGCTCAGAGTTATACAGCTCTGTGAGTATACTGAAAACCACTGGGGGAAAATGAGTGAATGGATGAATGAATTAAGAATAAATAAACAAATCCATTCATCCTTGAGGCTTTTTGGAAATTGGAATTTACACCTTAACGATAACTTAGCAGAAGTCTTGATGGATTGCCTGGGCTGGATACCCAGAGTCGTATCCCTCTTGCCCGTCTCTCCTCCTTGCTGCCTTCACCTCTGAACCACGAAAATCCCACCCAAGGAGCGCACCCCTGTGCTCAGCCACCTGCTCATCTTTCCCACCCCCACAGAGGGCAGCCATCTGACTCAAAGAAAGAGGGATCTGTCCTACTGTCCAGGTATGAGGAGGTGCTCAGGTCATCATCCAGCCTGAGGGACCAAGGGAATGCACACTACCTGCACTGCTGTAGGGGGCGCCAGTCTTCCTGCTGGTTTGCCTCTTGTCTGGCTTTCCCTTTCCCTTCCCTGAGGAGGATGGACTAGGGAGCTCTGTTCCTGGGAGCCCTTCTCACTTAGGGAATAGGAACAAGAGACTAGGAGAAAGTCTGTAAGAATTTCATAGAATTCCTAAACTCTGGACTTGCCCGTGTGGTTATATGTGTCACCTGCTGAGCGTTCTTGTCACGAGTGATCATCTTTGGAGGCAGTGAGGAAGTAGGAGCTGGAAAGACTGTGCTCCCCTGGCTTAGGCTGGAGAACCTGAGCAATAGAATGGATGGTAGTAATTTTAATGAGCAAAGAGCAGAGATGAAGGCTCTGGATCTGCTCCTGGGAAGGAAGAGGGCGTGGGTGGGAGTCCTGGAGCTTATGAGTACAAGGTTCCAGCAAATCGCAGCAGCCAGGCCAAACCCTCTTCCTGGGCTCTGTTCTCACCTCTGGGAAGATCTTACCCCACCAGGCATTCACCCCAGCCCCTTTATGTTTCCCTTTGGTTTGGCTTCCTCCTCTCACAAACTTAAGTCTCCATCCTGTAAGACCTTCCTCAGCCCCCTACAGCCTCAGGAGTGTTCACACCTTCCTTTGTCCATCAGGACACCTTGAAGAGCAGTCTACTTGCTGCAGCTACTTTCCTGCTTCCCATTTATTTCTTACTCCCTCTGCTATGTGGCTTCAGAAAGTTCAGCGACACAGGTTGTCCCTGGCTTCAATTCAGCAAACATGTGTGCAGTGTTTGGCTTTTCATCTACTTTTCTTTGGACTTAGGGGGCTCTACTTACTCTTGGTTGTAGTTTTTGGACTACTTTTCTCTAGTTGCCTTCTTTAATTCTTCTTCTCTGCTCCCTCGCTTCATGGGAGTCTCCAGTCCCCTTCCTTCTGTGCTCTTCAGCCTTTGCGCTCTGTTCCCTTTGCCTGCATTGCTCTTTCCCTGGAGAGCCGTGTGGCTGAGTGGAGATCAGGTGGGTCGCTCTCTCAGTAAGGCCTTCCCTAGTCACTCTGCCTCTAATTTCTTCCCCTCCCACCCGCTCTCCACCATCCTTGCTTTACTTTTTTCCTCATCACTCATCACCCACTGACGTGCTATTGACTATCTTGTTTCTTATCTATCCTCCCACCGTACACCCCCTGGCAGTGTGAGGCTCAGAGCAGGCGCTCAGTGAGTCAGTCTCTGGTGGTATCCACAGGCTGCCGAGAGCAGAGGGGTTCCCGGGCAGAGGGAGGAGTGTGTGCAAAGTCCCAGGACGCCAGATACATGGTATTTTGGAGGGAACCACACAGAACTTGAAATATCTGGGCCGTGAGGTTCAAGTGCGGTGGTAGTCATAGATAAAGCAGGGAGGAGATCATGAATTCTTTTGTAGGCCCTGCTAGAAAGTTTAGACTTCATGGAGAGCGGGTGTGGGGGGACGGACTGCAGTATTTAAACCTCAGTTTGAAGAATAAACAGGGGTGAGCCACACAGTGGGGAGGAAGAACGTTTTAAGCTAAGGGAACAGAGTGTGTGGAGGCCCTGTGGTACAAAGACTTCGGCACCGAAAGGAACCGGAAGTCGAACCGTGACGGGGTGGGAGGAGCCTGTGCGGTAAGACCGGAAAGGGGCTCGCAGGCTCCGTTCCGGTGTGGGAGTCTTGTCCTGAGTGTAATGGGAAGCAAAGAGCTTTCAGCAGGAGAGAGGCAGGATCCAACTTGCAGGTGGGAGAGATCTCTGTGGCCGCAGTGAGGAGTCTGGATGGAGCGTGGTGTTAAGATGGTCTGAGTTCTGAGAGGCAGCAAGTGCCCCAACCAAGGCAGAGGCTGAGGAGCCAGAAGTGGAGGGAGCACTAGCCGGGACAGGAAATCGGGGCAGGACTTGGGGTCCGGGCCGCTGCAGGAGCCTCTTACCCGCTCTCTCGTGTCGGCCTTTTCTTCCCATGGATCGAAGCCAAGGCAGTCCTTGTAAAATGTAGGTCTGATCAGGTCATTCCCCCGCTCCAGTCCTCCAAGACTTCTCGTCCTGCCGAGGATAAACACCCAAGTCCTTACTGGGACGTACTGCTGTCTCTTTTGTTTGTTTGTTTTTTCTGATCTTCCTACTGCGGTCTCTAACTGCCTCTCCAGCCTTGTTCCCCACAGCCCCTGTCTCACCCGCCCTCCTCCAGCCAACATGGCCGTGGTGTTGTCCTTCACATGCCAGGCTGCTCCTGCCTCAGCACTTTCGCACTTTCTGTTCCCTCTGTCCGGACCCCCCTTCTCCCACATCCCTCACTACGCTAAGTTCTACTCAGATGTCATCTCAAGGAGGCCCTTCCTGACCCCCCTATTGCCACAGTCTTCTCCCCACCCCACCACCCCCTGCTTCTCGATTCCCTTTAAGGTACTCTTGTGGGTCTGTCCTCCTGGATGGTAAGCTTTACGGGAGAAGGGATGTCCTTTTGTTCACTGTTGAACCCTCAGTGCCCAGCACACTGTGTGTTACATAGTTGACACACCTGGAAATGTTTGTTGAATGAGTGAATAAGTTAGTAAACTTTTGATATTGGCAGTAGGAGAAGAATCTAGAATGTCATCTAAGTTTCTGGCTTGGGCAGTAGGCAGAACATAATGGCATTCAATAGGAAATATTGAGGAGAGCTGGTTTCGGGGGAAAGTGGTGCGTTCAGAGATAAGCACATGTTGGGTTTGCAGTCCCTGAGAATCATCCAGGTAGAAATACGAAGGGGACAAGTCAAAGGAGTTAGGGCTGGAGATGGAGATTTGGGAGTCATCAGTACATGGGCCTGGGAGAAGTGGCCCAGGAGACGTCACAGACTGAGAAGAGGACCCCGGCTGGGCCCCTGGGAAGATGTGGAAAATAACCGAGAGGTGAGGCCAGAGAGCCTGGAGGCGAAGGAGAGAGAGGGGAGAGGGGGCAGGCAGAGCAGGCTAAATGCAGAAAAGCCATAAAGGCTGTAGGAGAGTCAGGTAAGAGAGAACTGTGAAGTCTTTGGGTTTGGCAACCAGGAGATCATTGACGACCTTGAGAGACTAGTGTCAGTGGCTTTGAGGAGGGGAAGCCAGACTGCAGGTGGTGGAGAAGGGAGTGGAAAACAGGAATGGAGGTGGCTTTCCGTAAGAAGCTTGGCTATGAAACCTATGAGTGGCAGGGAGGACAGGACAGTTTGGAGAAGGAGAAGTTGAAAATATAGGAGTGAGAGGAGCTGATGATTTTGCAAGGTCTTGAAGAAGAAGGTGGGAGTGAATTCAGAGTATAAGTGGAAAGTGAGACCAAGACATGGAGGGTAAACACCTCTTCCCTTGAGGCAGAGAAGCAAGACGTAGGGAATGGGCCGCTGCTGAGTATTAACCCTGGATAATACCCACTTCAGCTGTGAGAGGAAGCGGCCCTCCTGCTGAGGGCAGATGGGGAAGGGGCTGTGTACGGGGAGCAGGGGATAGTGAAAGGGCTTGGATGGGGAGCTGACCGGAAACCGATCATACAAGGCCTTCCCAAACACTGTTCACGTGTGCTGAGTTGGAATACTACCAAGCCTGGGTGATTTTCTTTAGCCTTCTAGGTGTGGGAGCAGAAGTTGCAATGATACAGATTTGGGGGTTTGCTGAGAGGGAGAACATGGTGGGCACGAGGACAGGGATGCTGGGACCTTGCTTCCCCTCTGAACCTGTTTCTTCTCCGTCCCCTACTTTTATAAAGACATCATCATCTACCACCTAGTCAACCAAAGTTTCTTTAAAAAAGGGAATCCTGGAATCACATTTGATTCCTCTTCCTCTCAGCACTGTTGTCATGGCCTTGTCAATAATCTCCCCTCCCCCGCCGTGCACCCTCTGCCTTGCTACCCAGTTAGTTTTCTTTTATGTACACACAAAGACCAGATCATGTCACTTTTCTACTTGAAAATCTTCTCATACCTACAGAATGGTCCACATTTCTTAGCAGAGCTTTGTTATCAAAGTCCTTTAACATTAGTTCCCCAGCCCCCTTTTCCACCTTCCCCACCTCCCAATGCCACTTCCCCCAACATACACGCACACACACACACACGCGCGCGCACACACACACACACGCGCGTGCGCACACACACACATGCCGCGCGCGCCCCTAATGGTGTCTGGCCACTCCAGGCTTTGCATATCCACTTCACCCTGCCCTTTGCCCTCCAGTTAGAATGCCTGGCCTCCCTTCCTACTTCTGTGTCAGAATTTCATTCAACAGCAAGATGAAACCTCTGCGGAGCTTTCCTTTCCTCCTGGCAGAATGAACTGTTCCTGTCCTATCAGCATATTTTCTTCATGTGTCTAATGCAGCAATAAATATAATTGCTTGTGGATTTAATTCTCCTTTTTGCTTGTTTCTTAAAAGCAGGGCAGTCCTTGGACATCTCTATATCCTGAGTGTCATGCACGGTACCCTGCATTTGAAAATCGCTTGATCTAATCGGTCTAACCAGGCATCTTGTTACAAACTTTTAGTGTTTCACTCCTTTTTCTGTTTCTTACCTTGCCCTTTTTATTTCCACCATGCTTCGACCCTTAAGTTTGTGGGTTGTTTATGGGCTTTTATGCTGACCTATAAGCTTACACCACATGCCCTCCTACAATGTCTATTTCTTTAGAATTAGGTGTACCTTTCCTTCATCGCAATCATGGTTTTCAGTCCATCTCCTCATGTCTCAGTGATACTGTAAGATAACTGAGTTATATATTATGATCATGACATCTGGTCCTGCAGCTCTGTGAGCTGGCATATCTGAGGCTCACTTCTTCCCCATTATTTTTTTGCATGAGTGTCTTGTATAGCCTGCACTACTCTTCTCACTGCATACCTACAGGCTTCCACGGCAAGTTGTTTATTGGTTTTATTTGTCATTTTTATCCGTCTCCCTCCTGTCTGTATCCTTGCCATTTCCAGATTCAGTGAGTGCTAATTTTCTGATAAAATTTACTTATTGAATGAACCTTAACATGATAGTGAAGAACAATAACAACAACAACAAAAAACCAATTTATGATGCAAAAGCCAGAACCTTTCTTCCTTTAATTATTTTGGCAAACAGGCTTGCTAGTTAAGAAAAGGCTTTTTAACAACCAAGTACATCTGCAGTGGCAATACGGTCATCTGTTAGTTTGGAGAAATAGAAAGTTGGTGTTACAAAACTCCAAGTATTCCTTTGTTAGCAGATAGATCTTAATTAATAGCATGTTGAGACATCGGAAATTGAAAAAGTTTGTTTTTTATTACCCTCTGTTGGAAGTGTTTGGAGGTTAGGTTGGTATAGGGAGGTAATGCCAAGGTAATTCCAGAATGTAGAAATCAGGTGATATTTTGAGAATGGAAATCAACTTTTTAAAAAATTTCATTTAATTTTATTTTATTGAAGTATAGTTGATTTATAATGTCATACTAGTTTTAGGTGTGCAGCACAGTGATTCAGTTATACATGAGTGTGTGTGCGCGTGCGTGCATGTGTGTGTGTGTGTGTGTATGTATGTATATTCTTTTTCAGATTATTTTCCCTTATAGGTTATTACAAAATATTGAGCACAGGTCCCTGTTCGTTATCTATTTTATATGTAGTAGTATGTATGTGTTACTCCCAACTTCCTAATTTATCCCTCCCCCTCCTTTCCCCTTTGGTAACCATAAGTTTGTTTTCTTTGTCTGTGGGTCTATTTCTGTTTTGTAAATAAGTTCATTTGTATCTTTTTTTTTTTTTTTTAGGTTCCACGTATAAGTGATATCATATGATATTTCTCTGTCTGTGTCTGGCTTACTTCACTTAGTATGATAATCTCTAGGTCCATCCATGTTGCTGCAAATGGCATTATTTCATTCTTTTTCATGGCTGAATAATATTCCATTGTATATATGTACCACATCTTCTTTATCTATTCATCTGTTTGTGGATATTTAGGTTGCTTCCGTGTCTTGGGTGTTGTCAATAGTGTTGCAATGAACACTGGGATGCATATATCTTTCTGAATTATAGTTTAAGACTGGAAATCAACTTTAAATGGTTATCTGTAGAATTTCCTCTTGCCTGGAGATCTGTAAAACATCAGGTAGAATTTGCTATTTTAGTTTGTATAAGGCTGAAACAGAACGTATGGTAGTGGTTTTAATCTCTTTAGAGTCACAGTCTCTCCTCAGAAAAAAATGCACAAATGTGTATATACACTATATTTTGCATAGGGCTTACATTTCCAGTAATATCACGGAATGGATAGCCTGAAGAACTCTTCTTCAATAAAACTCTTTAAAATGATGCATCTTTTAGAAATGTATGGCTGAGCTGGCAAGAAAGGGCTTGCCAGCCCTTAGAAGCCAGGAATGAAACAAGAGCAGATAACCAAAGAAAGAGGTATGTGCCAAAGCAGCTAATGGTATCTTCTAATGTCTAGTGACCCAGAAAGTTTGCTCAGGACCTGAATTAATACTACCTGCATGGCCCATAAAATTCCAAGCCAGGTATCTTGTTTAAAGTGGCACCAAATGGACAATGTTTCTAGAAACCAGTCAGAATCGTGTGCATATCCTTTCCGGAAGAATTAACTCTTAACCAAAGCCTTAAAGATTTGCCAAAGATAAAAGTTCTAGTAAAAGTAAACATACAGAAAAGTTATGAAACATGCAAGGATGCAGCTAAAGCAGTACTTAGAGGAAATTTTATAGCTTTAAGTGCTTATAATAAAAAGGGAGAAAGTTTAAAAAATTGAGCCTATAAAGATTAGCTTCACAAAATGTTCAGAGGTAAGGGGAAGGGAGAAGATGACTTGCTACAAGAACATAATTGTGGGTACAAGTACTGAATCAAAATATGGGTGTTATCTATTATAACTGTAGCAGTAGAAGCTCCCTCTACTCCCCCAAAGAAACACACAAGACAAATAACCAAACTCTGTAATGCCTTTCATGCATGTCATAGTAAAACACATAATTCATTTACTTGAATAACAAAAGTTCCTGTTACCACTTCTGGCCCTGCCAAAATGTAAATCTTAAAAAATAGAAACAAAATATCAAACATTGCTCTTAGATCTCATTTTCATTTTTATAGTATTAGAGTGCTATTAATTGTCAAATTAAGGTCTTTTTCCAAAAATCATCAATGTTTGAAAAAAATTTGACATGTTATTGTTAACTTTGTAACAGAATTGGGAACATATAAAGGTACACTTTTTAATATTCAGTTTCTGTGTTATTTTGTATTTTACATCATATATGTTATAGTGTTCATGTTCCATAAATGTTTCAAATATCTTTTAAATAATAATAGAAATACAGTAAATAACTTCCAAAGTGGTAGAGAGCACAGGACATATAAAAAGCACATATTAAAGTACCAAAAAAAAATTAATAAGCACATCAAATTTAACTCTGCAGTTAAAAAACAAAGACTGTTAGACTGGATAAATCTAGCTATATGCTGTTTATAACCACACACTTAAAACCTGAAGACGCAAAGATTAAATGTAAAAAGGTGGGAAAAGCTATACCAGTAATGTACTAAGCAAAAGAAAGCTAGTATATTTTTTATAATGTCTGACAAATAGCTTTTAAGATAGAAAAATTACTAAATGTAAAGAGAGTCTCTAAATGATAATTAGAAGGATCAATTCATCAGAAAAGATAGTGTCTAAACATATTACCAAGTAATATAGCTTCAAAATATATATTAAAACAACAATTGACAGAAATATGAGGAGAAATTGATAAATTCATCATCATAGTGGGTTAATTTAATATGCCTTTCCCAGGAAATGATAGTTCAAACAGACCAGAAATTCAGTAAAACTACAGAAAATTTGAACAGCATGGTTAGCAAGCTAGCTCTAATAACCATATCTAAGTATAATACCCACAAATGAAGATTACACAGTGTTCTCAAGTGTTTCTCAAGAGAAAACATATATAAAAATTGACTTTGTATTAAAGCTTTAAGCATATTTCAAAAAGTCATTGGTATCATACAGATCATGTTCTTGGGTCACAATACAGTTAAATGAGAATAAGTGCACAAGCATTTTTTAACTTAAGAAAAATTCAGTATGTTTAGAAATCTTAAATACCTTCTGTTACCCTCTCCCAGATTAGTGGCCAGATGAATGGCCTAAATCAGAATATACTTGATGTCATGTTTCCTTAATGCTTGAAGGTTGAATGAGTTACCTATTTCCTCATGGCTGAGTTTACCTCTGTCATTGCCTTCCGCACGAAATACCCCCTTACATAGGACTTTGGGTTTCTACCCCTGCTACTTTCCTCACGCTACCCAGGAGTACCTAACTCTGAAATATGATCCATGTTGACCTACAGGCTATTCACCAGAGAGCCAAGAATGGTTGAAAGCCTTTATTACAAAGACACCATCAAAAAGGAAACTACCTTGTCTAATAAAAGAAACTCAGATTACCAGAGATCAGCAGTAGAGGAATGATTCCCAGGTGGGGAGGACAGCCGGACCACATGGATAGTCTCCATTTGGACATCCCCTTCCTCCTTACTAACCACGACTCCCTCTGCCCACTGACCTGGGTGCTGAGAGGACCTGTTATCACTTTGGTCCAAGTATGGTGCCCATAATCCTTTGCTTAGTACCTCAAGCACAACTGAGACTAGACTTTTGAACAGGACTTTACTTAAACCTTAGAGGGTAGCAAAAGGAAGAGCAACGGAGAGTAACAAAGCATCAAGAAGTGTCCTGCTTTCCACTGCTCCCAGATCCAGGCCCACCTAGGTTCTGACCTGTCCCCACACTGAGTATCACCCGGGCGCCCACACCTCAACATCTGCCCTTCAAAAGTCTAGACCTAAGAGCTTCTGGAAAGACACCTTGGCCTACTTCTTTCATTTTGCACTTCCCATCTGAGGACTTGCCCCTTCGCAGAAATAGTAACATTAGGAAGGTTCATTCCCTTTAGAGAAGCATATGCCCATGTCTCACCCTGCAAGCCCCAACACGAGAATTGTCTTGCCAGTGCACTACAGTGGCAGTATAATTGCTGCACACTAACAGAAGCCAAAGATCATTTGGTTGTACATCTACTAGGCGACCTAGTCTGCTCCTCTCCTGCCACATACATAGCACTGGCGCCTGAGGTGACTTAAAGCATTACATCACTTTGTGCTCTGCACCACTCCTAACCTTGCACAGGGTATTTTATTGCAAAGGACGCTTTGCAATCCTTAACTCAGGTGGGACCCCACCTTATACCCCATGCCCGCACAAACTCCCTATTGACCAGGGATAGAAAGACTGAATCCTAGGCTCTTGTCACTTAGGTCATTGGGTGGGGAAATAGGCTTTACACTCCAGAGTCTTACTTTAAGCACCATGGGGAGAGCGTCATGGCCCTTTGCTATATGGACCTGCTGGAATTCCATTTCTGTCCTGCCTTGCAGGAGGGCCAAGGGGACAGATACATGTATAGAGATGTAAATCCTGTATGTTCTCCTGTTCTCCCGAGACCCTCAGGAGGCAGCCTGGCACTTGCCTACCCTCTTTGTACTGGACCACTCCTTTCAACCATTCTTCTCACCTTGAGTTGTCTTTCTCAGCTTTCTAGCTACTGGTCTTGCAGTTGATCTCTCGTGTCAGGCCTTCTCTAGCCTTTTGGAATTTGACTTCATCTCAGACTCAGTACCTTAATTTAAACCCCCAGGTTCAGCTCCTCATATTCTCTTAGCCCATTAGTTATGCTTTTCCCTGTTTCGTTCACGTCAACAAACTGAACCCTGAAGTACCGTGTTTCAAAGGGATGGCCTTCCTAAATATTGAATACTATAGTGTAAGAGGCAACTCACACTTATTCAATAATTAGGAAAATTTAACCTATTAGCTGTTAGAAACATATGCCACATGTAGGTTAAAAATAAGATTTATGGGAATTCCCTGGTAGTCCAGTGGTTAGGACTCGGTTCTCTCACTGCCAGGGCCCCGGGTTCGATCCCTGGTCGGGGAAGTAAGATCCTGCAAGCCATGTAGCGTGGCCAAAACAAAACAAAACAAAAAGCAAAACAAAAAAAACTATGTGCAACATTTAATTTAATCAAAAATTAAATTGTTTTTAAAATCTGTTCCTTGTATTCTAGAAGAGAACCCCTGATAACTCTAACATAGATTTTGAAAAAGAAAAATTCCACCTCAGGGCCGTTTTCTACTTGGATACATTTCTGGGTTTTGTCTCTGACATCTTTATGATGCCCAGTGCTTCGAATACTATTCCTCCTACACTCCTCTTCTCTGTAAAATCATTTCTAATCCTGGTTTTGAAACACTGATTTTTCCTCTTGCAGTCGCTTATGTCAGAGGGCATTCTGACCTCAGGCAAATACCAGGCAACCCAAGTACTTGATCTCAGACAAATCCTATTTTCATAGCCTGGCCCTTGATAATGAACCTGGGAAGAGAAATGGAGAATTCTGTAGAACCGTCAGCTCATAAGGAGGTGCATGTCTTCTCCATTCACCTGGGGCATTGGTGAGTGAACAGATTTAACTGTCCTTGTTGTATGGTCATTTTTTACTGAATCGTACCTTGACTCAAAAAATCCAAGTAACTGAATAGTCATGCGAAGCCTCTGGCATCGAAGTGGGCTTCTGGGATGCTTGCCAATGAGTTCCTGTTTTGAGGACACAGAATCGAAGTGGAAAGATTAAGTGGAGACACAGCTCCACCCCTCTAAGTCTTATTCCTGTGTTCCATTCAAATCTTGCTAGCCTGATTCCTGTGGGGTCTGGGCTTTGGAAATTCTCTTTTTTTTCATGGATGTCTCAGTGCACCTTGTTAAACCAAATTTGGACTATGGCCTGTTCATCTGCTTCCAGCTCTGCTGATTGGTTCCAGTTTCCTTGCTCATTAAAGCCAAGATAATCTGGCACCCACCACTCAGGCATCCTCAAGTATCTGGCACCAAGGTAAACCTGGAAGCCAGCTAAGAAGCCTCAATGATCCAACACACTCATTTCGTGATGAGAGGCAGTTGTGGTCCCAGAAAGAGCACTGGAATAGGAGCAGAACTGGGTTCTTGTCTCATCTTTGCCCCTACTGCATCATGTAAGCTTGGGCATGTCTGTGATATCTCTGAAAATCTCTTTCCCCAGCTATATATGTGTTTGGACTAGACAATTTCTCAAGTGTCTGGCAGTTCCAAAATACTGAGTATATGAAAAGCTAAAGGAGCAAAGCTCCATTTGTGCCTATTGTTGCAAAAACACAACCTAGCTTTAAAGGTATTGGCAGTAAATCCCTAAAGTTGCATATGCTACTGATGCTTTTCCACAAAAGTAGATAGTGTGACAACAAAATAAGAAGAGCACAGCCCATATTCTGGAGGTAAGAATTAACCTCTCTAGGCCTCACGTTTCCCACCCTGTAAAACAGGGATAATAACGGCTAATTTTAAATTGCCTGGAAGATTAAATGAGATAATCCTTGGTACTTAGAACTGTGCCAGACAAAAAGTAAGTGCTCACTGAAAATTAATATAAAAATGGAAAGATTAAAATTGATATGGAATTTTAGTAAGCTTATGCTGAAATAATAAATATTTAATTGCTGTTCAGAAGTCAAAGTGGGACCAGAATAGAGAATCTAGAAACAGACCCACACATATATGATCACCTGGTTTCCAACAAAGGTGTCACTGCAGTGTAGTGAGGAAAGGATGGGTTTATCACTGGTGCTGGATCAGTTGACTATCCATATGGAAAAAAAAAAAGAACTTTGACTCCTACTTCACGCCATACATAGAAATCAATTTCATGTGGCTCATAGTGTGAAAGGTAAAACATTAATACTTCTAGAAGTGTTAACACTTCTCTAGAACATAACATAGAAAAATAAACTCATGACCTTAGCAAAGATTTCTTAAGTGGGACACAAAAAGCATTAACCTTAACGGAAAAGAGTGATAAATTATATCTCGTTAAATTTAAGAACTGTTCATCGAAAGACACCTTTAAGATAGTGAAAAGGCAAGTCACAGAGAAGGAGAAGATATTTGTTTTATATATATATATATATATATATATATATATATATATATATATATATATATATATATATGTATATCTCCAGCAAAAGACTCTTATTGAGAATATGTAGAGCTGAACAAGCACTTTATTAAAGAAGATAGCCAACTGCCAAAAACATATGAAAAATGCTCAATATCATTAGTCCACAGGGAAAATGGAAATTAAAATCACAGTAAGATATTGCTATGTTCCTATAAGAATAGCTAAAAAATTTTTAAACTGACAATACCAAATGTAGTGGGGATATGGATCAATTAGAACTCTCATACACTGAGTAGGGGAAAAGTCAGGTACAACTACTTTGAAAAACTGTTGTACAGTATGTAATAGAGCTGAATAGATTCATACTCCATGACCCAGCAGTTTCATTCTTAGATAAATACCCAACAGAAAGGAGTACATATGTAGAAGAATGCTCATAGCAGCATTATTCATAATAGCGAAAACTAAAAACAACCCAAGTCCCTATCAACAGTAAAATGGATAAATTGTGCTATACTCTTACAATGGAGTACTCCACACCAATGGTGCAGCATAAATTCAGACGCAACATGGATGAATCTCAAAAACACATTGAGCAAAAGAAGCCAGATACACACACACAAAATACATACTGTAGTAATCCATTTATGTAAAGTGCAAAGAGAGGCAGAACTGACCTATGGTTATAGATTACAGAGGTCAGAAAAAGCAGTTATCTTTGGTGAGTATAGAGACTGAGGAGGCACAAGAGAAGCTTCTGGAATTCTGATTATGTTCTATTTCTTGAACTGGTAGGGGAGGGAGGTGTTCACTTTATAAAAATTCACTGAACTGTATGCTTAAGGTTTGTATACTTTATGTATTTTATGCCTCAATAAAAAAGTTTATTTTAAAGAGCGAAGGAGTGCCCCAAAAGTGGAAACAACCCAAATGTCTATGAAATATATTCAGCCATTGAAAGAAATGAAGTACTGATGCAGGCTACAACATGAAGGAACCTGGAAAACATTATGCTAGGTGAAAGACAATAACAAAAGACTGTACACGTATCATAAGATTCCATTTAAATGAGATGTCCAGAATAGACACATCTACACAGACAGAAAATAGATTAGTGGTTGCCTGTGGTTAGGAAGGTTGGGGAGAAATAGGGAGTGACTAAAAACAGATATGGAGTTTCTCTTAGGGTGTTGAAATGTTCTAAAATTGATTATGGTGTTGGTTGTGCAACTCTGAATACACTAAAAACCATTGGATTGTACACTTTGAGTGAATTGTATGTGAATGAAATCTCAAGCTGCTATGAAACCAAAAGCCAAGGGATACTGATAACTGTGGAATGATTAAAACCCCTTAGGAAAAGGCTGTACCGTGTGGCCCTATGGCATGATAGTTAAGAACACTGATACTGGAGTCCAACAATGCTCTAATCCTAGCTCTGATGTTTACTGTGTGACATCGGGCAAATCGTCTAACCTCTCTTAGCCTGAATGTTTTCATCTGTAAAATATGAATATTAATAGTATCTACTCCATAAAACTTATGTGAAGGTGATTCATTTAATCAAGAAATAGTTGAATGTCTTCCATTTGCCAGGTCTAATCAGTGATAACTGTTGTTATAATTGGCCAGGGGGTTTTGCATCCAAAGAGTCTTTACTCCATTTTAGTGATGGAGGTGACAAGTAAATTTGAGAGTGTGTCCTAAGGACGGGACATCTTTGCCCTATTGTACCACACCAGCATCTATTGCAAAATGCAAAAGAAATGTTCATTTTAGTGCCACTAAGTTATTAATATTGAATTATATACTGCTATTAAGAAAAGGAAGTATGTAATACATTTATAGAGGATTTCCATCCAGAAGTACTAAAACTATGAACAATTGATGATTAAAGGATTGGCATTTAGTTACCTAGAAAATTTAGCAGTTCAGGATATTTTATATGAAAACTGAGTCATAACCGCAATTGATACATGGATAATTCAAAAATAGAAGGTGACCATTTGTTACAGGAGTGTGTGACAGGGTTTTTATTTCAGTGAATATGTATTGTTCCCATACATGGTCTTAAAATGTATGTTCTGCAAAGTCACCGTATAATCCTTGTTAAATGTTACATTGAGAGTGCTCATAGCCTACAGGAGTTGAGAAAGAAGCAATTATAAGTTAGTCAAGTACCTGACACTAAGGGGCAAATCCCATAAAGTAAGGGTTAAGAGCTTAGTTTCGGGAGTCTGACCTGCCCTGGCCTCAGTTTTCTCATCTGTAGAATGAAATCTGTGTCATAGCATTGGGAGCATAGAGTGAATTAATACAAATGAAGTGCTCTAACAAGCAGGCAGTTGATAACGCTATTGTTATGGGAGAACCAGTATGGTGGATTCATATCATGAATGTGCATAAGTTATGGATATAATTTTTGCTTAACTTTTGTGAAGCTTTAGGGAATTAGAAAACAGTTTCTCCTTAATGCAAAGAGATTAATTAATGAAACTGAGTAATTAGATCCCAAAAGAGCTGATTAGGTATGGTGAAAAAATAACGAACCCAAACAGACTTCCCCAGAATGAGAGAAAAGCCACTAAGGGGTTTTGTCACCAGGATAGAAAGCTTTTAGAAGCTTTTACGTCTCAGAATTCAAGGTGACTATGAAAGTTGCTTTAATTTTAGCTGAAAGGAGGGTTGGGATTGGATTAAGCAGTTGTTGATAAGTTAACATTTTGTGAATAGGCATTTAAATATGCATAGATGTTTATATTTGAAAACTGTACATCTCTTTTAAATTTGGCTTTTCAGAGTCTAGTAATTGTTTTGTTAATAGAGAGGCTTTTTAAAAATAGAGAAGTCCACAGTTGAGTGTGAAAACATGCTGAAATTTGGTTTTCAAACTTATGTCTTTGGGAAGCCAGTCTGCTGGAATCCTGCAAGCCTCCCTGCGCTCCTGCAGGCAAGAGAAATAGGTTCCTCATGCTGACCATACACACTGAACCTCTAAAGTGGTGGCAAAAGCCTCAAGCTGCTACAAACTGGAGTCACATTTCTGGCATGGAAATAGTTGTTTCCTATTCAGCAGGGGTGGGGTATGCCCAGTTCCTGCTACTTCATTTACTGAGCTCACCTTCATAGAACTTGCCTGCAAAGTGCTGAGCTGCCGTTATCCTCCGGGGCAGGTGGCCGATGAGCTACTGCGTGGGGTGGCCGGTGGTGCTTTTCTCTTGCTGTGTGGTGGGGAATCAGGGATAGGGTGGGTGCTGAGGGGGAACACAGCACTTTGTTGGTGTTTCTTTATTTAAAAAAAAAACAAAACTGTGAAACAAGTAACCTATTTATGATATAAAAATTAGGATTTATATATAAGCAGAAAGAGAAAGTTAAAATCCTACCACTCAGAGAAAACCATTGTTACCATCTTGATATATTTCTTTCCAGACATTTTTAAGCCAGTTTACATTTTTTATTTTATACTTTTTATCTTTATTCCTTTTCCAGCCTTTGAAAGCTGGAAACATTACAAGTGTGTATGATGTAGAAAGGAGCAGTCCCCATGTCCTCAGCCTCCAGAGATCATCACTGGGGACATTTTAATTCTGTTCTTCATAAGTGGTAACCCTCTCCTGCCTCTGTTGGCTTGTCTTTCTTTTAAAACTTGTAGCTAGTTTTACTTAACTGGATTTTTACTTTTTAAACTTTTTTCTTTCCTTGACTTCAACCTCTACAAACCTTTTTTTTTTTTTTAATTTTTGGATAGAGAATGTTGAACATGCACAAAAGCAGACAGAATAGTATAATGAAACCCCTTGTTTCCCTCTCGCAGCCCCGTCAACCCTGAAGCCATGGCCAATCCACCCCAATCACATCCCACGTACCCCACGCCCCACTCCCAGCCCTTACGTGGACCTGCTAACTTCGTAACTGCCTTCAAAGGTCCTTCTCGGCCCTTCTGACTTCACTCTCTTTTGGCAATGAGGGAGGATCAAATGCCTGCCCTCCTGCACTCAGAACTTCTCATGAGCCTGTGCTCGGCTCCCTGTCGCAGGTCTGACCGGCTGACCTGGGCTTTCCCCACTCCTGGAAATTCCCAGACGCTGGGTGTGCCAGCCTCACATGTCCAGCTTCTCATTCTCTTTCCTGTTAATGAAGGAGGCCATTGCTCAAATCATTTGGAAGGGGAAAAGTGGAATTTACTACCTGGGTGTTCCTCTTCCATGCTGTTCATATAAATTTAAACTTAGATTCCTGAGAATTAGATTGAACATGACAAAAATTGCTGTGTGGGCAGTTTAGTTGAGTACTTGCAGATTGATAGAGCCCTTTGTAATAATGAAGGAAAAAGGTTCTCTGAGCTGCTTGGTTCCAGAAGGTGAGCTCACCAGTTAAGGAGTTTGTAACTAACGCTCCTCATTAACCCTTTGCTGGGTGGCAAAAAGAAAATACCAAAAAAACAGTCCACAGACTCTTCAAATCCTGGCCTTCACGAGAACCTAAGAAATCATCTTGTACAACCCCCTTCTCATGCCTGGGGACCTTACAATGCATTCAGATTTACTTGTCCCAGAATTTTTTACATTGACTCCTTTTAAGCTTTTGAAATATTCTCAAACCATCACCACGTCATGGCCATGGACTTCTGCCATGGCTTGCTGTACCAGTGGTCAACTTTTGCATTTGATTACATAACCAAATACCACACAGAACTGGAAGACGTCAGAGTTTGAGTTGTCCCTCTTACCTGGCAGCCCAATCAGTGTTTCCACCAAAGTCAAAGGGAATTTGCTTACCCCAACTAAAAGATGGAGTTTGTTGTGCGACCACAAGGTGATCCAAGCCCAGTTGCTTCTCAGCGATGGAGTCTGTGTCTAAAATTCAGCGGGATCAAACTAAGGTCAGGACCTGCGTTCTGGCTGGAGGTGCTGCCCTACGTGAGGCCCCTCCTTGCTGGGGATGTCTGGACAGCAGAAAGTCCCTTTCTCTCAGTCCTCTTGGTTGTATTACCCTTTCTGAGCTCTCAGAACACTGTTTTCTCACTCTCTTAAGACTCACGTTGTTGGGAAAACTGGCCACAAGGTCAAGAGGGTGACCCAAGCAAGAGCAGCGTGTTCCCGTCATGCAGACTGGATAGAAACCAGTCTGTGGGACAGGAAGCCCAGCATCTGTTGCATGTGTCAGTGTGTCTAGTAGGTTATGCTTCTTTTCATCATCTACCTTTGGTTACCAAACCTATTACGTCACTGAAGGATTGCTTAACTTGGTTTGCCTGTCAGTGCCATTCCTGAGAAATTGTGGTCTTCTTCAGGCTTACTGTTTTCACTCCAGTGTGACCTTGGGTGCATTAGTAGAACCATGGTATGCAGGATGAAGGCGCTGACAGCATGAGGAAGTGAATATGGTATATTCAGCTAATGTCACTTCTCTGCTTAAAACTCCCCAGTGGTTTCCCACTGTACTTGAAATAAAATCTAAATGCTTCGTCCTGGCCCATCAGGGCATCTCTCGTTGGGCCACCGTGTACCTCACTAGCCTCTTAGCTTCCGATTCTCTCCTTTCCAATCTTCTATTCCTTAGATGCACCCAGCTTGCTCCTACCTTCAAACCTTTGCTCTGGTTATTCTCCTGCCCGGGATGCTCTCCCCCATGTCATCATGTGACATCCTTTTTGTATACAGAGGTCTCAATCTACTTCCTCAGAGAGACCTTTCCAAACTAAATCTGAGGTAGGTCCCAGGCATTCTCATCACCTCACCCTGTTTTTTAAAACTTATTATTATTATTATTAGTTAATATTTATTTATTTGCCTGCATCGGGTCTTAGTTGCAGCACATGGGATCTTTGTTGCGGCATGCGGGATCTTTTGTTGTCGCACACGGGCTCTTCGTTGCAGCCTGTGGGCTTCTCTCTAGTTGTGGCACGTGGGCTCAGTAGTTGCAGCACACTGGCTCTCTAGTTGTGGGGCATGGGCTTAGTTGCTCCGCGGCACGTGGGATCTTAGTTCCCCGACCAGGGATCGAACCTGCGTCCCCCGCATTGGAAGGCAGATGCTTAACCACTGGACCACCAGGGAAGTCCCCTCACCCTGTTTTATTTTCTTCAAAGTCCTTTTTACTATGGTAAGTAATCTTATCATTTATTTGTTTCCTTATTGTCTTTCTCTCCCCATGAGAATGTAAGCTCCACAAGAGAAGAGACCTTGTCAATCTTGTTTACTTGTATGTCTCCAGCACCTAGAAAAAAAAAGTACCTGCCACATAGTAGGAGCCTAATAAGTATGTGCTGAGTGGCTAATTGAGTGAATGTAGGTGGTTATCAGGAGCACGTTTGGGAGGAGGATGTTGAGGATAGTGACTCACAGCCAAGCCACATGGCTTTTTAGCCCGAAGGAGAGAAGATCCGGGGGGCTACGTGCTAACGATGTAAACATTCAAAGCTGGTGCTATCCCCAAAGTAGAGCCTGCCCTGCTGGAAGAGATCTGCCACTTCACTCATTTCTAGAAGCCAGATTGCTATCCTCTGAGGAGATGGGCTTGTTCTGGGCAGCCCCATGGGGTAGAACTGGGCCACCAAGTGGGAACTCTGGGAAGATGTATTTTGGCTCTACAGGGGGAGATTTTTTTTTTACATTGTCATTACTGTCTGAGGGTGGAGTGGACTACACTAGCGAGTAGTGGTTTCTCAGGCATGTCAGGTGTGCAAGCGTAAGTTGGACACACTCTGGGAAGACCCGGTGTGGGGAGGTATGGGGGTCTAAGTCTACACGGTTAGACCAGGCAGGGTTTACAAGCCCTTTCAACCCAGAGTGGCAGCAAGTCTACCCTATGTTTTTATTTTCTTATTCATTCAGTAAATGTCATATACCAGCTGTGCGCTCAGGCTTTCCCCCGCCCTTCGTGCTTCCCCCTTACAGAGCGGGGGTGGGGGGGGAGATACCTACCTCAGGGCCCCCTTGCAGTGAGTGGCGGGGGGTTGGGGTCGGGGGAGGGCTGCAGGGAGGGTGTCAGACGCCGTAGGAAGACACCAAAGTCGGGAGGGGGGAGCCTGGTCTAGGTCATCGGGGTAAGCCTGCCAGAGGGAGTGGGCTTTACACAGTGGTCTGCAGAACTGGTGGGGGTTGTCAGGAAGAGAAACGGGAAAAACACCCTGAGGGAGAAGAGTGTGGAGCCTGATGGCTTTGAGCAGCTTAAGAAGTTCTGTTACAGTTTCTGGCACTTAAGGGCTTAGGGCCAGGAAAGTTGAACGTGCTCAGGGCAGACCCACGTGGTAAAGAATTTTGTCACTATTACTTCTTTGTGAAGCAGTGATAGAGCACAGTGTGCAGAGGGAGGAGTGGAAGAAACAAGCCGAAGGGCCTGGAACGGTGGCAGAAGCCAGGCCAGTGAGGCCTCGGAAGCCGGGTCTGGGCTGCATGCCCGGGGCAGTGAGGGCCCGGCAGGGTTTAAACAGTGGAGTGACAAGGGGACTTGTATTTTGGAGAGAGCACTATCCTCAGTGTGGAAAATGGGTTTGAGAAATGGCAGGGAGAGCCACACAGAGGTTGTTAGATCGTCCTCGGAAGAAACAATGGTGGCCCTGGCTAAAGTGGTGGTGTGGGAAGAAGAGAGACGAGCAGATTTCAGAGGTGTTTGGGAGGGGGAGTTCAGAGCGATCGATCAACACAGGCTGCGACAGACCTGGGGTTTTTCAGCTTTGGGCAGTTGCGGTGCCTTTTTTGGTTTAGTGGAGATGATCCCATTTCCTGGGATGGAGAACACAGGAAGAGAAATGGTTTTGCTGGAGGTGGGGACTTTTGGAGGCGTGAGTGTGAGGTGCCTAGGGGACAGCTAAGTGGCAGTTCCCAGTAGACCCTTGTGTATGTCAGTCTGGAGCTCAGAGAGGTCTGGGCTGACGGCACAGACTGAGGAGCCTAAAGCACGGAGTTGATGCTTGAACTCCTGGGAGTGGATGAGGCAGCCCAGGGAGAAGGAGTAGAATTGGAAGAGAAGGCAGCCGGGCATGCCAACATGTAAGGAACAAGGAGAGGAAGAGGAGCCTGAGAAGGGGCAGGCACCCAGAGTGGGGCCTGGAGCCAAAGGAGGGAGAAATCACCAGGCCTCAGATGCCCTCTAAAGGTCAGTCAGGCCAAGACAAGCCTAAAAGGGTTTGGACATTAGGGACCTGAACAGAAGCAATTATTTTTTGCTTTTGCTAAATGAGGTATATTTAGCAAGGTTGTTCCCCTATATTCTGGATTAAAAGGGGTGCCCTACTGGGTCAAGAAGAGCCTCTGTCACCACAGTCCAATCTCAGCAGTGGGTAAAGGTGAACTCAAGTGACCGAAGTCTGGAAGGCCCTGGTCTCACTCCTGGTAAGGGAAGCGTAATACTTTCCCACCTGTAATAGCCTTGACCCTTTCAGGTACTTAGGACAGTCACTCTGCCACCAGGTAGAGATCACTGTAAACTAGAAATGTAGAAAGGAATTGTTAGGTCTTAAGGACTTACAATTAAATAGAACTAGAATTGATGGCTTAGTGGTTGTTCTGTAATCAGTCCCTGTTACGAGTGGCTAAAGAGATTGGCAGTGGGAACCAGGATGTGACTGCGAACAGGGCTGGGAGAAGTCTCCGACAGGACTTCTGAATCCATAGCCGAGAATGTGGCTTCTATTGAATCATAAGAGATAGGGAGGGATTTCTAGCTGTGACCCACTGAGATGAAAAATTGGGTTTGTATCATCTTGTCCTGGAGTTACCGCGACAGTGGTTGGGGGGCAGGGGGTGGTAATAAAAGGAACAAAGGCTCTGAATCTGACCTGGTTTTGAATCCAGGGTTTATTGCATACTAGCCAGGTAACCTTGGACAAGTGACATGGAACCTCTCTGAGCCTCAGATGATTCATTTGTGAAACACGGTTTATATGACTATTGTCAAAGGTACATTAATGTGTGTGGAGCCCCTGGCACAGAAGAGATATTAAATAAATGGTCACTACTGCCATCCTTATCATTTTTATCATCATTATTGTCAACATTACGTTCATGTAGTTATAGATTACAAAACACTTTCACATGTTCTCTCTGAAGTAAAAACAGATTTCAGCTCAATTCGCTCCCACAGAATGAGGTTTTGCAATCTTTCTCTGTCATAGCACTGGTAATACCATATTATCACCACATTGGTGTATCTGCCAACCCCATTAGACTGTGAGCGCCTTAAACAGAGGGATCCTCTTATGGATGCCCAGTGCTGGAGTAATCTAGTGGTTCCGTTTCCGTGCATCGTGGATCCACGTAAGGAAGCACTTTCTCACGACCAGAGGCCTTCAGAAGTAGAGCAAGTGGCTTCAAGATGTGAGCTCCACTCCCCCCCCCCCACCGGGGGTATGTCAAGGGCCACCTGGCAGGGACATAGTTGAAATGTGGCTGAGCTGATTGGGAGGCTGGCTTAGAAGAGATGGTTCTTAAGCCCGTATTTACGTCCTGTTAGTGCTTTAATTGGATGAAGCAGTTCTGGCGTCCACTCAAGTTCATTCACAGGAGCATTTGCAGACTTCCCTGGTGGCGCAGTGGTTAAGAATCCACGTGCCAGTGCAGGGGACACGGGATCAATCCCTGGTCTGGGAAGATCCCACATGCAGCGGAGCAACTAAGCCTGTGCGCCGCAACTACTGAGCCTGCGCTCTAGAGCCCGTGAGCCACAACTACTGAGCCCATACACCGCAACTGCTGAAGCTTGCGCGCTCTAGCGCCCGCGTGCCGCAACTACTGAGCCCGCATGCTGCAACTAAAGCCCTTGCGCCTAGAGCCCATGCTCCGCAATAAGAGAAGCCCCCGCAATGAGAAGTCTGCGCACTGCAATGAAGAGTAGCCCCCTCTCACCACAACTAGACAAAGCCTGCGCGCAGCAATGAAGGCCCAACGCGGCCAAAAAAATTAATTAATTTAAAAAAAAAAAAAAAAAGAGGAAAATTTGCATGTGTTTAAGTCTGTGGGCCCTGTGCACAGTGAGCCAGGCGTGGCCGGCCCTGAGGACTCTTCCTTCCTGTGCTTCCCCAGCTCTTCAGAACTCACAGGACTCACCTTAACCCCAGTAGATGAGTATTTTTTAATGTAAAAAAATTTTCAAAGTATAATTTTATATGGAAGACAGTGCGTTTTTAAACATCAAATTGGTCCTGGATGTTTTGGCAGCATTTACTACGTAACCTTTTGGATTTATATTTTCTCTTTCATAGAATAAAAACTTCAGTGCCACTACCTCTGGAGTTCTGCAAGTTCACATTATGTAAATATATGTAATAAAATATTTACTTAGGGTTTCCATAAAAAAGGTCCGGAGGAGAGAATAAGAGAGCTTCTCTTTGCTGGTTTTAGAGGCTCTTCTGGGAATTCTGAAATTTAAGCCTCTCAAATATGTTTGGATTGGCCCCCTTCGTGTTTTATCTCCTGTAATGAACTCTTTGTCAGTTTGTCAATTTTGACTAAGGACAGAAAGTTCATGTGTAGTAACAACACACAGACTGAATTTAAAATTATGGTTTATATCATGATGTAATAATCCTTCTCTTTTCCTTTAGTCAATATTTACCTGTTAGGCTAGTATATTATAATTCTGACTTCAAAAGAAGACACTTTATTTTACCTTCTCCAAGTGTTGGTTTTAGATACTTGTAATATCGAAATTGGGAGTTCTTGAGCTGTCTGAGACGCTTGGCCACATTCTCTTAGGGCTGAGTTCCTCGATCATTGCGGGGCAGGTTTCACTGCTCCCAGTGACCCAGCAACACAGCTGCATGGCTCACATGATGAGGCAGCTGAACTTTGAGCCACGCTGGTTTTCCTCAGCTTTCCAGACAGCCCTCTGCTCTGTGGGAAATAAGTCTGTTCTGTTATCCCATAGCAGCCAGTATTTCTTAGATGGACTTGGGTTTTCCCTAATGTATTAGCGTTACAGGACTGGGTGGAAAAACCCAGTGCTGCCCTGTAGGAGTGTGAGACAGATGAGAGTGGGGAATCTTAAATTCTTTTCCATCCCTGAACCTCTTATTTTAACCACCCCGAGTTTAAACATTTTTCCATTTTAAAAACAGGGAAAAACCCTCCCCCAGTGAAGAAGGAATAGGAGGACAATAAATGGCTACAAAATGTGAGGCTAAAATGTGAGATACCTTAAGACTGATTATCCAGGTAACCAGAGGAGAGAGTGGTGACGTGTCAGTAACTCTTCTGAGTCAACTTGGGAATCAGTCAGGATTCTTCTAGTGAGAATTCAAGTTCAGCTGGATCCTGGAGTTCAAATGAGGTCATCATGATTCTCCCTTTATTTCTTAGACCTATTATTTTCTATATTGGCATGATTATGTGGCAAAAATGTTTCCTTGGCAGCTCCAGACTTATTGTCTAGGGTCCTGGGAGAGAGACCTTCTTTTCTGAAGCCCGTATCAATCCCTGAGAACAGGCTCAGAATAAATCTATTGATACTTGAGTCACATGCCTGTGCCTAGACCAATCACTATGAACAGGAATGGAGTATAGCGGAATTCCATCAAGCACATATTTAAATTATAAGCAAATTCACCTTTGTGCTTGTATCGTCAGTGTGCTTCTGTCTGCCCATGATGCTTCCTCTCTCCAAACTATATGCCATTTCACATGTGTACTCTTTTCCATATTCTGTCCATTATGTGCATTTTTGTGTGCATATGTTTGTGTGTATATAATCACATATACTACATCTGATAGATGATTTATGGGATGTTCAAGAGGAAATCTTAAATGTATAACCTAACCAGCCCCCAAGCCCACTTTAGGTATGATTCCACCAGCCTGAGTCATCTGACCATGTCTCTGGTAGAACTCATAGAGAAGACAGGGCCTGTTGAAAACACAACCCCACCAGGAAGGGAAAGGGCAATTCTGAAATGGAAAAAAAGTAGGTCTTTTACCACAGTAGGCAAACAAATTGTTGATTCGTTCACTCAACAAACATTGAGTGCCTATGGTGTGTCAGGCATTCTTCTGGGCACTGGGCCTACAACAGTGGACTTGACACAAAAATCCCTGCCTTACTGGAGCCTGCACTGTAGGGGCAGACAGTAAACACATGAGCCAGTAAAGATGTGCTGTGATATCTGATAGTGATGAAAGCTCTGAAGAGAAGACCACGAGAAGCATCTTCAGTTATGGATTAGGTGCTTTAACAGTATAGTTAGGGGAAACAGAGGGCAGAGAATCTCTTCTTGTCCTGGGATTCTCTTTCAGTTGACCCTTATAAGGTAAGAAGGATTTTGATGGGCAGATCCTGTTGTGATTATTATCCCAAGTGTAAGAAAAAGCATGAGCCAAGCAAGCATCTGAATGGGATGAGGTAAGATACGTTCTGGGAATGGAAAGCAGTTTCCCATGACAGCTGCATAGAGAGCATGTGGAGGATGAGCCGTAAGGCTGGCGAGGTGGACTGAGGCGAGCCCGTGCGCGGGCACGAGTAACAGGCTAAGGGGCGACATCACCAGACCCATGGTTACGAGAGGGGTATTAGCAGTAGTGTGGAGGGCTAGGTGGGAGGGGATGGAATCAAGGTAGGAAGGCCAGCCGTGGGGCTGAGGAAAGACTGTGGCCGGGATAGATGGGAAGGGCAGTGCTTTCAGGGGCAGGGTCTGCAGGATTTAGGCATTAATTCCTTCTAGTGAGCTGTAAGGATTTGTTCGTCATCCAAAATGAGTCTTCTTTTACAAGTCTACTGATGTTTACTCAAAGACAAGAAGCCTTTAGAAATGGTAAACATTTGTAAAAATGGTTAATGTGATAAATGATTAATGGGATAAAAATGGTTAATGGCTAATGGGATAAAAATCTCATCATCTGTTGGCGTACGATGAGGAAAGTAAATATAGCGCACACCGCAGTGGGTAGGTGGAGCACGGGGCCAGCCTGAAAATGGCAGCCTGTACTCCAAGCCCTGTGGCCTCTGGGAGGGACATGCCTTCTCGGGGTAGATTCCCAGGAGGGATTGCCCTTGCCTTCCATTCCGGGCTGATCAACCTTCTTGTGCATCTACAGGCAACTTTGAAGTGGGAGTTCACATCGCTGACGTCAGTTACTTTGTTCCTGAGGGATCCAGTCTGGATAAAGTGGCTGCTGAGAGAGCTACAAGTGTCTACTTGGTTCAGAAGGTAAAAATCGGTTTCCAGTTTCTTGGATTGAAAGACGTGCTTCTATTTAATCATCTTCCTTTGTTTGTTTGTTTGTTTCTCCTTAAAAACATTCATGAGGGACAGCAATCTTGTCTGAACATCTTTTCTCACATCTAATAAGATCTTTAAAAAATGGTTTTCCCTGGCAAAGTGTTTGCCCTTGGTTATTGTATGTTTTCCTGTTAGGCCCTTGTATGTTCAAGAGGAGCCAAACTGAGGCGTTCTCAAGGCAGGACACAGGAACTCATCTCAGGCCTTCAGACTGGCCCTGCCATATAAGTAACTCAGACAAGTGGTCAGCTTCAGAAAGAAACGAGGAACTTTCAAACTGTTGTTCCAAAGTGGGGCTCAGCAAACTCAGCCCACACCGGTCACAGTTCTTATAAAGTCTTATTGCCATACAGTCACACCCATTCATTTATGTAATGTCTGAGGTGACGTCACACTACTGTAGGAGAATGGAATGAAAATTTACTAGTGGCCTTTTAAGAAAAAGTTTCGAACTCTGGTGTAAAGAGTGGGGGCTGATCTGCTCTTGACCTGCCCTTTACAAGATAACCTGGTACATCTCAGAGATGCAGAAGCAAAGGGAGCCAAGTCTGGGCTTTTCCTCTTAGTCCTGATGTTGCCTCTCTTGGTAAGTCACTGAGTCTCTCTAGACCTCCTTTGACAAGTATTTAACGATGAGCACCAGTCATCTGCCAGGCACTGCCCTAGGCCTGGTGGTGAATGAAAGACCATACCTGAGTTATTCCCCCACTAGAGCTCATGAATTCTTCGCCAGGCTTCTTCCTCCTCCATTTGACAGTCTGTTCATCTGCTTATTTGGCTCATCTTACATCACTGACTGTATCATGACTTTCACCTCCTGACTTCCTGGAATCTGGTGATCCAGTTTTGGATTGCTACATACACTGGCTTGAACCTTCCCTCCTCCCATGCCCTTGGACATGACTTCTGATGTTTGCACTTTGACTGCACTTAGGTGAGAGGTATATCCCCTCCATCTACCCACATATCCCGTGGCCTTCTGGCAGCTGGGAGCCCTTTACCTGGCCCTGTCTCTCAGGGGCGAGAAAGCAGCCCAGGTGCCAAACCTGCTCCATTCTGGGAACTTCCAAGGAGACAGCTACCCAGTGTCCCTCCACTGCCTGCTCTGACTGGCAGCTCCCACTGCCAGCACGCCTGTGTGCCCACACAGCTGGCAGAGGAAAGGCCGGGCTCTGAGCACTGCCCTCACTCGCAGCATGTCCTGGGAGGCCACTGTGCTTTGGGGTCCTGCCTCTCTAACTCCTGGGAAAATTCAGCCTGCTGCCTGCTCCGGATGGAAGTACCTAGTGGGGTGCCAGGCTGTAGGTTTGAGAACACCAGCAGCATAGGGATCCTGGAGAGGCCCTGGAAAGGCGGTTCTCTGAGCCCCTGACCTTTATGAACCTGCAGATCTTGGCACAGCATTGAGACACATCTGCAGGACAGCATTCCCCTGCTCTTAGTTATTGCTGACCTCTCTTCACTACCACCCCTTCAAAACAAGGGCTTGGGAAACTCATGCTCCTGAACACGTGAACCCCTGCTTCCTGCTGTTTTCCAGTCTGCACTGACCCTTTTGTGGACGTGCTGTCTAGACCCTGGCAAGCAGGCCACTAGGGGGTCTGTGTGCTGCTCAATCTGGAAATGCCCCACCCCTAGAGTCCCAGGAACCTGACCCCATGCTTTTATCATGACTGGGCCATGGCCGTAGGGAAAGACAAGTGTCATCTCGGCAATGCTAAGGGTGGTAGCAGATCTTTTTAAGAGGCAGTGTTCTCCTGGGTTCTGTTTTTTTTCCTAGCTAGAGATCTGAAAACTGTCACTGACTACCTCACTTCGGTTCTCCTGGATGACCCTGTGGCACCACCGCCATCCCTCCCACCTCCCCATCACATCATTTCCTGGAATATACCATCTGCCAGGGGTCTATTCAGACACAAAGACAGAGGAACCATATTCCAAATGCATGATTGGCCTGGGGCCCAAGGCTTGTAAGTTCACCCAGCTATTAAGTATAATTTCGTTCCAAGTCTGAAACCAAGGCTCTCTACAAATAGAGGCATCAACTTGTGTCAAGGGTTTCTTAGGCTCTCCCTCTTGCCTGTGGAGCCCACTTCTGCCAGAACTACCACAGCTTCAACACGGCCATCATCTAAGGTTTTCACCCATTCCATAAACCCAAGACCTTCTGTTGCTGTGCTCTGAGGCACAGGATTAGGACTCCTGGCACCTCAGCCATACCTGGCAGCATGTGTGACATGTGGAAGATGGACTTCCATACATACCTCTGCCAGGTCCAACAGACCATGTCATTTGGCCTTTGAGTGGCCCAGCCGTCTGCTAGCAATAAAAGCACAGAATCTCTACTGAACAGAAGGGTTGCTGCACAATGGAATCATCATTCATTTCCCCAACCCTGCCTTGTACAGATCCGTTACTCCCCCACTTACATACATGGTCCTGGACCACTTACACCAGCAATCTTCATGCCAGCCTCAGGAGGGGTATGTTCTAGAATCCCTGGACTCCAGTTCCAGCACAGTGCCTATGTGGTGCCCACAAAGGTGTTGGCAGTTCTAGAACAGAAGTCTTCCGGGACAGTCCAAAAGTTCCTAGGATTTCTTGCATTTGCCAAGTTCCTCTCACATTTCCAACCTGTCCACCCCAATAACTAACCTCTCAGAAGGGAAGAGACAAAAATTAACTCAAAATGAATCACAGACCTCAATGTGAAATGTAAAACTATAAAGCTCCTAGAAGATAACATTGGAGAAATTTTAGATGCCCTTGGTTTGGCAATGACCTTTTATTTATTTATTTATTTTACGTTTACTTATTTTTGGCTGCGTTGGGTCTTCATCGCAATGCGCAGGCTTTCTCTAGTTGTGGCGAGCGGGGGCTACTCTTCATTGTGGTGTGCGGGCTTCTCATTGCAGTGGCTTCTCTTGTTGCGGAGCACGGGCTCTAGGTGTGAGGGCTTCAGTAGTTGCGGCACACGGGCTCAGTAGTTGCAGCGCACGGGCTCTAGGGTGGGCGAGCTTCAGTAGTTGTGGTGCGTGGGCTCAGTAGTTGTGGTGCATGGGCTTAGTTGCTCCACAGCATGTGGGATCTTCCCAGACCAGGGATCAAACCCCTGTCCCCTCATTGGCAGGCGATTCTTAACCACTGCGCCACCAGGGAAGTCCAGTAATGACCTTTTAGATACAACACCAAAGGCACAATCTATGAAAGAAAGAATTGATAAGCTAGACTTAATTAAAATTAAAAATTTATGCTCTGCAAAAGACACTGTCAAGAGAATGAAAAGATAAGCCATAGACTTGGAGGAAATTTGCAAAAGACACATCTGATAAAGGACTATTAACCAAAATATACAGAGAACTCTTAAAATTCAACAATAAGAAAATGAACAACCCATTTAAGAATAGGCAAAAGATCTTAATAGCTACTTCACCAAAGAAGGTATACAGATGGCAAATAAACATATGCAAAGATGCTCCACATCATATGTCATTAGAGGAATGTAAACTAAAATAGTAATGATGCTACTATACTCCTATTAGACTGGCCAAAGTCCAGAACACTGACAACACCAAATGCTGGCAAAGATGTGGAGCAACAGGAACGCATTCATTGCTTATGACAATGCAAAATGTTACAGCCAGTTTGGAAGAAAGTTTGGCAGTTTCTTATAAAACTAAACATATTTTTACCATATGATCTAGTAATTGCACTCTTTGTTTTTACCCAAAGGAGTTCAAAATGTATGTCCATGCAGAAATCTGCACATGGGTGTTTATAGCAACTTTATTCTTATTTTCTAAAATTTGGAAACAACCTCCACAATGTCCATCAGTAGGTGAATGGATAAACTGTGGTACATCCAAACAATGGACTATTATTCGGCACTAAAAAGAAACCAACTATCAAGCCATGAAAAGACATGGTTCCTCCATAGGAACCTTAAATATAAATTACTAAGTGAAAGAAACCAGTCTTCAAAGGCTACATACTGTAAGATCCCAACTATATCACTTTCTAGAAAAGTGAAAATTATGAAGGCAGTGAAAAGATCAGCAACCGCCAGGGACTAGCAGAGAGGGAGGGATGAGTAAGTAGAGCGCAGAGGATTTTTAGGAAGTGAAACTACTCTGTATGATGTATAATGGTAGATACTTCTCATTATACACTTGTCCAAATTCATAGAAGGTAAAACACCAAGAATGACCCCTAATGTAAACTGTGGGCTTCGGGTAATAATGATATGTCAGTGCAGATTCATCAGTTACAACAAATGGACCGCTCTGGTAGGAATGTTGATAATGGGACTGTGCATGGGGATGGGGGGGGATATGGGAAATCTCTGTAACTTCTGCTCAATTTTACTGTAAGCCTAAGACTGCTCTAAAAAAATAAAGTCTATTTTTTTTTTTTTTTTTTTTTTTAATTTTAAAGGCAGGGGGAGAATGGGACTCTTCTAGGCCTTGACTGCAGCAATGTCCTTTAGGGGCTGGAGATCCTGTGGCCTGTGGCCCAAGTTTGGCTCCGCCATCTTGGTCAGCCAGTGGTTGACAGTGATGTCTTCAACCCCATGGTGGAGGTTGTCCTGTCTGGAAGCCTCTACTCCCTCTCCAGAGAGTGCTGGCTCTGATGTGCATTGTCCCAGATGGGAGCCAGACCTATCATCTGTTCAATCCAGTGGAGGCCCTCCCTAGGGAAACCTAGCACCTCCTCTCCCCTGCCCCATTACAGTACTTTCTGGATCACTGCAGCCTAGAACATGTAATCAAAACCCTAGAGCTCCACCTGCTCCACGAGAATTGGACATCTGCTTTCTTCAGGGGTTCAGCTTTGCCTGCCATTTATACTGGGTGCTCAGAACCACCGTGTAGGTGTTTTCAGCCATTCCAGAAATGAGAATACAGGAGGAGAGGGAGATGGAGTTGATTATTAAGCTGTGAAATTCTGGGTCAGAAGCTGCATGATCATCCAAACCCAGTTATAATTAACAGGGTGTTACCAGTGATAGGTGACCTCTGTGCACAGTGATACCTAAAAGATCCAGAACTTTCAGTCATCTCTCAATAAGAATGGGAAGCCTGGGCTTCCCTGGTGGCTGAGTGGTTGAGAGTCCGCCTGCTAATGCAGGGGACACGGGTTCGAGCCCTGGTCTGGGAAGATCCCACATGCCGCGGAGCAACCAGGCCCGTGAGCCACAACTACTGAGCCTGCGCATCTGGAGCCTGTGCTCCGCAACAGGAGAGGCCGCGATAGTGAGAGGCCCGCGCTCCGCGATGAAGAGTGGCCCCCGCTTGCCGCAACTAGAGAAAGCCCCCGCACAGAAACGAAGACCCAACACAGCCAAAAATAAATAAATAAATAAATAAATTAATTAATTAATTAAAAAAAAAAGAATGGGAAGCTTTATCCTCATCTGAGCAGGGGATGTTCTACCCGAATGACTTAGCTTGTTTCAGAGCAACTATGCCCCTGTCTGGCCTCTGTGACCTGTTCAAACCTAAATGCTGTGTTAAGAACTTCTCTTTGACCCCCATCCCTCACAATGTCTACGACACCTGTGCCCAAGCTGTGGGCGGATATACGTGGCCTAAGGGAATGCAGCACAAACGTGTTACCCACACATATCACTGAACATCAGCACATGAGGCTTCCTCCCTAATCTTCCCTCCCATGGCCATGAAGCTGGAGCCATCACCATTCCATTGTTATCCATATGGACAGTGCTGGCCTTTAGTTTGTGTTTATATTTTTGCAGAGCCTGTTCAACATTTTTCAAGTTCATATCCACCTAACCTTCGCTCACAACCAGGCAAGACCTGTTAACCTGGGACTAGAGGAATTATTGTTACTGTTACACCCCTTTCTACTGATGGCATTCCTTGTCCACAGTTGTCTCCACTCATTTGTTTAATATCCTCATTCATAGTAACTGTAGCCTCAACTTCTGAGCTTCCCCAGCATGGGGTAGCCAACGAGTACCTAAGGAACCATGAGTTACTTAGGAGGATCTTGCATTTCTGATAGGTCAAGAATGGGAATAAGGAATATGTCAGTCAAGCCTGGGTCTCCTAAGACATTCATATGGAAGATGCTGTTTGACTGTCCTCTTCAGTACACACAAACCATCTGTTAGTACCAATACTCTGGGTCTTTGGAAGTGCCAACAGTCATTGAACCCCTGGCCTGCCAACTTCACCCACCTCTCAGTGGCTTCCTGCCAACTATGTCTGCTCCTCTACATTGTATCCACCTTACCAACACTTGATGGACAGCCTGAGGCAGGGAGCCCAAGTGTCTTCTAGCTTGTGATACCTGGGAATGTCACAACTAATTGGCATTTACTCTACTAGAAAAGGTGTGAGAAAGAGAACCCAGCTCCCACCTCAGAAATCTGCGCAACCCACAGGATAGCTAAAATAAAGACATTTAGGGACTTCCCTGGTGGTCCAGTGGTTAAGACTCCGTGCTCCCAATGCAGGGGGCCTGGGTTCAATCCCTGGTCATGGAAGTAGATCCCACATGCCACAACTAAAAACAAAACAAAACAAAAAGATCCCACATGCTGCAACTAAAAGATCTTGCATGCTGCAGCTAAAGATCCCACATGCCGCAACTGGAAAAAAAAAAAAAAGATCCCCACACGTGGCAACAAAGATCCCGCGTGCTGCAACTAAGACCCAGCACAGCCAAACAAACAAATAAATAAATTAATTAAAAAAAAAAAAAAGATAATACCGAGTATCCACGAGGATGTGGAGTAGTGGGAACTCTCACTGCTGCAGGGAAGGCAAATTGGTGCAACCACTTTGGAAAACTGATAGTGTTATGGACTGAATGTTTGTGTCCCCCTCAAATTCATATCTTGAAATCCTAACCCCTAATGTGATGATCTTAGGAGGCAGGGCCTTTGGGAGGTGATTAGGTCAAGGGTGGAGCCTTCATGAATGGGATTAGTGCCCATATAAAAGAGACCCCAGAGAGCACTCTCATCACCATGTGAGGATACCGCAGGAAGGCGCCATCTGTGAACCAGGAAACGGGCCCTCTCTAGACACTGAGTCTGCCATCACCTTGATCTTGGATTTCCGAGCCCCAGAACAGTGAGAAATAAGTGTGTGTTGTTTAAACCACCCAGTCTATGATAGTTTTATTATAGCAGTCTGAACACAGTAAGACAGGCAGTATCTTTTAAAGTTGAATGTATGTACACACTTTGTGGCCCAGCAGTTCTGCTTCTGGGTATATACCTAACAGAAATGCATGCATGTGTTACAAAAAGAATGTGTAAGAATGTTCATTGCAACACTATGCAAAGTAGCCAAAAAACTAGAAGCTATTCTGTACCGTCAGCTGTAGAATGAACAAATAATTTGTGGTATGTTCACTCAGTGGGATGCAATACAACAATGAGAATGAACAAATGACAGCTCCACACACAAACATCATGGTGAAGGAAACCAGACACGAGTAAACACTGTATGAGTCCATTTATATAAAGTTCCAAAACAAGCAAAGCTAGAAGTCAGGAGAGTGACTACCCTTGGGGGAAAAGGGCCCATCTGGTGGGGGAACTCCTAATGATTCTTGATCTGGGCACTGATGACACCGGTGTTCAGTTTGTGAAAAGGCATCAAGCTTTTCCTTTATGACTTGTGCGTGTGTGTGTGTGTGTGTGTGTGTGTGTGTATGTATAATACTTAAATAAAAATATGTTTTTATTTTGAAGCTTTTTGGGGAGTGACTTTTACTCCACTCTGGCTCCTTTTAGTATATATAACCAGCCTAATCAGGCAAAGGAGCCACATCAGAATCCAGGTACCTCACTCATAGCTTGGCCCTCCAGAGAACACAGCTCTGATATTTGTACATTGACTACACTTCATATAACCTCAGGTTGGAGACATCCCATCCACACCTCCTGCCCCAAAATGCAGTTGGCTAAATCCAGCCTTTGGCCCAGGGCCTCTTAGGGAAGGGGGATAAGACTTTAAAATCCCTTTTATCTACAAAAACTATAACGTTATGGTGGAAAGAGAAATAGAAGTAGCAATCAGACCACATAAAGTGAATAAACGTGAAGCGTTCTCCCCATATGGATTCAAATATTTAAGAAATTTCGGCACAATTCGAGGTTTTTCTTCAGAGCAGGTGGCTGTCTCTTATCTAGCTCCGCACTCTCCTTTTATAGCCAGGAATTACGTTTCAAATTCAGAAAATGAGAAAAATAAAATTGGGTTAAATAACTAAGCCTGTTTCCTTTGCTCTTCTCTTTCCTTTGGTTTCGTGATTGTCATAGTTGTAGAATTTCTCCTTGGGAATGCAGAGTTGGGACTCTTCTCTTAAGCTCTGGAAATGGGGAGCTGGATGGAGGAAGGGCCCCTATGCTGCCGAGCGGCTACAGGCTCCTGCTGCCCGGCACTGGCCCCAGCTTGGCGTGAGTGAATGGCGCCAGCCCACAGCCTTGGGCAGCAGCAGCTGTGCATTCTGATTCCTTTGAACCACTACTCTGACCTTTCTTCCTACTCATTTGTGTTTCTTCAAGGACAGTGTCCAGGAACTTTTCTGCTGTTTTCACTTTACTTTGCCTGTAAAAGTCTTCTTGAAAGCTGGATGAGCTGCTTTCCCCTCCTCCAGGTTCTCTCTTTCTCATTTGGCGGAATCATTTCTCCCAACTTCATCAGACGAGGGAGGGAGTGTGTGTGTTGGGGGATGGGGGTGGGGATGCCGGTTGATTTCCCATCTACAGGGAATGTGGCACTGGTTTCTTTTCATTCAGTGTCACTGACCTATAAGTATCTGATGTCAGAATTACAATCTAAGCTTGATTTGGGAAACTATCCCATAGATTAGTACAGTATACAGTGAAACAGATCTTGGGTCCAAATACCATCTTACTGTCCAAATATCATCATACAGTCTTTTAAATGAAATTCTTTTTGTTGGGATTTTACTCAAACTAATACGTATTTGGTTACTCTTATTAACAATAGGGTGTACTCAGGAGAAAAGATAACTCTATATATTGTCCATTTAAATCCTGTGGAAAAACACTCTTTTTGACAAAAGGTAGATAGCTATCAGGATAGGGGACAGCTGTCTGCCTGAATTTAGGCCTGTCCTCAGAAGGACACAACATCTAGCCAGTTAATATTTCCAAGCTATCTTCTCTGAGATGAAAATACAATGTAACTGTTAAATTAAAGGTAATTTTTAAAAAATAAGCGAATAAGTTTTAAAAGTAAGAGAAAACGTAAACAGCTGAAACCTAAACCTAAATTTTCTGCCTGTTGGCCCAAGCACTCGTGTTATTTTAGGTGTGAAACAGCTCAAATGAAAGTTCGCCCATAAATCTCTACGATATTTTATTGGTACTGCTTTATAATAGAGATCAAAGATTGGGATTGGAAGCCCGTCTTAATGTGGAGTCCAAAGAGTTTTAAGATGTTCCTTTATGACCCCAGCATGTTGTCAGGGTGTTGATGTTTTGTTAGTGTCAAACTGTGTAGCAAAGAGTTGATCAAATTTGGAATTCATGGAAGGGTTGATATGAAAAAGAAAACTCTTTAAACAGAGATGTTGGCTGGCAAATGGATTATCTCCTTCCTTTAAGTTGTTTCAGCATGTGAGTGGGGAGCTAGCTGAGTATACCTTATTGTTAAAACCTCAAAGTCCTCAGAGACCAGGAGCAAAACTCCCCAAGTTCTCCGGCTCTGACAGCCAGTGGGCACTGAGGGTGTGAGGGAGGTTTGGGAGCCAGCAAAGGCCTGGGCAGAAAGGGGCAGGGGGAGCCCCTGCAGCCCCTCCGGGCACTGGAGAACCCCCAGCGGGGTGTTGGCGTCTGGCCTCCTTGCGCTGTTACAGCCCCCATGTCGCTGCTATTCTCTCCTGTTCCTTTCTGCCTGGATGATTGATCTCTCCCCTCTGTGGCCCTTTCCGCTGGTCACAGGGCTGTCCTGGCTAACCTGCTGCTGAACTTGGCCAGCTCGCCCGCTGTGGCTTTAGCAGATGTTTCTGCTCTCTGAGGCTAACATAAGATTTTAGTCCTGTTGGTACCCCCACCCAGCTGCCTTGGGCAATTTACCTAAATGATCAGTTTCTCTCAGTTCTCCTAAGCCCGAATCCAGAATGCTTAGAAAGTCAGTGTCCTGTCATCAGTGTCCTTTTTTTCCATGACCAGCTTTTAAGCTCTGTCCTCACCCAACTTTGATTCTGGCCCTGAAACATGCATGAGAAGACTTAGCACCCTTTAAGCCCCTTTCCTTTTCTGCTACCTAAAGTGCTACCAGTCTTCATCCAGTTAGCATTTATTGAGTACCGGCTGTGTGCCAGGTGCCTGGTCTATAAAGATGAGAGAGATGCTGATCTTGCCCTGGAGAAGTCAGGGGAGGCGGGCATGTAACAATTACTATACACTGGCCTACTTGTAGTTGCAGAAGTGCTCCAAGGTGAGGATGTATCACAGAGGAGAGAGAAGTTGTATCTGCCTGGATTGGTGGTGGAAGAGGAGCTTCTGCAAGAGCCAGGAAGCCTTCACAAAGCAATTGATTTTTGAGCAGTGTTTCTAATTTTGAGTAGAAAATTTCTAGGTAGACAAAAGTAGGTGGAGAGGGCATTCCAGGCAGAGGCTAGAAAAAGCATGGAACGTCCAAGGAACAGTATGTAGTTTGGAATTGCTGGGGTCTGAGCTGTAGGGGGAGCCAAGAGATGAAGTTACAAAGAGAGGCCTGGGGTGGCAGGCTAAGGAGCTTGGGTTTCATCTTGAGGTCAAATAGAGAAGTGACATCATGTTCTTTGACTAAGATAGAAAATCACCTTAGCAGCTGTGTGGTTGAAGAGCAGTGAGGCCAGAGGTAAGAAAATTGTTATCAGTATCAGGGCTCTTTCCCTTAGTCATGGCCCCTTGAGGCTTTGAGTAACCACCCCAAAACAGACAGGGATCTTTGCTCACGGAATCTTAGGAGAGTAGACCAATATGGTGGTGTCCAACTGGAGACCCCAGGAGAACTAGACTAATAGATGTCTTCAGCCTGGGGCCAGAATGGACATCCTGAACAAGGAGCATTCACATTCGCCCCCAGATTGCATCCCCTCCCAATCTAGCAATCCATATCGCATGACAAAGAACAGGGCTAGGCACCTGGGAGAGGTTAGCTTCCCACTGGTATCTCTGCTGTCTCCTTGGAGATGGGGTCTGCAGGCCCTCTGCCGACTTCCTCTTGAGACCCCTTGGCCTTATTGAAGATGTTTGGGCCTTTCCTCATTAACAGGACAAGCAAAAAATCAAATTACTGAATTCAGCTCATCAAATATTGGGGAAGATAAAGGCAACGTGTCCTAATATAAATGGGATTGCAGATTGTCATTGGGTGGAATTTAGTAAGAAGATGCAAACGTCTGCAGAATAATAAGGAAATCTTAACCAGAATAATTTCAACTCTAGAACTGTGCTGCTGGCTTAGGAGACTTAGGATGTATCCCAAGAGAGACGAAGATGTCCACACTTGAACAGTGGAAGAGGGAGAGGAAAAGACTCATTTGAGAGATTTAGAATGCAGAACCTACAGGACTGGGGAACTGATGGGGTGTAGCAGGGAGGGGAGTTATCCTCCTCCACACGGTCCGGTGATTTTCTCCATCACAGCTCAGCCATGACTTGCAGAAGCAGGAAAGGCAGATTGTAAGAGTGGTTGTGGAGTCTGCAGAGTTGGAAAGTGAGGGAGTTTGAGAACTTGGAAGGAACTGTCCACGTGGTCCACACTGAGTAGTGAAGCTGAGTGGGGGCCAGAAAAGCCACGACTGGGGAGAGCTATCTGGGGGTTGGGGAACGCGTAAGCGTTCGCACGACGCTGGTGATGGCCAGCAGTTTCTCAACTGCCGGAGAGACCTTGCTTCTCTTTTCCAGTTATACATTGTGTTCTGCACTTAGGACCCTGCCTCGGAGTCTCTCCAGGCACTGTGGCAGATCTCACGTAGCCGATGAGGGTGCGGGGACCACTATGCTGTTGTCTAGGTGGGTCTCCCTGAAATAACAGAGCTCGTATTTGAGGAAGCAGCTTATGGAGAGTGGCTGTTTGTCTCTCCAGTCCCCCTCTTATGGGGATCCCTGCTGTGCTGTGGAATTGACACAAGTGCCATGTGTCATGGGGCACAGTCCCAGTGACACCGGCAAAAATCTGGCCCAATTCATGAGAGGCCCTGACATGCCAAGCTACAAATGTAATTGTAACATCTTCACTCCTTTTCTTTTGAGAAATAATAGTCTATTTACAAAACTATATGGACATAAAGATAAAGACTGTTTTCTCGGAATTCCATCTGAATCGTGCCCCAAGATCTAGTGAAAGATTATTAAAAGGAATGCCCTTTAAAAATTAGGCATAATTATACTACCCCAAAAGTGTTAACGTTTAGCTTTTTCTTGAGCGCTTGGATTCTTTGGCATCCGACCATTGCAGTGTGAATATTAAAATGTTTCCTTCTGTGTAAGCCACAGGATATCAAGCAATGTTTATAACCTGGGCAGCAGCTGAGTGTACCAATAGTTTTAGGAGAGAATAGCCAAAACAGTTTATCTTGTACTTAAAATACTAGCTGCCTGTGAAATTCTTATGTAAAGATGTTTAAATAGGAGTCTACCATGTATCAATATTTCATAAAATGTTTTATGTGATGGAATAAACAGTAAACATAGAAAAAATAGGTGATTTGTATTCTGGGTGAAAGTCAGTCATTCATTTGTAAACTAGAAGTGCCTGCTGTGTGTCACGTGCTGGATAGAGAGAAACAGTCCTCATTCCTGAAGATTCCATGGTCTAGTGGAGAAGAGAGGCACATAAAGAAGCAATTAGGGTGAGTGTAGGAGCTGTAGAAGCTCTTACATGAGAGAGCAGGGAGGATGCAGTGAGTGACTGTTTAGGACTGCCTCAAGCCCTTTTTGAAAGAACAAGGGCCGTGGGGAGGAAGTATACAAAACAGTGAGTACTCCACCCAGGGGAATCTGGGTAAGTGTTTCAGAGATGCTGATGAGCTGAATCTTAAACGATGTACAAAGTTGGCAAAACATCCAAAAGTTGGCAGAACATCCGGAAAGGTGCTCCAGAAAGAGAGAACAACATGTGCACGAACTGGAGCAGGAAGCAGGCCTGGGTGGCTCCGGTTACTGCGTGGGAGGGGGGCCCCAGGGCAAAGGCTGAAGGGAAGCCTGAGCCAGGGGACCAAAGGACCTGGCAGACCATGGGGTGGCCAGTGAGCTGGCTTTTATTGAGCATCTTCAATATTGTTTTACTAATAAGAGAACCAAGACTCAGAGAATTATACTAGGTTCCCCAAGTTGCACAGGAAATGGTGGGCCCAGGATTAGACCCCCAAGTCTGCCTGGCTTCAAAGCCTTTTCTGTTTTTCCTGAGATGTGCTGCTGATGAGTCTGGGTCTCACCCTTTTGGTTAATGGCCTTTAGACTTTTTTTTTTCTTTTTTTTTAGTGGTAAAGGCCTTTTTTGCAAATAAAATCTTAACCCCAAACTCCAATATGTAAAAATAGATCAGGTTGTATTTCATTAACATAAAGGTCTTCCATATTTAAATGTATAACAGTTAGGAGATCAAGTAATGAGAACAGTGGCTTTCTTTTTAATAAGCTCTTTTATTTTAAAATAAATTTAAATTTACAGAAAAGTTGCAAAGATAGTACAGAGAGGTCCCATATACCACACAGCCAGCTCTCCCCCTTGCTAACATCTTGCATTACCATGGTACATTTGTCATAACTAAGAAGTTGACATTGGAACATTGCTATTAACCAAATCCATACTTTATTTGGATTTCACCAGTTTTTCCACCAATTATCTTTCTGTTCCAGGGTTGAGTCCAGGGTACCACGTTGCATTTAGTTGCAATGACTTTCTTTGCACAAACACTAAAACATGAAGTCAGGAAATATGTTACATTCTCAGATGTTCAGCTTTATGATTGAAAATAAGATACTGCCTTGAACCCTTAGAAGAAATACTAACTATCTGTAAAAAAAAGGTACTAAGCCCTGGACTACAGGCATGCAAGGCAAGAGCAACCTGCTACCGAAATGCAGTTGGTATAATTAACTGATAATGCAGCCCAGAGAAGAATCCAACAACGCGCACCCAACAAACTCCGTTTATTCTGTCTTATTCAGCTTGGGCTGTCATACAGTATACCATAGACTGGGCAGTTTAAATAACAGACATTTTTTTTTTCCACAGTTCTGGAGGCTAGAAGTCCCAGATGAAGGTGCTGGCCAATTCAGTTCCTAGTGAGGACTCTCTTCCTGGCATGTAGAGGGCTGTGTCCTCACGTGGCCTTTTTTCTGTGTTTGTGCAGGGCAGGGAGGGGGGAGTTATCTCTCTATTTATCAGATCAGGGCCACACCCTTATGACCTCATTTAACCTTAATTACCACCAAAAGACCCCACCTCCAAATACAGTCGCGTTGAGGGTCAGGGCTTCAACGTAGGAATTTGGGGGGTGGGGGAGGGACAGAGTTCAGTCCATAGCCTAGTCCAAAGGCTGAAATTACGTGAAATCTTTATAGTTCAATCATGGTATTAAAATTTCCTCCATTTCATACAGTATGTTTATGCAGGTAAATATGTGTTACTTTGTAAAACACTTGATACATGCAAGAAAATGTTAAATATTTAGATCCCATTTGAATACTCATTAAATAAGTTAACAGAGAATATAGTGTCATCTGAACAAACGATGCAAAAGTAATGGCAAGAAAAATTTTTCAAAAGTAGTTGCCTTATAAAAGCTGTTACCAGAAGTCTTCAGGTAGTCGTTAGGTTTCACATACAAAAGATACAGCATCCTTCAGAATAATGCCAAGTAATGCCATATAATTATTAGCTGTTTGTTACTGGTGTGGACTGTGAGTTCTAGAACTTACTTTTCCATACCGAAGGTTGTTTACTGTACTGAAACAGAATACAAGTCCAGATACCTCACACGGAGTAGGACACCACTGGGGTTTGTTTTGTTTTTGCTGATAAAGAAACTTAACTAGCTAACTTTACCTCAGCTAGTGCATAGTTGCTGCTCTGTTACTTCAAAATTACTTAGCAGAGTGTTAGAAAGTGTTGCTTGACACTGCAAATCCAGGAGGTCCACAGTAAGTGCGTTGGATAAATGTCTGTTAATGCTGCCGTTTCTAGTTTGGGAGGTGGGCGTGAATGATGATGCCATTAATCAAGAAAAACATGGAAGAAGGAATAGATTTAAAGGTAGGAGGGAGGGAGCCTGAAGTAGCTTCAGGACATCCAGGTAGATTTACTCATTTTGTCTTTGGAATTTTAGAGTAAACAAATAACATTCCAGGATAGCTATAAGTCATGATTTGAAAATAAGTTGAAGAGGATTTCCTTTTTTTTTTTTTTTTTTTAATTTAAGAGGGTATACCATTGAATCAGTTTATAATGGAATAGAAAATTAATAAAAGGAAGAAATAATTTGGGCTTAAAAAACTGCAAAGTGAGTGACTAGTTGACCACAGTCTTCATCTAGGGAATCTGGATTTGTGAATCTTTCAGTGATTATTTTTTCTTCCAGTTTTATTGAGATATTGATAGAATAGAAATATCGAACTAAGTTCAAGGTGTCCAGCGTAATGATTTGACTTACATATATTATGAATGATTATCACAGTACGTTTAATGAGCATCCATCATCTCATATAGATACAGCATTAAAGAAATAGAAAAAATATTTCCTTCCTGTGACGAGAACTCTTAGGATTTACTCTCTTAACAGCTTTCATAGATAACGCAGTGTTCATTATATTTATCACGTTGCACATTACATCCCTAGTATTTATTTATCTTATAACTGGAAGTTTGTACCTTTTCACTACCTTCAGCAATTCCCCTCCCCCCCCAAATCAGTGATTTTTTTAAAAAAATAAATTTATTTATTTTATTTATTTATTTTTGGCTGCGTTGGGTTTTCATTGCTGTGCACGGGCTTTCTCTAGTTGTGGTGAGCAGGCGTACTCTTTGTTGCAGTGCGTCGGCTTCTCATTGCGGTGGCTTAGGCTCTAGGCACTTGTGCTTCAGTAGTTGTGGCACGCAGGCTTCAGTAGTTGTGGCTCGCGGGCTCTAGAGTGCAGGCTCAGTAGTTGTGGTGCATGGGCTTAGTTGCTCCACGGCATGTGGGATCTTCCCGGACCAGGGCTCGAACCCATGTCCCCTGCATTGGCAGGCGGATTCTTAACCACTGTGCCACCAGGGAAGTCCCCAGTGATGTTTTATCGGCGTATTCTGTTAACGTTCCAACATGTGATTTGGTCAATTGTGGTATTTTCAATTACTGAAGTATTGATTCAGCAGTTTCAGTCTGATGAAACCATGTCACAAGTTTACACTCAGCCCTTGGGTTCTTTTATTTTCCCCAGCTTTATTGAGGAATCATTGGCAAATATAATTGTGTAATTTTAGAGTGTATGATGTGATGATTTGATATACATGTACATTGTGCAATGATTGCCATGATCAAGATAATTAACACGTCCATCACCTCACATAGTTAACTCTTTATTGTGTCTGTGGTTAGAATGCTTAAGATTTACCTCAGCAAATTTCAAGTATACAATACCCTGTTATTAACTACAGTCCCATGCTGTACCTTAGATCCTCAGACATTATTCATCTTATAACTGAAAGTATGTAAAAGTATTTGACCTCTACCTTCCCATTCTCCCTCTCCCCAGCCCCTGGCAACTACCATTCTACTCTCTGTTTCTATGAAATCGGCTTTTTTTTAAATAAAAGATTCCACACATAAGTGAAACATACAGCATTTGTGTTTCTCTGTCAGGCTTGTTTCACTTAGCATAATGCCCTCCAGGTTCATCCATGTTGTCACAAATGGCAGGATTTCCTTCTTTTTATGGCTGAATAATATTTCAGTGTGTGTGTGTGTGTGTATCACATTTTCTTTATCCATTCAACTGTCAACAGACACTTAGGCTGTTTCCGTGTCTTGGCTCTTGCGAATAATGCTGCAGTGAACGTGGGAGTGCAGATATCTCCTCAAAGTACCAATTCCATTTCTTTTGGATATACACCAGTACTGTTTTCCATAATGGCTGTACCAATTTACATTCCCCCCAGTAATGTACAAGGGTTCCCTTTTCTGCACAACCTCACTAACGTTTGTTATCTCTTGTCTTTTTGATAATAACCATCCTAACAGATGAGAGGTGATATAGAAATTAAGAAAGCAGTCACACTCACAAAAGCATCAAAAACAATAAAATACTTGGGAATTTAACCAAGGAGGTAAAATACCTATACATTGAAAACTTTAAGACATTGATGAGAAAATTGATGAAGACACAAATAAGTAGGAAGATACCGTGTGTTATTGGATTGGAAGAATTAATATCATTTAATTGCCCATACTACCCAAAGTGATCTGTAGATTCAGTGTAATCCCTATAAAAATTCCAATAGCATTTTTCACAAAGATAGAAAAAACTCTCCTAAAATTCATATGGAATTCACAAAAGACCCTGAATAGCCAAAGCAATCTTGAGAAAGAAGAACAAAACTGGAGGCATCACACTTCTGATTTCAAACTCGATTACAAAGCTATAATAATCAACACAGTATAGTATTAGCATAAAAACAGACACATAGACCAATGGAACAGAATAGACAGCCCAGAAATAAACCCATGTATGTATGGCCAACTAATCTTTGACAAGGGTGCCAAGATGGGGAAATAATTGTCTCTTCAATAAATGGTGTTGAGAAAACTGGATAGCCACATGCAAAAGGATGAAACTGGACCCATAACTTACAACATGCACAGAAATTAACTCAAAATGAGTTAAAGACTTAAATGTAAGACATTGGGTTCTTAAGTGTACAGTTATCTGGGATAGTTATATCCACAAGTGCAAGTCATTCTTGAGTCTAGAGCTTTAGTTTTAGTGTATAGTTATTTTTATAGTTTTTTCTTTTAGTTGTAGTGTTTAGTTATTTTTCATTGCTATCATGTATTTTTCCCTCCATTACCAGTTCTTCTCACCTTTCGCATTCACATTCCCATTTGACCCTAAAGGCTTATGGAAGATTATCAGATAGTGTGGTCTTTCTGCTGAATCTTCAGGGAAAAGAGTTTCCTCCGTGTTCAGCTCACTCTGGAAGCTCAAGCTGTTCACCAAAACTCTGCCCCCTGGGCTGCTTCTGAGCCTGTGGTTAGCTCCTGCGGATTGGAAAAAGCTGCTCATGGCCTGTTCTCTGTTTGTAGGTTGTCCCCATGCTTCCCAGGCTGCTGTGTGAGGAACTGTGCAGCCTCAACCCCATGACCGACAAGCTGACCTTCTCCGTGATCTGGACGCTAACTCCGAAGGGCAAGGTAACAACTTACATGCGTGTCCATTCCATTCAGTGAGTCCCTGTCCAGCAACACTGTGCTTCTGGCGCTGGGCTGGAGCCCCATGGTGGTAGGATGAGGGCAGTGTAGGGGCAGTGCCAGAGAGGAGAACATAGGGGAAGAGCTCTCGGTCCATTTAGAAGGCTGAGCCTCAGCAGTTTTCAGTGTATCATGTGAAGGAAGAAAGAGTGTAAGCAGAGTCACGTGGGGGAGGCCTCGTGCAGGAGAGGGTGTACATGAAGGTGCGTGTGGATGGCATTGGCCGGGTGGATGGGCCTGGGCTGTGGTTAGGAGAGCAGGCCATTGTGTGAAGGCGGACATTTGGGGAAAGGGTGGTGAGTTTGAGTAGGTGAGGTGGACTTCAACCATGGGGCCCTCAAATGCCCGTTGCAAATGAACTGTAGGTGTTAGGTTTCCTCTGAAGTGTCATGAGAAAGGTGACAGTTTAGAAAGATGAGTGCTGCGTCATTGTGCTGTTTGAAGATGAATGAAGTTTGCACAAGGTAGTGCTGTAATCAGGGCACAAGGTGATGAAACCATGGACTGAGAACAGAGAGGAGAATAATGTCAGCGGCCATTCCCTAAATATAGGGAATAAATGAGACAGATAAATGAAAGATGACTCCAGAAAAAACTAGTCCCCTCCCGCAAAACAGAAACAACTCCAAACTTCTGAAAATAGGGTAATGATTGGGTAAGCTATGGTAGCGACTCAGTGGAATGTTGTACAATTACTAAAGTTGTTACAAAGACCGTGTAAGAACATGGGAAAAGTTTATGCTGTAATATTAAATGGAAGTTAAAAAAAAAGAAGATATTTAATTATAAAGAGGTTCCAAATAAAGATGGAGGATCAAATACCCACATTTACTTTCATTCCCTCCCAAAACCTCACTAAAACAACAGTGAAGAGATTTTTTTTTAAAAGACATAAACCCACAAGGACAAAGAGAATGGGAGAGGAGACAACAGCAACAACAATTTGGAAGCTGAGAAGCAGATGGATGAGTGGTAACTGACTTAGCAGTCCTGAGAAAGCTGAGTCCTGAGCCAACACCAGAGAAAGCCAAGAAACAGCCCAGTTTACACAGCAGAATCCTAAAGAAGTTCAGAAATTGACAGCAGCAGGTAACTCTGTAAAGTGGGGGAAGAGGTGGGTGAAGAAGAGACTAACTGTATTGGTTGAAAATTTATTTAAAAAGATTGCCCCTTCCATAACGTAGTAGAAGCCCAGCAATTTATCGTCGGGACAGGATAAAGGAAAGGCTGTGTGAACTAGGGGACGCCAGACACAGTTGTGGTAGTGGCCCCTTTGGGGAGGTTGAGTGAATGCTGGCACGTTGAATACTGGCCGAACATTAAGAGCCCCAGCTTTCTTTTCCCAGCCAACCTCAGAACTCTAGTAGCCAAGCCTATACCCTTGAGTCCGAAGATAGGAAAATCTTTCTCTGAGGAATCTGAGCGGTAAAGAAGATTTAAAGCTAATAACCTCAAGGATTTCCCAACCAACAGCTCAGCTGTATTTCCCTACAATAAAGCTTGCGGACAATAAGCTCCACCCACTCAAGCAGAGCTTTTTAGGATTTCACTAAAAATCAGCCTTTTAACATTTCACTTTCCTATATAAAGAGACAACCAAGGCCTCGAACGTGAAATAGGAAACCCAAAGCAGGAAAACCAAACAGGAAAGCAACTAGAACAAAACAAGGAGAAGAAACTATTTTTTTATATCCTCAGAGAATTTCTTTTTTAAAGAAAGTATCTGTATTACAAGATCTAGTCACTTTAAGAAAGAAACATTCGGAAGGGGGGAAAAGGAGCTCTTTTTTAATTAACTTAAATTAACAGCATGAAATTAAAAACATGATAGAAGAAATGAAGAAGACTCAAGGTTCAGATTGGAAGATAAAGTTAAAGAATTGTCCCAGAATATGATAGAAAAGACAAGAAAAGTAGAGGACCAGTCCAAGACATCCAACATCTGTTCAATGAACATTCCAGAAATAGGGAACAGAGAAAAAGAGGGAGAAGAAATGATCAACAGAATCATTCAGGAAAATGCCCCATTACTGCAGGATGTGACTTTCCAGACAGAAAGAGCCCGCTGCCCAGCACAGTGATGGAGACGCACCATCTCCAAGCCACATTGTCATAAAATTTCAGAACACCGAGGACAAAGAAAAGGTCCTGTAGGCTTCTAAGAAGGAAAAAAAGAGTCACATACAGTAGATCTAAACTCAAAATAACTTAAGACTTTTCTGTTGTAACCCTAGAGACTAGATGACAGTGAAGCAAAGCTCTCTAATTTCTGAAAGACTGTGACTTCCATGCTAAAATGCTGTACCCAGCTAAGCCATCAATAAAATGTGAGAGCAGGAAAGGACATTTTCAGACATGCAAGGTCTCAAAAAAAATGTACATCTCATATACCCTTTCTCAGGAAGCTACCAGAAGATGTACTTCACCAAAAAGAAAGAGTAAATCAGGAAGGAGGAAGACGTGGGATTCAGGAAACAAATAAACTAGTACAGTAAAGAAGTGAAAGAATCACCTAGATTGCAAGTCACCAAACTTTTCCTGCAAAGGACCAGTTAGTAAATATTTTTGGTTTTATAGGCCATTTGGTCTATTACAGCTACTCAACTCCGCCATTGTAGCACGAAAGAAGACAATACATAAATAATGAGAATGCTGTGTCCCACTAAAACTTTACATAAAAACAAGTGGCAGGCTGGATTTGGCCCACAGACCATAATTTGTTGACACCTGACCTAGACGATGGTGAAGAAAGTTCCCAGGGTACCAACTCTATGCAGATGCAGAAGACGGGGGTTCAGATTGGAGCAGGTCAGAAGGTGACCATCTCTGCAAGCCAGGAAGAGAGTGCTCACGAGATATTGAGTTGGCTGGCATCTTGATCTTGGACTTCTCGGCCTCCAGAACTGTGAGAAATAAATTGTTTAAGCCACCCAATCTGTGGTATTTTGTTATGGCAGCCCTAGCAGACTAATACACTATCAACTGAACTTTTTTACTGGATTACATTAAAATCTATTGGTCTGTTTCACACTTTGAATGGATCTTTTACCCATGCATGATTTTTTATCATGTATTTAGAAATTTAAGTCATTTAGAAAATATTGGCTTATTAGTCTGATTTTCTTAATGTGGACACATTTCATTATATGATATTAAAAAATCATATTTATTAATATCACTACAGACCCTAGACAAGTCTTTAAGTATTAGAAAACGTGTATCATGTGTCAGATACAAGGTTTTCAAAATTCTGATTTTTGTAAAAGCTCGAATTTTATAATTGGCAATAAATAATGTTAGTTGTTTTTCTTGAAGTGCCGGATAACCATCGTGTGTCACTTGTTCCTCCAAGTAACAATGATGTTCCATAAAAAAGGCAGTCAGTTCAGCTCACAATTCAAAGTTATGTTAAGTGCTTTTCCTCAAGACAACCACTGTACTTTGACATGCTGCATAAGTGAAAAAGACAAGTACTCAAGGGTTGAGCCATAATAAAAGTATTAACTTTTACCGCTTCATCAAGAACATTCTTAAGTGAACTGGCTTTTTCTTTCCTGCGAGTGCGAGCTGGTGACGAGACCCCGACCACTGCCACCACTTGTTGCCATTGCCTGATTCATGCCAAGGCATTAACAGTTTTCCCCACCAGTGCTTCTGTACCATCCGTATAAATGTCAACACATGGAAAAGGGCAAATAATGCCTACTAGTATTATTACGAAAATAGTTTTGACCTCATGGATCCCTGAATGGATCCCCCCGAGTCCACAGACCATACTTCAAGAACCACTGCTTTAGACAATTGATGGAAAACTTGAGGTGGATTAATGTACAGAGTATACAGAAAAACCAACCAAATTAAAACAAGACAGTTGTTAGTTTCGGTGAAAATAAAAAGTTGTGTAGGAAAGAAAAGTAACGCTTAGTATTTACATAGTTGTAATAGTTAAACCTCATAGTTATGATGTAACTTTATTGGGAGGATTGAGGGCCTGGAATGGTTATCTGGGTTTGGTTGGGGGAAGGGAGTGTATGTGGAAAGAAAAGTAAATTCTCTTCTTCTATAGTGAAAAGTTTGTGAATAATGCCTAAAGCTGAAAAATCAAGTAGTAATCAAGCAGATTATATAGAAGTATGAAAAGTAAATAATAGGGCTTCCCTGGTGGTGCAGTGGTTAAGAATCCACCTGCCAATGCAGGGGACACGGGTTCGAGCCCTGGTGCGGGAAGATCCCACATGCCACGGAGCAGCTAAGCCCGTGCGCCACAACTACTGAGCCTGCGCTCTAGAGCCTGCGAGCCACAGCTACTGAGCCCGCGTGCCACAGCTACCGAAGGCCGCGTGCTTAGAGCCCGTGCTTCACAGCAAGAGAAGCCACCGCGGTGAGAAGCCTGCGCACCGCAGCGAAGAGTAGCCCCCGCTCGCCGCAACTAGAGAAAGCCCATGCGCAGCAATGAAGACCCAACGCAGCCAAAAATAAATTAATTAATTAAATAAATAAATTTTTTAAAAAAAGAAATTAAATAACAAAATAATCTGCTGAGAGGTGAAAGTGGCTACCCTTGGGGAGGGGCAGAGGAGGGAGAGGGACAGAGGGCTGCTGTTCTTCATAATGAGCTTTTAAAACTACTTCACTGTTTGAACTATCGATACTTCAATTTTTCAATTTTTATTTTGAAAAATTTCAAACATACATGAAAGTAAAGAAGATAACACAATAAATCCACCATCCCTATCTCCTAGATTTAACTACTGTCAACATTTATTCTTGGCTAAAGTATTTTAAAGCAGACCACAGACATCATGTCATTTCACTCTTACACATTTTGATATGTGGCTCTAAAAAATTTGGACGTTTTCTTACATAACCACAATGCCATCAGACACCTAACAATTAATAGTAATGCCCTGGTATCATCTAAAACCCAGTCCATAATTACATTTCCCAGATTGTCTCCAATCGATTTGTCCAAAGTGGAATCAAAACAAGTTACCAACATTACATTTGGTTTTTGTGACTCCTAAATATCTGATAATAAGTTCCTTTTTAAGAGTCAAGAAGCAAACACTATCTGAAATACAAACAAGGAATTGTGAAGACAGTATGCCAGCAGTCATATTTTGGTGGGGGTGGGAACATGCATGGGGGAAAAAAATGAATGGAAAAAGACCAGAAGGAAGTAAAATAGAATGCCCGTAGTGGTTGTGTTTGGGTAGTAAGACTACGAGTAATTTTTTCTACTTTTTTGTATTTTCTAGTGTTTTTTGAAAACATGTATTACTTTCATATTTTTATAAATGCTTATTTTGCAAAAATTTAACTAAATAGAAAATAAAAGCCCATAGAAGAAAACTAACTTGAGTCAACAGAAAAGAACTCTGAATCTGAATTAAGCCTGCCAGGGCCAGACCCAAGGAATAAAAAGCTGCCTGATCTAATGAGCTTCCAAAATACGAGGGTCATAAAAGAAGCACTCGGAAGAGGCAGACTCTGAAAACTCAGCTGGTCTCTGGAGGGCTTCTTTTGGAGGCAGTGTCTAGTGACCAAGCCTTCTGGCACCAGGGAGCTGAAGAGCAGGTGTGAAGAAGGCACAGTGTCCAGGAGGGGATGCTGGGCCTCTATCAACCAAGCCAGACAGGCAGTGTGAACATTTAGACTTCAGACAGTCGTGAAGCAAGACCCACTAACCACACTTCTTGTACTGTGGTCATTCAGACATCCTACCCAGAACAAGAGGCCACACGGTGGGTGGACCTGGTTGGTTAGTCCTGGGTGTAGTGACAGATACGTATCTCTTACTCACAGTCAAGATGCATGAAATGAGAGTTCAGATTCCAGACTCATGTCCAAGAGATGGTGCTTGTTCAAGACACTGGCAAGGAAAGCCTGAGTTGGTGGGGAGGGGTGGGAGAAGGGGAGGGTCAGGGGGCCAGAGAAGGCAGTAAGGAGGGAGGTGGCCCTGCATCAAGAACCCAATAAACAAGGAGGAGGGCAGCCAAAGCCTGAGGCTGGGTTTGTGTGTAGTGGTGGCTTCTCGTGGTACAAGGTCTTGGACTTAGAAGGAGCCAGAGAAGGTCCAGCAGCATTGAGCCACTACTACTGCAGCATGGCTGCCAGTCTCACCTGGACTTGAAGTGGAGAAAATTTTTGGTTTTTTTTCCTTTGTCTGCTGGAATGTCTTACTTTCTGGAGCAGGCATGGTCAGCTATAGAAAGCCTATTCCAACTTTTTTTAAACACCCAGTAGGTTTTTTTTAAGTATCCACTAGGAAGCCTTGGTCATATATACTTTCATTAAGCCAGTGCCCAGGTTTTTAGAACAGTAAACTCTGAAAGATCCATTTGGGGCATATTTCTCACGTATTGGTGGTGAGAGCATTGTTCTCTGATCTAGATAATTGTGATCATATATTTTCGTAAGGGAAAACAAACCCAGCTAAATCTGGTGCTTTGTAAGGTCCAAGTCTGGTACCATGCAATCCACTTTGACCATGTCAGGCCAGTGACTCATTATCCCCGAGCACCGCCGGCACGTCCGTCTCAGTTGGCACTAAGGCCCTGCAAAACAGAGACCAGGTCCACATGCTCCACTCATCGGAGGCATCTTAATTTGAAGTCCCCTTTGGAAACAACACCAATCTTACACTTTAAAGAAGGTCACAAACAATGAATCTGACTTGATGACTAAGTCCTTAAGTCTTAGAACCATAAAATCTCAGGGTCAGAGGTCAGAATCATAAAGGAAGAGTCTCACAATTACAGTAACAATCCACAGCTTGTGTCTCCCACAGCGTACCTGCCCTGTGCTGTCTGGCTCAGTTAGAATGCAGGAGTGTACTCCAGAGGTGCCCGTTTCAGCCTCAATCAGTGGCAAACTCCTTTCAGCCATTTACACAGCCCAAAAGCCATGGGGTCATTATTGACTCTGGTCTTTCTCTCACCCCTCACATCCAGGCCAGCAGTAAGTCACCTTAGCTTTGCCTCCGATGCCTCCAGAATCTGCCCCCTTCCTTACCACTCCCAGCACTGACACCTGCATCCAGGCTGCCGTCCCCCACCTGGACTGCGGGGGCCTCCTAACTGTTCTCTGAGCTTCTGCTCCTGCCCCGCTTCATCGTCTCCCTACACAGCAGTAAGAGTGATTCTTCTAAATCAGAAATTAGGTCTCGTCTCTTTCTCCTTTTTAATAGCTTGTCAGTCTCTCATTCAGAATAAAATCTAAGAAATCTTTAAAGTGGGATTTTTTTTCCTGTTCTTTTCTCGCTGTCTTCTCTGCTAGAAATGCATGGATTACAGAGAGTTCTTGGGACTAGGGTCTCTTCTCATTTCCTGGAGCATCTTTACTCACATGGGAAAAGCAGCTTTTACTACGTGGCTGAGCTCTCCACTACGTAGCAGCTCCGAAGCCCAGCTTCCATGACCTGACCTCAGAGGAGGTCAGACTTCCCTAACTGCCATCCTAGAAAATCCTGCAAGTCTCTGCCCATTCCTTGTAGCTCAGGAAAAGTCTTTCTAGTCCCTGCCTAACACCCCCTTTTGAACATTGGACATTGTAGGAGAACTATGGTATGTGCCCGTTCAGGCTGTCTTTCTTCAGCTGGATCTTCAGTGCTACTTAGGAATCCTTTTCTTTATTGCTAATGCAGTTGTTTCAAACCTTTATTCTCGGTTCCAGCTTCCAACTTTGCCTTCCAGTCCTCTTTCCCTCAAGACCCACCATTCCCCCAGGTAACTTTCAGTTTTCCTTCTTGGAAAGCAGAGAGACCAGCCAGCTGGGTCTGCTACAGTCCCCCCTTCAGAGGCTCATCGTTTCCCCTGTCTTGATGCAGTAAAACACGCTCCTGTTGCAACCTGAGGTTAAGCCCTGTGTTCTCCAGGTCTTTTAATGGCATCGGCATCCTCTGAACCACCCAGACTCTCGGTCTCTAGCCTGCCACATCCCAGCAGTTTTAAGTGATAGCAGCTCTACCTTGGCAAAGTGTCTCTCATCAATCCTCTCTTCACTGTTACCACAGCCGCTGTCCCCACCCAAGTACTTGCCATCCTCCCCTGGATGGGAGAGACTGTTCATGGCCTCTTCATTCTGTTTCCCCAGTGGTGGTAGGTGACTTTCCAGAAGCTGAATCTGGTCCTATTACTCAATATCCTCTTACAGCATGACAGTGGGATAGTGGGTTATGATTATCTACAAAAGTCTAATCTCTAGAGGATGGCAAGCAAAGACCTCCACCAACCCCTCCCCCATTGCATGACCATCTGCCACGCATCCTGCAGCCCCCTCAGCCTCTGCTGTTGCCACTGTAGGGTTCGTTTGGCCTAATATGGAATTGCTCCACTTCTGAGACTTCGCATATGCTTTTCCCACTTCCTAGAATGTCCTTCCCCACATCCCTACTAACATGAATCCTACTTATCCTTGAGACTCGGCTAAAATGCCACTTCTTCTATGAAACTGTTATTAGTCCTTCATTCATTCACTTAGTAAATATTCATTGAATGTTTGCTCTGTTCTATACAAGGTATTGAAGATACAGGAATTAAATATGCACTAAAATAGAAACAGTAGTTAATTCCTGATGGTGGATTTATAGATTTTTTTCTTCTCCTTTTCCCACCTATATTTTTTTAAAGTTTTCTGCAATGAAAAAAAAAAAGTTTTCTGCAATGAATGGATATTGTCATTGTAGTAAAAGTAAGAATTATTTTGAGATTTTTTTTCTGTTTTTGTTTGTTTGTTTGTTTTAATAAACAGGAGAGAGATATTGGAGTGTTTTTGTAGGCTGCATGGGAAGGCAGATAGGAGATGTTGAAGGTGAGGAAGGAAGGAATAGATTTTTGGAACCGGGTCACGAAGGAAGTGGGAAGTTCAGGACCCAAACCCCAGGTGGGAGATCAGCTCTCACTAGGAGGATGAGGACCACAGACTCTCCCAGCCTGGAGAGAGTACAGCATGGGGTCCCTGCTGAAATCTGGGAGTGGGGCAGGGTGGCCTTTCTGAGAAAATGCTCAGATGGGAGGAACCCTGCCCTCCCTGTCAGAACCCATCTTCCCATCTCCCACCCTTACAGTACCTGTTATCTGCACTTCAGCACCATATGTGCACAGATCTGTTGTCCTATTGGGCCTTAACATCCTTGTAGCAGAGCCCATTTTTAATTTTTTTTTAAATTTTTAAAAACTTTTGGCTGCATTGGGTCTTCGTTGCTGCGCATGGGCTTCCTCTAGTTGCGGCGAGCGGGGGCCACTCTTCGTTGCGGTGCGCAGGTTTCTCATTGCGGTGGCTTCTCTTGTTGCGGAGCATGGGCTCTAGGCACACGGGCTTCAGTAGTTGCGGCACATGGGCCCTAGAGCGCGCAGGCTTCAGTAGTTGTGGCACGTGGGCTCAGTAGTTGTGGCTCGCGGGCTCTAGAGCACAGGCTCAGTAGTTGTGGCGCACGGGCTTAGTTGCTCCACGGCATGTGGGATCTTCCCGGACCAGGGCTCAAACCCGTGTCCCCTGCATTGGCAGGTGGGTTCTTAACCACTGCACCACCAGGGAAGCCTGCATTCTTAATTTTTTTAATCGCCTCCCTCCCCTCCCCCACAGCACAGTGTCATGTACCCCCAAAATGCTCAAAAATGACTTCATAAAATGAATCGCACATCCGTTTTCACAGTTCTGTTTGTTTAGCCTGCTGCATTAGCATGGTGTTCCCTTGGTAAGGCGTTTTTATCGCAGCAGCCATCTCAGCACCCCTGAGCTATATCCTGGGATCGAGGAAGGCCTCGCACAGCTCTCGCCAGGAAAGGCACACTGCCTGCTTCTGCGTGATGGGCCGTCCACAGAGTGTCTCCCCCTCTGCCTTCCCTGCTCACCCTGCCGCTGCCACACCAGCTGCCGCCTATGGAAATGCTATGAAACTTGAAAAATCAAACGGTTGCTCCTCCCGGGTCATCTTGGTGTCTGCAGCAAGCCCACAGAGCCGAGGCTCATGTGTAGGACGTGTGACTGGGGGCTGCAGCTCATGGTAAAGAAACACAGTGCTGGGTTTTGTGTTTCATCCTCATACATTGCAGCGGAAATCTTGCCAGAGCAGCTCCCGGTGAGAGACAATAGCTTCAAAGGCTGACTCCGAAAATAATAGAAAAGTTCCCAGAATATTCATCTTTAGTCCTTAGCGGGGCAGAATTGTTTTATTTCAGGCCTGTAGAGACAGCCTGGGACCAGGGGAGCCTTTGGAAGAACTCTCCTGTGTACTTTGTGTCCTGGTTTGCTAGTGAAGGTACCGGGCAATTAGAGGCTTACCTAAGGTCACTTCAAGGTAACAGCAGACTAAATCCTGAGCACAGATTTTGCTGTGAATCCTTGAGATTAAAGTAAGAATATTTTCAAGAAATACAAAACAAAACAAGACATTTATCATTTTTAAGACTGTCATGCAAAGAGCTAAAAATTATTTTTAATCAACTTTTCTCCTGCATTTTGACATTACTAATCGTGGATTTGATTTAACTGTAAGGACTTGGGCTCTGAGGTTAATAAACAACATAACATGTCGCTGTGCTGCATGTCTTTAAAAGAAGGATGGACCTCTTTTTTTGAGAGATGGCTTAGGTTGGTCTTTTTGAAAGGCTGGAGCTGAATTAACCTCACAGGCTTTAGAAGTCTGTGATTTTGTGTTTCTTGGGTCAGTCTGAACGCAATCCTGAGAAGCTTCCTCCATTGCTCTCCTACGCTTTCCTCCCTTTCCTCCCTCTCCCCCACCTCCAGCTTCCTTCCCACAGCCCTTAGGCCTCCCAGCCAGTCCACCACCTTTAAAGCTTCCTCCCGCCCCTCCCCACCCCCTCGCAACTGTCTGCAGTAAAGGGAACACTGTTCAGAGACCGCTCAGGCGTGGACCCTCATCCTCTGTCACAGGGATGGAATTCTTGTCTCCGAACCACTTCCCGGCCTTCAGGCTTTTCTGCCATTTCCTAGGTTTGCAAGGCAGACACTTGAGGAAGTCTCCTTGTTTCCTTCCTGTTAGGCTCAGAAATGTAGACAGCTACCTCCAGGGCAAGATGGTGTAGGGGAGCAAATTTGCCACCCCAAAATGTCTCTTTGACATGCGGATTATTTTGAGCTGAAAACAATCAAGACCCAAAAGACTCAGGAAGAAACTTTCACTTTACCCTAACTGTCTATAGAACGTAGGTAGAGGACCTGTTTCCCGAAGGGAAGGAGTTGTCACCATAGATAACTATAGGATGAACTTGGTATGGTAGACAGGGAGGAACCTTGCAAAATCTGTTTTGTTAAAATTCTCCTCTGTGTCCCATTGTCTCTGCCAGGCCTGGCAAACATTTGTTTACCAAACATTTGCTTTTCCATCTTCATGTGAATTTCCTTCCTCTGCTTCTAAATCCTAAACTACCCCCAACATCCTCTTTTGTCTTTAGTTGAAGATGGTATTTAAGGTAAGGTTTCAGCCATTTTAGTGAGTTACTCAGCTTTCTTGAGTCTCTTCCATGTATACCATGTTATTAAACTTTTGTTTGATTTTCTCCTATTAATCTGTCTCATGACAGTGTAATTCTTGGACCAGCCAGAAGAACCTAGAAGGGTAGAGGAAAATTTCCTCCTCTCTGACAATAGGAATGGGCCTGATTATAGTCTGAGGGACAACAGAACAGGCTGGTGGCAAGTGACCTGAAACAGTAGAAAAGAACACAGTTGACTCTATACAAATAAATCCTCCAGAAAATTCTAGCACATAAATAAACTGCCTTATAACTAAAACTGGCAAACACATGGCCCTCTGCTGCCCATGCTCCCTCCTCAGCTTCCCTTGGCATTGGTCACTAGTCGGCCTGTTACCTGAAAACTGGGTTCGCCTGTTGGTGGGTGTTGAGCCAAAAGACACAACCAAGCCAAAGAGCGGGGGAAGGAAGGATTTATTACTGGCAGCAAGTAAGGAGAACACCGAGGATCTTTCCCAAAGCAGTGTCTCCCCGAGGAGCAAAATTGGGGAAGTTTTAAGCTAAGGATGCATGCATACTCCTGAAGAGGCTTCAGCAAAGGAGGGTGGAGGGTTCAGCATAGAATTGGGGCAGAGGTTGACGGAGTCCAGGTTGTAGTTGATTGAAGTCACGAGGATCAGAAAAAGTCAACATCTTCATTCGTAGGTTCCAGTTAATCTGACAGATGAGCCCTCAAGGGGGGTTTGAATTTTGCAAAACAGCTCAGAAATGTGCTTGAGGCTAATCTTTACCGTTGAAACAGAACTAGGAGTCTTTATAACTGATGTATTATCTCCGATACGGTTAAGTTAGCTCCCTGGCCTGGTAACAGCGGTTTGTTTTTACCTTCTTTCATTCCCTTAAATTCAGCGACTGAGACCTATTCTTCTGCAAGGACAAGCATTGTGGCCTGGCTCAGATCACAAAATGGCTGAAGCCTTAGATGGTTTCTCTTATTTAAGAAAGTTACATCTGGTTCTTTTACTCCGGGGACCCCGTATCCTATCTGCTTACACAGTCCCCCCCTTGAGATATTTCACTCTTCTTTCTTGAGAGGTACAGGGCTGAGAGTGGGCGTTGTAGTCTCCCTAGTTAGAGGAGTGAAACTCTCTTGTCGCTAGAGCTAGAGAAGTTTTGGGGTCCGCCGGAGTAGTGTCTGAACCTCTCGCTTGCATAGCATTATTCTAGCAGGTGTAGGAGAGGCGCAGCAGGGGAGACAGTTAACAGCAATTTTGCAACATCATTAGCAGAGACTTGATCCAAGAGACCCCTGAACCAAACCATTTTCCCAGTATTTTCCCCAAACTGGGAAGAGGATCATTCAGAGAAGAGATTTAATTTTTTTTCATATGCATCATGAGGTGAGTCACATTAGAAGACTCATCAGGTATAAAAACCAGCATTCAGCATGTCTTATAGCATAAGTTCCTCCTTGAGCAGCTATTAAAATACCAAGGGCCACGCAGTTCTGTAGGACCGCTTTTTTCATCATAGAAACTTCAGAGTTCAGCAGACCGACAGCCTGATTACTGTCGTTCTAAGGCTTGCTGGGTACATTTCATGAAGGCCCCTGTGTGAGTGATGATGGCCTCTGTTTTTGATTTCTGAATTCATTACTTTCCTTAATGGTAAAAGCAGATGTACAAAGCATGTTCAATAGGCCACTAAACAGGCCATTCTGGTCACTGTAAAGTTCAAGTTAAATCATGTATTAGCCAGAATGGCTTTCCCATACCTAACTTAGTGTGTGAAAATTTATCATTTCCCCTTTTGATTGCAAATCTTTTGATAGGTCAGATATTTGTCCCTTGATGCCAGGGTGATTGCTGCCTGGCATCCATCATGTCCCATGGTGCCAGGTCTCCTTTTTGTTTATATATAGTTGCCTAGTTGTCTATGTTGGGGGAAAACTAATCAGATATAGTGAACAGGCTCAGAGGTATGTTAATGGGGAAACATTTTATAGGCTATACACTGTATCAGTTATACTGAACTGTCACACAGACATTATACATGTGCTTTTAGCAGTAGATTTAAAGCAAGCCGTAATATTTGTTTGTAAGTAGTTATACTCTGTGACAGTTTCACTAGAGAATTTCCTTTAGTTTTGTTGCACATGAGTTAGTTAAGAGTCCTTGATAAGGCTGCTGGGAATCTAAGAGTTTTCCATTTTTAGAGGAATCAGGTAGAGAGAAAAGAAAAATGTCTCAATCCTACCCACAAAGGTATAATTTACCAAGTTGTTGTAGGTTATAATTAGCTTAAGGGGAAAGGTTTCCTTTTATCTGGAAAACACAGATTAAAAGCCAGCAATATTTCTTTGGGAAAGATCCCCAGTATTCTCCTTACTCGCTGCAAGTAATAAATCCTTCCTTCCCCCGCTCTTTGGCTTGGTTGTGTCTTTTGGCTTGACACCCACCAAGAGGCGAACCCAGTTTTCGGGTAACAGGCGCAGTCCGGCCACAGTAGGCGAGGACACAGCTAGGTCTAGATGAAGTGTGTTGCTGACGATGCTTCCGTCTTGTTTCTTACTCTTTGATCCTACCATGGTCTTCTCTGTTCTTCTTTAAGAAGTGACCTGTACTTCACTCCTTCACCATAGGCCTAGTGCAAGGAGCAGGCCCAGCAGAGGAGACCCCTGCTGGCTCCTCACCGCCGCCACCACCCCCACCCCCCACCCCCGCCTCTGCTCCCTGCATGACGTCACCAGCACCCTGCCATCACAGACGTGTTGCCCTCAGCCTCTCCGAGCTGCCTTCGAGCCCTGCCTCTTTCTGCCCGGTTTCTTTTCGGGCACATTCCTCTTGGTACCTTTGCCTTTTTTCACCGCTGGGCCTCCCCACCCTTGGGTGGTTGCCTCGTGTCCACAGCTAAGAAGCGGCAGAAATCCGCGTACCCCTACCCTGGCCACCTCAACAGCCTGGTTTTGTTCCAGGCAGGAAAATGTTTCTTTCTTCCTGTTACGTCTTCCATTTGTTTGTTTGTGTGTGTGTTTTTATTGAATTGTAGTTGATTTACAATGTTGTGTTAGTTTCTGGTGTACAACAAAGTGGCTCAGCTGTATATATGTATATGTGTATATATATAGCTGAAAAACAATATGTATATATTCTTTTTCATCATAGGTTATTATAAGATATTGAAGATAGTTCCTTGTGCTATACAGTAGGACTTGTTATTTATCTATCTTGTATATAGTAGTGTGTATCTGCTAATCCCAAACTCCTAATTTATCCCTCCCCCCCTTTCCCCTTTGGTAACCACAAGTTTGTTTTCTATGTCTGTGAGGCTGTTTCTGTTTTGTAAATAAGTTCATTTTCCTGATATGTTTTTTTGAACCAAATATTTTACGTATAGAAGCCCAGAGCTGTTACAGAAGTGATTTTGCATCTAATTACTTAAAATTACAAATTAACCCGATTAGCAGTTTTTCGAACCAAATATTTCTTAATGAGACACTGACATATTTTTTAGAAGATAAATTTTTAAATACATTTGAATGGAAATTAACTGTTTTCAAAGGATATGGTTTTCTCACAACTTTGTATCTATAAAATATAGAAACTTGATATTATTTTGTTTACTTCACTATTTTGTAACCTTCGGCTGAAATATAATAAAAATAGCACTAGATTTTGAGTCTGAGCTGATCCTGGCCGTCACTTAGGAGTTTGCGTGACTTTTCACAAATCCCCAACCTTTTCTCTCAACGTAAAATGGGCTGAATAATGCACTCCTCCCAGATGTGTTGGAGAGATTTTAAAGGGTCGTAGGTATGAGAGCTCTGCCACCGAGCAGGGCCAGGTGCTTTGCAGTGTTGAGCCACTTCCTGTCCTACCTGGTACCGGAAAGTAGGTCTTGAGGTAGACAATATTTGCTCGTTTCTAACCAGGTTTTTTTCCAGCCAGATGCCTTCCGTCAGTATTGGCAAGATATTTAATCTGACGTTCCACATAAGAACGTCCTAGAGTATATGCAGGAAACTTGCCGCCTGCAGAAAGGGAGTGACCCAAATCCTGTGATTAAACGAAGGGAAGAGGAGGGACATGATTCTTCTTTGAAGGGTTCTGTTTATGAAGCTCCTCGTGGCTTTTTTACTTTTTCCATGAAAAACTCTTTGTCCTTTTGTCTTCTGCCACTGGCCCTGATTACGAACAGGGCGTTGATGTGAATCCAGTTTCCAAATTGGAAATTAATGAGGTGTTCCATCCAGAGAGCCCTTCCTCCTGTACTGTAAGGCACGCTGCCCCCGGAAACCAACACCCCCCGCCTGGCCCCGTTTGGGTCTCTGCTTTCCTGTTGCCCTTCTCTGGGTAAGGCTGCGATGGGCATCCTTGCTGCCGCCCCACAGTGTGGTTTCTTGGCCTAAGAATTTTTTTAGTCCGTGTGTCAGGTATGATTCCCAGAATCACTGGATTGTTTTGAAGCAGGATAGGTTCTGCTGCCCGACGTCACTGGGCCAGGAAGTTCTTTTTGGCGCTTCAGAGCTTCCACTTCAGCCCTTTGTATGTTCTAAAAGAAGGTACAGGGCTTCCCTGGTGGCGCAGTGGTTGGGAGTCCGCCCGCCAATGCAGGGGACACAGGTTCGAGTCCTGGTCCGGGAGGATCCCACGTGCCGCGGAGCAACTGGGCCCGTGCGCCACAACTACTGAGCCTGCGCTCTAGAGCCCGCGAGCCACAACTACTGAGCCCGCATGCCACAGCTACTGAAGCCTGCGTGCCCTAGAGCCCGTGCTCCGCAACGAGAGAGGCCACCACAATGAGAGGCCTGCACACTGCAACGAAGAGTGGACCCCGCTCGCCTCGACTAGAGAAAGCCCACGTGCAGCAACAAAGACCCAACACTGCCAAAAATAAAAAAAAAATAAAAAAAAAAAAAGGTACAGATTTTCTGGAATGCAGGCATTAAGGGAGGGGAGGCTCAAGTAAGGTGAAAGAGCTGTGGGAAGCTTCTCATCAGCGCGGAGTCTCAGATTTGCTGGTGTTTGTGGGTGCTGTCATTGACTGGTAAGGAAAGAAGCTGAAGGAGCAGAGGTGCCCGTTAGGAAAAAAAAGTGGCTCAAACTGACTGAGATAGTGCGGCCATTTTGTATTGCTAGCAAGTTTTGATGAGGAGTGCGAGACTTCTGATTTTGTCAAGTTACAGTTAATACATTTTAAGAACTCCTCAGGATGAAAAGTGGCCCCTGGTCAGGGCTCAGCCCTATAAATGGGGGTTCAGAGGGAGCAACAAAGTTCTGTTTAGAGCCCGGATCCGTGGACTTCAGGGTGGCAGGGTGTCTAGGAACCTCCTGGAACTTACTGCAAAATTTTGTTTGTAAATACTTCAGGGGAGAGGGCCTGGAGCTTTCACTAGCTTTTTAAAGCAGTTGACCCACCAGTTTGCATGAAAATGGATGCCCAGTCAGGGTGGTCCGAGTCTCCCTGCCCTGTGTGCGGTGGTTACCCTGTGTGAGTGTGCAGGGCTTACCTGTGTCTTCTAGGAAAAGGGGACACAGACCCCAAGAGGCCAGATATCCTATGAGCCGGATGCCTGAGGGAGTGTGTGAAAAAGGAGTGGAATCGAACAGAAAGGAACATTTCCCCAAGCTAAAGGTGCGGACACACAGAAGGAGGAGGATTGACTGACTGGGGTTGGAATGAAATGGAGAAAAGGAAACAAGCTGAATGTCCAGGGGGAAAACTTTGCGACCGCAAGAATGAATAGGTCGTGGCCCTGTCATCCTAGCAGAGGTTGGAGCAGCTCCATTAGTGGGGAGTTTTCAGGAAATGTGGATGTGATGGAAGGACAAGCGTGGGCTGACCTTGAAAGGGGCTCTTCTGGAGACCTGCACACACTACTTCCCCACAGGACTGTTGGGCAGTCCCTAGAATCGCCTCTACAGTTTCTCTTGCATTCAGCACACGCAGACACCTCCTGAGAGCCAAATTCAGGACCCGCTCGCCACAGCGGAAGAGCCATGAGCACAGTACTTGAATTGCTTGTCTTTTGAGATAGGAGTAGTTCTTGGAATAATCCAGAAAGTATAGTTTGAGGGGTTTTTTTTAAAGAAAGAAAGTCTGATATTACAGATTCAAGACTCTTCATAATAAGGCTCTTTGCACTGAACTAAAGAAAACTGTGAGAGGTTGCTACCATTCTCTTCCTGTGCTTCATGGCTGCCATTTCAAGAGTACTGGTTCTTCCTTCAGTGGAAGGAGAGGGTATCAGAGGGGTCTCTCTAGCCATCCAGGGTAGGAGCTGTGTCCTCTAGAGGTTTTGTGGTGTGGACAGCTGTGGGCTGGGCTCTCCCGTTCCCCACTGGAAACACCTATGGACCCTTCAGATGGTCTTTTTCGGGAAGTCTTGTCTCTGAAGTTGTGGCCACAGTGGTTTAGTTGATGAAAATGGTGTTTGCAAGCCCAGGGAGAAAGTTTCTCGGCCGATTGGAGCTCCCTCCCTTCTCCCAAGCCCCCTCTGCCCCTCAGCACATCTGGCTTTTCCCTGCTCATGAATCACATTTCCCACAGCATTTGCCTCTGAGCTTCTCCACTGTCTTCATGCCCTTGAACCCCACCCAACCCCCTTCACTCTTTTGTCCTACACTTTTCCAGCGATCGGGGCCATCCACTGTGAGTGCTCTCACCTTCCCTCTTCTTCCCCTCGAGATCTCCTCCCCCTCACCTCCCCTTTTCTTCCTGCCTTCTCCAGGCCACTTTTCCTCTCTCCTGGATGGGTCGCCTTGGCCCTTCTTGGCATCACTCCCTTTGCTCTCTCGCATCCTCAGCCTTCCTTTTGTACTGGCTTCTTCCCCTGCCTGCAAACACGGCACAGTCCTCTGTCCTGCCTGCTCAACAACTTCCCTGTCCTACCATCCTTCTGGAAGCGGTCACCCACACTCATTGCATTGCCTCTACTGCTGGACATTCACCTATCCTTTTTTTTTTAAAATACACTTATTTATTTATTTATTTATTGGCTGTGTTGGGTTTCCATTGCTGCGAGTGGGCTTTCTCTAGTTGCGGCAAGCGGGGGCTACTCTTCGTTGTGGTGCGCGGGCTTCTCATCGCAGTGGCTTCTCTTGCTGCGGATCACGGGCTCTAGGCACACGGGCTTCAGTAGCTGTGGCTCGCGGGCTCTAGAGCGCAGGCTCAGTAGTCACGGCGCACGAGCTTAGTTGCTCCGCGGCATGTGGGATCTTCCCGGACCAGGGCTCGAACCCGTGTCCCCTGCATTGGCAGCAGATTCCCAACCACCGTGCCACCAGGGAAGCCCCTCACCCATCCTTAACCCAGAGCTTCCCAAACTTTTTCCCATCATAACACACGCAGAAGATGTTGCTGTTTGAGTGGCACGTGGCGTGTGTGTGCCAGGCTGAGGGAAGGCAGGGCTCTGGTTGCCCTGAGGGCGAGAAGAAGCACTGTGGCAGCATCCCTGTAATCCATTCCCAACACATGCCTGAGATCTTTGCAATTCGACCCTGTCCCCTGCCCCGCCCCATACTTTTCCCCCTAAAATAGCCTTCCTAAAGACCACCAGTAACCAAATGCTAAATGCAAAGACCTTTTCTTTGTTTTCATCTTCCTTGACATCCAAGTGGCATTTGACATACACTAGTGGTTGAGCGCTCAGACTCTGGGGCGGGCCTGCCTGTGTTCAGTTCCTGGCTTTGCCGTTCTCTAGTGGTATGACCTTGGACAGCTTACTTAATGTGTCTCTGCCTTGCTTTCCTCATTTGCAGAATGAGGATAATAAAATACCTACCTCCTAGGGTTGCTGTGTGGGTTAAATAGTTGCCATACGGAAAGTGTGTAAGCGGTGCCTCTCTCGTCAGAAGTGCCGTTGAGTGTCTCCTGTAGCTTTTGAGTACCCCTTCTCTGAGGCCCTTTCTCCTGCTTTTCCTAATATTGGACGCTCCTGATCTTTCTCCTGTCTCTTTGAACTCCCTTGTTTTTTGTTTGTTTCCATTCTCCAGCTTCTCTTTTGGCTCCCCAAAATGGAGGAGGGCGTAGAGAATGCAGCCTCGACTCTCCTACTTACCCTCTTCCCTTCTTGGGCCCTCTGGTCGACGATGCCAGCTCCCACCTTCAGCCCAGTCATTGCCCCAGGCCCCGACTGCCTGCTACAGATCGGCCCTCTGGATCTCCTCCCTGCACCTCAGACCCAGGAGTCCCCAAAATATTTGAATGTTTTATTTTTGTTTTAAAAGTAATAAATGTTCATTATAGAGAATACAGACACATTGAAAGGATTAAACATCTTTAATCCCACCACTCAGCAAGCACCACTGCTGAAAGGCTCTCAAGCTGGGCTGCGTTTCCCCCAGGGAACATTTAGCAATGTCTGGAGACATTTTTGGTTTTCATCTCGGGGTTTGGGGGAGGTGCTACCGGCATTTAGTGGGTAGAGTCCAAGGATGCCACTGAGCGTTTTACAGAGCACAAGAGAGAATTAGCCCAGTAGTGCCAGGGCTGAGAAACCCTGTTCTGGACCTTTGTCTCTACATACATGCTCCAAATAGAGCAAACTGGAATTGGTTTTCTCTCTACCTCCGTCCTGCTTTGCACCTGTGTTCTCTGTTTCTGTCCGTGGCTGCACCTTCTCCTTCAGCCCCCATCAGGTCCAGTGAGATTCCCCATCTGTCACATCTTTGGCGTCCATCCCTTCTTCTCTCTTCCAGTTTGGCATTGAGGGCCACTCCCAACTCATGAGAAAGCCTCCAGCAGGCCCTTCGCCTCAAGCCTCCTGCTCGGCCTCGCCCGTGCCTCCCGCGTGCATAGAGGCCGCTCGTTGACTTCCACCGCCTGCGAAGTCCGTGCCCTGAGCTCCCTAAGGGCGGTAGCGCCCCATCTGACTGCTCTTTGTACCCCGCCAGAGCCAAATGGCACTCTGAGCACAAAGCCGGCGCTCAGTGAATCTGTAGAATCTGTACGAATGAATGGTTGCGTGAAAGAAAAAGCTGAAAAACATTCTCCCTCACAATCTGTCCATCTTTGCAGATCCTCAGTGAATGGTTTGGCCAGACTATCATCCGCTCCTGCACCAAACTGAGCTATGAACATGCACAGAGCATGATTGAAGGCCCAACTAGGAAAATCCCCGAGAAGGAGCTGCCCCCCGTCTCCCCGGAGCACACCAGCGAGGAGGTGCACCGGGCTGTTTTGAACCTCCACGGTATCGCAAAGGAATTACGCAAACAGCGGTTTGTGGACGGCGCACTTCGTTTGGATCAGGTCAGTCGCTTCTTTTTTTTCAACAACCGGCAGATTTGACTTCGGCCAGAACCCAGTGTGTGTGAGGTTTAGCGTGGCAGTCCTGGGCTCCTGCCTCCTCCTTTCCTCAATCCCTGTGCTAAAATAGTGTCCTCTGAGGCAGGCAGGAGCCACCCCCACCTGCCCTCCCAACTCCACAGGCACTCAGGGCCTGATGACATGAGCCAAGGTGAAAGGGTGGTGTCCATCTGGGTGGCTTGTCTTCCAAAAGATTTATATGTTTACAAATATCTGGATTAATATCTGAAAAAACAGAGAACTGAGGAGACTGTAGAACGTTGGCTGTTGAAGAAAGCGATGGCCCGGAATAGTATCGATTGCTCTTGAGTATGACAGGCATGCTGACAGCCCTCTGGGACGCAGACAGCTGCCACTCAAACCTGGTCGATTTCCACGTCTGAGAGTTGGTAACTCTTAAGATCCAGCAATTCCTTCCTCGTTACTTGCCAGTACGTTACAGAGTAGAGCCTTTGTTCCATATTGTGCAGCCTTTTTCTTCTCATTTATGTTTCTTACCCAAGCCCCAGAGAACTCGCTCTCCTCCCCTGGTCTCTGTACGCTGTGGGAAATCTCTGGGAGTTTGGAAAATGAGTTGGGCCACAGGATTGGCTGAGGGAGCCGTTCGTCAGACCATTGGCAGAGTGCAGCCTCGCAGAGACTTGTTTCTCTGAGCCTTTCAGCTTGGAGACATCTCAAAAGCCTTGTTTTAAAACTTTCTAATTGAAGCTTTCATTGCATCCTACTTTTTGTGATAAACTTACACAAATGCTTCTCAGAAGGCATGGCAAACAGTTACTGCCCTGGGCCTACGAATAAGTTAGCGGCTCTTGGGACAAATGGATCATCTATTCTGCCTGTGCTTGGGGGAGTCAAGGCATCTTCTGGAACCCTCATGCCCCTCCTTCCCTTGCCTGGGCTCAGGTAGCCTGAGCAGACCTGCCTGCTCGAGAATGCCACTTGGGAGACAGTAGGCAGAGTGGCTGCTGAAGGAGATGGTAGAGCCAGTGGGAGAGGCGTCACGGGCATGGAAGAGGTTGCAGGATCTCCTCTCCTTGCTTTAGTGAGATCATTCTTCGGGGTGTGAACCTCATTCTCACTTACCAGCGGCTGCCTGGTTGTAAATCCAAGGACGCTTCTCAGTGGACGCTTCCTGGACTTCTGTCCTGCATTTGGCCCTTTGAAGCTCACCTCCTGGTTCTCTGCTTCTCTTCATACATCTCTAGTCATGTCCTGCTGGTCCCTTTGCAGGAGCCTCTGCCTCTGCTCACCCCTTTACGGTTGGCATTCCCTGGAGTCTACCCCACCCTCTTTTTCTCTATCCACACTCCCTCCCTGAATGAATTCCTGTGTTCTTATGATTTTAATTACCAGTTGGATGCTGATGACACCAAAATTAGTTTCTCCAGCCCTGCCCTTCTTCCCAGGCCCTACACAAGCCTCTCCACCTGCGTCCCTGGACTCCTCACCTGGCCGCCCCATGGTCCTCTCAGCCAGTGCTCGCCGCCCCTTCTGCCCGACACGGTGACCAGTGCCCACGGTGTGCTGCACGCGCTGGCTGTGCTCCCTTCCACCAGAGGAGTTGTGTGTATCAAGAGTCAGCCCTCTTTATTCCCATCCTGGCTACGCCAGTTGTACGTGTTGTTATAATTATGCGGTTTAACTGAATATTAGGTAAACTGATCAAGTAAGAACATTTTTTGAAAGCTGGTGTTTCTGTGAAAACTAAGTTAAATTGTTTGGAAACACTTGATGAAGAAGAATCTCCAAAAATTCTGCTGTTTGGGTGTGACAACTGTAGAAGAGTGGGGGAAAAGATCATAAAATTCAGGAGGAATTCTGTACTGAGATTGCTTTGCAGATGTCTAAGCTCTCACTCTCTTTTAACGAAACAAAAACTATGAATTATGAGTAGTTTATCAGAAAAAAGTATGTAGAAATCCAATTAGCATACCTTTTCAAAAAGATTTACATTTTTTCTAAACGTGAATGAATGTAGATTTATATAAATTAAGTAAAACAAATGTCTAGTTATGTATGTATCTCTTCTGTATGATTCCCCTCTTTAGCCAGCTTCTGGAAAAACTAACCCACCACTGCTTCAGGCACATCAAATGAGAGGGTTCTGTTATACCATTTTAGAAACCTTTCCCCATCAGATTGTTATAAAATTGGATTGAATTAAATATGTTAAATACGCTAAACACTGTAAAAGACCATCAGCAATCTCAACTCGCATTAGGAGGGGAGTGGTAGTCAGGGTAGAAGAATGATCACAGTTTCAGATTGATACTGATCTGTTGGCATGTCTTGGAGTCAGAATTTTATTGCTGAAAATAACTTTTTAATTAATTTTTATTGGAGTGTAGTTGATTTACAGTGTTTTCTTTCTGCTGTACAGCAAAGTGAATCAGTTATACATATGCATATATCCACTCTTAGATTCTTTTCCCATAGAGGTCATTACAGAGTATTGAGTAGAGTTCCCTGTGCTATACAGTAGGTCCTTATTAGTTATCTCTTTTATAATATATAGTAGTGTGTATATGTCAGTCCCAATGAAAATAACTTTAGATACCTGTATTTCATCAGCCCTCTTGATTTATAGATTAGAAGCTGAAGTCCCCAAAGGTTAGATGAGTTGCTTATATGCAAGAAATCCAGATAGCCCACTCTTTGTTCGCTTTTCCTCCATTTACACCATGCTGACTTGAGAGAGAAAAGTTTTCCTTCAAAGTGAGAAAAAAAAACCCTTCAAGTCCTAATTAGGTTCCAGTTAATTAAGGTTTGAAAATAATGGAATTGCATCCTTGGAGCTGATTCCTTGGTTCCCCAGAAAACAAGTGTGTGGACCACAGCTTTAGAAGAAGGAGCACATCAATCTGCTGTAGCAAGGGACACTGGCAAGATCCTTTATGAATCAGCTAAATGGCCCCATTCAGCAGTCCCTGCGTTTGTTCTCCTGTGCCTACTGCCTGCATTTGCCCTCACGAAAATCCGTTTTTCCTCAGTGCTTTTGGCATAGCCTGCTGTTTGGAGTTGCTCTCTGATGCTTTCTTTGCCCCCAGTTCACTGTGTCCGCATTTTTGGTGGCAGTCCTAAAAAAAATATGTCCTCCTACACTAGCCTCAATTAGAGAGGGTCTATGAGAGGCCTCTGTGAGAGGGGACAACATCTGTGTCGCGCTGTACGCCCTTGAACGCAGAATAAACCTGCTAAGCCAGCAGTTTTGCCTTTCCAAGAAATCAGTTTACTGTGATGCTCTCCAGAATGAGTGAGGTGGAGGACACCAGCGTGGGGCCTGTGTGTCAGGTCGAGGACAGACTGGCTGGGAGGTCACAGTGACCACAGACACGCAGAGCAACTCGATCACTGGGTGATTGCAGGCAGCAGCTTCGGCCAGAGCTGCCTGGCCCATGTCTGAGATAGTGCACCCTCAGGCCGCCGGGCCACCTGAGCTGGCTCCAGTCCCCTGGGACCACCTGCCTGCCGTCCTGTGTGCTTACCCAGTGTATGCTCAAGTATTAGCAAGTTCTCTATGTACTGTGGTGTGAAACAGACTGCGAAGCACTGCCTTCGAGGTTGGTTTGACTACTCCGAGCATCTTTTTTACCTCGAGGGCGAACCTAGTTCTAAGAGGTCCTAGTTCAGTGAAATGATGCTCCTTTGTTTCACTGCCCCGAAAGTCAGTGCAGGTGCCGAGTGCATTCTGTGTGCTTTTTGGTTGGATGAGTTGAATAATATCCCTTGTTTTCTGCTGCCATGTTAAATCTAGAATTGAACGCAGATGCTTGTGTTATTTTATTGATTTATAACACGTCACTCCTGTTTCTTAAAAGGAGACTCCCATAAAGGGAGTCCCAGACTTTTTTGTGTTTGTAGTAAAAGTAATCATAATGGCTTATAATGATATGCAAATCTTGAGCTTTGGGGAAGGGGAACCGTGAGAGGCCTCCCCCCCCTGCTCTGGGTCGGGGGAGTGCGCAAGCTCCCTGGCACTTCTGTTTGTGCACGCCTGGTAGCCTGCTCCCTCCTAGGGGCGGAGAGGACCCTGCCTGACTCTGACATGATAGGATGACAAGGCCTCGGCTCCTTTTGGAGTTCTGTGCCTGGGCCGTTGCCTTCAGAAAGGATAGCAAGGGAGGATAGTGGGGTGCTAAATAGAGCCCCCAAACAAAAACTTCTTAGGGAATATTGACTGTCTTCAGGAAACGACACCTACAGCTTTCCGGCGCTTTCTCTCCAGCCCGACCTTGCTCAGTCAGGTGATAGCGCTTAGAGGCCCCTCTGTGTGAGGGCTTCTGGAGAAACAAGCACGACTGCGGGGAAACTGTGCCACTTCTGGCGTCCCCGGCAGGTGGTCAGGGGATGTGAATGACTCCTGCTGAGCCGCTGACTTTCTGAATTTAGAGAAAGTTATAGTGAAGAAAATCTGATGTTTCCATCAAACTAAAGCAGCCTTTACTAAATTCTCAGCTTCATCTTATATGACTCCCACCTGGCACGGTTCTGAAGCCCAAACTTCAGGCAGTTTCTTTGAGTGGACTTGATCATAAAGGTAAACTTATTGGTGGAAACAATTTTTAGATACCTTGGGACCCAAGCTGCTGTGGAATGCTATTATGGATGACCTTGGCCTAGCCCAGCCTTTTAAGTAAGGGCTCGGCAGACTTTCTGCAAAGGGCCAGATAGCAAATATTTTAGGCTTTGTAGACCATCTGGTCTCTGTCTCAACTACTCAACCCTGCTGTTGTAGTGTGAAAGCAGCCAGGGACAGACAAACAGATGAGTGTGGCTGTGTCCCAGTACAACTTTAAGGACACTGCAATTTGAATTTCATATAATTTTCATGTCACAAAACAGTAGTCTTCCTCTGATTATTTGTGAATCATTTAAAAATATGAAAACCGTTCCTAGCTCGTGAGCCATACAGAAAGTGGGTGGTAGGCCACATTTGACCTGTGGTCCACAGTATGCTGACCCCTGCTTAAATGAAATCCAGCTCTCTTACCCAGTCAGCTTTTAGCAGCCCTTCACCACTGCACTGGGGAGTTGGGCTGGTAATAGAGAACACTTGCGCTGAGTTACCTCTCGGGATAGTTTCATGCAATTAAGTAAATTGTTCCTTTGATTAGTATCATGCTTAGCAGGTCCAGATGGAGGCTAGAAGTAAAGGAATGAATCCGTTTAGCACCAGTTCCCTTACCCTATTTACAGTCAGGTAGCCTTAATTAGCCTGAAGCAAAAAGAGCAGTGGTTCTTAATTTCCCACCTCTGCAAGCTCAGCAGCCTCTTCACAGTCAGATCTCATCCCATCCGCCCCGCCTTCCTGAGCCCACCTGCGGAGACGCTGGCTCCGCCATCTGGTAGGAGCCCGAAGGTGGGAAGACAGTCATTGCAAAACTTGACTCACAGAAAGCTGTATGGCGTTTCTCCCCCCTGCCCCCTGCCCCCTGCCGCTGTATGTAGCAACGTGTTTTGTTGGATCGTGCATTTAAAAATATAGTTAAGTATGTTTCTGTTCCTTCTCTACAATGCAGTTATTTTTAAGAAATGAGCATTCCAGCTCTCTGCTGTTTAATTTTGTACAGTATGATAGTTGGTGCAAGGTCAGAAGGATGGGCATAATCATCCTATCTGGCTCTTCCTTGATCTTATTATTTATGTCATCACTTGAGCACGAGAGTAAGCTATTGATCAGGTGGTTGGATATGTTTGTAGACTTGGTCTCTATTTGCTTAGTCATAGAGTCCTCCCTTCAGCATGTCTTCAGAAAGCATTTATTGGGTACGGAAAGCAAGTATGTGGTAGGTGCTGGAAATGAACAGTCCCCGTCCTTAAGTTTATAGTGTAGTGAAGGAGCCGGCAGACCACACAGAAAACGTAAAGTGCTGCGACAGAGCTGTCGCAGAGTGTGGTGAGACTGCATTGGAGAGGATGGGCCCAGTCTCGGGATCAGGGAAGACTTCCCAGCAGGGGCAGTGTGTACACCAAGGCCTTCAAAGACTTGAGGGGCCAGCCAGGCTCCGAATGCAAGGGGTGGGGCATTTCATGCAAAGCGCTGGTGCAGGCGTGGAAGGGGCGAGGGGTGGCGCCTTTGGGCGGCGTCGGGTTGCTCCCGGTCGTGTGGTGTGACGTGCGAAGAGAGAGCGGCTAGAGGAGGGAGCAGGGGCCAGGCCGTGAAGTCTGCAGGAACGGGCTCGGGGAGCCGCGGGCCGATTTCAGATACAGAAGGGACGTGATCAGAACTGTGTTCTACAAAGAGCTTACTGGCTGTAGTATGGAGAGTAGACTGAAAGAAGAAAGTAAAGGAATCTTATATTCCAAGAGAGAAACGACAAGGGCCCAACCTGAGATCGAGCCCCTGGGGAGAGAGAAAATCACAGATCCGAGCGAGGAAGGAGGATCGGGAAGCCTTGACAAATTGACTGTCCTGATTCGATGTGGAAGGGAGGGGGCGGGTGGTGAGGGAGGAGATTTGACTCAGGGGGTCGGGCTTCAGGTTCAGGCACGGGCATTGATGCAGTACCACGGACTGAGCAGGAAATACCTTAGGATAGGAGAGCTGAGAAGAAAGCAGATGACTTCCGTTGAGGGTCTGTTGAGTTTGAGGGGCCAGCTGGAGACAGAACAGGTCGGGATGTGGAATAAGCATGTGGGCATAGAGGTCTGGAGGTCAGTCAGGAGGGCTCACCTAGAGGTAGCCATTTGGGAGCCAGCAGCATCGAAGTGGTCCTTAAGCTGCAGAGAAATGAGCTGTAGTGGGGAGGCATGTGGCACCAGACACACAGGAGGGCGAGAAACACTTCCTCCTGCTCTGTTCTTAGTTCCTCCACTCTGTTCTTAGTTAGGCCCCTTTGGTCCCCACTTTTTCCTTAGAAAGGAAGCTTTAAATCAGATTATGAAAGCAAAAGTATATTCTTGTTCATATTTTGGTATATTATGATTTCTTATGAATTTCCCACTTCAGGTAGGAGGGAGGAGTGGTTAGTGTAGCATACATGTAGTTTTTATATTCTGCATTTTAATATTATATAAGTTTTTTCCCATGTCATTCAAAATTCTTCTAAAACCTTATAATGCCTATGTAATATTCCATCATACGGATATGCTCTTAAACATTTAACCTTGCCCCAATTGTGGATTTTTAGTTTCTGATTTTTTGATACTATAAATAGTGCCATGGCCATCTATGTTCATAAATCTTTATTGTGATCTCTGGTTATTTCTTTAGGACAGTCCTGGAACTGTGCTGATGGGGTCAGAGATATGGACATATTTAAGAATTTTGAAACATTGCCACATTCCTTTCCAGAAAGATCCCAGCAGTTTATCCTCTTTCCAGTAGCCTGTGAATAAGGGCACCTATGATGGAAATACCTGTCAGGAGTTCTCTGCCTACATGGGTGGTGGGGGGAGGGGGGGGTCGGTCTCTCTCTCTCTCTCTCTCTCTCTTTCTCTCTCTCTCTCTCTCTCTTGAGTCAGACTAGGTCTCCTGAAATGTCCCAGTGACTGTGGTCTTGGATTCTTTCTTCATCTTTCCTATTGTTCAATGTGTTACAGCATAGACTCTTCCTATTTGCATTAGCCATTATTAAAAAAATACTCATAAGGGTCCTAAACTGTAAAATGATAAGAGAGGTGGTTCAGAGCTTCTTCCTAAACTCGGTGAAGTCGAGACTGGAGAGTGATCTCCCGCCCCAAACAAAGTCCTTCTTTCTACTCGTTAGACTCAATAAGAAACCCATTGTATTTGAAATGGTGCTGAGAACTATTGTTGTAGTCTCAGATCCTTGGAGAACATTTGTAACTTCACTAACCTTTTTTGTTGCTCTCAAGTCCTGTGTGTAGCTGTCAGGCATTGTTTGGGTTGGCTTGACATGAATAATTAAAAGGAAATCCAATTGAATTAAGACTAAAGAGAACAGAGTTGCTCTGTGTCATCTCTGCCACCATAAGAATTGCTACACTTCTCTTTAAGGTAATGGTAAACAGTACAGGAAGGCTTTTACTAGAAGTTCAGAGCTTCTGGTTAAATGTTGACAGGCAGCGCATCACGTCAGCCATGGAGATAGTTCTAGAATCAGGGAGGCTTAAAGAGTAATTATCACCCTGTCAGAATTTTCCCCTTTTTCCCAGTTACCAGTTTCATTATTATGAGCAAGATTTTCATTTTCATCTGTTCATCTCATTTATACATAAATCCACAGCCAAGAGCCTGTGCTCTCTTGAGCCCTTCAGCCCCCAGGCTATCTAGGATGGCTCTGGGGAAGAGTGGAGCTGAGGAGGGAGCAGCCACAGCCTCCAGCTTTCAGGGAACATGGGGCACAGGACTTCCCAGTCAGAGGGTATTGAAATCTTTCCCTGGAAGGAGAGATTGGTTTAGTAATCACACTTTAATTTCATATGGAATCAGAGCAAACAATCCACATTTATGCATCCCAAGGTGTGGACAAGAGACAGGCTTGAAAACTTGACCTAGTTGTATATAAGTAGCACTAATTACACCCACTTATGTGAGTTGATCACTGTTTGTGGCTTGTTAGCATACGCATAAAAACTAACCTGTATCATTAAGTGTCGGAGTAACTTTGCCGAGCAGCTTGTTATTATAACCCTAAACTTTTCATGTGCTCACTCTTCCTTTAGGCATGTCACATAGTCAATTACTCATAATTTTCAAAAATTGGAAGGAATACAGGTAGTATTATTCTGGAAGTTGTTAAAAATACAGACTCAGACATGATTTCCGGCTCTCACTGGACAGATATTTCTTGAGTTCCTATCATGTTACAAGTACTACTCATAGTTCTATGAAGGAGCCTTAGGCAGTGGAAGACAAACTTTCCACCCTAAAGTTGCTTAGTGAATTTGTGAAGAACTCTGTGTACTTACAAGAAACTTCAGTAAGATAAAAGCAAGGGCATAGTGAGTTGACACAGGGCTAAAGGAATACCCAACCTGATGGTTCTTAGTTGGGTGGGATTAGTGAAAGAAGGCTGCTTGGGAAGGGAAGCCCTGAATCACATGGTGAACAAAGTGAAGGACATGATTGGTGAAGAAGAGCTGAGGGTCACCGATTGCCCACCCTGTTGAGATTTAAGGAACGTGTTCCATCACACTCCTCTCCCTTCTGAGTTCTGAACCACTGAGAAATAGACACACAAGTCAGACCGAGATCAAAATATTCCATTACTGATAAAGTTTGGATTAGAGAAGGCAGCTTGAGCCAGTTCAAGCATTTGGAACAGCCCAGAAGTTAATGCTGTAAAAGGAAACTCTGATTGTGGGGTGATTAGAGGCAGCAGAAAGTAGCCAGAGGCAGAGAGGGGAATGTGCCCTCTACCAAACTGGGTACCGGGGATACTGGGTACCGAGCCCTAGCGTGGCCTTCACTACTAGGTGCCCTCCAGTGCGGTGGCTGCCAGTGGGGACCAGTAGCTGATGCTTCTGCTCTTGGTCAAAACGGCCAGAATAGATCCTCAGCAGAACTCTGAAGACTGCTTTTTATATAACTTGAGAAAGTAAGCGTGGCTCCTACTCCACCTCTAGAAGCTTTTCACTTGCCTTCTGGTTCTTTCTGCTTGCCTATTATCCAGGCTCATTTCTTATAGAAGGGAAAAGCTCTACCACCGCCCCTGTAAACATTTCTTCGTTTCCAGGAAGCTGAAGACTGAAACTAAATCCTGCTGCAGAGAAGCTTGCATTGGCCAGCCCATCCATCCCCCTCCCGCTTAGGGCTCCCAGAGCACTTTATTTATACCTGTCACCTGTCTTGATCACATTTTCATGTTGCCTGGTCGTTTTCCATTTGCTTCCCTGTCTCCTTCTCTAAAACTGTAAGTTCCCTAAGGGTAAGGACAGCATCTGTTCACCTTTATATCTCCAGCCCCTGCCCAGTGCTTGTTGTTAAGGGTGTTTCAAGGTCTCTTAAGCATCTCTGTACATACTGGTCTTTTTAAAAGGACGATGGCAGCTGTGATCTGGGAGAAGGACTGTAGCTCTAGAGGAGAGGTGCGCTTATGTAAGAGAATTAAATGCTTATCATGAATCAGAGAGGTTTCCTCCTCTTTTGAATAAAAGGGTTGGGTATTTGATTACTTGCCAGGGCATACAGGGTTTAGGACAGGTTGTAATGAGGACTTTCTCAAGGTGGAGCTGCCTGGACAGGTGTGAGAAGCCAGGAAGCTTTAGCACCTTAGGGGGCTGGCAGTGCTTCTAAGGCTTCCTGAGCACTTCTGTGTTCACCTCTGTATCCTCAGACCAAGCTGTGCCCCTCGGGGAGCCCGGCAAAAGAGGCTCTCCAGGGGAAGGCAAAGAGACCCCCAGTGTGCCCCTCTGGAAATGGAGATGCTCAGGCTTGTCGGAGACCTGATTTGCCGGCGTGGAAAGGTGGGCAAGGCACCAAGCCCCCCCACCTGCCTCTTGAAAAGAGTCCTTCTGGGGTGAGCTAACATCAGCCGCCATCCACCCTTCCCCCATGGTGAGATGGAAATGATCTGTGTACCATGGTGGGATCCCCAGCCTAATTCTCCCTCTGTGAATTCTGATCAGAGCCTGCTTTTGCTTCTAATGGAAATGATTTCCACAAGACAGAGTTTCTGTATTAGTTGCTGCTGCGCTGTCTGAGAAGAGAAGAGAACTCACATCACAGCTGGGGTTGAGATTGTGCCCAGATGATTCAAACTTGAGTCCCTAGCATTTCCAGGGGGCAGTGAAGTGAGACAAAGGGCTCTCACCCTGACAAGATGATATATAAGAAACTTCTGGGGGTCGAGCGGGGCAGTGGCCGGTGCCTCCGTTCTCTCTGTGATGCGAGCCTTTCAGGTAAGTGGCTTTGACAGACGGAACAGATTTGGCTCCTCCAGGACCCTGGCTTTTGGGTAATTGTTCTCCTGATTAGGAAGCTCTTGGACTCTCCCCTTTCTATTCACAGGACACTCTGCACATCCTCGTCCTGCCCCCACGTCACGTCCTGCCCCCATGTCACACCCCACGTCACTTGAATGTGAGCCAAACAGCTACGTAAGAGACATGGAATCCTTTGACGTTAGTAAAACCTGCACTGGGGAAAAGGAACCCTTGCAGCTGATGCTTAGATTTCAACCATGACTGCCTCTTGGGGCAGGCCCAGTTGATTCCGATTTGCGTGGTTCTGCAAGCTGGGGGCTCTGCCGCTGTTCTGTTAGCTGTCTGTCCTGAACTCCGCTGCCGGACTGAGTTCCCCCAAATGCTGCTTTCACCTGTCACTCAAGAACCTGCAGTCTCCTTAAGCAGATTTCATGGATAGTGAGATTTCCATTATTATTCTGGGATGAGATATAGGATTGCTAGGTTTTATTTTGCCAAACAAGAGCATTTTCTTTAAAAGCCAGTTACCGTTTACTTCCTCCACGATTTTATAAATGAAAACATTTTAGCACCAAAACAAAGGAAGACTTAATTTCACCGTTCAGGGCAGTCTCACATTGACTTGGTTGAGCTTTGTGGAAAACGTTTTTCTCATTTTGTTGATCTCTGACCAGCGTTTGCGAGCTGCTGGATTGTTCCATCGGATCCAAATGCCCCCTGGCTTTGGAGGCCCTCGGTGATGCGGCCGGTGTTTGGTGTTCCCCATTTCCCACCCACCCGTCTCCTGTACTCACTCGTCCTTCCCTGCCTTCGCATGGCCTTGGCCTCCACTTGGCTCCCCCCAGCAGGCCCCCCACTTCTTCCAGAAGCCGCTTCCGACAGGCTGCCTCCTTCTCCACGTATCTCCTACCGGTGGTGCCTGATGCCGCACTGCCTGGGTTTTCATTCGCATCATTCTGTGGTTCTGTCTCTTTATTCCCTTCCCTCCCTCCCTGCCTGCGTTCTTGAGTATCAGCTGTGTAGAAGGCAGATACTTCGCTGCAACCTCTCTCTCACTCATAAATCTACGGTGTTGGTACAGAAGCGGCATGCTACAAGCTGCTCCTGGCACTCAAAATGTCCCCACGGTCAATGGGTGCTCAAGGACACTGTGCCCATAGAACTTGAAGATGTGGCCCTGTTTGTTATTACTCAGGGAATTCCTACTTTTTAAAGAATGGTATTATTATAACACAGTTGTTTGCTTTGTACTTCTTTCATTCCCATTTTAAATGGCACGTGACAGACATTTTTAACTAAAGAGAATTTAAGAGCTTTAGAAGTATTTTATAACTTTAGAACATCCCTTTTGACTGAGGTTTTTAATTTCTCACATTTAAAAAAAATATCTACTAGGCACAGAGTACTGTGCTAGATATTGGGACAAAGAGATTAGAACATGGTCCCAGCCCTCAGAGTAGCTTTAACGTCTCATGGACAGAATACAGACACAAAGAGAGCAAGCGGGTGCACAGGAAACGTTGAGTTTGGGCTGAGTGTGGAAGTGGCTGCTTTGGTATTTTACCCGGGGACACTAGCTATGATTTGAAGGGGCCACGTTAAAAGTCAGTGAGAAACAAGGTCGTTCTGTTTTTTAAAGTTTTCTCCTGTACAAAATAGCAATTAGCAATTTGCTGTAAGAAAACACTACAAATACTGAAAGCAAATTAGAAAGTATTTAATTGCCCTTGAATTTTGAACACACCACCCCCGGGGCGGGCGGTGGGGTGGAGGTGGGGGGGAGGTAAAAGAAATGTGCCAGAGTGGGAGGAAATGAGTGCAGACCTGAAGGACAACACCCAGGGAGGGGATCCCAGCAGGTTTCTTACCTGCTTGTCAGCATTAAATTGGCAGTCCCCTAAATAAGAACGTTTGCTAATGAATAACAGTCTACTGGCTTTGAAGTACATTTGAACTGGGAGCTGTTTCTGAGCTCTGAGAATGCCAACCTGATTTGCTACAGCGAGTTTTGCTCTGGGAATTACAAGGAGCTCTCCCTTCGTTCTCCTGTCCTCCACCCCAGCCAAGTCCTGGGACTTAGCTTTTCCTGCAAGCTTCCGTCCAGCCAAGCCTGCAGTCTTGCTCGCCTCCCCGGCTGGCCTGCAGGAGCACACTTCTGAGCTCAGAGGGGAGCAGAGCTCTGCCTGAGCTGCTCCCTGCCCTCCGCCCGCCTGGCCATCCGGCTCCCAGGCCTGGATTCCTGACTCCTTGTTGCCGAGGACTCCTTCTTGGTGCCTGTGGAGATCTGTCCTGTTTGCCCAGAGGCCTAGCTCGGAACTCGCTTGGGGTACATGCTTCTGCTCCAGACTCTGCCCCAGGCCCAGACTCAGCTCTCCTGTGGCCACCAGCTTCAAGTCAGTGACAAGAGAGTGTAGAGCTTGTGAGCATGGGCCTGGGACAGGCCGCCTGGGCTCCGATCCTGACTCTTTTGCTTAGCTGTGTGTGACTTTAACTTTTCTGTGCCTCAGTTTCCTAAGAGAATCATGAGTAAAATGAGGTAACATGTTTCAGAGGTAACCGTCCGTAAAACGGAGATGATAATAGTAACTATGCCATAGGGATGTTAGGTTAAATGAATTGTACCCATAAAACACTTAGAACAGTCGCTGACACGTAACACCAAATGGATGTTAACCGTGTGCCCAGATGCTGAGAAAGGCCCCATTTCTGTCCTCACAGAAGAGCCGCCTCTAACAGGGAAGAACCCAGGAAGGGCTACAGTACAGGCCACCAGCAGCAATGGCCTGGAAAGACTTCACCTCATTTGGGATCCGTCCGGTGGGTCTGGATGGAGGGGAAGGATTTGAAGTGGAGGTGCGGGGGCGAGGAAGGGTGGGCCCCTACTGCTTGGCAGCGGCGGGTGAGGGGCGGTCTGGTCTGGTTGGGTGTGTGGAGGGAGCACCGCGGTAAGAGACGAGACTGGGGGTGTCTTGAAGCACTCAGCAGTTGGTACTGGAGTCACAGGGAGAGCAGGCAACATTTGTGAGCAAGGAAGGGAAGGAAGCAGAGTCGTGCATCACACTCCATGTCACTCAAATAAGAGACACAAAACATTCCCTTTGAACAGACATACCACAGTTTACATAACCCTTCCTAACATGGCTACCGTTAGGTGGCTTTCATTTTTTGTTATTATAAATAACACTGCAATTAATATTCTTATGCATTCTTAATCAAAATTGTTTTGGACTATTTCCTCAGGAATACATTCTTAGAACGACCGCATTAAAGGGAATAACTATTTTTCTGCAATACTTTCTCTTTTTTATTAACTTTTATTGTCGTATTGTAAAAGTAATACACGTTTGGGACTTCCCAGGTGGTCCAGTGGTTGAGACTTTGCCTTCCAATGCAGGGGGTGCGGGTTCGATCCCTGGTCAGGGAGCTAAGATCCCACATGCCTCGGGGCCAAAAAACCAAAACATAAAACAGGAGCAATATTGTAACAAACTCAATAAAGACTTTTTAAAAAATGGTCCACATCAGGGCTTCCCTGGTGGCACAGTGGTTAAGAATCCGCCTGCCAATGCAGGGGACACGGGTTCGAGCCCTGGTCCGGGAAGATCCCATATGTCGTGGAGCAACTACACCCGTGCGCCGCAACTACACCCGTGCGCCACAACTACCGAGCCTGTGCTCTACAGCCCGCGAGCCACAACTACTGAAGCCCATGTGCCACAACTACTGAAGCCCGCGCGCCTAGAGCCCGTGCTCCGCAACAAGAGAAGCCACCGCAATGAGAAGCCTGCGCACCGCAACGAAGAGTAGCCCCCGCTCGCCGCAACTAGAGAAAGCCCATGAGCAGCAACAAAGACCAAACGCAGCCAAAATAAATTAATTAATTAATTAAAAAAAAAAATGGTCCACATCAAAAAATCTTGGAAAAAAAAAGTAATACAAGTTTGTGTTATGAAAATTTTAAATTAACAAGTAAGCCCGAAATAGCCATCAGTCACCCATCACCTAGTAATGACATTTTTCTAGGTATCCTAAAGCATGTACATTTTTTAGAGCTTTTGACACAAGCTGCAGGATAATTTTCCAGAAAGGTTAGACTAATTTAGTCTTTCCCCAGCAGGGAACAATAGTGCATTGTCGCTGCCTCTCACCAAACTGAGAGTCTGTGGGTTCCATTTAATCTTTGTTAATATGGTAGGTTGGAAATGGTGTTTTATTACTGTGTCAGCTTGCATTTGTTTTACTGCTTGTGGGTTCAATCAACTCAAGTCGTTTCTTTGCCATTTCTGAGAGAGGGAGAAACTTCCTTCTGTGGTCACTAGAGTCTCCTAACACCTTAAGCCCTAGACCCACCAGCCACATTTTTAGCCAGAATTACTTTTTTTCCCAACGAAGGTATAATTTACATACAGTAAACTTCACTCTTTTTAGCATACAGTTCTGCAAGCTACACATACCACACTCAAGACATAGAACAGTTCCATCACCCCAGAAAATTCCTGCACACCCCTTTGTAGTCAACCCCTCTCCCCTACCCTTAGCCCCTGGCAACCACTCCTGTTTTCTGTCCCTGTAGTTTTACCTTTTCCAGAATGTCAGGTAAGTGGAATCAGACAGTTGGTAGCTTTTGAGTCTAGCTTCTTTGACTTAGCATCATGCACTTGAGGTTCACCCCTGTGTTTTGTGTGTATCAGTGTTCATTCCTTTTTATTGCAGAGTATAAATGTATACATGGTATAGATGTTCCACAGTTCATTTGCCCATTTTTCAGTTGAAGGATATTTGGGTTGTTTCCAGTTTGGGGCGATTATGAATAATGCTGCCATAACATTTGCCTACAGGGTTTTTTTTTGTTTTTTGGGGTTTTTTTAGGGAATTCCCCCATCTTATTATTATTATTTTTTTAATTTATTTAATTAATGTATTTTATTTTTGGCTGCGTTGGGTCTTCGTTGTTGCACGCGGGCTTTCTCTAGTTGCAGCGAGCAGGGGCTACTCTTCATTGCGGTGCACGGGCTTCACATTGCGATGGCTCCTCTTGTTGCGGAGCACGGGCTCCAGGTGCGTGGGCTTCAGTAGTTGTGGCACGTGGGCTCAGTAGTTGTGGCTCGCGGGCTCTAGAGCACAGGCTCAGTAGTTGTGGCTCACGGGCTTAGTTGTTCCGCGGCATGTGGGATCTTCCTGGACCAGGGCTCCAACCCATACCCCCTGCATTGGCAGGCGGATTCTTAACCACTGCGCCACCAGGGAAGCCCTACCTACAGGGTTTTGTGTGATGGTTGTTTTCATTTCACTTGGGTAAATACCTAGAAAAGGTTGGGTCATATGACAAGTGTATATTTAACTTTATAAAAAATTACCAAACTCTTTTCCAGAGTGGCTATACCACTCACCAGCAATGTACAATAGTTCCAGTTTCTTTACCTGCTTATCAGCACTTGGTATTATCAGGGTTTTTTTGTTTGCTTGTATGTTTTAGCCATGCTAATAGGTGTGTAGTGGTGTTTCATTGTGGTTTTAATTTGCATTTCCCTAATGACTAATGATGTTGAGCGTCTTTTTCATGTGCATATTTTCTGTCTGCATATCTTTTTTGGTGATGTGTCTCTTCATATCTTTTGCTCATTTCTTAATTGGGTTTTTGGTTTCTTATTACTGAGTTTTGAGATTTCTTTTTATATTTTAGATATAAATCCTGTATCAGATTTGTGATTTGCAAATATTTTCTCCCTGTCTTTGGCTTGTCTTTTCATTCTCTCTGGCTTATTTTTTTATACTCTTCTGAAGAGCAAAAGTTTTACATTTTGGTAAAGTCTAATTTATTGGATTTTTTTTATGGATTGTGCTTTGGGTGTCACATCTAGGAAATCTTTGACTAACCCAAGGTCACGAATATATTTTCCTATGTTTTCTTCTGGCAGTTTTATAGTTTTAAGATTTACATTTAGGTTCTCCACTTATTTCCTAGCCCCAGAAGTTTCTTTTAGAAAACGGTTCCATTAAAGAGACAGACACACCTGAGTAGATTTGGTATGGAGTCAGTCCTAGGGGCCTACGCAGGCATGGTGCCCTCTCGGAACCATCTGGAAAGGAGGTGTGGGCATCAGAAGCTGCCCAGGAGTGGCTTTTAAAACAGATAGTAGACTTCTCTGGCTTAAGACTTGGCATAAAACTGAAGATTGTATCCTTTAAAGGAGGGTGAGGATGATAAGAGAATAACCTCTGAACTTTGTAGATAAATCCTGCTGACTGCTCCACAAAGTCAGGACGGTGACTGATGCCAAGCCCAGGACTTTGTTGATTACACACAAACACCCATGTCGGTGACTCACCCGATCATGCTTTAATCTCATAACCAAGAGGCTTTCAAAAATTATAGTCAACAAGGCAGCTTGCTAGTTGTGACTGCCATTGGAACTGGGTTTTCCTCAGAACAGCTGGAGTGTAATGTGGTGGGAAGAAAGCCTGATGTGGGTGAAGGGCCAAGGATTGCTTGCCTGGGAAGGATGTGCAGCTAACGTTTGATAGAAATCTGTGAAATGACCGACCTCAGCCAAGCTAAGTAGAGGCCTGCCATCTTTCATCCATGGGAAAATACAGTGCAGCAAAAGTATTCAGAAAACAGCACTGATTATCCGCTTTGTGTCAGTCATTGCAAGACAGGTAAGACACGGATGGTCCAGAGCATGCTCCGTGCTGGGCTGATAGGAGCCGAGAGAAGATTCCTGTTCTAGTGAAGGAGAGCACTTGAGAGCAGGTTGGAAAAGGCTTCTCCAAGGATGTTCCAGGCAGAGCAGTGCAAGGGTTTGGTATGTTCTGGGATGTGCAGGCCTTTGACATGGCCGTGTCACAGGAAGGGCTCACAGAGGCAGTGGGAGATGTTATTGGAAGTGGAACCAGGGCCAATCTTGGAGGACCTTGTTTGCTCTGCCCTGAGATATGAGTGTTTTCTTGAATTCAAATTGGTACCATTGAAGCATTTTACATATGGAAGTGATGGGATAGGACTTTATTTTTAGAAAGATCTCTCTGGAGGCTCTGTGGAGAATGAATTAGAAGGGGCCAGTTAGTGGTAATCTAGGTGAGATCGCTAACCTGAAGTCATACAGCTGACAGGAAGCCACAGGTGAGAAAGACAGTGAGGAGGTAGAATCAGAACCCAAAAAGGGAGGGGGGTGGGCACATGGATGGATACTCCTGGGTTTCTGACTGGGCAGCGGGGCGGCTGTGGTGCCACCCAGGAGAGTGCCCCCCCCCCCCGCCTCATCGCAGGAGGAAGAGCAGGCGTCAGCTGGGGACCCTCTGAGCTTGAGGTGCCTGGCGCCATCCTGTTAAAGGCCGCAAGGTGGCTGGCCTCGGAAGTCTGGTGTGCCTCTGCTACCGCACCTCAGGTTCTTCCTCCACTCAGGGTACATACGTGTTCCCGGAAGCATCAGAAACACGTGTGCCTTCCAAAGTACAGTAAGCAGGACTAGAAACACGACATAAAGGCTAGTGAGAGAGACAGCGTGAGCGCACGCGGGGATTGAGGAGCAGCGGCACGTGGCACAGCACGAAAGCCTCTGTCCCCCCACCGTGAGCCAGGTTGCCAGACAGCGCTTCCCTCGGGCATGGGGCTGGAGGAGAGCAGCCATCCTCAGCTCTCGGCCTCCCCCCACCCCCTTACCTTCTCCTCTCTCTTCCCAGACAAGCGCTTCTCATTTGTTTAAAAAAAAAAAAAAAAGTGAATTCACTCCCAGTCCTTTTGAAACCCAACATGTCAGTGATAGATGAGGCAGTATTCTTTAACTTCAGAGGAGAAAAAGTGAGTGAGTGAATGCGAGCCAGGGGAGTTGAAAAGTCCAAGGGAACAGGAGACACATGGGGTGACCCCGCCGTCAGGAGGAGCGCCCTCAATCCCACCCCTGCTGGTGCCATGCAAAGGCACAGACAATGCCACTTTCAATAAATCATGAAGGATCCTGAATACCCATTTTTGTCTGTTTTCAATGGACCTTGGGCATATTGCTTAAGATATGGCCAGCCATTTGTGCTGTGTTCCCAGCTACTCAAAGGCTCGAAGTCAAGTGCTCTCTCGACTATATAATGGAGGCTTTGCATAGGGGATTTTGGGGGAGATTTTTTCAGATTTCCATAGCTAGTCATAGTAAAGGTGACCTCGTGGGTAGTGTGGGCCATTGTCACCCTTCAAACATCCATCCTTTGAGTGATGCTGAGCTTTGTGGGGTATCCATGCAGCGCCTAATTCGATCACACATCTGACCCCTGCCTCTTTTTGGCACTGTCCCCTTCTCTGTGCTCACTGGGCTGCTGGAGGCCTCTGCACAAACCCTGGCTGTCCTCTGGACGCATTCTCTGCTAAACAGAGCCCTTGACTGTTTGTCCCGCTCTCAGAATTCTAGGCCCCCTAGTGAATCTGGCCTGGGGAGTGGCTGCTTCTTCTCATGAGGGTGTGCTCATGAAGATGCCTGTGGGAAGCGCCTTTTAAAAGTCCCCGGATTGTTTCCACAGTGGAGTCTTGGGAAGCAAAGAGAAGAATAACCTGAGGTCATTTAAGGGCTGGCTGGTCATTTCCTTAATCGTCTGTGACCGTTAAGAGCCTGATTTTCTATAAAGAAGCACAGAGGCTTCCTTGGCTTGTTATTAATAATAACAAACAGCTAGAATTTATTGAGCACCTGCCGTTTGCCAAGTGCTTTCACATGTTACCTCATTTAATCCTTAAACCTTATACCCATTTTTACAGATGAGGAAACTGAGGCTTGAGGTTAAATAACTTGTCAAAAGTCACATAGCTAGAAATGGCAGAACTAGGATAGAAACATTCCTTATTCTGCTTAATTTTTATCTTTCTCTTGTTGTATATTCTTCTGCGAATCTGAACAAATGGATCAAGTCCTACTCTTAGGATGACTTTGAAGAGCTATCTTAAAATACTGTGTAATTCCATTTATATAACATTCTTAAAATGACAGAATGATAGAGCTGGAGAACAGAGTTGTGGTTGCTAAGAGTTTAGGGCTGGTGGGGGGAGAGGGAGGTGGCCCAAGGGGGATCTTGGTGAAGGAACAGTTCTATATCCAGGTTGCTGTGGCAGTTACACGAATCTGCATGTGTGACCAAATGACATAGAACTAGACAAACATAACATGCCAATATGTTTCGTGGGTTTGATGTTGTGTTATAATTATGTAAGATGTCACCTTTGGTGGAAATTGGGTAAAGAATACCTGGGGCCTCCCTGTTGTACCTTTGCTATTTCTGTAAATCTATAATCATCTCAAAACAAAAAGTGGGTTGTTTAATTCACCTGAGTGGGACGCCAGCATTACACCTGGAAAAGGCCAGGTCTCAGCTCAGAAGTTGCTTGCTCTCAGGAAGCAGTCCACATCATAAAGCTACAGGTGGCCTAGGAGGAGAACACACACTAGAAGAGGGTCTGGGATTTAGCCTCTGTCAGATGTAACCCAAGGCTCTGTTATCTTATGGGAAAGTGCTGAACTGAGAGTCAGGGCCCCTGGGCTCAAGTCCCAGGGCTGCAATTGTGTGACCTGGGGCAAGCTTCCCAACATCTATGAGCCTCCATGTCCCCAGCTGTAAAGTAGGAATGGTAATAGCACCCACCCTATGAGGTTGTTCAGAGATCCACCGATAGAACACATTAATGTGCTTAGCACAGAAAGATTTACTGTGCTTATTCATTTTTGTTACCATCATCAATGTGATTTTATCTATTCCAAAGTTGTACCCTCTGCTCTATAGTCAGACCAATCTTGTACATATTCACAGAACAGCACGTATTTATTCTTACTTCTCTGGTTTGGGTCATTTATTCTTTCAACAATTCTTTCTTTTTTTTTTTTTTTAATATTTCTTTCTTTATTTGGCTGCGTCAGGTCTTAGTTGCAGGATCTTCATTGTGGCACGCGGGATATTTCATCATGGCGTGTGGGCTCTAGAGCGCGCGGGCTCAGTAGTTGCGGTGCGCAGGGTCTCTAGTTGTGGCGTGCGGGCTTTAGAGCGCGCGGGCTTAGTTGCCCTGCGGCGTGTGGGATCTTAGTTCCCCGACCAGGGATCAAACCCGCGTCCCCTGCATTGCAAGGCGGATTCTTAACCACTGGACCACCAGGGAAGTCCCTCAACAATTATTTCTTAACTGCCTACTTTGTCGAAGACTCTTGGAGATACAGTGATGGATGTGACCCGTGTGGTCTGTGCCCAAAGAGAGCTAAAGTCTTGTTTTTTCCTGTTACTTGGAATCTCCTATCTGTGTCTTTCAAATCCTTGCTGTCCTTCCAGACTCACAGGCCTCATCTATTCCATGCAGGCCACTCTACGAGATACTTCTCTGAGCTCCGACAGCGCTGGAGTCAGTGTGACTTAGTCATCTCTGCCAGCCTAGACCGTCCTTTTCCCCTGTGCCTCCTGGGGTGCCCGGCACGGTGCTGAGCAGCACAGGGGGCGTGTTTAGCAAGTGCTTGCCCACAAGATTATAAAGTTCATGGCCAGAAGGAGCCCAAGACAGTATCTCTTCCGAGGCTTTCACTTCACAGATGATGTCATGGACAGAGGCCCTTGGCCTACATAACGGAAGCTGGCTCTCCAGTCCCCAACACTTTATCAGTAGGATATTAATAGATCCTATATTAATCTTAGTTTTTGTTGTTGTTGCTTTGTTTTGTTTTTATTCCTGCTATCCAGTATTTTGACTAGCTGACTGGCGTTTCTTCTTTTGCAATCCCTGAGGTCAGAAGCCCTTGGCTGTAGTTCTGCTCTTCCTACTACCTAACTGTGACAGTCATATCAACCAGAGGGCAGGTTCGTTGAAATGGAAAACCAGAGCCAGTCCACATCTTCCTCTCACTTGCTCTCAGTTGAGTGGGCTTACCTGCTACCTCCAGTCTGCCGGCAGGACCCTGCCTCTGGCAGGCCCACCCAGGCGTCTGTCTCCTCCGGTCCGGCTTCTCCACCTGAAGCTGGGTGGGCCGTCTGCGCAGCCTCTCGCTAGGGCGACTTGCCTTAAATTCCAGTTGTTCTTCCGTCAGACCTTTGCCAGCGAGCCCTGAGAGACTGACTCTCTGAACCCCAGTTGCTGTCCTACGCCTGCTGGAATCTAGAGGAGAGAAGAAAATTGTCGGAGCCCCCAGCTTCCAGCTTGGTACCCTCTTTATAGATGAAGAAATAGCAAGTGTGGCCCAGTGAGAAATGCACAGACTGTAGCTAGATGGGTTTGGGTTCCATTTCTAGGTCTGCCAGGTGTTGATTGCTATATCACCTGACCTTGGTTGGGCAGGCAAGTTACTTAACCTCTCTGCACGTCAGTTTCCTCACCTTTAAAATGGCAGTAATAGTACCTGTGCACGTGAAGTTCTTGGTGCTGTGTCTGGTTGAATATGGAACCTCTTATTTCTGCTGCTTATTGCAGACCCCTACATCACCTAGAAGTTCTTTTTTAATAAAGGTTCATGGGGCTCAGAAACAGTAATCGATTGGGATTTCTCTATTGAAGCTTACAATCTTGTTGGACGGTATGATAGTTAAACAAATATACAGCTGGAGACTTGTTTCAACTTGAGAATAAATGAGAAGAATCAGACCACGATAGAAGCAATTTTCCCACATCCGGACTGTCAGAAGCCAGCCCTCTGCCATGCTCTAGCAGGTCGCTGCGGCCTCTTCCTTTCCCAAGCGGAGATTAACAGGCAAGTTGTTGCCAGTGCAGAGGCGCTGGGCAGCCTCCATGTTGAGGCACATCTGCCAACCTGGCAGGGCCTTGGAGGCTTTTCTGTTGAGGAGTGAGCCTCATGTAGGGGCACCACGGCCTCCCTGCCTGCTGCTTCAGTGGGAAGCAGCCCAGGAGAGCTGGTAACCTGGGAATACAGTAGGGCTGCCCGGCCACCGAGCCGCCGCAAGCGCCGGTAGGGCTGCTGAAGAAGACGGGACACTTTGAAGCATGTGTCCTCCTGTGGAGTGCCCTCCTGCTGTGTGTCCTTCGCGGAGAGAAGTGGCTTCCCAAATATCGCTCCAGTTAAGAAGTTGAACCCTATTAATGTGGAAATTCCTTGGGTTTTAGAGTGATCACATCTGGGACTGTTGAGTCCCACCCAGTCAGCTTGTTCCAGTGTGTCCTTTTTTCAATTTGATCTCAACTCATTATAAGAAATAACCCTAAGCTTTATGACATCAGGAACATTTATCAGGTGTTTGCCGTAGTCAGGTACTGTTATAATGTGTTTTCTTTCCCCTCATTTAATTTTCACAACCATATGAAGCAGGTACCATTATTGTCCCCATTTTACAGAGGAGGAAACTGAGGTACAAATAGGTAAGGTAACTTGCCAGGGGTCGTGTAGCTCATAGGAAGTAAAGCCAGGTTTCAAAACCAGCCTGAAGTGTCTACACCCTTTACTTCTCTACCGTGTTGCTTGTTGTTTATAGGTACACCCACTCGAAAGCGAAATGAGCTCATTTCTGGTATAGTAATACCTATGTCCCAGGCAGGAGGGTCGCAGCAAAAGCTTGAACTCTTAAGAGTGCTAGAAAGAAAACTTGTCCAGTGCTGCGGGCAGTTATTCTAGAGGATCCCCAAGGTCCGTGTGAGAGCCTCTGACTGTCCCCTGAGTTCCAGCCCAGAGCCCCTAGAAAGATTATACAAAGGTTGGAGAGAAAACAGATATCTGCTTAATGAAAATGTTCCCCTAAGATTATTGTGAAACTTATTTTGTTAACATTTAACATTGTGTCTAGTTTCTTAAATGATTTTCAACTATGCGAGATTATCCAAGGATTCTCTATTACCAAAGCTGATGTTTCAGTTAGCAAGGCAAATAGAAAGTCTGTTCATTTTCCTTCTTGCTGGATCCCAGCCCTTTCTAATATCCTCTACTAACCTCTTTAATTTTTTTGATCTTTGCATTTCATCTTAGCTGTAAGCTTCTTTCTGTATTTTCTTTAAAGTTCACAATACCCATATGTTCTTTGGTCTTTACCATAGTTAGAATGGTACCTATTAGATTGATACATTGTTCAAAAAGAAAAGGGCTCTTTAAGACACTAGTAATTATTTTGGATGAGAGTAGGAACCTCCCTCCGGTAACCCCAGGTATGGGCCTCCTAGGTGTCCCTTCCAGATTGTTCTGAGCAATCCAGTAAGCATTGTCAGGTCAACAGGCATTTTGTGACTGGATGGCCGTGGCCAGTGATCTTTTGCCAGGAGGTGCTGCTAAGCCCACTGCTGCAGCTTGAAGGCTGGTTGCAGCAGGAGGACAGTAGGGCAGATTGGCTGCCCCAGGACCAGAAGGGACCTTAGAATGTTGTCCTGGAATATGTTGTCCAGACATTTGGCCTCATCTGGGAGGAAGGAAGCACAGTGGGCATGGAATCACGTCGTGAACTTTGACAGTTGCTCTTGGCTACGTAACACAGCATTATGCAGGGGAATTCTTCACTGCCACCTCTTATTAAAAGAGGTGAGCGCTGGTCCTCCTAAAATCTTCAGAGCTTTTCTTCTGACAGATACAGCAGGGACTTATGGATGCTTTCTTCCAGTAAACCTAGAAAGTACCTCACATTCATCCGTAAAATAAACCACAAGGATGACCATAGTGGAACTCAGCTCCATTTTACAGGTGGGAAGGCTAAGGCCATCAGAACCCCACACCATCCCGGAGTCTGGGGAAGAACAGAGACAAGGCCAGAGCTGCTGGCTCCCAGCTTGGGGTTATATAACTCCTTCAACTCCTCAAGTCCCTGGAAACTGAGGCCAATTCCCTGGAAGATCATTCTGTTCTCTCCTGTTTTTTCAAGAATAGAGCCAGCTTGATCACTGGCTCTGAGGCATGTATGAGAATGGCCCGTTTTCTTTCTTCCATGAACTGAATGCCTACCGTCATGATCATTGTTTAATCAAGTTGTATTCGAACTTGCCTGGATCTCATATTTTTATGTATGTTTGGCTTATATTTTGAAGAACCTTATTTTATTTATGTATACTCTCATCTGTTTCCAAAAAGGATTTGAGAAGACTTGCAACAAAGGAAATAAACAGTAAAATGAATACAGTAGAAAGAAAGACAGAAAATCAGAGCCAAGGAAAAGAGGCAGAAGTAATAGGACATCTATAAGAGTGAGCATAATTCCTGTGACTGGGCATCATATTATCTGACTTCAGTATCAGAAATGCAGAAATAGCTTCCTGCTTTGTGGGGAAGAGACAGATTTCATAAGGTTATTTATTTCTTAGAACAAATCTCACTGAAAGTCAAGGGATACTTTTCCTAGCACTAAAAGCAGTTTCTCACATGAGGCTTGGTATCGGGGGCATTAAGTGTTATAGTGGACAGATTTTTACATTTGTGGCCAATGAAGAAGGAGGTGTTATAAGGCTATTTCTTAAAATAAACTCGGGTGAAAGTTGAAGGATAAAACACAGCTTGAGGAAGGCAAGTAAGCTAGTGAACAAGCTCATGTCATCTACAGGTGTCACTTCCCTGTAGCCTAACTTGACTCAAGGACAAAGCTTAGACCACCTGCCTGAGTGAGCAGATAGCCTGTCACTTAGGCTGCTTCTGACACATTTCCCTTGTGTCCGCTGTGTGTGTGATGGAAACTATGTAGCAGAGGCGCTGAAGTGGGAGGCTTTGGCAGGTGGACATTCTCCACTGTTTGGGGCAGGACCACAAGCTTTAGAAAGTAGGTGGCTAGGCTGCAAAACTGATATATTCTGAATGCCAGGAGACCCAGACAATCTCTCTGTAAGATGCACAGCCACCTCCATGCATGTGGAGGGGCCATATGCAGTTCCCACAGTCAACATGGGCACTTCCCTGTGAAAGCAGCTTTGGGCAATTCCAGTCCCTGAAGAGTGGTTGGCCTGAGCCCTAGAGCTCTGAGCAGAGATAGCTCTGGTCTGGTAATGTCCCAACACAAGTCACCCTCTTTGGCTGTGAAAATCCTCAAAAATGCTCCAGCTCTGAGTGGGTCGAGCACATCGGTTGCACCATCCCTCTGCATGCGACACGTGCAGACTTGCTCACCATGCTTTGTATTCCCCATTGCCATATTTCTCAGGAATTTGGGGCGTAAAAATGTGGCCCAGTGACCAGGGAAGGCCTGATCAGGAAAGCTGGGGCAAGGGAACACCTATTCTGCTAACACAGGTGCTGGGAAGGGGAATGAGTTCTTCTGTGCTGGTCTCACCCAGCGATAAAGGCAGAGGTGCTGCGGAGTCATGGCCCACAGAGCTCTACTGCCCCGGCCTTGCTGGTGAGCCATGAAGTAACCCTCAGACAGGCGGGCAGGAGGAGTCAGGGCTCTTCTCTCCCGGGACTGGCTTGCTGACTGAGGCAAACCCAGGATGAACCAACCAGGTTGGCCTCTGTGACTCCTGACTAAAGAGCAGGCTTCCCTATGGATTGACCATAGCTCTGGAGACAGGCGGCTTTTCTTCTGAGCGAGTAAAACTTCAGCATTGAAGAATCCTTGACCTGTCATTTTTAACCTTAATGAGGATAGAACGAGCCTCTGGAACAAGGTGCAATGGAGTCAGGAGAAGTGGCTTTAAGTGAAAACACAGCTGTGGGGTTTACAGACGGCGCTGCAGGGAGGCGTCATCCAGTGGGAGCGGCCAGCCTCGCTATAGGCTTTCCAACACTAATGAATCGGGAACTCCATGCTGAACAGGATTTAGTTTGATGGGTCCCCGTGCCAGCAGATGGATGTATTTTTCTTGAAAGACCAAGGTGCCAGAAATCTCCGTGATTACGTTCCTGGAGCAAGGTTCTTTTCTGTGGTTTGTGCAGTCGAGCGTCAGGGCTGCAGGATTCGCTTGCTCTTTCTCACTCTTATTTTTTCCAGGTCAGAACCAGAGCTTGGGGTGGGGAGGAAAATCCTGCTGAATGAGCAAGTTCTTTCTTAAAAAGCTTTCTCCAAGTCCAAAAAGACTTCAGTGGACTTAGGAGAAAGAAACTTAATACATGTATTGCCATAGAATCACTGTGAACCAAGCGAAAGCCAAGTCCACAGCATCTTTGTCTTATAAAAGAAAGCAGAGAGGAGATGGAAAAAAAGAAATAATGCTTAGGAAATCCAAACCAAACAACGAAAACTAAAGAAGAGAAACTAAAGATCACCTCAGAGAATGTGAAGATTTCCTTCTAATAAGATTTTTCAATTGCAAAACCAAGGCTCAGGTAGAAGTAACTTTTCTTTTTAAGCATGCCATAAAATGGCATACCTGAGATGTTTGAACTCTGATGGGGTTTGCCACTTTCAGCTTAAGGAAGAGTTGGACACCCTGCAAGACCAGTGAACTGTAAGGGGAAGAGTCAGCCTTGGAGACGCTGGAGGCTTCCCAGCCTGGTCCTTGACCTGCATTTGAACCTTGGTCCTAATAGCTAGCAGATTGAAGCAAGCTCACTGGCCTCCCGGAGAACCCATGTTGGTTTGAACTAGAGCAATGCTGGCCACAGAACCAACACTCTGCTTTCACCAGCTACCTCTCTCCTTACTCCCCTGTGAGAGGAACTCGGAGCTGGGTCGTGGAGGTTGCCCCCATTCGGTCACGGAGCAGCCTGCAGAGAGGGGAACCACTCTTATGCCTGGCCTGCAAGTGCCATCCAGGCCATGGCCAGAAAGAGAGCCGGTTGCCTGCCAGAGGTCATCTTGGAGCTGTTGTGGACGAGACAGGCAATTGCTAAACTTCTTAACACATCTCTTACCCTACCAAAGTCAGACCAGCGTTTTCAAAAGCACCAAAGGCTCTGAGCTGGTATTACTTAGCTGATGGAGTTTAGTACCAAGTGGCCTGTGTGTATGTCCTCCAGGAATGTGGCTGTTTGGGAAAGCCAGCTGTGCACCTGAGCAGATTAAAGGCCAATTTGCTCATTAGCCCAGGGGAACATCTAGCAAGCCACCCTCAGCCACCTTTCCTGTCCCATCCCATTACTCTTTTTCAGTCATTCTTATGAATGTAATCTGGCCCATTGGCTTCACTGGGCTGGTGTACAGAGTAAGGTCATGCTTCCTTTAATGCTTACATTAAATGACTCCATGGACCCCTCTGCTGCTTAGCCCGGGGCGTTCATTCTTCCCCTTAGGTTCCCCTAAAGGCTCTTCCTCAAGCAATGTCTGAGAACCCTGAGGAAGCCTTCCTTAGTCCTGAATCGGTCGTTCCTATTGCTCACCTGTTGTCACCAGCTGGGAGGATGGCCCTGTGGCCTCCCTTGCCTCCCTCTCCCACTCTAGACCCAGAGGGGCTGCAGGAGGACCTTTTGCAGACCTACCAACCCCCGTAGGGCCTCCACCCCCACGTTCCCACAGCCCGTGCGGCCCCTTCCACTCACCCTCGCTCTCCGTCAGCTCACCCACGGTGCCGGTTTCCCTGAGGCAGGAGGGCTAGGTCAGAAGGAGTTCCAGCAGGAGTCTCACACTCTAGCTGCCCAGGGCCTACCCTCCTCTGTGATCTGGCCTGAGCCCCTGAAAGCAGAAGGCTCTTCTCTTTCCTGCTTGAGAGAGATTGGCTTGTCCTTTGTCCAGAGGAAAGGCTTGTCTCTAACTAGACCCATTTAAAGGCCTCCTTCCTCTGCTGCGAGAGGCTGACAGAGCAGCCTTGTAACTGCCTCGTGGGCCCTTTGCTGCCTTCCCTCCTTACCCAGTACCAGGAATGTTGTGCAGTTGCAAACTGTCCTCCCAGGGAAGAGGTTGACTCATAGCGGGCTCTTCTGCTTGACATGGCAGCTGCCTCTGGAAAGGGAAAGCCGGACGTCATAAAGTCTCGGAGTAGCTGTCATCCTTGCAGGCCAACGTTCCAAGCTGAGCCACTCTGTGGATGGACCCCTGTAGGCCTTGATTAGAGCCAGCACTGGCACAGATGGCAGCCTATAAGCCTGCCTGTTTCCTTGCCACGCTTGGCTCATGGGATGTATTCAGTAAATACTGTTGAGTGAAGGACCGAGTGCCTCTTCATAGGCACTGGCAAGATGGGAGCCTCTGGGCACCGAGAGGATTTGAGCCACTGCTTGTAGTCTGGTGGCTCAGTGACTGAGGGGTGGCACACGTGCGGCAGAATCTCTCTACAGAAGTGGGAGTGATTACAAACTCGGATGAAATTGGGTGACTTTAGGAGCTTGCAGGGGAACATGATTCTGTGCCTGTAAATTTTTTTTTAATTAATTAATTAATTAATTTCTGGCTGCGTTGGGTCTTCGTTGCTGCGCGCGGGCTTTCTCTAGTTGCGGCGAGCGGGGGCTCCTCGTCGTTGTGCGCGGGCTTCTCATTGCAGTGGCTCCTCTTGTTGCGGAGCACAGGCTGTAGGCATGCGGGCTTCAGTAGTTGTGGCACGTGGGCTCAGTTGTGGCACGTGGGCTCAGTAGTTGTGGCTCGCGGGCTCTAGAGCGCAGGCTCAGTAGTTGTGGCACATGGGCTTAGTTGCTCCGCGGCATGTGGGATCTTCCCAGACCAGGGCTCGAACCTGTGTCCCCTGCTTTGGCAGGCGATTCTTAACCACTGTGCCACCGAGGAAGTCCCTGTGTCTGTAAATTAAATGACTGGAGCAGTTAGTTGCTGACAGGTAAACGAGATGCTCCAAATCTACTCTGCAATTCAGCTCAGCGACATGCTTTGGGCACCTGCTGTGGACAGAGATAAGGGCACTGAGTGCCCAGGGTACCTGGTGAAGCTACCCATCCCAAACCCTTGGACTCACTGGGGAGAGTGGCCCTGCCTCCAGTTACCAGAGGAGGGAATAATAAAAGATCCACTTTTACAGAGAGAATCTCAAAGGATGTGTGGGATCTTGCTGGGACAGACAGGAAGGGCTCCCCTGGAAGCAGTCGTGGCACAAGGAGGGGCCCAGAGGTAGGAGAGTGCACAGCTTGGTCCAGCCTCATGCAGTGAGCTGTGCAGTTGTAGAAGGAACGCACGGAGCTTTGCAGCAGGATGACGCCGGGGCGCTCTTCCCTGTCTGGCAGACTCGTGTTTCTCCTTCAAGACGCCCGTCCTCTGCCCTGGGGCCCCCCCAGGTTGGCACACCCTCCTCGGTACTTGCCACCCCACCGGTCCCTTGGTCACAGTCCATATTTGTTCACGTGGGCAACCAACCCCCAGGGGGCCTGGGCCGTGTTTAATTCATGAATATATTTCCGACATATAGACAGCAGGAAGCCATCAAGGTCCTTACAGATGGAAGTGTCATCAGGCTTGTGTTTAGAAGGATGGCTCAGCTGTGTTATGGAGAGTGGATTAGAGAGAGCAGAGCCAGGGGAGTGGAGTGTGTCGGTGTCCTCGAGAGAAATAATGAGCAATTACAAAGAGCGGCCGAGGCCCGGAAGGCTGGCAGAGACCGGGCACGGCTCCCTCGAGCCCCTGGCTCTACTTTTCTCTGGGTCTTTTGAGTCTGCTTCCTTTGTGAGTTGGCTTCTTTCTCAGGCTGGTAGCAAGCAAGCTGCAGCAGTTCTGGCCCTCGTGCCCGGAAGCACCCAGCAAACACTGGCCTCCGTTGGATCACATGACCATTCCTGAACCAGTGCCTGGGGCCAGGAAATGCCGTGCACTGACTGGCTTGGGTTCCTGATTAGTTACTGAAAGGTGTATGAGGTTACCTTAGAACCGGCAGGCCCAGCCCCGGAGACTGGATCTGCTTCCCCTTGAATCCCCTGGCCTGGGGTAGGAGGGCGTATAGCTGAATGAAACTAGAATACCATTAGGAAGGAGGAAATGACTGCTAGACATGCACTTACGTCTGCTGTGGGGACCAGCTGGACCGATTCATTCACGTATTGAACCGTGCACATAGTAGGCGCCTACTCCCACACCCACACGTACCTACACACCTGCAGGGACACGCTTTGTGGACTGGTTTATCTGGGCAACAGCATCTCATCTTCCTGAATGAATATCAGACCTCTCATGGAGGACCCCACGCCCCACCCCAACCTCTGACTCTCCATTTCTCGACTTCTCCTTGGGTCTTGTGATTGACTCTTCCATCTCCAAGATCAGACATGGCCTACTGTCTGACCACAGCCTCCAGTGCCCCCCGCTTCCTCACCCAGTGACTCCCACAAACCCTCTCCTTGACCTCATGGACACCTCGGAGGCCAGTATAGGCCAGTGGTTAGCAACATGGACCACACTTCAGTTCTGCCACTTACTTGCTAATTTACTTAAACTTCTCTGCAGCGTAAGGATAGGAACCAACCTCGCAGGGTTGTTAGGAGGATTAAATAAAGTCACACGTGAAAGGTGCCTAGGACAGAGGACGTACTCAAAAAATATTAGCTCCATACAAGGCATCTTTCACCCAGACTCTTGTGTTTTCTTCCAGTCAGTCCCTTCCATTTGTATTTCCTGCCTGTTGCCCCATAGAGTCCTTGATCCATCTGTTGCCAGTATTGTACCTCTACTCCCTTGATCCCTCAAACCTATTCTTCCCTCAGACCTTTCTGGCAAATGCTCAGCTCTGCACTCACCTAACTTTCTTCATGCCAGCGTCTAGGTTGTTAGAAAAAAAATCATCTGGGCAGATGGTTGCTATGGTAACTTCAGATCCTGTGGCCTCAGCTAGACCCTTAATGCTCCCTGGCAGTCCTTATGCTCTTCTCTGGTCAACTGTTTTTCCTATTCTTCAAAGAAGCAATTTCAAACTTTCATCATATTCCTCCAACTTCCGTTCCTTCCCTCACCAAACCCTCCATTCCTTGCAGAGAATTTGGCCTCCTAATTCTTAGAAAAGAACAATAATCAGGCTGGAACATTCCAAACCACCACCATGCCCGCATACCCCCCCACCAAATCCATAGATAGATCTTCAGCCCCACCCCGCCTTCCCTACTGCTGCAGTGAGAAAGGGTCTTCACTTGCATGTTGGATTCCAACCCCTCCTGTCATCTCAGACACCTCGACTCCTCACTTATCTCTCTCCTGTGTCTTCAACCCCTCCCTCTATAGTTCCTCCTTCTATCAGCATTTAAACCAGTCTCTGTCATCTTACAGTCCACTCTCCTTCAATCCCACATCCTATTATCCAATCCCATTCCATTCCATTCATCTTGGCTCTTCCCTACCACTCTCTAATTTGCTGAAAGAGTTAACACTCATGATCCCCATTTCCTCACGTTCTGCTCATTTTTCAACCCATCGCACCCTGATCTCTGCTTCCACCACTCTCCTGAGAGTTCTCGTTGCTAAATCCAACGGATTCTTTGTTTTGGATGCTTGTTCCTCTCTTACTTGACCTCTTAGAAGGATTTGATGCTGCTGAGTGCTCCCTCCTTAAGACATGTTCCCGCCTTGGCTCCTGTAACATCATAACTTAGAACACCATGGCTACCCCTTCTCAGTCTCCATTGTCCAGCTCTTAAATGTAGCTGTTCTATCGAAAACATACATTTTTACAAACAAACATTTTTACTCAACATACTCTCTCGGGACCATCTCATCCACTCCAGTGGCTTCAGTTGCCATCTGACTTCCCATCCAAAGTTTCCCAAACTTGTACCTCCAGGTTACAATCTTGCTTATAAAATTCAGAATTGTTTATACAGCTGCCTACTGGTCATCTCCACTAAGATACCTCTTAGGCACCTTAAAATCAGCACTCCCGACCCTGCTATTCCTCCTTATCACGGGAAGCATCTTCCTGGCTCTCCAAGGCAAAGAACCTTAGACATTGTCTTTGGCTCCTCTCTCTCTTGCAGAGTTTATTGTCTCCAGGCCATCACCAAGTCCTACAGTTCTGGTAAGGTGGCAAGAACATAGGTTCTGGTTGAAATTCCAGTTCTAATTGTGGTTTGAACAAATTACTTCACCTTTTTCCAACTCAAGTTCCTCACCTGCGAAAAGGAAATAGTAATACCGAATTCACATGGCTGTGGTTATGGGGGACTTCTCTGGCAGTCCAGTAGTTAGGACCCTGTGCTTTCACTGCCGAGGGCCCGGGTTCGACCCCTGGCTGGGGAACTAAGATCCCACAAGCTGTGCGGCACGGCCCCAAGAAAACCCAAAAACATAAAAACAAAAAAACAAAATAAAACAAACAAAAAACCAAATGGTTGTGGTCAGGATAAAGGAAAGCCCTTACTTGGTAGGCTTTCAATAAATACGAGTGCTCTTCTCTCCCCATTTCCTCTCTCCCCATCCCCATCACCTCCTCTGCTTACTCACCTTATTGTTGAATTGGTGTATATATAGTTTCTTGACCTTGAGAATCCCCCAGGAATGAAGTTTGCCATAATTCCTTCATGACTAAGGACAACAGCTTATATCTCATCATGCTTCTCATAAAGACTTTGGAAAATGCAAAGACAGTAAAGCAATCACTGTTGCCATTTTGATATCGTTCCTTCCAGTCTTCTATGCATTCTTTGTTCTTCTTTTAATGTAGTTTTTTTTTTTAATATAATTGAGTACGCATCCTGCTTCTTTTCATCTAATCCAGCTATCTTCCCAGGTTAATAAAAATTCTTCATAAACAATTTAATGGCTGCATGCTATTCTGCATGTGACTACAGTATGGTTTATTTAACTATTTTGCTATTGTTGGTTTTTTAGAGTCTTTCCAATAAATAATACTGAGGTAAACAGTTTTACAAAAAAAAAAACCCACTTTTCCTCCTACGTTTATAATAATTTTTCTAAGCCATAAATTCATAACTTGAATCACTGAATTGAAGGATTTGAAAATTACTAAGCAGTGCAGTCTGAAATGGGCTAAATGAATATAGGCCTTGCCTTAACTACAAAGAGGGAAGTAAAGAAAAAAGGTTGTAATTAACAGATATTTTAAAATAATTGTTTTCTGTTTTACTGAAAGAGGGCTTGGAAGTTCCAAGCAGTGCTCTGTGGGGAAAACATGCCTTTGACTTGAAGTTCCTGGGTCCATGATGGTAAAGGAGGGCTTATTTCTGTTTTTGTATTTTCATCTGGGTCATTGAGAGGACAGGCCATTCCTACAAGCTCGTTTCCCTCTAAGGAAGAGAAAAATCATCCAGCATCTAATGATGTAGATCATTAGTTGTGTTAACAGCCTTGCAGTTTAAAAAAAAAAAAAAAAAAGTTATAACAATGTATCCTCCTAATGTGCAGTTAATTTTAGTTAAAACTTCCCTGGTGATTTTAATTTTTTAATTTAATTTAACTTATTATTAGTTTGTTTGTTTGTTTGGCCTCGCCATGCAGCTTGAAGGATCTTAGTTCCCCAACCAGGGATTGAACCCGGGCCACCACAGTGAAAGCACCAAGTCGTAACCACTGGACCGCCAGGGAATTCCCTCCCTGGTGAATTTTAAACCCAGTGAATTTGTAAATCTAGTAAATGGCCCTGCATTTGGAAATGTTAGAGCTGCCGTAGCCAACTGGGCTCTAGCAAGACACACACAACTCACTGAGCTCGGGCTTCCCAGCAACTCCCGAGCACTCCCCTCAGAATCCAGAGTTTATTACCAGATTCCTTGTTCCTGATCTTCCCTAATCAGAAAAAGCTAATGAGTGCCTCAAAGTTAACATGTCCAGGACTTCCCTGGCGGTCCAGTGATTAAGACTCTGTGCTCCCATTGCAGGGTTGCAGGGGGCACGGGTTCGATCCCTGGTCAGGGAAGATCCCGCATGCCTCGTGGCACAGCCAAAAAAATGATAACATGTCCAAAACCAGACTTTGGACTCTCTACCCATCCCCACATTCAGTCTTCTCACTCAGCAATGAAACCACCACCTGCCTGGTTGTTTAAATCAAAACCTTGAACCATCCTTGATTTCTTCTTTTCTGTCCTCACCAAATCCATCAGCATATTCTGTCGATTCTACTTCTAAAAATTTACTTGAGATCTCAAATTGTCCATTTCTCTCCATCTTGCCCACCTGCCCTCTCGTCCCAGCCCCCATCACTGCTCACCTGCACTACTCGGTAGCCTCCCACGGGGCTCCTACTTCTGCCCTCTCCTCTACAGTCTTTTCTCTATGCAGTAGCCAGAGGGATCCTGCTAAAACTTAACTTTGGTCATGTCATCCACCCCTTCCTTAAAACATGTCACAGGCTTCCCTTTGCTAGTAAGGTAAAGGCCAAAAACTCTAACATGGCTGAGAAGGTCCCGCGTACCCTGCCCTGGCCTTCCTCTCCAGCATCATTGCCCACCATTTCCCCATATACATCCTTCAGTTCCTGCAACTCCTGCACCGAGGGCTCTATACATGTTATGTTCTCTGCTGAGGAGGACCCTCTTCTCTCCCCATCCATCTTTTCCACAGTCTAGGTAACCCCTCCTTCCCACTTTCCCAGTCTAGGTCAGGTTATTTACTTCTATAGAAACATGGGAGGTTTTTTCCTTCTTTAGAGAACCTATTTCAAAGTTTCATATATATAAAAAAAGTTTTTCCATTCATCAGCATAATTATGTGATTGATGTCTCTGTCTCCTCTACTAGACCATAAGATCCTCTCTGCTTACTGTTCACTGTTCTTTCCCCATCAGCTAGCTCAGTGTCTGGCACAAAGTAGGTGCTTAATAAAAAAAAATTGGTTGCATGCTAACTGAAGAAGTCAAGTCCTGGTAACTGTCCTCCTTGACAACAGTGTCCTGTAAGGTGCGGGCTCTTCCCAGAGGGGGCAGACCCGGGTTCTCCATAGCACATCATCTTGAGGGAGTGTGATTTCGCTTGTCTTGTTGTTGTTGTTGTTTTTCATTTCAGCTGTCAGAATGAATAGAGCATGCTACCTAAAACTTACTTGTTTTTCTCTTCTCTCCTTATTCAGCTAAAGCTTGCTTTTACTCTGGACCACGAGACAGGATTGCCTCAAGGATGTCACATCTACGAGTACCGTGACAGCAACAAGTAAGTCACTCTGTGGGAAAGAGTGTCAGCTCACCATGTCCTGCAGAGGTAGCACCCATAGTCTTCCTTACACTGGGCTTCCCTGACAAAGGGATTGTCAGGAAGGGAATCACACTTTTTTGTGACTGTACTAGAAAATAGCTGGCCCAAAAATATTTCTCCTGTAAAATCTCTTTTGCCCTTCAATATAGGACTTGGAGTACTTGTGTAGGAGCAGGTGTAATGTATTAGAAGTCTGTTTCAAAGCAAACCTTCCTTTCCAGGCTCCAGCTCCTCTAGATACTCCGCTACCCACTCCGTCTCCAATCATGCGCTTGCTAACTGGGTTCACTGTGTGACTGTGGCTGTTGTTGTCATTCGGTCTGACTATACTATGTTTACAGGTTTGTTGTGATAGGCCACCTTGTGAATGTTTCTTTCTTTCTTTCTTTCTTTAAAAAAGTTTTTTAGATTTTTAAAATAATTTTTATTGGAGTATAGTTGACTTACAATGTTGCGTTATTTTCAGGTGTACAGTAAAGTGAATCAGTTACACATATACATAAATTCACTCTTTGTTTAGATTCTTTTCCCATGTAGGTCATTACAGAGTACTGAGTAGAGTTCCCTGTGCTATACAGCAAGTCCTTATTAGTTATGTATTTTATATATAGTAGTGTGTATGTGTCAATCCCAATCTCCCAATTTATCCCTCCCCGCCCCCTTACCTTGGGAATTTTAGAGTTGGGGGATTTCTGGGTACTTACAGAGGTTTAAGTTGGTGGCCTTATTAGAAAGATGGCACCTGGCGTAGTTTTATACACCTCTTCTCTTCATCACAGACTGCCTCCTTGACGGTGTACTTTTGTCTGTGGGCCAGTGAAAGTGGTGGTGAGTGAGGTAAAGGGAGTGTGCCCTGATGATGACAAGGACGGTGATGGGTGAGGGCAGCTACCCTTGGGCTCCTCCTGGGTGTTAGGCACAGTCCAGGGACACTACATTTGTTATCCCACTTAATTCTCATGGTAACCTGAAGAGTTTTCTTTTATTGTACTTGCAGAAGCTGAGGTCTAGGGAATGTATGTAACTTGTTCAAGGTCACTTGCCACAGCTGTGTGAGGCAGCGTCAGCATTATCATATTAATTCGGGGAAGAAAATAGATGAAAGGCAATTGATGTCCCAAGCTGCTACTTTTGGAAACTTCACTGATGACAGGAATAGTCCCAACCTGGACTCAAGGACTAATTGTTTGAATAGCCAACTGTTTAATTTTATCCAGTGGACGGATCAAATAGGCACAGGCCAGTGGAATCATACATTACCTTCCAGAAGAGAAACTCACGTCTTCCTCAAGAGCTCATGCTCTGTTATGGGTGGAAGATGGGTTACCGTGTGCCTTCGTGACCAAATTCCCATTCAGATCACTTTCAAGGCATTATTCCTCTTTGTAATTTATCTTTAGGAGGATGCTATCGTCAGCTATTGTGTACCCCCAATTCCCACCAAATTAATCATTCAGAAAAGGTTGACCAAGCATCCTTTAACACCATCATTCCTCCTCTTGGATGGCACTGTTTCTGGAAGACAGTTACAGGATTTCTAGGCCATTGTGTCAGAGATACAATCTCAGCTTCTGATAATGCTTAGTTCAGCAGAGAAGTAGGGCTAGACCTCTCTGGGGTCAGGACTGACGGGGACAGGTGAGCGAGTCCCTCGGTGGCAGGGGCAAGCATTGTTGGGAGTGAGAGAATTGTAAGCCATAAGCCCTCCTTGTCAGCGCTGCCCTGAGCTCCCTGATGCTTGCTGGATGGCTGTGGATGGCAGCCCCTCACACGACAGATTGTGGCCGCAGAAACACAGTGGTGTCAGGCTCAGGGGTGTTTACATACTCCAATTCTGGCCTGACTCTCTACTCTTTGGAAATAAGGTTGGCAGAGTTTTTGTTCAGTGGGAGAAGGGCACCAACTTTAAGTTCATGTCTGAGCAGTTCAGAGGTCCGGTGACAACAACTTACGTTTTCTTTGAAACTGATCGGAGGAAATAGCCTAGCTCTGTTTCTTGGCCTAATTCCCAACTCCTAGCATATTATCAGAATAAGCAATGTAGGAGAGAATGTAGGACTTGTAAGTATTGATAAGCTTTGGACCAAAGACCTGTAAAAGAAAGCCTTTGTGTAGGAAACTGGGTAGGAGCCATGATCTCGGAAAGTATGACTACCAGGTGCCTCAGTGGTCCCTCCCTACCGTTCTCTCTTGCTAGAGGCAGTCTTGGGGTTTATTCTCAACCCGTGGACAAGTTTTCTAACCTCCCCGAGCCTCAGGTTTCTTCATCGGTTAAGAACAATGGGACTAATGATAACTTTTCTGACATGATTGTCATGGGGATTGAATGGGAAGACATTGTCGCCGGCCTAGCACGTAGAATGCCCACAGTAAATGTTGATTGCCTCTCCTGAAAAATCGTCTCAGAAAAATCATCCTGACTTCCCTTCTGTTTTCCCAGTGCCAGCAGGGCCGCATCCCTGCACTGTGGCTGCAGCTGGCAGAGTTTTGAGTAGGGAAGAGGCTGGAGCACGCTCCTCTGACAGCCCTCAGCTGTGCGCGCTCCGTCCGAAGGCAGCCTCCTCTCCCCACTGTGAGCTCTGAAGTCAAGCATGGAGAGCCCCGTGAGCTTGCCTGTGACTTCCTCCTCTCTCCCAGGCTCTGCCCTGTGTTCCTCTGTTTACTGTTAGGGATAATTCCCTTGACTACCTGAATCTCAACCTTGGTGTTTAGGAAATGAGGAGATTCCACCCCAGGCCCTAAGGGGCCCATGTTGTCTCAGCCAAATAACATGAAGGCAACGGCAGCAGAGAGATAGGGTTCTACATATAGAAGAAATTAGCTGAATATTAGTTTGGTACATTTAATTATTGAAACTACTGCTTTTATCTGGGTGTTCTCTGCAGTATAATTTGTAATCATTTTCGTATTTATCCCTGCCAAATTCAGTCCATCAGCAAAGAAGGTTTTCTGAATAAGTACTGTGGCTCTCGGTTAGTTCTCCCCAGTGGCCTTTTCCTATTAAATGGAATAGTCCTGAAAATAGGCACTCTGCTTTTATACTTCCTGGACTCTCGTGTCAGCTTCCTTTCCTGGAATATCCTAGTAGCCCCGATCCGTGACTCTTTGTCATCCCGTTCTTCTCCATCAAGAAGCTCGTTTAGGGCTTCCCTGGTGGCGCAGTGGTTGAGAGTCTGCCTGCCGATGCAGGGGACACGGGTTCGTGCCCTGGTCTGGGAAGATCCCACATGCCGCGGAGCGGCTGGGCCTGTGAGCCACAATTACTGAGCCTGCGCGTCTGGAGCCTGTGCTCCGCAACAAGAGAGGCCGCGATAGTGAGAGGCCCGCGCACCGCGATGAAGAGTGGCCCCCGCTTGCCACAACTAGAGAAAGCCCTCACACAGAAACGAAGACCCAACACAGCCATAAATAAATAAATAAATAAATAAATAAATAAATAATTTAAAAAAAAAAAAAGAAGAAGAAGCTCGTTTAGCCTCTGTGCTCCAGGGAGGACAGGCCCTGGGACTTGTCCATCTCTGGTGGGACTTAGACTCTGGAGGGCACAGCTCTCAGGTAAGCATTCTTAAAGCTCTGAGGTCATTAGGGGAAAGAAGCTGCCCTGTTGTGCCTCAGGTTAGATTAGTAAAGCTCTTCTCCTTGAATTATTCTGCCAGCCTCCCAAACACTGTTCAAATCTGCATCTAAGAGGTGTGAGGCTCCGGCCTCCCCACCGCCCTGACAGGTACTGCCAGTCGCAACCCACAGACCTGGGGACCACCTTCTTTCTCTCTGTTGCAGAAACTTCACCTGCCTTTAATATGCGTGTTAAATCCAGTGAATCCAGAACTGATGGAAAGTCATGTTTTTCAAATTAGGGCTTGGAGGTCTCTTCAGAGAGCAAAGAACAGGCCTAAAAGGGTGAACAAGTGATTCATGAGAATTCAGTTCAACATTTATTAAGCCCCTACTCCATACAATGTATTGTGCGAGGCACTAGGGAGACAAAGATAAATGGGGCCTGGTCTGTGACCTCAAGGAGTTTGTGTAAATAGAAGAAGGCACTGCAGCAGCCTCCAGGGTGCGCTTCAGCGGTAAGAGTTGAGAGCCGTGGGAACAGTACTGAGGCCAGTGACTGCTTCTGACTTGGGAGCAACTCCGTGGATGGTGGCACCCTGCACAGACAAACAGCTTCGTCCACAGTGCTCCCCACCGTCCTCCTCCTCACCACCAGGATGGCCGAGCTCCTGTGCAAAATGTCCTCCCTGCCTTTAACCCTTTCACCTCCAGCCTGTCCTCTCTGCAGCCTGAGGGAGCTTTACATGCCTTTTCATTCTGGTTGCTTTTGCGACGTTATTTTTGTCTTCGATGTTCTGCCATTTTACTACATTACGTCTAAGAGTAGATTCATCTGTACTGTTCATCTGTATAGCTTAGGATGCAGTGTAGTTCTTCCCATTTTGAAATTATCTATTATCTTTTTTATTCTCCCTAATCTGTTCTTTTGGAACTCCTGTTAGAAACCTACCGTCTGATTCTTTCACCTCTCTTTTTCCTCCTCCTTTTCTGACAGTGCTGCATTTTGGGGCACATCCTCAAAAATAAGGAGCTATAAGGAGACTAGTAAACCGTCTGTCGGTTTACTTGTCTCCTTATAGCTGTTTATAACCTGCTCTTTGATACCCCTTCCTTATTTGGGTGTTTAGTTTTTATTTTTAATTTTTAGAAGTTCTGTTTGGAGCTTTTTAAAATCAGCCCATTATTTTTTTTTTTTTTTTACTGTTCTTTTTTCCTGTCCTAGTTTTTCACTATGATTTCTATTCCTTTCACCTCTTCCAGTTATTTTGATTATATTTATTTTATAGCCTTTTTCTGATTGTTCGCTTATTTCTAGTTCTAAGGGTACCAGTTCTCCCATATGAGTCTCTATTGACTTGCCTTTATGGTGGTTCATTTTTTCACATGGTTTGTTCTTTTTTATCGGGAGATTGTCTTAAGCAGGGATTGTGTTCACTGTGAGAGTCCCATATGCCCCGGCTTGTGGATGCATTCTTTCATCGCTTTTGCCTTTATTCTGCAAGGATCCTGGGAGTTCCATAGGTCTTGCCAGTTTGGTGTTAACCTCTTGGCTTAGGATTCCCAGAACCCGGGTAGTGTGCATTCAGCCTCGACACACACGTGCGGTACAGGCTTGGGATCCCGTCCCACAAAGGAGCGCCTCCCCTCTGCGCCATATACAGACATTCCTCTGGGCTGTGAGAAAGGTCTTCCTGGTCCCTGTTCAAAGACCAGCAGCCCTTCCTGGATCCTGGCTTTCTGCAGGGCTCTCAGTTCCAGTTCCCAGCCAGGTCTTCTCCCTCCTGTGGGCATGAAAACCTTAACTCCTATAACTGTATCAAGGCCTCATACTCCCAGCCCTCCTTTGCTATGGTAATGATTATGGCTTTGACTTAGTTTCCTCTTCATTTCAAGTAACTGGGAATTTTCCCTTCATTCTTTCATGCTCAGTCATATATTTAGATTATTCTTTTGGTATATCTTCTCCATCTTTTCTATGTGTTTGTGTTGGGAAAGAGGTCCACATCAGTTCAGTTTTTACCATCTTGTCAGAACTGGAAGTCTAAATAAACTTTTTAAAATGTGAGTCTGATTACTCATTCATTCAACAAGCATACAGAGAGTTTCTGCTGGGTACCAGTACAGAACTAGTCACTGAGGCTGCAGAGCTGAATAAACACTCACGTGGCCCTCAGGGGCTCATAGGCTAGAGGAAGGGACTGGGCACCCGTCACCAGAAGACAGCTCTGTGATTAGACGCTCACCTGCTCCAGCGTACCCCACATTCCATCCTGCCAGACCATCTTGAGTCTGCCGCATGCAAGGTGTCTCTGTGTGACCATGCCATGCCCCGTTTCTAGAACACCACTCTTTCCCACCGCCCGCTCACACCCATCTGGGTAATCTCTACTTCTCCTTCCACTCTCAGCCAAGTATTACTTCTTCTGGGAAGCCATTCCAACCCCTGGCAACCATCACGAAAGGCTGAGGCGTGAGTGCCTTCTCCGCGGTCCTCTGCCTCACCTGTCCGCTTCCGCTTCTGCTTCAGCACTCAGCACAGTGCACGTCAGGCACTGGTTTACTTGTCTCCTACTTCCTCTACGCTGAGTCCTTTTAAGGTCAAGGCCTGTTTTGTTTATTTCAGTACCCCTGGTGCCTAGCCCAGGGGTTGGGGGACCTAATTGAATCCTTTTAGAGAGGGAACCTGGCTACCCAGCCTTTGTCTTTCCAACCTTTGTCTTTTCATTTTTTGTGGGATTATCATGAGGATTAAATTATGCATGACATCAGGGAAAACGGTTTCCTTGGATGGTTTATGCATTCTGAAGAACTAACACATAGAAGAAAGAGACTGCAAACATTTGATTTAATTCTGTAAATATAGTAGTAATTACAGTTACTTACATCACTACCTACCATTTTTTGCCTGATAGGAGGGCATAGTAATAATTATAAAGAGCATTAAATATGCCAAGCAAACTTGCAGAAGCTGAGTATAATTGCAAGGCTACACTTTGTTCACGACCTGTAGAGTTTCTGATCCATGTAGCATAATAGTGATAGGAGCTACCACCTCCTGAATGCCCACAACTCACCAGCACTGGGCTAGGGGCTTACCCAAGTTATTTCTAGTTTCAAAACCATTCAAGACAGATCTTATTTTTATAGTTTTACAGATTTAAAAAAAGTCAAGGAGGTTATATTATTTTCACAGTTTTACAGATTCAATAAAATAAAAACAGAACAAGGCTGAGAGTCAGAGAGGTTAACCTGCCCTAGGTCACACCATGGTCAAGAGCAGAGCCTGAATTTTCCTCTAGTTCTAGCAGATTCCGAAGCCCATTCTGGCCTGCCCCTGTGAAGGAGAGGGACGGGGAAAGGAGGCTGGGCAGGCAGAGTGTCAGCCCACGGTGCTGTTCTCAGGTCCCACAGGGGCGGGCCTGCCTCAGGACCCCTGCCGTGCCCAGTCACCCCTGGGCACAGGGATCCAGAGGGCCAGGGCCGTTTGCCTGAACGGGGCTTCTTGTGGCAGCCACAGCCCACCCCTTGCCCTGCACAGATCCATTTCCGCTTGTGTGGGGAACAACTTCTCTGTGGCTCCCGTGGCCTCTGTTCCTGAGGAAGAGCTTAGAAAGGACATGTTAATGGGACAGACTACCACCTCCATTACTGTAGTGGCACTTGGGGCCCCATCTGGTCCTCCCCCTCCTCTGCTGCCCATTCAGAATTCTTCTCACCTTCAGCCAGCACCTCAGCAGGTCGTGGCAGCTTAGCTGGTGGTGTGACTCAAAACTTCATGGGGAGTTTCTGAGCCCTTGGTTGTCATATCCTTCTCAGGACAGGGTTGACACATATGTCCATGTGTCTGTTCACAGTCGGGCAAGGGAGCACCAGGAGATTCCCTCCCCACCATGATGTGACTCCTCCTCTCATCTGCTGACCCCTGGATACACAGCGCGAAGAATCCTGGCAGTAGCATCACTGGTAGTTCAGAGGGACCCTTGTTGTGTTACCCCTGGCCTGAGCTACCTTGGGTTCCATCACCCGGCTCTGTTACTGCCTCTTCTGCTGTCCTTGGTGGCCTGCAAAGAAGAGCCACTACCAATCTCCTTAGCAATGCCGGTGTTCCTCTCACCAGCACACTTCTGGTGAGCCTGGTGAAGGGGGTGTCCTGTGGGCCCTCCCACAGTCCATAGGCCTCTGCTAGGTCTTCTGGACCCAGCAGACCCCTTCCCTCAGCCTCTTTCTTCCTTCCCCATCTGTCTGCCAGGGCAACTCACGCCCTTCCACTTTGCTCAGCCTTAGCTGTCACTGTCTGCAGGCCTCTAAGGACCATTCCAGCAGCGAGTTTGCCCCGTCCCCTAGGGTCTTTGAAAGGGTGCTGAATCCCACATCCCAAGAAAATACACCCAAATCAGTGAATTCTTGCTCATCTCATTGCCTGGCCCCTTTGATGAAGGCCCTCAAATCCTGCTAGCTCATCCTTCCCACTCTTGGTATATAATCTCTTTCTGCCTTATCAGGCCCAGCACATCCCCAGCCCCATTTCCCTGGCATTTAAACCTAGTTACGGGCCTTGAAGCCCCAGAAATGAGGTGGGGGATGCAGGGTGGGCCCCCTGCATGTCTTGCAGCACAGGATATCGCTAGCCTTCCGCAGGGAGTGTGGGCCACCTTTCTGTAAGCTGCCTCTGTAAGAGGCCCTCTGGCTCTCCGGCTTAGCCTGCAGCTGCTGGTTGAGGGCCCTCAGCCTGTCATCGTCCTCCTGCTGGGGACCGTGTGCCTCACTTCATGGTCCTGGTAGACGCTGCACCTCCCGGGCTCTCAAATGCTTGAATCAACACGGTAGAGCAAAGGCTTTTTCCCAGGTCACCACTGGTGAGTCTTTGAGCAGCTGGGCCACTACTTTGTGCCAGGGACTCTCCATGCCCCACATTTGACTCAGAAGAGTGTCGTCTCTGCCCACTGAGTAGTAAGCGAGCCAGGACCCAAACTCCATCTCTTTGCCTCTCTCTCAGACCGAGTCCAGTACCACTGTGTTAACACATCAGGTCTGCTGAGAAGCAGATGCCAGGACAGGATTAGAAGGGGAGAGAAGAGGAGAAGGCAGGAAGAGAGTCTTCAGATCTTGACACAAGCTCAGCCCCTGTGGAGGAGGGCGTAGGAGGAAGACTGGGTAGGAAGAGTCTTGGGCTGCAGCCCAGTTTTAAGAACAGCCAGACTGATGGGAAGTCCTGGAACCAAAGTCACCTGCTGGAGGAGCCTCACATCCTGCAGGTCCTTCGAGTGCTTAGTCACCGGCTGGGAGCAGCCCTCGGGAAGTGTGGCCTTGGTGTCAGTGCAGCGGTGGGTCAGGGGCTGCGGCTGGGCCACCAGGCAGTGTACGCTCCTGTGGTGGGAGAGCTGAGAGGCGCCTTTTCTCGGCCACTGCACTCGGGCAGGAGACAGAGCAGGGCTCCTGGATAAAGCCCTGCATTTAATTCGTTTCCTCCTCTGCTTTGTTCTTGTCCTCTTCCTTCACCTGAATAAGCAGATGGAATATTTCCCAGCAGCCCTGACAACTGCAAACCAACACTAACACTTCCCAGTGTTCCCAGTACTTTGGAAATGACACTCTGTGCCTGCAGCTTGGACCTGATGCCAGTTCCTCAGGCTAAGGAGTGGTGTTACCTGAGAGCCTCCAGACCTCCCGCTGACACTGCCAGGTTAGAATGAAGAATGCCTTCCTTGTTCCTGGTGAAGCCCTTGGTTAGGAGAAAGGAGAGCTGGAAATCAAGGGGGAGGAGGAGGGGTTTTGGGGAAATTGGAGGCAACTCAGCCAGAGAAAGGTGCCAGAAGTGACCTCATGGGAGCAAGCCGGCAGCCGCAGTGGGCGTCTTGGAGTCGGCCGCTGGCGGTGCAGGTGGGAGCTCGCTGTTTTCCACCGCAGCCTTTAGTGTCGGGCTTTGGTGTGATGCAGACATGACTCCTGCTTAAGCTGCTGGAATCAAGATGGTGATCAGTGAGGGATGTGCTTCTCCACTTCCACACCGTGCAGAGAGACGGTGGGGGGCTCCTGTTCCCTCCCACCACCTCACTCCATGCAGCAACAATAGTGATGTCCTGGGTGCCAAAATGCAGTGTTTCATTTGACCTGAGTTTTCCCTATAGAAAGGGAAGGGGGGGAGTATGAACACTCCCACTTATAGAAAGGGAGGCCAGTTCCCCTAGTGGTGCCCTGCCCCAGGTCAAGCTGTAAACCAGAGGTAGAGCCAGCAGGCTTCTCCCTGGGATACTGCCTCAGCCATGTGATACACGGCAGGGGTGGGGCCTGGAACAGCTACACAGAGTGATGCTGAACTTTCCTGTGGGTCCTGGGCAGGGAGGGCAGCAAGGCCTGGGTCAGCGAGACTGCCTTCTGTGTAGCTTACATTACCATTGGGTTACAGTCACCCAGTCTCACACAAATGTAATGCAGCCCACAGGTAGCCAGGGCAGGGAAGCTCTTACTCAGCTGCGTTGAGTCAGCGCCCTTTCCCTACGTCTTGGGAGAATGGGGGAGTGGGGGGGTGGGTGGGGTGGAGCCTGAAGTCATGCTGTAAAGCACTGAATTGTCTCATCAGAGGTTTCCTATGCTACTGGGCCAGGGTGCTCAGCCCCTGATAGAAATTGCTAGCCCCTCGGCTCCTGCTGGCATTCTAAGGGCAGAACTGATCAGAGTGAGGAAATGTGGAAGCCAGCGGCAGTGGGGAGATTGTACTGGGCAGAGGCCAGATGCAGACACGTCATGCACACTGGTCCATGTCTCAGCGCGTAGTGTGACTTAATATCCACTCCACTATTTTCTTCCGTAGTCCACACCCTGGAAAATAGATTCTTACCTAAACTCACTTTGTAAAACTTATTTTTGAACTATGACATGCATAGAGGAAAGTGCACAAGTCATGTGCATCTAGTTCAAAGAGTATTAGCAAACAAACACACCCATGTAACTATCACCCAGATCAAGAAATAGAACATTTCAACACCCCAGGAGCTTCCAGCATACCCCTCTCTCCTCCAGAAAGGAATCCACCATCATTACTTCTAAAACTGTAGATTAGTTTTGCCTGGCTTTGAACTTCATATAAACGGAATCATTCAGTGTCTTCTCTTTTGTGTCTGACTTTCTTCTTTCGGCATTATGTTTGTGAGAATTCATCTTTGTTGCTGCATATAGTTCTAATTCATTCATTTTGATTGCTATAAGTCTTCCTTTGTATGAATACATTGTAATTTATCCAATCTGCATTAATTCAGTCAACATTTGAGTTGTTTCCAATTTGAGGTTGTTATAAATAATTCTGCTTATACGTGTCTTTTGGTGCACACATGCACATATCTCTTTTGAGTGTATACCTAGGAGTGAAATTACTAACTCAGAGAAAATACCCACTTTAGTGGATACTGCCAAATGATTTTCCTAAGTGGTTGTAACAGTTTAACACTCCTGCCAGCAACATATGAGATTTCATATATTTATTGGCCATTCAGTAGAATGCCTTTTCAAATTTTGTGCCCATTATTCTTCTAGGTTTTCCGTTTTTCTTGTTGACTTATAGTTCTCTCTATTCTGGGTATGAGTCCTTTGTTGGTTATACATGTTGCAGATATCTTCTTCTACTCAGTAGCTTGCCTTTTTACTCTCTTTGGTGGTGTTTAAATGAACAGAAATTCTTCATTTCAATGTAGTTCAGTGTATCAGTTTTTTTCTTTATGGTTAATTCTTCTTATATCCCATTTAAGAAAATTATATAAACGTCATGAAGACATGTTTGGTATTAGAGTTCTCCAAGAAACAGAACCAGTAGGATATATATATATATATATATATATATATATATATATATATATTTGTATATATATAAAAGGAGATTTATTATGAGGGATTGGCTCATGTGATTATGGAGGCTGAGAAGTCCCATGATCTGCTGTCTGGTAAGCTGGAGAACCAGGAAAGTCAATGGTACCTCCCAGTCTGCGGTCTGAAGGCCTGAGAACCAGGAAAGTCAATGGTAACTCCCAGTCTGCCAGGAGGAGAAGATAAGACGAGAGGTCAAGCAGTGAGAGGAAAAACTCCCTCCTCACCCTTTGGTTCTATTCAGGCCTCCCACACTGGGGAGGGCAATCTACTTTATCCAATTCAAGTGCTCACAGACATCCAGAAACACCCTCACAGACACAGTCAGAAATAATGTTTAATCTGGGCACTCTGTGGCCCGTCCAGTGGACACAGGCAATTAGCCATCAAAATGTTCTTACATTGTCTTCTAGAAGATATCTTCTACCTTTTCTATTTTAGACCATAATCTACTCAGAAATGATTTTTGAATATAGTACAGCAAGTTTCATTGTTTTTCCGCACAGACATCTAATCGACCCAGCATCATTCCTGCTGCTCCACAGGGCCACCTTTGTCAAAATGAAGGGTCTATATCCACATGGATCTGTGTCTGCACTCTATTCTGTTTCACTGATCTGCATGTCTCTTCTTGTGCCAATACCACACTGTCTTAATCATTGTACCTTTATTATAAGTCTTGATATTCAGTAGAGTTAGACTTTTCCACCTTGCTGCTCCTCAATAAAGGGCACCTAGCCTATTCTTGGCCCTTTCCATTTCCATGTAAATTTCAGAATCAGATTGTCAGTTGCCACACACATGCACACAAACTTGCTGGGATTTACACTGAGATTGCTTTGGATCTGTAAATCAAGTTGGGAAAAAATTAACCCTTTTACGATTGTCTTCTACTCCACAAACATGGTGTATCCCACTCTTTATTTAGGTCTTCGTTAATTTTTCTCAGTAACGTTTCATAAATTTTTATGCAGTGGTCTTCTTGATTATCTCTCATTAGATTTACTCCTAGGTATTTAATATTTGTGATACTATTTAAAATGGTATTTATAAATTTTCTTTTCTCTTTGTTGCTGATATATGGAAAGACAGTTATTTTTATTGACCCTGTATCCAGTGACCTTGCTAAATTTATTAAATTCAAATAATTCATCTGTAGATTTTTTCTGATTTTCTCTGTACCCAGTTTTACTTTTTCCTTTCCAGTATCACACCATTTGTTTCTTTTTCTTGCCTCATAGTGCTATACAGTATTTAATGGAAGTGATGATAGCAGGCGTCCATGTCTTGTTTTTGATCTCAGAGAAAAGGGTTTTTACCACAAACTCACTTTTAAATTATGAAAACTTACACTAAAATTCCCTTTTGTATACATTTGATTTTACTTTTCCCCAAGTTGATCTTTCAATTCGAAGGTACTTTTAAGTTTGAAATGTGGCAGTGGTGGTTTTTGTACGTTAAGAGGTAGGCAAATGGAATATCACAAGACTGTAACTCCTTATTTTAACATTGTGAGGAAGACTTTGCCTTGTCCGTTTTACAGACGGATCACGTGGCTGATACAGCTGAGCAGGGATTGTAACAGGTGGTGTCGGACCCAAAGCCCAGGCTGTTCTTACTACTCCCCGATTCCCTGGTAGAATATTGAATGTGTAACCCCCAAGGTCACAAAAAAATACCACATTTGTCATAGGTTTCCAAGAGGAGAGTTGTTAAGCTACTTCACAGGTACATTGAACATCTTTTCCTTTTCCCTCCCCCAGACCTCCTTATATCACTGTCGTCTGCACATCCGCCTTTCTCTGACTTCCATTGTCATGGAAGCAAACTGGGGCAGCCAAGTCTCATGCTGAAAGGAGCCCTCCCTGCCTGCCTGTGCAGCTGCACCTGCAGCTCTCCTCAGCCACCTGGCTGAGCCACCCACCAGGCTAGGTACAGCGCCTTCCCTGGCCTCTGCTGCCATTTGGGCTTTTCTCTGATGCCAGGGAGGTGGGCGGTGAGGATTGAGGGCTTTCCTTCTGGTCAGGCTGCTTGGGTTGTTGGGTAGGACTGTGTGTTTTTAAGCCCTCAGCTGTCCCAATTTGAGGATTATGAACCCTATGCAGACACACAGAATCTTTCTCTGCTGAGGTTTGGAGAGAGGAAGGAAGAGTGCAAGGAGGCTAGAGACCCAAACCCAAACAGGCCCTGGGGCTGGCAGGGGTTTCCTGGGCCCGAGCCATGATGTGAGAGTGTCCCTTCCTGCAGCCCAAATAACTACCCAAGGATGACCCAAGACAGAGAATTCTAGGCCACCAGGAACTCTCGAAACGAAATACTTTGCAACTCTCAAAGACCTTATAAAAGAGAGTTCCCTTGGTTGATTTAACACAGGGCTACATTAAGCAAACCGCGTTTTTTTCCTTCTCGTTAAATTTCCTTTGTACAGCTTTGCCGTTCCCTTTACTCATCTTTTTGTGATGGACTTCAATTCTGTCCATTCTAGGAACCTCCTAGGGCTGCAGCAATCCAGTGTGACTTGGAATCCTTCAGTAGTTTTTTTCCAAATGCTCTTTGAGCATATGGTGACATGATTTGACCAGTGAGAGAGGATGGGGAAAATTAGCATTTTTGTTTTCTCTGTACCTCTCTCTATCTGCCATATATATACCTTTTTCAGAATTCCCTGGCACGATCTATGTCTTTTCTGCCACTCTGGGTATTTGTCCATCCACAGATTCCCATCCCAGAGGAAAGACTGCTCTTTGGCCCCTAAGGCTAACCTTTCTAAGTTGATGGCTCAGCTGTTTAGTTTTTAAACCCAAGGAGGGCTGTCCCTTTCCAAGACTTTGAGGAGTGCTAGAAGCTGGTGGTATTCAGGCCAGTCCCATTTGATGAGCAGGCCCACTCAGCTCCTGGCAAGAGCTGCCTGCCGGTGGGCTGCACCAGCCTCTAGGGCATGTTCAGATACTTGAAGTAGCAAATGCCTCTGCCGTAAGCACCCTCTCTTGGGTAGCTGGAAGTCAGAGCCCAGGCCCAGGCCACAGAGGCCTGAGATACTCTGAGGGAGGTTAGCCCATACAGGAAATGGGCCACAGGATTGCATGTTGGCTCTAAGCCTGAAGAAAGGTGCCCATGGCTGTCACCTCCTGCAGCTGCCTGGCAGGTAACCAGAACGTGCCTGGCTCTCTAGCTTTTGGCTGTGCTCTCTGTGGGGAAGTGTTTCTGATCTGTCTTCACTGCCACTCCCCGACTCTCTGGGGCATTGTGGCTTTTTCTTGGTGGTTGGGCAGGAAGCCTCCAGAGCCTGAGGGGGTTGCTGTGCTTGATGACAAAGGCCATCAGTGGATATAAATCACTTAGGTATAAATCACTTTATTTATTGAAGAGGAATTGAACACGATTACTCTCCCTTCTGAGCACACTTCTCCAAAGGTGGGCACTCAGGTGGGCAGAGACCTCACAGAGTGACCAGAGCAAGTGCCCAGCTCATGCCCGTTGAGTCAAGCAAAACGCAAGTGGCCAACTTATGCAGCTGCTCTGAAAACCCAACCCAGCAAAGCCTAGCTGAGATGCAGAGCACACAGCGCGCCGCTGACTGCAAGCTGCCCCGGGCCAGCCCCGCGTGACCCAACGACCCAGGGACGTGCCAGGGGCTGCTGGGCCAGGCTCCAAGGTTGAGGATGAGTGAGACACGGTGTCTGCCTTCCAAGCCCAGGAGTGGGCCGGTGTGGCAGAGGACGTGGCTCGTTTCCTGGGGTCGATGAGGACCTCGCCCCCATCACCCTGTAACTGAAGGGCCGTGGGGAGCGCTCAGAAGCAGGGCCCACCAAGGCAGCAGCACTGCACTCGCCCGGCACCATTCCTCTCCTGGGTGTCCTCTCGATGGTGTCTCCCTCAGTGGTGGGCCAGCTGTGATCTTCTCTAAACACCTTCGTGTTTGAGCTCTCTGGAACTTCACAGAAGGAATTGCTCTTGTTTTAATTTATGGACCTATTTTTTGCTTTAATGGTGTCCACTGGACATCATGTAGCCCTTTTTAATAATTTAGGATTATTCACAATGTTTATATGGTGATACAAAAGCATTTTCCTTAGGCTCTACTGCGCTCTGCGGCTTTGCCTCTGCACTAAATACTCCCACGGTGCCGTGTGCTTTCACTCGACTTTACTGAGGCCCTGCCCCAACCGTCTTTGTGTCCACCTTTACAGTCAGGGCCCGTTGTCACTTCTCTGCTGCTGTCCAGGAGACACCAGTAGCACCTCTCAGCCTGCTGTGAGCATGAGGCGCCATGGAGGTATGGAATCAGCCAGGAAGCCGAGTCTAGTAGTCAGAATTGTCGATCAAGAAGAGGAAAGGGTCTGAGTGAGGAGCGAAGGGGGGACTTCCCTGTGAGTCACACTCGACTCCTGGCTCCGGCACCTGTGTTGGCCACCAAGGCTTTGTCTGTTGGTTGTTTCCTGGTTCTGCCCCATGTATCGGACACTCAAGATTGAGTATGTGGTTGAGTTTTAGATAAGTGAGATGGTGGTGTACTTTTTAAATCAACTTGAACTGAATTGTTCAGTGCATTTGTCATGTTGGGAAGTTCTTCCTTAGTTCTAACAGCCCTCTAGTTTCATCTCAGTCTGTTTCCTCTCATTAGTCTTCAGTGCAGATGAAAGACCAGTTAGCTGGTCACCATCTTTTGTGTCCTAAATATTCTAGGAAACCGTCAGATTCTTCAGTGTTCTGCTGTTGAAGCTGAAGGAAGCCTTCACTCCTCTCGGCTTTCTCCTGGTGTATTTTCCAACTGTTAGACTCATCAAACCTAACTCTTACATGGCCTGTGTGACCCTTTGCCTCCTCAGAAACACCAGTACTTTGCTGTGTGTCCTGTGAGGCAGGCTCCACCTTAGGCTTCATGACCCATGAACTCCTTGCAGTAGAATGGAGGAGGTTTTGTGGGTAGAGTGTGTGAAGGAATCCGTGTAAAACCACTTTCCTCAGATCCTCTGAGGGATCCATCGCCCAAAGCGATGAGAACATTGCTGTGGGAACTCAGTAAGTAAATGCCGGAGCAAAGAGCCAGTCTGTGACTAAGAAAATTCTCATGGGGAGGTAGGGGAGTGAGTATGTGTTTACCTCCTGACTCCCTAGGCCCAAGGGCTGGGACAGTGTCTCTGCCCCAGCCCCTAGCGCAATGCCTGGAACGCTGCAGATGCCCAGCAAGGGCTGAGTGAACGTCTCCAGGGCGTAGGCTGCATTTGTTCTTTTCCCCCTTCATGTTCTGTGTTCTAGCATTCTTCAGTATTCTAATGACACCAGACTCTTGTCACCTTAAGGTTTTTATAATAATAATTACTAATATTTATGGAATGCTTAGCAACCTGCCGGGCCCTGAGATGAGAGCTTTACGTAATGTGTCTCATTTAATCCTCACCCTGCGGGGTGGGAAGTGGAGGTTGGGGAGGTTAGCCGTCCAGGTTACACAGGCCGTGTATGGTGGACCCCCCCACCTTCCCTCTTGACTTCAACAAGCAAGAGCACGAGAGGTTGCTGCTGCCCACTATGCTTTGTTACAAAGCGAAGCTGCCCATCCACAGGGAGAAGCCTGCCCTCCTGTGCGTCCTTCCCATCCAGGCCAGACCAGGTCTCCATAGAGGCCTGAGGCCAGCGCTGGTCAGAGCCCTGATAAAGCTGAGCTCATGCCGGGGAACCACAGGAATCTTCAGGAAGCCCTTATATATTCAGAGTTGCGTTACTTGCCAGATGGATCATTTCCCACTGCCAAACTTAGAAAGTGACCCCTCGGAAATTCCTCAGTGTGGAAGGAAGGGCCCTGAGGACGTCTGCCCACGTGCCTCATGGGCAGAGGATGCATTTGCCAGTTGTTTCCTAGCCCAGATCTAGACACCTTTCCTTTGCTTGTCTAGCAAACTGTTGGACACCTGCTAGTGCCAGCTACTGGGCAATGAGAAAGATCTTCCCCCCCCGAAGCGCACAGCCCGCAGAGGAAGACAGTTGTGTAAGGTAACATTCACAGGTGGTGACGAAGGCCATGGTGGAGGTATGCGCCCAGTCTCTGCGTGCAGTTGGCAGTGGACACCGCCCCGAGCTGTGCACTGCCTGTAAGGTGAAACCAGCACCCAAGTCTTTGTGTTGTTGCAGAATGACCAGATGGCAGTAATTCTGCAACACCCAAATGTGACCTGTGAGGAACTGGGCTTGAATTTCACAAAGATTTGCTGGGAAATGGACTGGCATAGACACCTCTAGCCAGGGAGCACGGTCTCTCTCTCCACAGTGGCTATGGGAGGACGGCCACAGCCAGGCGACCGCACAGGGCCCTGCAGGGCACTGGGCAGGGCCTCCTCCCAGGTGGGGACAGCTGGGCTGAGGCCTCTGCCAGGAAGAGCAGTTCTCACCCTGAGGGAAGCCTGGATGGAACGGGCCGGTCCTCCCAGTCACGATGGCTGCCCAGGCCTGGCCTGAGCTACCTGTGACGAAGCTCCCAGAGGCCATTGCTGATGCAGAAATCTGGTCAGCTTCCCAGGTGCCTAGAGAACCGTTTTAGAGCATCTCTAGGTCCTGGAAAAGCAGGGCTCCCTCTGCATCCCAGGCTGCCCTAAAAGATGGACTTGGCCTGCAGAGCGGCAGCTCAGGAAAGTAGAACCGTGGGCTCCAGTCAGGCTTTGACATCCACTGGCCTTGCCGTCTGACTTACCATCAACCCAGCCTAATCCAGGTTGTTCTGGCCTTGGATCTAAGGTGGAGTTGAGGGTGGCACCTGGAAAGGGCTGAATTCTTCACACAGCCTGTATCTGAGAGCTTCCATCAGTCCAGAGATGCAGGGGTAGAGGTGGGGATGAAAACCAGCAGTCTCCTTGCTCGCCCCTGCCACCCCTCCCAGTGTGCGGAGGGAGAGCCGGTGCGCCCTGGAGGTTGGCTGTGTGTGTGTCTAGGCAGGGACATGACGATGTTGGGGAAGCCCAGAGGCTCTGGATGGGAACAAATCCATTTAAACCACTCTGAACCTGGTTCATAAAACTGTGGGTCAATATTTTAAGAGTCACATAACTAACGAAGAGCTCTGCCAGACTCAACATACCGCATCCCAGTGGGTGATAAGACAAGCGTTAGTTCAATGGAAACAGCCCAGGAGAAGAAAGATTTTTTTTTTTAATCTGCTAGTTTTCATATTTAGAGTGAGGTGGGCTGCTCTGGACAAGAGTATTCATTTATCAGGTGACCAACAAATGAGCCCCAGCCATACTGTCACCCTGTGTTGGATCTAAGTGATGACTATCTACAGGTAAGGAAGAATTTCATTAGAGCAAATCAGCAGGTCCCATCAGGCTGGCAGAAGCTGACTTAGGTTCTGTCTCTTGAGTTCACATGCCTGCCTTCCAGCAGGGAACAGCTGAAGGGAAGCTGCAGGAACCCCACTCCTAGGCCCTTCTCCTGGGGGTCTCTGCTTCCACCCCCCAGAACAGTCCTCCTTCCCTCTTTTCTGTGGAGCACCAAGCAAATCATGTCTCTGAAGTGCCTCGTTCATTCCCCAAACAGGCATTTGACATTGCAGCTCTTGGCCTGTCTAAGCCAGGTTGAACAGCACCTACACGTGCCCCTGGCCCTGGGACACAGAGGTAGACAAGGCCTGGTCCCCAGACAGGAAAACTGGCCTCAAAAGAGACGGTCGCAATCCAACAATGAGTTCTGGGGCTAGAATCAGCCCAGAGGACCATGGGCCAAGAAGGGTGATGCCTGAACTGAGCCTTGAAAACTCAGCTGTGACTGAGTGGAGGCAGGCTAGGGGTGGCAGGTGGAGGGAGCAGCCTGGAAGCCCCAGGGGGGTCCTAGGAAGTGTGGGTGCACGTCACCCAAGAGGAGGCCCAGAGAGAGATACCAGTTTCCTCATGGCTGCCGGGGGAGCTGGGCTGAGGCCAGCAGCAGGTCAGTGAGACGTGCAGGGGCCGAGGGAGCTGCAGCCTTTGATGCAAGAAGCCAACCCACCCTTAGCCCAGCCCCTCTGAGGGCCCTTTACACAGTCAGGGGCTGGGCAGTTCTAACAGTATGGAACTCACCAGGGGAAACAAAAAGGACCAGAATTCTTTACCCAGCTCAGAGTTCAGTGAGAAAACACCCTCTTGGGGCAGACTAGAAAGGCTTATGTGAGGCTTGCCGAGGTGTCTCGGCAGCTCCTAGGGCAGGCTTCCAGACCAAGATGTCTAAGGGTCGAGCTGGCCATGGCCCCGAGCACGACTCTCCTCGCCCTTCTGACCCACTGGGCTAGCATGTTTCCATAGGTGGAACAGGAGTAACGTTCACCAAAAAGAGGTCCACAGATGAAAGAGACAGAACCTTCAAGTCTTTAGCCGGCGACAGGAGAACTAGAGCAGTAAAGGCAAATGTGCTCAGCCCCTGTGCTCGTCCCAGGGGCAACACCGAGACACAGAAGGAGGCCAGAGCCCCAAAGGCAGATGGGAGGAAGCGTTCACATGGGGAGGTGGCGGTGTAGGGGTAAGTCCTATTCCTGTCCTCTTGTCCGCCGAGCAGGAGACAGGCAGAGGTAAACCAAGGGCTAAAAATAAGACCTCCAAGGTTACAGAAATGTCCCAGCCCAGCCAGGCCTGGAGGTGGGCTTGCGTGTTTGCTGGCCCAGTATGGCCAGCCTCAGACATGGGGGCAGGGGGCCTTGGGGAAAGGCGCTGTCCCCCTGAGGTTGCTGGGAAGGTGGCACGCCAGGTCGAGGTGAGTGACCTCGGCTCCTCAGCTGCTGCAGCCCTTGCTGAGGGCGACCAGCCCTTGCCAGGTAGGCCTGGCAGCCCCTCTCATCACAAGTTAGGGGTAGAGGACAGACTTCAGAGTCAAAAAGCCCAGTCTCCAGACCACGGCCCTGCCACACGCTGGCTCTGTAGTCTACATGGTCACCATCCTTGGCCTTTCAGACACTCGGTTTCCCTGTGTGCAGATTAGGCCTGACACGCCCCTTGCCGTGCAAGGTTTTGTGAGGATTCGATGAAATCACGTGCCCAGCCTGAGACCAGCAGTGGTTCCTATTTCCCTGCAGCCTTTAGTGGTCGTACAGCTGGGGCGGCGGCCCTGCCTAAGGAGAGGTGCTCCCCAGCGGCCGTGAGGCCAAGACTGTCTCGGAGGTGAGCGAAGCATGCTCTAACGTGCAAAAGCAGAGGAGCTTGAGTTCCCAAGGACACGCGTCCCGTCCTCTCTCATCTAGCTGCCTCTTGTAGCGTGTGTCTGCGCGCGCGTGTGGGCGGGGGGGGGGGGGGGGGAGAGAGAACCCGTGCATTCCGCAACACCCTTATCTCTCGAATATTCTTGTACCTAAAGCCTAGTTTCTAAATCACAGTTGATCTCTCCCAGTGTCAGTGATGACCCACTGCGCTGGCCCCCACTGCGCTTGCCCAGGCTCTGTCCATTATCCAGGGCCGCCGAACCGGCCCCCACTTTTGGGCAGGGGCCTGAGAGGGACGCCAGCCAGGGAGTCCACCTCGGGCAGATAAGCCACTGGGGGCACCACAGCGGCTCCCAGGGGTGGCGGGGCTTCTGCGCGTCTTGGCCGTACCTCCTCTGGTCAGCGGTTCTAATTCCAGTTGGACAGCAGCTGGAAGTGGAGAAAGGCATGTGTGTCGACACCGTGGTGGAGCCAGCAAGCCCTAATTACCCAGCTCTTCAAGGCCACACGGCACGAACTGCCGCCTGGTTCTGCTTAGGGGGAGTTTTCTGCCACGAGCGCGCAGGTCTGCCCGGTGCCTCGGAGAGCAGAGCCCTGAACCTTGGGAAGGGAGCGAGGCTTCTCTAGCTTCTTGACGCTGACAAAGCGCTTTCTGCCTGTCAACCCGGCTCCCGGCAAGCCCCCTCCCCGCTCCCTACCGCAGCTACTGGGCCTCCCTTTGGCAGGGCCCGAGGGCCGCTCTGAACTGGAGCCTCTGGAGACGTCCTTTGAGGTAGAAAAACAAGCGGCTGAAACGTGCCTCCTCACTGCAGCTGGGCCCCGCCCGCTGAACCTATAGAAAGGCCCTGGAGTGGATTCAGCCTCCCAGAAGAGGAAACCTGGCTCCGGCTTCACCCGCAGGGCCTGTTATGTCTGGCTCCAGAGGCCTTCTCCTCTGGGGTTTTCCACGCCTGTGAACTCGGCCCCATTCATTTCCCTGTGGTTTCATGGGAATGTCCAAAACGCTCAGCAGGTTGCAGCGAGCCCAGGAGGAGAGGGGTCAGCGCGAGGCCCGGGCGGCGGCCAGAGCACCCTCCACTCGGGCCTGCAGCGGGGTGCGCGCCGGCTGTGGATGGGCGCCCTTCCGTCAGTCTGCTGCATTTCCTTTGGTGCTCCCCCAACCTACCCACCCACCCGGGAGACTGCCTGCGGCTCCCTCCCTCCAGGCCACCCCTTTCCGGCTCCGGGCTCCGGCTCCACCCTGGCCTGGGAGAGAGCTGCACCGTGCTCCCTTCCCATCCCCAGCAGCTTCCACTTTAGTGCTCATCCGGCCGCTGACTTCCCATCTCACCGGCTCCTGGGCCCTTGCGTTTTCCACCACACTACACTCAATTAGGGGCTGCGGGGAGAGCAGCGGGGGGCCCCTTGAGGGTGGCCAGGGCCTCCGCTCCCACTGGCTGCTTAGCCGCAGAGAAGGGGCCACGCTCGGGCGCACAGCCCTTGTGAGAGGCCCGGCGGCTGCCTTCACGGCCAATGCGAAGCCCAAGGGCTCCTGGCCCACAGTGAGGATGTGCCCAAGTGGGGAAAATTTAGTCTTCAGAAGAAATGAATTTGAAACTGGCTGGGAGCAATTGTTATCAAATTTCCAAGTTAGCAGTTTTCACCGAGAGCTAATTGAACTCTCTCTGTAAGCGGCCTAATTCCATTTGCATGAGATTCCCGCAGAGTTGCGAGGAGTGCCCTGGTGGCTGAGGGCAGAAGAGGCTGTTCTCGTCTCTCAGTTGGTTTTGATCTTTGAAAATGGATGCATTTTCAGGTTTGGGCGGCAGCCGTGCCACTCTGCCCCGGCTGCCCGGCTCCCCAGTCACTTCCAAAGCCACGTTCTGAGTGTTCTGGGTATGGAAGGGGTGGGTGAGTTTCTCGTCTGGTTAGCCTGGTAAAATGGATCTGGAGACGGAACATCCTTGGAGGCTCAGCCACTCTGGCCAGGCAGGGTTGAGAGTGTAGGTGCAGAGGAGTGGAGAGGCCGAGGGCCGGGGCCCTGCCTGTCGGCACCACGCTGGGCTGAGACCCCCGCCGCTGGTGCCAGCCTCATCCGTCGTCTCTGGGAGTTCTGTGGGAGCGCAGCGTAGCCCGCTTGGCTTGGCCAGCCCAGCGCTGACCTCAGTCTGGACTGTGCCTGCCCCAACCCTGGGTCAGCCCACGGAGGCGGCCCTGTCCCTAGGCTGTATTCAGGGGGCCTCTCTTGACCTGACGGGTATGGACCCTTCTCTTCTCTCCTGTGCCCAGTGGACTTGAGAAGACGGTTTTAGGGCCAGTGCCTCGGGTGATGCTCCGCGGTTCCCTGGGTGCTCGTCACGCACGGTCTCCCCTGGGGTCCTCCTCCAGCAGAGCGAGGCCCAGACAAGCCTCCTCCTCTCCACCCAAACCTCTTGGGCCAGCCTCCCCTGCTGGGAGCTCACGGCTGCGAGGATGCATAGCCTCTTCCCTGGGTAGCCACTTCCTGCTGGATGGTTGGTTGGTCTGGTACTGACCCCCAGGTTCTTTCCCATTAGCTCCTTAGCCTCTGAAAACATATTCAGATCTTTTGGAAACTTGAAACAGCAATCAGAAAACAGTACAGAGGCCCTTCTCACCCTCTCTTCAAACTATTATCTCTTTCACCAACAAATGTATTGAGAGGAGTCCACACGGGACCGCCTCCCTCACCCTTGAATCTTTGGTCTTCGGAATCAACTTCCCCACCCTCAGGGCCATGGCCACGGGCTCCTCCTTGCTGAGCCCGGCGGCCCTCTCCAAGGCCCTCCTCCTCCTCAGCTCAGGGTCTGCACGGGGGACAACTGCCCAGCTGGAACTGGTTCCCTCTTCTCAGGCCATGTGGACTTCTGGGCCACCTCGTCACCCTCTGAGGTCCCTCCCCTCCGCCCCTCTGTGTCCCGTGACCATCTCGCCCACTCCCAGAGCCTCACCTTGCGTGTAGCTCCGAACTCGGGCCTGCCCTGGCCTTTCTTGCTGCCTCTGGCTGCGGCCTGCAAGCCCTCAGATTCGTCACCTACCTCCTGACTGCTCCGGGCCTCTGGTCCCTGTGCCCCACTGCACCGTGTTCTCCCCTTTCATGGCCGTCCTCATTCAGCAGCCTCCCCCAGCTCCCCCGCGAAGCCCCCATCCTGGAGTCTGGCTCCCCAGGCCCCGGAGGGCCGTCTCCGCCCTCACCTCCTAGCCCTCCTCCCTCTTCCCTTGATTCCTTATTTTCCGAATATGGCTGATGCATGTTTTTCCCTCGTCCACACCTTTACTCTTTCATCCCTTTCATGTGAAGTGTTTCCCTCCTCTTGGCCGTCTCCTGAAATTGGTTTTATATTTGTGGGTGTATCTCCCCACCACGAGGCTGGGGGCTCCTGGAGGGCAGGCCAAGGCTTCCTGGTGGCAGCAGGGCCCGGGACATGGCAGAGGCAGCAGGGCGTCGAGGTCACACAAACTGGTGGTGAACCCAGCTGCTGGTTACGAGATGTGGGACTTGGGCCTGATCACCTTTGCTTTTTGCACCTTAAGCTTCCCCACACATTAGAAAGGGGTGAAAGCACCTCCCAGGCTGCAGGAGGATTTAATGGGCCACACCCAGGCTGTCGCCTGTCCTCTGTCGCAGGTGCTTGATAGATGTCTCTTCCCTCTCTCCCTGCACCCACCCACAGCAGCAGCTCCTAAAAGGTTTGAGGGTGAGTAGGTGAACAAACGAATGAATGGCTGTAGGGGGGTTGGGTAAAATGACAAATGCCACCAGCTTGCTGTGAGTGGGGACAGGTGTTCTGTAGACTTGGGGGATGGGCAAAGAGCAAGGGAAGGCTGTAGCTTCTTCCTCGGTGCTTGGGAATGATGTCAGCTTCTTAGGCAGAGCTTTATGTTTTCAACAACCTCTAGCAGCAAGTGTTAGGGGTCAGAAGTATATACGTGAGGACTGTGCCCACGCAGAAAAGGGGCTTTGTGGCAGGGCCCCGCCCCTCTCAACTTCTGAGTGTGCACCATCCTGGGAGTCCTTCATCGTGCACAGATTTATTGAGCGTCTGCACTGTGCCAGGCCTCGCACTGGGCCCAGGGTAGGCGGCACTGGGTGGGGAGGGGAGATACAGCCTACGATCAAAGGGCTGATCACAGCAGTGTGGACTAAGTGCTGTGATGGGATAGGAAAGGGATGCCCAGGAAGCACATAGGAGCCAGGTGGGCACCTCATGCTGCCTCCCCAGAGGAAGGGACATCTGAGAAAAAGAGATGGGGGGAGAATGGTGTACGATTCCAGGCTAAGGGAACAGCAGTGCAAATGGACAGAAGCGAGAAAGAGCCCCAAGAATTCAATATGGGGACTTCCCTGGTGGTCCAGTGGTTAAGAATCCGCCTTCCAATGCCGGGGACGAAGGTTTGATCCCTGGTCGGGGAACTAAGATCCCATACGCCGTGGGGCAACTAAACCCGGGCGCTCAGGAGCCCACACGCCACTAGAGAGAAGCCCGCAGGCCGCAACGAAAAAGATCCTGTGTGCTGCAACTAAGACCCAATGCAGCCAAATAAATAAATAATAAATAAATAAATATATTTTTAAAAAGAATTCAGTATGACTGGAGTGTGAGGGTTAGGGGGGCAGTGAGAAGGGAGAGGTGACCCGGGCACATGACAAGAGGTGGCCTGGAAAACCTCGTTTTACCAGGAGGTGGAACTGTCCTGACGACAGTGGTGGCTACTGAAGGGCTTCAGGCAGGAGAGGGGCATGACCATCCAGATTTGCCTTTGAGAGAGAACGCATCTCTCTGGGTGTGAAGACTGAAAAACAGCAGGGAGTGGCTAGAAATAGGGAGGCCAGTTGCTAAGAGATGGAGGCCTGGACCGAGGTGGTGGCATTATGGCGGGAAGCGTCTAGGATCCTGCTATATTCAGCCCAAATCCTGGGGTCGGGGCACTTGCGCAGTATGCGTAATAATAATGTAATATTTATTTAAGACCAGGCACTTGTCTATCGTATGCCCATTGTTTTTCAGGTAAATAAATTGAGATTCAGAGAGGTTAAGAAATGTATCTGAAATCACGCAGCTAGCAAGTGGCAGAGCTGGGACTCAAGGCAGGCTGCTGAGCTGGTAACCACTAACCTCTCCTCCTCTCCAGTTGCCCGGGCTGTGCACGTGCAGCAGGGAAGGAGGCAGGTCAGGACAGGTGAGGACATGCGCCTCACCATAGGACACGCCCAGCCGCCCAACCAGAGGGCCTCCTGTGGCCACGGACACCCGTTTCTTCATGGACAAGGATGGGCAGCCTTCCTCCGAAGAGGCAGACATTTTAGCCCATTTCCCTGTTAGCCGCTGTCTCACCCGTCAGGTAGAGCGGCCTTTCCCGAGCATCATCCTTTAAGATGTGACACAGACAGTTTCAGCCATCAGTGAGCAGTAAATGCCGCATCCCAGTAGCTCCTTCTCACCAGATCCTGATGCGTGTTAGCATCTTAAAGGCAAAGAGATGTCCTATATTAAAAAATCACATGAACTAAGGCCCTAGCGTTTCATATATATCTATACTTTTTTGTTAAGTAACATTAACACAGTTTGGCACACACCACTCTAGACGAGGCATCCCTGCTGCGTTAGGAGTGTGTGTACTTGTGTGTAGCTTGCTTGTGGTCTTTACCTGCCATCTGCCGTAGCAGGCGAGGCACTCTGAGGCCTCTAGGCTTGTTCACCTCCTCCCTGGGATGAGAAGCCTTCCCTCCAGCACCTGGAGGCCCAGAGCACAGGTAGGTGGGGTACTGCGGAGTTAGTGCTGCCGAGCTTGCATCCTGGCACGGCCCCCTGGCTAGACCTTCATCTGTCTGTCACAGCAGAGCCGGCCCAGCCCTCCAGGGTCATGGGGCCCCTGGTGGCACTGAGCTCCAGATGCTCAGCAGATGCCAGGCCTGAGACCAAGGCCCCAGCTCTGAGGATTTGGCTTGCGGTTCTGGAAGGTGATCCTGGCTGGTGGCCATTCCTGAGCCCTATTTAGAGCATTTGTCAGGCAGTTGCTGAGATCCAGCGCCCGCCTCCCTCCCCTGCAGAGGGGAGTGAGCCCATGCCTGTGCCGTGCTGGGGCGGGGGCTGGGTTATGATCAGGGCAGGTACCCAGACCAGGGAGCAAGTCTGAGGCCAGGGCAGCGTGCAGGGCTCCATCCCCGCTTGGGTTTCACACCCCAGTCAGTATGTGCAGTTTGCTCTCAGAGGACAACCTAACCACCCAGGACAGCTTGGAGCATCTCTGAGCTCTGGCTGCGGGCCTGGGCATGCAGCTCTGCCCCTCAAAGGCAGGAGGAGATCAGGGTGAAGGGGTGCTTGCTGACCGGTCAGCTGTGGGAGCGCCTCTTCTAATCAGCCTGCCTTCCCTCAGAGCGCTGTTCCCTCTCCCTGACTGAGCAAAGCCCTCAGCCCCAGAGCTGGCTTTAGCCAAGGAAAAACACACTGAATGGGAGCCCAGAGACCCCTGGACCTTGGGCCGCAGGGCTGCAGTTTATATAAAGTAAGGCTCTTTCCTGCCCAGAAGTTGCTGGGTTCTAAGCTGCTCCTGCCACGTCCCAGGTCCTGCGGCAGGAAGATGCTGGGCGCCCCCTGCTGGCCTGTCCGGGAACTGACCCGTGAGGAGGACCTGTGCAGCCCCGTAGGAGCGGGCCCCTTCGCTGACCCAGATGAGAGCAGCGACACCCACCTACCCACGCCCCAGTACTGGCCAGCCCGGCTCCCCTTCCGGATGCCCGGCCCCGTTTCTGACGGTGAATCCTGAACTCATTGCAATCTGGCTGCTGATCGCTTGCCTTTCCCTTGGCCTTCCTGTTGCCACGCTGCGTGGGGGGACCTGCGCCATTGTTGCTGCACCCTCCCAGCCACCCCAGGGCTGGACGGGCTCAGGCTCCAGGCCCTGCTCTGCTTTCTCCCGCCCACAGGCTTGCATTTCCTCCCCACCCCCGCCCCCCACCTGGGGATGTAAGAAGGACTTTGAGGACAGGTTGTGGGGAGAGGGTCCCTGCAGCTATCCTAGGACGCTAATGAGCTGTGGCAGCACCGAGGGATCGGGCTCACTGCTGTGCCACCTCCCTGTTAGGTGACACTGACATTTTTCTGGGAGGCATGGGCCGTATCTCTGAACTGTCTTGGAGGGAGGCTGCCCTCTTAACTCCCGCCCCCTGTCCTGAGAGACGGGCTGAGACACTCAGGGATGTGGAGCCCCCAGACGTACGAAGGGACCTGTCCAAGGTCAGTCCCTGCGACCAAAGCTTCGCAAGACTTTCAGGGTAACAGGAGCGCACTTGTTTTCCTCTCACCAGCCCCAGGTGACTCGTGGGACTGTACGGGGGTCGCTGGAGAAGCAGCTTGACTGAGGACCGTTATCACTGCCTGGGGCTTCGGGTATCAGCCCCACCCTCCTGTCCCTTCCCGGGGTTCTCCTCCTTGTATGAGATCCGGAGGCGGGAGGGCCCCTGCAGGAAATAGGAGCAGGAGCACAGCTCCTCATTAGGAGGCTCCCTGAGCATTCAGTTCCTCTGACCCAAGGGGTGGGGGTGAGCTTAGAGAGGGCGGGGCACAGGCTGGAGCCCCCGCCCCTCAGCCCTGCTCTGCTGCTTGCCCTGCCCTAGCCCGAGCTCACACAACCCTCCTATGGGGCCATGCTGTCCCCTGCTGGCCACGCTTGCAAAACGCAGCCCAGGGTCAGCCCCAAGGTTACAGATGCTCCCTCCTCGCCCAAGCCTGAAGCTGAACTAGACCGCAGGGCTCCAAGGAGCAGCCTGTGTGCCCCCGGCCCACAGTGATACTGGGACTGCATGGGGAGACAAGTCTGGAACCGCCCAGCACACAATCACGTGTGCTGAGTAGGCAGCAAACGAATGGCTGAATTGTGCATCTGAAGCGTTTACGTGATGGTGCTCTGCAGGGTCTGACCAACAGCAGGCAAGACATCAAGTCAGACATCAATCTAGCAGGACTTGAGACTCCTCTCGAGTTGACAAGGTCTAAGTATGAAAACCAAATGTGAAGAGTCAAAGGGTGCTAGACTGTGACACAGGTGGCCCTAGACAGGCTGACCCTTGTTGCCAGGTATCTAATCAGGCAGTAAGTGCCCAGGAGGGATGGAGAGGCCCTTCAGGGAAGACGTGGAAAGGTCAAAGGAGGGTGACAAATGGCAGGGATGGAAATCACAGGGCACCACGAAGAGACCCCAGGCTGGCCATTTAGCATGGAAGGTAAGAGAGAGGAAAGCACCTCCTGTGTCTTTTTTTCTGTTTTTTTTGTTTCTTTGTTTGTTTGTTTTTTTTGGCCCTGCCGCGCGGCTTGCAGGATCTTAGCTCCCCAAGGACCAGGGATTGAACTGAAGCCATCGGCAGTGAAAGTGCGGAGTCCTAACCACTGGACCGCCAGGGAATTCCCAGCACCTCCCGTGTCTTGAGGCTGACGTCACGCCAGGCACAGGGTCTACCCTTGAAACATGTTTTACTCCTGTTGGTTTTCACAACCACTCTGTGAAGCAAATGCTATTATTATCCCTGTTCTACGTTCAAGAAAATAGAACAGAAAAGGTCGGTAACTTGTTCAGGGTCCTACAGCAAGAACATGCTGGAGCTAGGATGTAGGCCTCGCTCAGGAGGTTTGGTGGTCGGGTTCCAGCGCATGAACTCGAGGGTTTTTAGCAGGAAGTGATATGCTCAAGGACAGGTTTTGGGGTGGGAGGCAGGATGGCCGCTTAAAAGACTGTTGCTGCAACCCAGCAGGGAATGAAGGAACTCATTCCACACACAGGCCTCCTGCATGGCGGAAGGGCCACTGAGACCTGACCCTTGCAGTCCTTCACCCAAGCCCTTCCCCATGGTGGGTGGTGGGCTGGGGGTCGGCCCACCACGGTGCCCACGCAGGAGGACCTAGGAGTGCAGGCCATGGGTGGGCCTCCTCCCGAGGTCCAGGCCTGGTCCTGGTGGTGCCTGCCCTGGGGCATTCCACAGCCCTTCTTCCTCATAGGGTGGACTTTGCAGGGAGACAGACGTGCTCTGGGCGACAGCCCGGCAGACCAGAGCCACCCCTCAGCATGGAGGCCCAGCCTGGGGAAGGGGGGGCTCTGCCCACTCACTCTCTTGTCCCCCCCACTGGCTGTTTCTTCCCAAGAGCTTGGGGAGGGGACGAGGCTAACCCCAAGCACTGCCCACACCTCCAGAAGGGGACGTTCATTTCGGGCCTCCAGCTGCTGCCAGGCCTGCCAGAGCTTCCTGCCTGACCTCTCCTGCCTCTGTGGGAGAAGCATGGGCTTGACATACAGCCTAGAGCTTCAGATTAAAGGCTGGGAAGAGGCTCCCCTAAGCTGGGCAAGGCCCCGAGGGTCTCCCCAAGGGAGGAGGCTTTCCCCACGTGGGGCACCAGCCCACACCCACGCCCCTTCCTGGAGGCTTCAGCTCTTGTACACGTGCCTGATCCACTTGTCCTCTGCGGGCGCCCTGGGCGGGACAGCAGCACGTGGGCTTCCTGCCCCAGATCGGGGGGCTAAGGGTGGTGCTGACCTCAGCGCTGTGATGCAGGGTCCCCCTCTGCCTGATTCCTGCACTTTGGCACACTCTGCCCTCCCCCATCAGTCCCTGCTCCTCCCTGTGACTCTTGGCCTGCTTTGGAGCCACATCCATTCACACTCGTCGACCCTAATTACACTCAGGTGAAGCAGGCCTAGAGGGTTAACTCCTAGAAGGGTGCCTCTGTGGTTTGAACACCTCAGCAACACCTTTGTCTTGTCCCAAAATGCATGGCTTTCCTCTTGCCCTCTGTGACTCTGCTGTTCATCCTCAGAAACACTCATCTTTCCAGGGGGGAAAAGAAGCCACGTACTCCTGGGAACAGGGGGCCCTGGGTCTGCGCGCCTGCCTCTACCTGCCCGGGCGTAGTGTTTTCTTACAGCTGGACATGCCCCCCAGTGTTCTGGGAAGCTTAGTCATTCAGCAGAGATCTTTACTGAGCACCTTCTCTGGGTCAGGTGAGGTCCCAAGCACCAGGGCTACAGCAGGGAATAAGACAGGCACCATCCCTGCTCTCCAGGATCCCCATCTAGTAGGGGACACGGCGCACGAGCTAACACATCAGCAGAGAAGAGTGCAGACTGGTTAGTGCAGTGAGGGGCATGAGCAGAGGAATGAGGGAGAAAGCAACTTGCAGGAGCAAAGTAGATCGGATGCCGGGAGGGCATCTTGAAGCTGAGACAAGGGTGCAAGAGAGCCAGCCAGCAGTGAAGCAGGAAAGAATGACCCCCGCGGTCCCTCCCCACTGCAGGCTCGTGGAAGAGTTCATGCTCTTGGCCAACATGGCTGTGGCCCGCAAGATCCACCGCACCTTCCCCGAGCGAGCCCTGCTACGGCGGCACCCCCCACCCCAGACCAAGATGCTCAATGACCTGGTGGAATTCTGTGACCAGATGGGGCTGCCCATGGACTTCAGCTCTGCAGGGGCCCTCAATGTGAGTGCTGGGAGCACAGGGGCGGGGGAGGCCCTGCTTAGGGAAGGAGGAAGAAGGCCTGGAAGCCAGGGCTCAGCAGCCTCTGCATCCCACCAGGGTCCGTTACCCTTTAGCCAGATCCCCCCCACCCCAAGGGAGAGGGGAGGGCCTGGGGACAAAGCCTGCAACTCACGGGGCCTGGCGGGGAGCCCGGGAGACCGAGGGAGTCCCCTCAGGGCTCAGCTGTGGGCAGGGCCCTGTGGCCAGGGATGGGCCGGGCTCGGACCCAGAGGCTTTCAGTAGGGGCTGGGATTATTGGAAGCCAGAGGCTGTTTTTCACGGTAAGGGGTATCAAATGCTCCCCACCTGGAACTGAGCAGCATGGGGCTCAGGAATCCATGGCCTCGGCTCTCATTCCAAAGGAGGGAGACTGTCCCCATCTGTGCTCCAAGCCTGGGGTGGCTGGGGAGCTGCCTGAGGTCAGACAGCTGGAAACCAGCCTGCCCAGGCCAGCCAGCTAGACATGGAAGGACTGACCTCAAGCCAGGACCCTCGAGGCAGACCCAGTGTGGGACACAGTCTGGGGCCTGCCGGCCCCCCTGCACCCCACCCATGGCCGTCTGAGCAGGGCTGGACCCCTTGGCTGACCTTTCCTCCCCAGGGGCAGATGATCAGTGGGTGATGGGGCCCCAGAGCCTCTCCCCAGGCCTGACTGCATATCACATGGGTTCCTTCTAGAAAAGTCTGATGGAGACATTTGGAGATGACAAGTACTCACTGGCCCGGAAGGAGGTGCTCACCAACATGTGCTCCCGGCCCATGCAGGTAAGGAAGGGCCAGTCCTCCATCCTCCCGCCTCTCCCTGGAGCACCCATGCCTCCGCGGGCTCGGAGCACCTTAGGGGAGGTTTGGGGAGGATGCCCCCAGGCAACACCCAGCACAGGTAGTCCCTGGGCTCCTGAGCTTGATCTGCTACCTCCTGCTCAGACTTGCCGGTGGGCTCAGTTAGAGGAGACATTTCAAGCCCCGCTGCCCTGCTGCCCCCCTGCATGGCCTCTGGGGCTCTTGCTTCCTGGCAGCAGGCGGGGAGCCACGCCAGGGCACGTCCCAAGACTCCAGGGCCCGGACCCCACAGACCAGACCAGCTCGGACAAGGGAATGGGGCCTGGTCAGCAACTCATGGTCAGATGGGGCCCCTGGAGAGGAGAGAGAACATTGGTCTCCCGGAGCAGCCTGCACAGGGGGTCGGTCCTTAGCCCCCACTGTGGCTTGCGGACCCCAGGCAGAGAAATCTCCCTGTCCCAACCGGTCGGGAGAGAGGGAGTCAGGCCGTGAGGCTGTGTCTGCAGCTAGAGGACAGGCCGGCCGCCTGGGAGGTAGACAGTGGGCTTGCTCCTGGCAGCCAGTCTCAGCTCTCCGAGGCCACGCTTCAGCCCCTGTGGGGCTGAGCGTCTTGGGAAGGAAGCACCCCTGTGGACTGTCAGGTCGGCGGGAGCTGTGGATGCTAATGGGTCCAGCGGTGGCCCCAGCCCGGCCTGGGAGCAGTGATAGACCGTTGTTCAGGGGCTCAGTCACTGGGCAGATTCAGCCTGTTTCCCAAGAACCAGATCATCTCAGCTGGTCACAACCAACTTGTTTTCTGAGACCTCACAGCTCTGCCAGGAGTGGGACCATCGGGTCCGTTTGGGTCTGGCTGCCGTTACCCTGCCCCCAGTCACCGATGTCTGTCCCGCACCAAGCACTGTAAAGCACCCCCCATGGAGAGGCGGGGCGTGTGTCTCTGGCCACTGGGCTTGACACCACATACAGGTCCGATGGAGCCGCCGTTCCCTGCCCCCAGCCTCTGGAAGCCATCCACCTCCAAGGCCAACCCAGCCCTGGAGCTCCAAGGAAAGGAGTCCTCTCCTGAGTCACCCAGAGCCTGAAAAAGACCGGACCTCTCCTGGCCTTGCCTGCCAGTGACCTCAGAGGCCAGCCTTTGCCCAGGGATCTGATGTCAGCGAGTGACCAGAGTGACTGTGGCGCCTGGTTTCCTGTCTGTGTCCCAGTGCTGGGTCCTCACCCATCCCACGCTGCCCAGAGGCGCCTTCGCCACCCCGGAAGGGAACCGGGACCCTCTGCCCTCCTCACCCCAGCTTGTCTGGGGAACTGGGCCACTTCTGAGAACAAGGGCCAAACGTGGCTCACAGTGGAGGCTGCTCCCTCCCTCAGTGACTTACCCGAGATGTAACCCAGGGCCCAGGTAACCCAGGGCCCAGCGGGAGCTGGAAGGGAAGCAGACTTGGGTAGCCGAGCAGGGCACCACCAGCTGCGTCCTGGATTCCAAGGCCGTCATACACAGAGTAACCGGAGCCGGCTGTCCCATTTACACGAACACACGGGAGGGTGTGAGGGTGAGCAAGCGGCAAGGGAGGGAGCGAGCGAACACACGAGGGTGTGACTTTGGCCCTGGCCGAGGAACCTGGTCACTTGCTCCCAGGCAGCCGCGGGTCCTGGATTCCCAGCCCTGAGAACTCGGGGAGCGCAGGGCAAGCGGCTTCAGGGCCCGTGGCCAAGGCTCTCAGCACAGCTGCACCGCGCGGGCCAGGCTGTTTGCTGGGCCCCTAGAGAAACTCAGCGTCTCTCCTTGGGCCACAGTCCTAACTCCTGCCCTGTAGGAGGGCCTTTTGAACTCAGGGCTCTGGGTCTCCATCTCAGGACAGGTTGTCAGGGACAAGAAGGGCTGAGGCTGGGAGACTGGCCAACCACTGGCTCCCTTGGCTGGTGAGAGGTGGAGTATTGGGGGCACAGAGGTGCTGGGGTGCAGGCGTGGCCTTCAGCAGGGCAGGGATCAGGACTAGAGGGCAGGAGGTCGGCTAAGACCAAAGGCTGGACCAGGGCCAGAGAGGAAGAGCCAGGCGCCCGTTTTGCTCTGGGTGGAGGGCATCCTGGACCTTCTCTCCTGCCTCCCGTTCTGGCCACATGGTGGTGCTGGGCTTTGTGTCCTGGCGAAGTCCTGCAGCCCCCGGTCCGGCATGGCCATGGGCTTTCTGTCCTGCTCCCCATTTCAGTGTAGCTCTCCCAGCCCCGTCCTGGGGAGGGGGCAAACCAGAAACAATCCCTTCCTCCTGATTCCTGGCAGTAACGGCCCTTAAAACTCAGCAGTGACCGGCTGTGGAGGAGGATGAGTTCCAGCTCCTCCCCAGCTGTCCTCTGACTTCAGCACAGGGTCTCCCCTCCCCTCCCCTCCCCGAGGGCTTGGGTGGCAGGTCCCCCAGGGCTCTGAGGGAGGAGACCCTTCAGCATCTTAAGGGTTCCCAGCAGGAAACACACAGCCTCTCCCCCCGGCCCACTCCACTTCCGGTCATTGGCAGAGGGGCGCTGGGCAAGACCTGCCCTTGCCTTCAGCAGGAGAGGGGCAAGGGCACCCATGGCTCCGCCCAGTCTCATGGCAGCCCCAAGGGTCCCCTCACACAGAACAGCCCCTGACGTCCTCGGGCCTGCCCAGCTTTGCTCAGCTGCCCGCAGCCTGGCAGGTGGGTCCACGCCCCCAAGACTGCCCCTCACGAGGCTCTGAGTCTCCCAGGCTCGCAGAGCACACCCAGCCTGCACCCAGCCTGGCCAGGCTCTGAGGTCCGCCCCACCTCCCCAGATGGCCTTGTACTTCTGCTCGGGGGTGCTGCAGGACCAGACGCAGTTCCGCCACTATGCCCTCAATGTGCCGCTCTACACGCACTTCACCTCTCCCATCCGCCGCTTCGCTGACGTCTTGGTGCATCGCCTCCTGGCCGCCACGCTGGGTAAGGGGTGCAGCACAGGGGGCGGTGCCAGCCTGTGCCCAGCTAAGGGCTACTCCCCCCCCCCCCCAGAGTGGGTGCCCAGCGGCCAGAGGCCACACTGCCATGACTGTGAAGGCTCCAAGGGGTGGGCAGCCCAAGCAGTAGGGGAGCCTGTGCCAGAACCTCCCCTGTGAGCATGTGCTAGGGGCTCGAGGGCCCTCACCGTGGCAAGCCCCCCCTTTCTCGGCCTTCCCAAGCTGGGCATCAGGGAGGCCTCAGCTCTGCGTGGGGCTCCCAGGCCCCATCTGACCCGGGCCAGGGGCACCATGCTGCCCGTCACCCCGCCAAGGCCGGCACACACAGAGCACCCGCCAGTGGACCCCCGATCACTCTCTGCCCAGGCTACAGGGAGCTTCCAGATGTGGAGCCCGATGCCCTGCAGAAGCAGGCTGACCACTGCAATGACCGCCGCATGGCATCCAAGCGCGTGCAGGAGCTCAGCACCAGCCTCTTCTTTGCCATCCTGGTCAAGGTGAGGCCACCAGCCTGTCGTCCCTCCCCTTCCCTCCACCCCACCTTCCCACCAGGGCACCTGCTCACAGGGAGGGCTCCAGGGGTCCGGGGCCTTTGGCAGCTGGGGTGGGCCCTGGGGGGAAACTGCATCCCCTGGCCGAGCCTTGGCTGGAGCCCTGCCCTGCAGGAGAGCGGCCCCCTGGAGTCGGAAGCCATGGTGATGGGCGTCCTGAACCAAGCCTTCGACGTGCTGGTGCTGCGCTACGGGGTACAGAAGCGCATCTACTGTAATGTGAGTACCGGGGGCTGCCAGGGCCAAGGTTAGGGATGTTCTGGACGGGCAGAGGGAGCACCGAGCTGCGTCCACTTAGCACGTTCCCTTCCCACCTGCCTGTCCCTGTTCCCGCTGCTGGGTCTCCTCCCTGTTTCCCCAGCATCTGATGGGGTCTTGGCCCAGGGACAGCCCTTGGTGGACACACGAGCAGGCAGGATGGGAGCCCAGGCCGAGGGCCCTGCTGTCCCTGTCCACAGTGGGGCAGTGACACTGCGCCCCTCGCTCAGCGGTGGCTTGTGCTGGCACCAAGTTCAAGCGATGGGTCCTGCCGAGACAGCCAGCCGCGCCTGCCTGGGATCGGGGATCCAGGCCAAGGGTCAGGCTTGGGCCTCTTTCCCAAGGACTTGAGCAACCAGAGATCAGGTCCATCCATAACCAGTATAGGAAGCAGGGTAGGCAGGCTTCGGGAGATTTTTTAAAGGAGCATAGGGGAAGGAAAGACCAGAGAGAATGGTCCGTAGCCACTCTGGAAGCTGTATCCCCTGAAAAGAAGGAAGAGGCTAGCCCTTGCCTTGGTCCTGCCCTGGGGGGTGCTTTATTCGAGGTTCTTTCCAAGGGTACTTGGTGCCAGTCTAATGCCACCCGAGGGACCTGTTCCAGCTGACCTTGTGGTTAGTGAGTCACCACCTGGCCCCTGACCTTGGCTTTGAATTTCCCAACACCCAGAGGACCTTGGGGAGTGCAGAACGCGGCACATAGTGTGGAATAAACATGGTATGGATGAAATGGATCAAGCAGGAGAGACAGAATGGAGTCCAGGAGAAATCAAGTCGGGCTCTCGTTCTGAAGTTCATTGAACAGGATGGAGTTCAGGTCTAGATCGCCTCTGCTCACAACCCAGCCCTCAGTCTGTGCTAACAGACCCAGGGCCGGTAGGGGCGGCAGCCCTCCAGCCTCAGGTGCCCGGTCCACCTCGACCCTACAGGGATGGTCCCCGATGAGGCAGGACAGACCCACCACCTGCCCCGAATAACACATGGAGCCACCGGTGCCACCCGGCCCCCGCCCCTCAGTGAAGGTGGCCTCTCAAGGCCTCCCAGAAGCTGGCCAGAGGCAGGAGGCGAGGGTGCGGCCCATCCCCCATCAAAGGTCAAGCAGCCAACTGTCAGGCAGCAGGGCAGGGAGCTCCCTTGAGGCCAGTCAGAGGTGGGCCAAGGCCGGGGGCTGCTTCCAAGCACTGGGGGCCTTGCGGGGTCAGAGATTAAGAGGCGGCGCTCAGAGCCCGGGTCTTGAGATGCAGGTGTGTGCACCCCCAGGCACTGCCCCTGCGGTCATACCGTTTCCAGAAGATGGGCAAGAAGCCGGAGCTCACGCTCGTCTGGGAGCCTGAGGACGTGGAGCGCGAGCCGGCGCAGCAGGTCAGACCCGGGGGTGGGGCAGCTTTTCCAGAACACCACTGGGTCCCCGTCCACCCCGCTCTTGGTGCGCCCCCTCCTGCTTCCTGGGGCGCGCTCCCCAGGCCTCCCCTCCTGGGCTCCCCCTACCCCCGGCTCCCGGCTGCGATTTCAGGTTCTACGCAGCAAGGCCGGCAGCGGCTCCCCCCCACCACTCCTTGGGCCTAGCTTTCTGGCAGCGCCTTCCTTCCCCGGAATCACCCACCCTGGGGAGAGGCAGGGGCCTCTGCCTACCTCCCTAAAGCAGGGCCCTTAACTTTGGGGGGCCTTTTGAGAATCTGATGAATGCCGTAGACCTCCGACCCAAGGAAACAGCTTTTTACCTACGACACGCTTCAAAGAGCAGACCCGGACCCCAGTGGTTTCTCCCTGGCGCTGAGCGGCCCCAGCAGGCATTGCCCACAGCAGCACGTGGCTCCTCTGCTTCTCACCAGGACCCCATGGCCTCCGCCCTGAACAAGCTCCGCTTACAGACGGGCCAGCGGAGGCCTAGGGAGGCAGAGCGAGGGGCCCCGGGGCCCGGCTGGGTGGACAGCCCCCCGGGCCGCCCCCTCACCAGCACCCGCGTCCCCTGCTGGGCTCTGCTCTGCCTCAGGTCGTCAGCATCTTCAGCCTGGTGGAGGTGGTGCTGCGGGCAGAGGCCACGGCCCTCAAGTACAGCGCCGTCCTGAAGCGACCCGGCACCGAGGGCCTCCTGGGCTGGCAAGACGAACGGGGCGGTGACGACCTCGAGGAGGAGCAGGACTGAAGCCGCCAGCCCGGCCCACCCCTCCTCCACTCCTCTAGGAATAGGAACTTTGGGCACCACCGGGGATTTTTAATTTGGTTTTTAACAACTCAGGGTTTTGTTTTTATTTTTTCATTCTATTTTATTTTTGCAGCTTGGTTTTCAAACTGGAGGGGGAGGGAGGGGCTGGATGGAAGGCTGCGGCCTGGCCAGTGCTCAGCAGCGCAGAGCTAGACCTGGTCCTCCTGGGAGGCCAGCGCCCCTTCTGCCAGGTTACCCACTGCCCTCCCGTGCCCAGGAAACCAGGGGTTCTCAGTAAATCAGTGTCATGGAATAAAATCAAGTGTGAAGTGCTGTCTGCTGTGTGGGGCACCGGGGTGGCCAGGGTGGTGGGGTGCCCCTTGGACCCAGGACGGGGGACCTGGCCCGGGCTCCACCCCTCACCGCTGAGCCGGGGTTGCCACCCTTGGGAACCTTCCCGTCAGTTCCAGGATGATTCACAGAGCTGGCCGCGTGGCAGATTGATGCCAGCGCCTCATTCTGGCTGATTAGAAACGGAATTAGTATGCAAGACGGCAGGCTCACCCGTCACTGCACTGCACGTAGCTATGTCTATCCCCACCCCAGCACTTCCTCTCTGCCGACTGGCCCCCCCACCCCGTGGCCTCAGGAGGGGGGCTTGGGCCCTGTGCCATCCACCCCCGCTTCCAAGGCCGGAGCTCTGGGTGGCCCTGTCCACCTTCCTTAGGGGGGGCCAGCACCCCAGCATCTCCTGTCCCGATCCTGTGCCCTGGCAGCAGCAAGGGAGCCTGGGGGCAGAGCGAGGCCTGGCCCTGCCCGAGGGGAGGGGCCCCCAGACCGGCCTTCCTGACCAGAGACGGGCAGATGGGCTCCTGGTGGCCCTGGCCTGGCCCAATCGACTGCCTGCTATCTGCCTGAGCACCCAGTGATCCTTGAGGACCCAGGGGCAGAGGTGGGAGGCCACCGCACTCGGCTCTCTCCCCGGCTGGTTTGACCTAAGCCTCTGCTTCTAGTTTCCCCAGCAGACTAGAGAAACACAGGTTGGCTTCCCCAGGAGCTGCCAGAAACTAGGGTGAAAACCCCGTGGGGACCAAGGTCCCAGTTCCACCAGGCTATTTCCTGGGGTGTTGGTATTAACAAGCTCACTTGATATGATTTCAGTGAATTTTCTTCAAAGAAAACTTCAATGGAGCACCTTGTAGGAGGGCTTCGCCGTGGCTGGAGTGGTGACAGGGCCTGGCTGCCTCGGTCTCGGCCACCGGCCGGCCGTGGCTCACATCCCCCCAGCACTGGGCCAGGTGCCAGAGGGGGACCAAAGACACATCACTGTCCCTGCCCTGAGTTCCCTTCTCTCCTCCTCCAGCACCTTGACCAGCCTTCGGTCTGTCCATCCTGCCACCCCCAAGACGTCCCAGAGGCCACCGTTCCCTCTCTGCTCCTGCCCCAGAGCCTTCTAGAGCCAGGTATCTGGAAGGGAAATGGTGAGGGTCCGGTGGTTTGGTATTTGGATGAGGAGGTTTCTGGGTGCTTCTGCAGCCTGGGCCGCCTGACAGTGCGAGCCCCAGGGCCGGACATCTCGGCCCTGTCCTCATCCTCTCACCTACCCACCCTCTGAGGAGAAGCAGCCCCTTTCTCCTCGCGCTGTCCCCCAGGGCCTCCCGTGGAGCCTGGGAGCTGAGGGCAGAGCAGAGCCCCACGGAGGGGCGCCCTCAGGATGGTGGTGGGTCAGCGTGCTGGGCCCTCTCTCGGGTAGCATGGACGCAGGCTGGACACCCTTCCTCACGGCCCCAGCGCCCCAGACCGTGGTGAATCGTAGCCAGCTTGGTCAGCAAGGAAGACCGTTGCTGCCTGGACTTGCTGGGGAAGCAGAGGCTGGCCTCGCCGTAATGGCCCTAGAGCTGCGGGACCCATAGCAGCCCCAGCACCTCCACCCCATTTGACGGAAGGGGGAACTGCACCCAGAAAGGAGGTAGGTCTCTGGCCACAGTGACACAGCCAGACTTTGCCCAGCCAGGTCCAGGGTTCAGGCACCTGCCCTCCCCCAAACGCCCTGCCTGTGGGCTCAGAGCAAATGGCCCAGCGCTCTTCCCCCCAACGCCATCTGCGTCCTTCATCTGCATCGCTCACTCAGCAGGTGTCCTTGACACCATCCACGTGCAGGGCACTGTCCAGACACACATCCATGGTCCAATGAGGGAGACAGCCCCCTATGGTCCCTCACTCGGGTGACTGATGTTAAAGGGGGTGACGAGACCCAAATCTTGTCAAAAAGGAAGCCGTGGTCGTTCCTTCAGCTGTCCCAGAGCACCTGCATGTGTCCTCAAGGAGCCACCTCGGGTCGCCATGGGGGAGGGAGACGTAGACGCAAATGATGTCACTGCAGGACAAGGTTCTAGCGAAGTTCAGAGGCTGGAGTGTGTGTTCCCAGCCGTGAAGGGTGGGTGCTCAGAAGAAGAAAGCACCCGCAGCCAGCCCACATGGGCAAAGAAACTGAGGTTCGGAGATTCCTGACATGAGCCGTGAAGGGTGGAGGTCACTAGGATCAGAGGGTGCCCAGAGGACGGGCAAGGAGGTGCTGGCGAGGTAGGAACGGGGTAGATCCCCACTGACCCTTATGGCAGCCAGAGAGCATGCACTGTGTGCTGTGGGCCGTCAGAGCCCCGGGGGGATTCTCATCAGGGCCATGATGGGATACGACCTTTGTCCTTCACTCATTTATCAACAGCAGTGAGTGCCTTCGATGTGCCGTGTCCTCTGGGAGCTTATGGTCAGGAGGGGAAGTCACGTTTCTAGTGTGGCAGGTGGTGGGGGAGGTGTTGACGGCAGCGGAGGAAAAGTGGTGCTGAGGAGGGGGCGTAGATGCAGAGACGTCCAGGAACCGCCCGGGGCTACTTGTGGGCACAGCCCGAAGGCAGGAGTGGGCTTGGTTGGTGAACGGGGCCAAAGGGCCTCTGGGGTTGTTTTCCCAGGGGCCCCATCTCTTTATGGGACCTACTCCCCAGCTTCTAGCCCATCCCTCCCACCTGCGTGGGTCCCCAGGAGCCACCATTCTGTACCACAACATCTCTGATGGGACCTGGCGTGGGCACCTGGCCCATTCTTTCCTGGGGTCTCTCCTAACTAAAATTGGGAGAGGGTGTCACTCTCTCCCCAGGATGGTAGTTTGCAAGACATAGAAGCTCATGTTTCCAGAAAGTCACTGTGAAGGAAGCAGTGTACACCAGGAGGAAGGGAAGTGGCCTCAGAGAAGGCCTTCCGAGACCGAGAGCCTCGGAGGCACTGGGTTTCCCGCACCCCAGGAGACCCAGAGGCGCCCCCGTGTGGTGGGCTTTTCTGCCTTGTGGTAGTTCACGTACCATGAGGAGCCTTTCCATCAATTCCCTTCCCCCTAAAGCTACTTCACACTTGGTTTCTTTCCTTTGCAACCAAGATAGGAGTCTTCCTGAAGCCTCAGGATGTTACCAAAGGGATCTTGGGTGCCCTCCCGCAGCAATCAGCAAAGCCCATCTACTGACATTGGTTGTAGTAAAGTTTTTTTCAGGTGCCAACCAAGGAGAAAGGGCAACTCATGCTCAAAAGACCCAAACTCCCTGATGGCTTTCAGGGAAGGAGTTTTAAAGGCAGCAATACAGGGTGAGGGTTTGGAGGTACAGGATCAGATTGTGGACTTTCTTCTGATTGGTTGGTGGTCCGGGTGCTATTTCAGGAATCTTAAGCATCAACCTTCTGGTTCCAGCCAGTCTGGGGTCTAAGTGCTTGTGGTCAGTATGTAGTTACCATTGTCCACCTGGGTGGGAGGGTCTTCATTCCTGCAGAACACCTCAAAGATTTGTGTCAGATTGTTATGTATAATCCTTGAGAAGAAACTAGATGTCCTGTGACTCTATTGTTTAAGCTGTTCTTACTTTTCTTGCTTGACTGCTTTCCTCTGTTTCTGCATTCCCTCACTTCTCTAATTAGCAGCCACTTGTGTCTGTTCTTTGGAACTCAGGGAAGGCCTAGGAGACTTTTTTCCTACAAACAAGAAATGGGGGACACAGCGGGGCTTTTGTACCCAGAAAGGCCTCGTGGGTCCTGCTCAGTTTCAGTTCCCCATTTTTCTTGATCCTCCTCAATCCTGAGGGGGACAGGGACAGGATGAGAAAGGGAATAAAGTTTTGGATAGAGACGTTCATCATAAACTCAGCAGCGGAACTCAGTTTTAGGGGGACTTGGTTTCAAGGACCCTACCTGTTCTGGCCCCTTGTCCTGCCCAGCCACCCCGGCTAAAGTGTCCCAGAGTAAAGCAAGGTGTTCCCTTCAAGCCCTGCCCAAATCGCAAGTTTGTGATCAAAGAAACTATTGTGTTTAAGTTTGTTTTGGGATGGTTCATTACGCAACCATAAAATGCAGAATATCAATAGAATATATCAATAAATATAGCTTAAAATTGAAAAATGAAGAAGTATGTGATTTAGAAACAATGGTAAATATCAAAATTAAAATCTAAGAGGAGGAAAATGGTTGCCTCGGAGATGGGAAACTGCAGTGAGGGAGACAGGAACCTGCTGTTTTGTTTTATTGTAACAAACCTTATGGGTCTATTTGATACTTTAAACTACATTAATGTATAACTTGGATAAAAATCAAAACTAAAACTAAAAAAAAATTTTTTTCCCCTTTTTTTCTTTCTTTTTGCTTAGCAGGAATGGATCTACAATTGGTTTAAAAGGCTTCTTGTACACTCAGCAATGGGTGTATGAAACAGTCCATTATTCCAGCAACTAAGATAAATTCCTGCTGACACGACCTGATATTCCCACTCAGCTAAAATGCTGCCTAAGGTTTTTTTCTTAAAGACTCAGGTAACGGTCTTGGGGGTGACGAGTCCCGGTTGCCTCAGTGGAGCCCCTAAGGGGCCTTGTTTATTCTGTGTCTGAGCCCAGGCTTGGGTGTCCAGGGTGAGGGGCCAGCCAGGCAGGAAGCAGCCGCCTGGCCCAGGGAAGGGCGGTCCTGCAGGTGAGGCTGCCGGCCCAGGTGTGGCAGCTCCACAGAAGAGCTGAGCCTCAGGCCCTTCCTGGAGGAGTTCGTGGGTCTGAATCCCGGATTTCAGGGTTATTTGGAGTTGGGGGGGTGGGTTAGGTGTTGAAGCAGATTAAAGATTTGAGGCCTGGTGAATGGAAGGAGGAAGATGCCTTTCACAACAAAGAAGGCTCTGGAGATGGAGGAGGGTGCCTTCAGCACTTGCACATAACTTAGTATGACAGGATAATCTCTTTGAACCTTGTCTTTTTATGGGTTTTTGTGGTTTGGGGATTTTTTTTTTAATATGTAGGAAGCCACTTTAGGGGGGAAATACATTTAAATATTTCACTTTTTAAAGTTACTATTTATTATTATTTTTTGGCCACACCGTGCAGCATGTGGGATCTTGGTTCCCCGACCAGGGACCATACCTGTGCCCCCTGCAGTGCAAGTGCTGAGTCTTAACCACTGGACCGCCAGGGAAGTGCCTTAAAAAGTTATTTTACTTAACCAGGTTCATGAATTGCATTGATTCTTTAACGTTCTTGAATTGTACCTTGCTCAGTTCTGGAAAGCAGTCAGCCAAATACTGAAAAAGCAACAGAAACTGAAGTGCAAAATAGAACATGAAACAAAAACTCTCCTTTAGCATATTTTACTTTAATAGATTTTCAAACTACACAAAGTACTGTTGGAATAAAATTGCCCTCCTCGTTCTTATGATACAAAATAGACGTGAAATTATTTTCACTCCTGAGTTACAGGAGGCTCTTGACTTTTTTTGGGGGGGTGCTGCACCTTGCAGCTTGTGGGATCTTAGTTCCCCGACCAGGGATTCCAACTACTGGACCGCCAGGGAATTCCCTGGGAGGCTCTTGACTTTCTTAGGCTTTCATTTCCACACATTATATATTGATGCCCAAACCACCTTTCGGCCTGGGAGTTGTCTTTCATATGCAACAGCTACTACCATACTAGCACCCCAGGACAGAGCAGAGGCCTGGCCTCTGCCAACTGCCTGGCTGAGCCTCCCTTCCGCCCAGGGCTCTGCTGTACCCCAGCCTCTGACAGGCTGAGCCAGAGCTCAGTACTGCATACGGGGCTCCACAGTCATTGAGAGTCCTCCCCAGGAACTGTGTGAGAGCGGGGGCTGGTCTGTCTCCTGCTTTGGCGGTAGAGCGGTCCCCTTTCCTCTCCCCACCCCAGGCACCTGACCCAAGTTCCCCTGTGGAAGGGAAGTGCCGGGACGTTCCTCCCTGGTAGGTGGAATGGGCCAGAGGGAAACAGTCTACACAGACCTTGATTAGGAATTGTAAAATATTTGTTTTCTGGAAATGAACTGCTTTAATATTTGGCCATTTGTTTGGCTTTCAAACACTCAACTTGCAAACATGCCTTAAGGATATTAAGTCCTGCCTTAAGGTTAGGGTTTCACCCCTACCCCACCTCCAGAATTGCCTCTGCACCAGGCCCCATGCTAACAGCCCTGTGACACAGGTACTATTATTTTTCCCATTTTGCAGATGAAGGAATTAAGACTTGAAGAGGTTAGGTACCGGAGAATACCCATAATAAGTGGTGGAAATTGAATGAGCCCAGGCTCAAAATCTGCTGAGTTCTTTCAATCAACATTTCTCAAAGCTAAAGCTTTTCATATATCACCTTTTCCCCCCCCCGCCCCCACACTACATAGCTTGCGGGATCTTAGTTCCCTGACTAGGGATCAAACCTGGGTCCCGGCAGTGAAAGCGCCAAGTCCTAACCCCTGGACCACCAGGGAATTCCTCATGTATCACCTTAATGAGTGTTTGCCATGGCCACAAGCTTACTTGTACTGAGGCAGGAGATAGATGGGCTCCAGGCTAGGTGTTTACAACTGGCCTCCTGTTTACATTTCTTGGGGTGAGAAAAAGATGGGCATCAGGCGGGACACTTGCAACTAGCCTCCTGTTTGCATTTCCTGAGACAGGAGATAGGTGGGCTCCAGGTTAGATATTTACAACCAGCCTCCTGTTTGCACTTTGAAATAGAAATAACAACAGAAACAGGGTAAATAGCACGGCTTTGTCTCCTGTGGACACTTTAACAGTCGTGGCAGGAACAGAGAGGGGCTAAACCCTATTTGAGTAAAGATCAAGAGGTCATATATTTCCCATCCTTGGGGCAAGGGAGACATTGCACTTGCGCAGAAACACTCGTTGGGCAAAAAGGAGGGGGCACCACCCCATAATACGTGATGCCAAGGCCGTCCCATAGGCCTCTGGGCTGGAATCCCTCTTGGGAAAAAGTTGCGCGTGTGTGTTGGGGAGTGTCCTAGCGCAGGTCAGGTGTGGAAAAGAAACCAGATAATTGGCCAAAGGTAAACATAGACCTGGAAGAACTGCCCTATAGAAATGACTTAACTGCCTCTTCACTGCGCTCCTCCTCGTTAGGGAGGACGCCCACACCCTTGCTCTCCGGGTGTGCATCTCTGCCTTGCTTCTGTCTTAACTAAACAAACTGTTTCTCTGTGTGCTCTCCCACTCGTTGTGCTGTTGTGCTGTATCTCTAATAATAAACTTTGTACCTGTTTTTTAGTTTTGGACTCCTTGAGAAATGCATTTTGCACTGGCGGCAAGAGCCAGGGAAAATTTGCCTCTAGCCTCTAGCCCTATGCTGGTCTAGTGGCTAGGATTCCTGGATTTCATCCAGGCTACCCAGGTTCAATTCCTGAGCAGGGAACTAAGATCTCACTTCACGCCACCACTCACTGCTGCCTCTCCAAGATCAGTACTATTGTTTTGTTTTGTTTTGTTTAATTTTATTTATTTTTGGCTGCGTTGGGTCTTCGTTGCTGCGTGCGGGCTTTCTCTAGTTGCGGTGAGCGGGGGCTACTCTTCGTTGCAGTGCGCGGGCTTCTCATTGCAGTGGCTTCTCTTGTTGTGGAGCATGGGCTCTAGGCGCGCAGGCTCAGTAGTTGTGGCGCACAGGCTTAGTTGCTCTGTGGCATGTGGGATCTTCCTGGACCAGGGCTCAAATCCGTGTCCTCTGCATTGGCAGGCGGATTCTTAACCACTCTGCCACCAGGGAAGCCCAGCAGGCAGATTCTTAACCACTGCGCCACCAGGGAAGCCCCAGTACTATTGTTTATTTAATTTTTTTAATACATTTTTTTTTAAATTGAAGTGTAGTTGATTTACAATGTTGTGTTAGGTTCAGGTGTAAAGCAAAGTGATTCAGTTATATATATGTATTATATACATTACATTTTACATAAATATATGTATATATTCTTTTTCAGATTCGTTTCCATTATAGGTTATTATAAGATATTGAATATATTTCCCTGTGCTATACAGTAAGTCCTTGTTGTTTATCTATTTTATATATAGTAGTGTATACGTCTTAATCCCAAACTCCTAATTTATCCCTCCCCCTCACTTTCCCCTTTGGTAACTAAGTTCATTTTCTATGTCTGTGAATCTATTTTTCTTTTGTAAGTAAGTTCATTTGTATCTTTTTTTTAGATTCCACATATAAGTGATATCATATGATATTTGTCTTTGTCTGACTTACTTCACTTAGTATGATAATCTCTAGGTCCATCCATGTTGCTGCAAATGGCATTATTTCATTCTTTTTATGGCTGAGTAATATTCCATTGTATATATGTACCACATCTGCTTTATCCATTCATTTGTTGATGGATATTTAGGTTGCTTCCATGTCTTGGCTATTGTAAATAATGCTGCTATGAACATTGGGGTGTTGGGACTTCCCTGGTGACACAGTGGTTAAGAGTCCACCTGCCAATGCAGAGGACACAGGTTCAAGCCCTGGTCCGGGAAGATCCCACATGCCACAGAGCAACTAAGCCCATGGCCACAACTACCGAGCCTGCACTCTAGAGCCTGCAAGCCACAACTACTGAGCCTGCGTGCCACAACTACTGAAACCCACATGCTACAGCTACTGAAGCCCGTGCCTAGAGCCCGTGCTCCGCAACAAGAGAAGCCACTGCAATGAGAAGCCCGCGCACCACAACGAAGAGTGGCCCCCGCTCACCGCAGCTAGAGAAAGATGAGGCAACGAAGACCCAACGCAGCCAAAAAAAAATTTTTTTAAATATACATATATATAATTCTATCTTCTAAAAATAAAATAAAATAAAATAACCACCACCCAAATCAAGAAATAGAATGTGGCCTTCGTCCTCCCCATCCCACCCCATGCCCTTTCTCCTACACAACCTATCCCTTCCTTCCCCACCAAGGGGAACCACTGAATTTTTTGAAAATCATTTTCTTATCATGATTTTTATCTGCAATATGGTTTAGTTTTGACTTGTCAATTTAAAGAAAAAAATAACCAAAGAGTTATGAGTTTAGTGTTACTCAAGGGCATTACTGAGGACTGTAGCCTGGGAAACATTGTCTCAGATTGCTCTGAGGAACTGCTCTGAAGAGATGGAGGAGGAGCCAATATATATATAACGATTTTTTTGGCTATGAAAAAACATAGTCAAGCACACATCTCAGTAGAAGATCAGTGCTGATCAGGAAGAACAGATATCTCAATGATTTTAGTGCTTTTCTATGTATGGCTCGTGGGAATTATTCCTGAGGTATGCATCTCAACTGTCTAGGGACTCATTTATCCAAAGCACAGAATGCCTCATCCTGTTTTCTCCATCATGAATTCCCCTGAGGGCACACTGTTGGTGGGCGACTGCAGTGGGTTTCAGTTTAACCTTTGGTGTAACCGGATGGTGAAGGACACTCTGTTCCTTTTTTTTTTTTTTTGGTTACAGTCTACCCCCTTTTTGGTCATAAGTTCAACCAAGGTTTGAGAGGCATTTCACGACCAATTTGTCCCATGGTGCTAGGAAGTGTCATTCCTAGGTCAAGTGAGGATTCCATTGGTAGGCCATTCATGTGCTATGTCTGGATTAGACCCTGTTAATAACCTAAAACTTCTCTGGATCATCTGTCTTACTAGTCTATTATGATCCAGGAAATGTTTCTCCCTTGTTGCTTCTTCCCATATCTAGAGTTGTACTACTACAATTAATTTTCTAGAGAGCTACATATGTGATTAATTGTCTCAAGGCATTGAGTCATCATTAATTTTGTCAGAGAACTGGTTATCCATCAGGTAATACAAGAAACAAGAATCATAAAATGGGCAAGGTATAAGTAATATAGCTAGCTAGTACCATTAGCAAGGTCATAGTACAGCAGCTAGACAGAGAAGAAGGAAGGATTTACTACTTGCAGCAACTAGGGAGAACACCGGGGATCTTCCCAAAGCAGTTTCTTCCGGAAAAGCAAAAGTGGGGAATTTTTAAGCGAAAGGTACCTGCATATTCATGCAGGGGGCTTGGGCAGTGGACAGAGTCCAAGCTTTAGCTGATTGAAGTCATGAGGGTCAGAAAAGGCAACATCAGCATCCCTTAGGTTCCTGTTGATCTGGTGGTTGAGCACTCTAGGGGGAGGGTTTAAATTCTGCAAAACAGCTCAAGACAGTACTTTAGGCTAATTTCTACCATTGAAATAGAACTGGGAGTCTTTACACCTGATTCATTATCTTTGCAATCGTTACTTCTCTTGTCTGATAAGTTCGCCCTTAAGACCATTATTACTGAGACCTGTTCAAGGGAACACATTGTGGCCAGGCTTAGATCACAAAATGGCTTATGCCAAAAAATGGCTTCCTTATGTCAAGAAAGTCTTTCCGGTTCTCTTTCTCCAGGGACTTCTACCCAATCTGGTTACACCATCCACAGGTAGAGACATAGCTGTAACATACATATGACAAACAGATAACCAGAGATCTCATAGCTTCATTTCAAAACTTAGTCATGAACCAGGTATTACAATATAAAGCTTACTAGTTTATAAATACCAGTTGGAATAAGTTATCTTCTCAAGTGGCTAAGGCTTTTTACTATTTGCAGAAAACATTTTAAGATTTGTATTCGTCCTTGACAAATCCTTAAAGAGGCTGTGAATTAGATTTTAGATGAGAGAGCCTTTCCAGCAGTTTGAGTTTTAAAAGACTTCTTTTCCCTTTTTTCTCCTTTGGTTTCAAGCTCTACCTAATAGAGTTAACTGGCTCAGTCTCAGGCCATTATGGGCTGTATTTACATTTCTGATTTGTAGAGATTTGTAAGACAAGGACAGTTGCTTTTCATTCCCAAAGGAACTGGGTTGCCACCTAAATGATATCAAAAGATTGATTTGTCCAACTACATTTTCTTTAATTTGCTCCTTTATATCAGTTAGAATATTCCCAACTAAACTGGAAATCAAAAGATTTCTATATTCTAGATCTTTAGGATTCAATGTACCATGCTTTGAAAAGTTTGCACAAGGCATTCAACAAAGGCCCTCTTTCAGGTCTGGACTTCTGGTCAAAGTCAGACCAATTCACCCTAGGGGCAAAATAAAGTCTCCATCATTGCTTTTATTAGCCCCCAGTTTTTACCTCATACTGTATGGGCTCAGGTAATCCTATTGATTTCCTTACGTATTTTGAATTAACATTGCCTAAGAGGCAGATGTATATGCCCTGTCTTTTTTATAAATTTATTTATTTATTTATTTATTTATGGCTGTGTTGGGTCTTCGTTGCTGCACACAGGCTTTCTCTAGTTGCGGCGAGCAGGGGCTACTCTTCTTTGCAGTGCACGGGCTTCTCATTGCGGTGGCTCCTCTTGTTGCAGAGCACGGGCTCTAGAGCACAGGCTCAGTAGTTGTGGCACACGGGCTTCGTTGCTCCGCGGCATGTGGGATCTTCCCGGACCAGGGCTCAAACCTGTGTCCCCTGCATTGGCAGGCGGATTCTTAACCACTGTGCCACCAGGGAAGCCCTGCCCTGTCTTATATACCAGGCAGAGGAAGCATTTCCCAATGAGACATATGTCTATCCCCACAGTACAATCAGGAAAAGGAGAAGTAGCCATCTTACATAAAGCACATTCAGATACACCACTTTTATATAAACTTTCATCTCCCAAACAAGTCCACATTACTTACCCCAAGTAGAAAAATTTTAAAGGCCAGAAGAAAAAAATTACACTTGAGATACCTGACCAGCAATCACTTGGGGCAACAGTTAGGCCAATTAATCAAGTCCAAGATTGACAAAAGGGGTCCCTTGGCTCGACCCCTCACTGGGAACCCCAAAGCCTTTTTTATGAGGATGGATAAAATAGCAGGGTGGCAGGGATAAAAAGGAAGGTTTCTGGGGCTCCTTGCAAAACAGAGACTTGTTAATGGAGTCCTAACAGAGGCTAAGGTTTAGGGTATAAGAGTTGATGGAATTGAGATGTGCTCTACTGGATGCCTTCTCTCGTGATTTGCATCTTTCACCCACCACTGTTGGTGAGAAGCAGTGAATCTGTTGCATGCAACAAAAGTCTCATCATTTCCATTGCTGTCTAGTACTCCATGTATGACAATGCTATAATGTTTTCCTTTTTCCTGCTGATGCTCTTTCCAACTTTTGGCTGCTTATTAAATGGTGCTGCTTTAAATGTGTTGGCACATACCTCCTGGGGCACATGTGCCACGGATTCTCCAGGACATTTACCCAGAGTAGAACTACCTCCATCATGGGACAGGCATGTCCTAATGTCACTGGAGAAGGCTTGTGTCTGCAGCGGACTCAGCTCCTTTTCCTCCTCTTCTTCTCCAAGGCTCGCAGGCTTGGGCTTTTTGGTCTTTACCAGCCTGGGGTCTGTGATACCACCATGTGGTTTATGCTGCATCACTTGAACACCTTTCCAATGTCTCCCTGTATGAGAAACCTGTCCAGTAGGGGGTGGAAAGGCAGCTAAGGCAGAGGCAGATGGGAGAGTGGCTAACAGAGCAATGACAGCTGCAGAAGAGGGATTGGGGGAGGGGCTTTCTGAGGGGCCCTGTACGGAGGGAGCCAGCAAGGAGGGCAGGGACCAAGGAGAGGGCAGATTCTGAGGGCCAAAGTGCGGTGCCACACAATGTGCCAAAGAGCCTCTGCCGCCTTTCTCTGCCAGTGACTCCCAACCTGCCTCTGCCCCAGCTCCGCCTCCTCCAGTGCTACCCCCTCCAGCAGCATCTCGGAGGCCGACCTCCTCAGCCCAGCATCCCCTCCTCTCTTTACACCCTCTTCTAGCCCCTGAAGCACAGCCCAGCACCAATCCTGCGACCTCGTCTTGGGACTTACATCCAGACTTCTCTTCCGGCCAGATCCCACGGGAACCCACTTACCAGCTTGACTTCCTGCTCCTCTCCCAAGGGCGCCAGACACTCTGGTCAGGGGAGGCCCCAGGGCCCCAGCCCGTAAGGTCCACACTCTTCCTACTGACCAGCCCAGGGGACCTCAATTCTTCCCCGGGACAGTGTCCAGGAGCATGAGTGGGTTGAGGCATCCCGCACCCTCCTAGACAGGAGGCCCCGTACTGGTTGGGTCTGCGGGGGCTCAGCTGGGCCTCCAGGATGCTTTACATGCGGTCACTGTTCAAGAGACTTTAAACTGAATCAAGTTGTCTCCTTTAAAGAACAAGCAGCCGCCGAGCTTCTGATTTTTGTCTCTGAGACCCTCTCTGGCCAGCCTCTCGCAGAGAGCCCCATCAGAGCCTCTGAGACCTCAGCCCCTCCTCCTGACCTGTTTCCAAGGCCGGTATCATGAGTTCTCTCTACTAACAGTTGCCTTCTGGGGCCTTCCTTTCAGCTTCGCCACCTCCCTCCAACCCCAAATGCCAAAACTAGTGCTGACCCTTCTGCAGGTGGAGAGATTCCCAGCATGAGGGCGAGCATGATCCCTGGGGTACCCGGATGAACCCCGATGTGCGCCCTCCAGCTCTGCTGAGTCCAGAACACATCTCTGCAGACACTTCCCCCGTGTGACCCTTGGGTGCCCTGGGGTTCGTGCTGTCTCTGGTTCCTTCCACAGGCCCCCCAGGACTGGCCCTTCCCGAGGCTGTTCTCCAGTCACTCCCATCTGCCCCTCGGGAAGTGCAGAGCCAGGTTCTAAAGGACACAAACCATAACCACAAAGAAAGGCGGCTTCCCCCTCCCCCAATGCCAGTGCCTTCACCTTCCATGTGACCTCTGAGAACTCTGGGCGGCTGACTTCCACAGGACTCCAAAGGAGCCTGTGACCCTGGGGCCGCGACCTTACTGCTCTCAGCTGAGCGCTCCTTTCTGAGCCATCAATTGCTCCGGGGCTGTGATGCGCCTAATTGCTATGTGAGCAATGCTGGCCTCCCTATGACCAACTTTCCTGACGGCCCTCGCCTCGGGCATGCTGGGAGGAGGGATGGGTGGCCCTGCCTCCTCTCCCGGCCTCAGAACTGCATGGGCAGGCCTGTCCAGAGGGGAAGACCTCATCAGGAATCCTAGGCCAGCCAGGCGCTGCCACTCTGGCTGGCCTAGGCTGAGATGACGTCCCCCAGCCCCAGGGCTCACCATGTGCCCTCCCACCTCCCTGCCAGATGCCCACTTGGCTTCAGGAGGCTCGACACCTCCCTGATTCCATGTGGCCCCCAAGGAAAAGAGGGCAAAATAAAACTTGTGTTGGCTTCCCGCATCCCAGCACGAGTGGGGACGTTCATACCAGTTCTACAGGACTGGTGGGAGGCGGCACTGAGAGCTGGGGACGAGGGCCCAGGGAGCACTTGCCCCTAGAGAGGGAGGCCTCCATTTCCCCAAAGTGCTGGGGGGGGGGAGGTGTGGCCTATTGATGATCAACAGCCTTTCTGTTCCCAGCTGCTGCCCTGCTCTCCCCTGAGTGAGGACTGTCAGTACATCTCCAGGGGACATCGTGAGACTGGGAGGGCAGGAGGCAGGCAGAAGGCATCCCCCACGGCTCGGCTGGTGCTGCAGTGGGCTCAGCATCACACACCCCCACCGTCCGCTGCCAGCAGTGCCTGCAGGGGGCACCATGCTGGGGGCTGGGACCCAGCCCAGAGAGCCGAGGGTGGTAAGTGGGGACAGCGGCGGAGGGCGCTGGGGCTCTAGATGGGGCCCCACAAGACAAGGCCTTCCTTCCCAGAGAACAGAGAGACCAGGACAAACATCCCGCAGAGAGCAGGCTCCGTGCAGCTGGCCATGCCCCGGCCCGAGGTACCCGTAACCCCAGAGTGCAGGACTGGAGGTGTCGCCTCCTACTCCAGAGCAGAAAGCTCTGCTGCCTGCTGCCTTGTCATCCCTGGGCCCCAGGGGACAGCGTGGAAGAGCATCTCATCACAGTCAGGTGACTCGGGGCCCAGAGGAGGGAGGCAGGGTGCCCTGGTGGGAACGTGGACAAACATCCTTTGTTTACTGCAAGAGACACAGGGTTTGTATTTGGTCTCCGGTCCTGCCCAGGCACAGGACAAAATGTACAAGAAACCAAGAGGGATCATAGCTGATGATCACTTAATGTCATCATAAGAAAAGCATTAAAGGAAACTTTATACTCCACACCTATTAGCGTGGCTAAAATTAAAAACAGTGACAACACCAAATGATGGTGTGAATGCAGAGAAACTGGATCCCTCATACATTGCTGGTGGGAATGCAAAGTGGTGCAACCACTCTGCAAAACAGCCAAACCTGGAATCAGCCCAGAGGTCCTTGCACATGAGAATGGTTAAACACGCTGCGGGGTCCACTCACCCTGGACACTGCTCAGCGGCACAAAGGAGTCAACAGCTGATCCTTGCTCGGGTGAATCTCCAGGGAATTAGGCTGAGTGAAAAAGGCCAGTCCCAAAGATTGCATGATTCCACTCATGTAACTTATTTGAAATGACAAAATTTTAGAAATACGGGACAGGGATTAGGGACAGAGGGTGGGGTGGCTATAAAGGAGCAGGTGGGGTTGGAGCTGTTCAGTACCTTGACTGTGGTGGTGTTTACATGAACCCACGCATGTGATAAGATGGTACAGAACCTACACAATCACAAATGTGCACATGTAAAATGGGGGAATCTGAATAGAAATGTGAAAATCTGTGAATTATAACGTTGGAGAAGATTGGACGAAGCGTACAAGGGATCTCTATTATTTCTTACAACCACAAGTGAATGTACAGTTATGTCAAAAATTCAAATTAAAAAAGGGGACTGGGAATTCCCTGGACTAAAGATTAATCTTGGAGTAACAAAACTTTAACCTACGGCCTGGTCAAAGGAACTGATTCATTAATTAAGGGCCTGCCCAGGAGTTAGTCTCTCCTGACCTGTAGCCAAGAATTTTCCGAGCACAAGACTATGCAGGGGACAGAGGCAGCTATGGGGGCAACTCGCAGAGGCCAGGAAGGATGCCCCCTAACCTGCTATGTCCTCTGAGAGCTAGAGTTTCACCTGGGTCAGCGTGGTGAGCGGGTGGAAGAGCAGGTCAAGGGAGGAGGAGAGGGCTTCCCTGGTGGCGCAGTGATTAAGAATCCGCCTGCCAACACAGGGGACACGGGTTCGAGCCCTGGTCCGGGAAGATCCCACGCGCCACGGAGCAGCTAAACCCGTGCGCCACAGCTACTGAGCCCGCGTGCCACAACTACTGAAGCCTGCTCGCCTAGAGCCTGTGCTCCGCGATGAGAAGCCCGCGCACCGCAACGAAGAGTAGCCCCCACTCGCCGCACCTAGAGAAAGCCCGCGCGCAGCAACGAAGACCCAACGCAGCCAAAAATAAGTAAATAAAATAAATTAAAAAAAAAAAAAAGGAGGAGCCCAGAAGCTCTGCCTGAGGGGAGGGCACACTGGGGAGTGGGGCTGGGCAGGGGGATGCTGGGGGCCAGGGCACTTTGACTCGGGGGGTGAGGTGGCCGCATGGGGAGGGGCTACCGTGGTCCACTGGAGTGGGTGGGGCTGGGAAGTACACGCTGTTTTCTTTGAAAAAAATTTCTTAATTGTGGTAAAAGACACGACATAAACGTTCCCATCTTGACCACTTCTAAGTGTCCAGGTCAGTAGTGTTCATCGATTCACATTGTTGGCCACAGGTCTCCAGAACTTTGTCATCTTGCAAACCTGAAAGTCTGTATCCATTACACAAGTCCGCAGTCCCCATCCTCCCAGCTCCTGGCAGCCACCATCCAACTTTCTATTTCTATGCATTTGACAGCTTGAGATACCTAGTGAAGTAGAATCACACAGTGTTTGTCTTTTGGGGACTGGCTTATTTCACTGAGCATCATGTCCTCAAGGTTCATCCATGTTGTAGCAGGTGTCAGACTTTCCTTCCTTTTTAAGGCTGAATAACATTCCATTGTATAGCTATATCATGCTTTCTTCATCCATTCATCTGCTGGTGGACGCTTGAGTTGCTTGCACCTCTTGGCGATTGTGAATACTGCTGCTACAAACGTGGGTGACAAATACCTTTTCTAGATCCTGCTTTCAGTTCTCTGGGATACATACCCAGAAGTGGGATTGCTGGATTGCAGGAATGTTTTGAACCCAACCTGGGGCAACTGAAACCTCTTAGCTCCTTATCAGAAGCTACACCTGTGAATGTGCCTTGCCTGTGGGGAGAACAGACCCACCCCTGGCTTCCATACCTGTCCAAGGGAGCAGAGGTCAACTTCAGGTACAGGCCACTGGTCCCACCCCTGCCAGCCCTTTACAGGCACCTTCCACACACACACACACACACACACACACACACACACACACACACACACACACACACGATAACGGTGGCCCAGCCCAGCTCTCAGTAATTGGAGACACACACAAGGCCCCCACTCTGCTGTCACCCAGCCCCACCCTTTTCCACAGCAGGAGAACCTTAGGCCCAGGCTCCAGGGCCCCTCCTCTTCCGCCACCAGCCCCGTGCTCGCCCCACCTGCCCAGGCCAAGACTGGTGAGACGCTGAGTGGGTGGCAGGGCAGCCAGACCACCCCACGTGTCTCTGTGCCTCAGGGCATCAGGAAGGCAAACCCCAGCCCCTGGCCTTGGCTGTGTGCTTCCAACCGCATCTCCCTCAGCACCCAGAGCCAAACGAGGCCATGCTGACTTTCAGAAACTCCTGAACACATGAGGTGAGTGAAGGAGAGATGGTTCTCCCACAGGACTTGGTGAGCAGAGAGATGGGAGTGGCCCCCATCAGGACCTTGCAGATGTTCCTCAGGCAAAGGGCCTCTGCCCCCTAATCCCCACCCCACCCTGAAGAGCCAGCTGGGGACCATCCTGTGAGGGAAGGACCTGCTTCCTTCAGGACCCCTGTGCACTCAGCCACACCCCGCCACTTCCCTCTGGCAACATGGCTTAAAGTCATAGTTCAGGAGCAGGGGCAGGGGCAGGGTGTGGCCACCTCGGGCACTGGGAGGGACACAGAGCCTTTTACAGCAGGGACAAGGTCCTCCCCTGATTTAAGCCCCGACAGCCTGTACTGCAGCTGATACCCTGGTGTCCCAGCCTTGCCCGAGAGCCACGTCCCCAGGGTCCCCGCCTTGCCGCCCTCCGCCATCGCACAGGCATGCAGGGGGCCTGGGTGCTGCTGCTGCTAGGCCTGCAGCTACGGCTCTCCCTCGGCTTCACCCCAGGTAATGAGGCGCCTCCCAGCCGACCCCCGACACAGGGGGCTCCCCAAGGCTGACCTGAGTCCACTCTCCCCTTGGCCAGTTGAAGAGGAAGACCCAGCCTTCTGGAACCGCCAGGCAGCCCAGGCCCTGGATGTTGCTAAGAAGCTGCAACCCATCCAGACGGCTGCCAAGAATCTCATTCTCTTCCTGGGGGATGGTGAGTGTGCTAGGCCTGTCCATCCCGTCGCCCTGCAGCCCTGAAACCCTAGGCTGCCGGCAGACACAGGGTGGCCCTGGGGACTCAGGCCTGACACAGGGTGTACCTACAGGGATGGGGGTGCCCACGGTGACAGCCACTCGGATCCTAAAGGGGCAGATGAATGGCAGACTGGGAGCTGAGACGCCCCTGGCCATGGACCAATTCCCGTACCTGGCTCTGTCCAAGGTAAGGGCTGAGTGGCCTCAGGGTGCTCTACACCAGAGGGGTGGGTGTGGGGCTAGGGAGCGTGGCAGGAGGGAAGGTCCCAGGAGGGCTGGGGCTGAGGTAGGGCGCGGGTGCAGTGAGCATGGGCCCCAGGGCCTGGGTCAGGATCTGGGTGTACACCCACGAGCAGAGCTGAAAGCATCTCTGCCCCCAGACATACAACGTGGACAGACAGGTGCCAGACAGCGCAGGCACGGCCACCGCCTACCTGTGCGGGGTCAAGGCCAACATGAAGACCATTGGTGTAAGTGCAGCTGCCCGCTACAACGAGTGCAGCACGGTACGTGGCAATGAGGTCACGTCTGTGATGAACCGGGCCAAGAAAGCAGGTAGGCTTGGGGCCAGCTTCGCCAGTAGGGACAGGCTCAGAGACCTCAGTGGCGCATCCTGACCTCTGCCACCCCCAGGGAAGTCCGTGGGAGTGGTGACCACTACGAGGGTGCAGCATGCCTCGCCAGCTGGCACCTATGCACACACGGTGAACCGTAACTGGTATTCGGACACGGACATGCCTGCCCAGGCGAAGAAGGAGGGCTGCCAGGACATCGCCACGCAGCTCATCTACAACATGGACATTGACGTGAGACGTGAGGGGCAAGGGGTGGGGCGGGGTGGGGTGGGGCGGGGCGGGTGGGGGGGTGGGTCCCACACCCGCCACAATCCCAGGCTACCCACGGCCCTGGGGCCTGGCAGGGTCTCCGTGGGTTTGGGGCGTGGGGCGCAGTGTAGAAGTTACAGGGGGGGACAAGCCATTCCCACAGACCTGGCTGGGACGCTAGGGGCTGTCTGAGGAGGGAGCAAAGGGCCAGCCCGGCTCCGAACCCACCTGCCCTAATCCCTGGCCCCAGGTGATCCTGGGTGGAGGCCGAAAGTACATGTTTCCTGAGGGGACCCCAGACCCTGAATACCCAGGCGATGCCAGTCAGAACGGAATCCGGAAGGACAGGAAGAACCTGGTGCAGGAGTGGCAGGCCAAGTACCAGGTGACGGGGGCTCGTGGGTGCAGCGGGTGCAGCGGGTGCAGCAGGGCAGGGGCTGCAGGGTGTCGGGCTATGGGCTGAGGCCTGGTCCTGCCCCTCCCAGGGCACCCAGTACGTGTGGAACCGCACGGCGCTCATTCAGGCATCTAAGGACCCCAGTGTAACACACCTCATGGGTAATGGCCCCACCCACCCCACTGTCCTCTCCCGGGATGGGATGGGTGCCATTGGTCCTCCTTGCTCCCTAACTTGCCGGTCACTACTGGTCCCCTTTCCCACAGGCCTCTTCGAGCCAGCAGACATGAAGTATGAGGCCCAGCGAGACCACAGCAAGGACCCATCCCTGCAGGAGATGACAGAGGCAGCCCTGCGTGTGCTGAGCAGGAACCCCCGTGGCTTCTACCTCTTCGTGGAGGGTGAGTGGCAGCCCCTTGATGAGCAGAGGAAGGAAGGGGGCAGTCGGGGCAGATGTGGCGTCTTATACGTGACGTTCGTGCAGGAGGCCGCATTGACCACGGTCACCATGAAGGCGTAGCTTATAGGGCGCTGACCGAGGCGGTCATGTTCGACAATGCCATTGCCGCGGCCAGCCAGCTCACTAGTGAAGCGGACACGCTGATCCTCGTCACCGCCGACCACTCCCATGTCTTCTCTTTTGGCGGCTACACGCTGCGTGGAAGCTCCGTTTTCGGTAAGCCCAGGGAGAGGCGCAGGCGCTTTTTCCGAAGTTACATGGCAGAAATTGCTCTGAGCCAGTTTCCTCATCTGCCAAGTGGGGCAGTAACAGCAACTGCCCTGCACGGCTCTGGTGAGGAGTAAGCCAGGCAAGAAGTGCCCGGGCTCAGCACACAGGAGGCGCACGGAAGGCTGGGGTCAGTGTGGTCACCGGGTCCCCTCCTCCCTGCAGGGCTGGGTTTTGGCAAGGCCACTGACGGCAAGTCCTACACCTCCATCCTCTATGGCAATGGCCCGGGGTACGCGCTTGGCGGAGCCTCAAGGCCCGACGTCAACGACACCGAAAGCAGTGAGTGCAGAGGGGGCTGCGTTGGGGGCGGGACCCCGGCCGGGAACTCACGGGAGGGGGAGCCCGACCCCCGCCCGCCCTGAACTCCCGCCCTCCGGTCAGGTGACCCCGCGTACCGGCAGCAGGCGGCCGTGCCCCTGGGGAGCGAGACCCACGGCGGCGAGGACGTGGCGGTGTTCGCGCGCGGCCCGCAGGCGCACCTGGTGCACGGCGTGCAGGAGCAGAGCTTCGTGGCGCACGTCATGGCCTTCGCCGCCTGCGTGGAGCCCTACGCCACCGACTGCCACCTGCAGCCCCCTGCCAACCCCTGCGACGCCGCGCACCGGGCCGCCTGCCCGCCCTCGCTGGCGCTGCTGGTCGGGGCGCTGCTGCCGCTGCTGCTGCTGGCGCCCGGCCCGCAATGACCCGCACCCGCCCCGGGCCTCGGGGGCTCCTGCTCCCGCGCCAAGAGCCCCTAGCCCAGGCCCCACCCGAGCTGCCACCTCGGAGTCCCCACCCCCGCGTCCCCCACCCGGCCCTCCGCCAGACCTTCACCTCCCAGCGATAAGGAGTCTCGGCCCCCCGCCCTTCATGGGCCCGGACCACCCTGGAGGCTGAGGCCCTGATTTTCCTGTGACACCCGTAGTCCTCCTCCCTGCCCCCAACCTCGGTGGCCTAAGATTCTGTGCTGTGCAGCCCGGGACCCCAGGAAAGGTGGGGGCTTGGACCACGCAGTCTCCGCTCAGCACCCATAGCCCTGCCTGCGGACCAGCAGGCACTCTCCCAGAGCTGCCCCTAGGCCCGCCTAGAACCCACGCCTCGCCTTTCCTGGAGACCCGAGGACTTAGGGGCTCCTGCGGAGGCGTGGCTTCCTGTCCTCCTGGAACCCACCCTGTAGGCACCTTGCTGGCCAAGGAGGCTGCTGGGACCAGGACAGCCAGGGGGCCCTCGACACAAAGTCCTCAGCTGCCCCTCCTGGGAACCCAGCGGTACCATTAGAGAGGAGACGGCGACCCAGAAAGGAGGTTTGTTCCACGTCACTCAGCTACCGTGCTGGTGGCCCCCCCAGTGCCCATTCCAGGCTGGGAGAGCCAAGGAGCAGCGGGGGAGCTGTGGGTTCCGGGAGGGACAAAGCAATTGTCAAATAAACTGTTATACAGTGTGATGCCAGGAGTGATATGTTCTAGGCAGAAAAGTCCTTAGCAAGCGGGGGCAGAGTGTGTGTCTGTGTGAGGGGTGCGGGGTGATTCACATCAGGAGTCAGGGAGGGGCTGCCTGAGGAGCTGACAGCTGAACAAGGACCAAAGGAAGTGAGCGCTGGAGCGATGCAGAAGGACAGCGGTGCAGGGGCCCTCAGGCAGCGGCGGCAGGCGCCGGTGAGGCCAGTAGCAGGATCTGAGTTGGAGGGAGTGGGGCAGGTAAAGAAGGCAGAAGCTGAGGGACCAGGAGGGATGGGGGCGGGGTGCAGAGGGGGAGGAGTTTGAACTTTATCCAGAGTGTGGGATGTGACTGGAAGGCTTTGAGCAGGGGCATAACAGGACCTGACTCTTAGAAAATATCCTGCTGGGTATTAAAAAAAAAAGAAAATATCCTGCTGGCTACTGAGGGGAGAAGAGTCTCTTCTGTTTCTTTTGTTGTTGTTGCGGGTTGTGAGGCAGAGGTGGGAGGTGGGAAACCAGAGAGAAGTGCAGACTCCTAACATTCCTGACCTCTGCCTGAAAACACTCCTGAGCACCCACTCCAGTATGACTACGCTGATTGAGTATCTAACCCACCCCAAAGGGAACATTTCAAAGAATTTTATAAAGGTGAAGACAGCCATGTTTTCTGATAAATTTTATAAAATTACAAATTTCTTTGTACATTCACAAAGTTGCAAGAAAGCATTTTGCTCTCACTAGAAATGTTAATATGACAGTATGCTCCTCTATTTACTAAAATTTTGACTTAACACTGTAAAACATCAATTTGAAGGCCAGGCTCTCAGGGCAGTTTACTTCAACTCTGGGTTTTCGTGGCTGTCACAAAGCTATGGAGCTGAATGGCAGAAGGTTGTTTATGTTTCATAGATGGGTTCAAAGCCCAAGGAGACTCTACATTTTCAAACTACAGGTTTAAAAACAGATAATTCTGGAATTAGTGATTATGGTTGCACAACTTTGGGTATTCGAAAAAACCACTGTATTGTACACTTTAAAAGGGTGAATTTTATGGTATGTAAATTAAACCTAAATTACAGTTTCTGCTTCCAAGTTTTTAAAAAATGTGCAGGTATGAGGAGTTTTATCAGTCAATTAGTGTTGGACACAAAATCGTGTGTCCATGGAAACATTCTCAAGCATCAGTTCTAACATATTTATCTTGAAGGGGCAGGTGCAGAGAAAGTGTGTTTATTTTTTTCAAGCTTTTTATTGGGTGCTTGAGACTGATAGCTGTTGATAGAAGAAATTTTCACATATGGAGGTATGGGGAAGTCATTCTGGCTTATACATGAGTTAACTTGAATTTTATGCTTACTAGAACAGCCTGCCTGTGGCCTATCAAACATACATTGTACATCTACTTTAATTATTAAGAAAAGGACACATTGACCAGGCATAAAGAATGTCCAAGTTAAAAATAAAAATTAAATTCCCCCCTTCTTGAGATGCCAGTGTCGGTCCTCCTTCCATGATAAGACTCCCTTCCCAAGTATGGCCAAGGCCATACTGACTCTCTGTGTATGCGCTGATCTAGTTGTTTTGAAACCTTGAAGGAATGTATCCCTGACTTGTTTGATGTTCTTTGTTCTGACAATATATAAAACTGTGCTGAAATCCATGCTTCTCTGGAACAGTTTCTCAGAGTAATCTGGAGGCTGTCTTCCAGGGTATAGTCCTCAGTTTGGCTCAAATAAAACTCTTTACAATTCCTATTATGGATTGTTTATTGATTATTTTGGTCAACATGCTTGTCACCTGGAAAAATATCAGCACATTGGTCTTTAAGAAGGAAAGGAAGTTAGGAAGAAAGAGGGCAGGAGGACTGATGACAGCTCTCTTCAATACCTTGCCATAAACATGGCTCGTTCTGTGGGGTTGATCTGGAATGTTTTCATGGTCACACCCAATCTCATCACCAAGTATCTATCATAAAGCTTCTCCTCTACTCGGACAATCTTGGTTTTTGAAAGTTAACAGCACTGATGGCTCCTACAGCATTTTATGTGCCCTCAAGGTTTCTAGTTCTTCCCTGCCATGGTTGACCATGGATGGGCCAGTGAGTGAGTTTTACAGGTTCTGCTGCCACTGCAGCTTTTATCATCTAATATCCTTTAAAATCAAATCCGTTCGGAGTAGCTGTTCCATCAATGGGTGCACTTACGTTGTTTTCTGCACATGACATTGTTTTTATTAAACAAAGTATGAAATGTTGGAAATATATCTTCCCTGCCATATCTTTCCTTTAGTGGCTCACACAGAAAAAAAAAGTGGTTTGTGTATTTGATTATCGGAATGGAATCCAGCAAATACCTTAAGCTGCGACGTGTAGAAACATCTGTACTTTCAGCCAACTAACTGTATAGCAAACTTCCCACACTGGGTAATTTGCTCTAACATTTTTTGTTTCAGTCTAGAGCAGTGTTTTCTCTACATCTTCCAAAGGTATTTGCCGGCAAAGAAATGCCTTTCAGTTTGTCGACAGATCATTTTCTGTTCATCGTTTCTGCCATTGTTACTGCAGCAGAAAGAATAAATGTTTGCCTGGTGGTAAGTGTTTTTGTCTTATGCTATCATGCAAGAAACTTTAAAAGAGCCTTCCATATATTCATCATTGCTTAGGGAAATATCAAAAATCACGTCACTTTAAACATCACTGGGAAAAAACTGCGGGGTTTGTCTTCATGTTCTGAAAACTTAGTTGCTCACCAGGGGAGTTTCCTGCTGTTACGAAGACCTCAAGGCGCCCAGAGCAAGCTTCTCCAGCGATGATGGATGTGAGGGTGCTTCAAACAGTTTGGTTTTGTTTAATGTTTTATATTTGGGGCTGACTTCTTGTCAGGTCTGTACCATGGGTGATGCGGAGCGTGTGTCAGGAGGGAGGAAGTGTCACAGCTGTCACTTCCGTGGTTGCTCACCTGGTGTGGATTATGGGTGTTATTTGTAGTTTCTTTACAGGATTTTTTGGTAAGCCACTTGATTGGGAGGGTTCGTTTGTTAAAAACTAGATCATATAATCTACAAATCTACTTAACTAGACACTCTCAATTCTACTAGGTCGCAATCCACCGGAAGTGAGCAAATGAGGAGGGGACGCTGTGTCAGCCCCCTGCCCGCAGGGCCCGCATTCTCTTCCCCAGGACACCTGAGAACCATGCTGGAGGGTGGGTGCCCGGTCGAAACCATTGTTGATGAAAATTCATCAATAGTGATCTAAAGAAGAAATAGAGAATTTTTTTTGAGCCAACTGAGGATTATAACCCGGGAGAGAGTCTTTCAGAAACCTCTGAGGACTGTTCATACACATTTTTGAGCTAAAGGATCCTACGTTAAACTCACACACTGGGGTTTTACACAAAGTTGACCTAAGATACATAGTCCAGACAAGCACATACAAAGTGAGCAACAGGTCACCATGACCCCTTACAGGGTTGGGAAAGAAATGTAATCTTGTACGGAGTTACATTGCCGGTGTCAGAAAAGATAAAAAACAACACCGATCTTCATGATAGAGCAGGCGTTCGCACCTTTGAGAAGGCCGGCTTCATGTATAATGCAGGTGCACGCTGCACGTTAGGGAGGGCTCAATATGGGCAGGGGGTGTGTTATGCTTAAATTGTCTTCTCCTGCCCCAAAACATAAATTTTATTCCATCAGGATGAAGACAGCAGCACGGAGCTAGACATTAAATAGGAACCGTGCCGACTGCCCAGGGATGTGGCAAAGCTGCCAATGAGAAAAAGCCTGGGAGACCCCAGCTCACACTAGGCCCTCTGGAAGGCCCAGCGTCCCGTCACCCAACCCCCTGAGACTCCGACGGGAGGTCAGGCGTGCTTGAGCCCCGGACAGGACTCTTAGGCCAAACGACTCCCTGTGACCACAGGTGCATCACTCCCTGCAGAGCTCAGACTGGGCCCTGGGGGGCGCCCTAGGTTCAGTCCCAGCCAGACCTGCAGCCCCACCCACCCCCAGCTCCTGGAGCCCCTGTGACCCCCTATCCCATGCTGGGCACCGAGCCCAGCATGGCTCTGGTGGCTACACAGGATGCTTCATGATGGGTAAAAACAGGCGCGCTGCCTTGAAGCCTCTCCGGAGGCCTCCCATGGGATGCCAGATGTGCCCTCCTCCTGACCTTGGGGCTGACATTACCATCTGAGGCTGTTACCCACCCCCTACTTCCAGAAACAGGTCTTCCCACCTGGTCAGCATCTGCATGACAGGCTCTTGCCCCTTCGGGGATGCTCCCCCAATCCCACCTCCAGTGGGGGAGGGGGTGGGAGGGGCCCAGAGACATGCAGGAAACTGTGAGGTGTTGTAAATTGCACCCTCTGATCTAAGGTGGCCCCAGGGCCTGCTTGCTCCAGCTGAACAGAGCTTTAGGGTTCTTCGCTCCGGACACACACACCAAGCCACAGCCCAGGGTCCCCTGATCTGACCCTGCCGCCAGGGATGCCAAGCCTGCACCGACGTGCTTGGCTCTGTGCCTGGGGACCAGTTGTGTGTCTCTGGAGCTACCCCTCAGGGAGGAAACAGCCGCCCCGCTGTCCCAGATGGTGAGGCCGCCGTCCTCCCTCAATGTGGGGGTGTCCAGGTCCCGTGCCCTGTTCTGGCCCTTTCTTTGCTCACCAGACTTGCAAGTTCCTCATTATCAGCCAGCAGGGCACCGCCTCCTCTCTCAGCCCGGCCTGGGCTCCTCAGGTGAGAGGGAACTAGCCGCCTGCAGACCTCTCCACGCAGACCTCTGTCAGCAGTGCCCACGATGCTTTGGTCCCGCAGAAAGGTAAGAGGGTTTTTTATTATCATTTATGCAAAGTAGACAAGGAGAGATGCAGCTTCACAGCACCATGTGACAGCAGCTGGGGGAATCTGAGCTGCCTGAGCCCAGTGAATCAGCCTGAGCCGCTGCCAGAGGCTCCCAGGTCCGGGCGCAGCTGAGGTCGCGGGAGCAGGTGCCGCCTCTTTCCCCTCTGTCCCGGTGAGCTCGTGCTGGACAGCAGCCTGGCTGGCGGGGGCCCTCAAAGGGCTGGAGCTGAGGGATGAACGGTGCATGCCCTGCAGGGGGCGCCTCCCGCCCTGTGCGGTAAAGCAGGCAGGGCAGGGAGGAGGAGGTGGCACCCACAGGCCTGGATGGGGCGGGCCCTTGTTTAGGACAGCAGACCACAAGGCAGAGGGCGAACTCAGCCAGAGACACGGGGCAAAATGAGGGACACCCCTATACCGGTGGGAGGGACCATGGCCAGTGGAACCTGTGGGACGGCAGCTCAAAGGTGGGCTGTAAACGAGTGAGGGCTGAGAACCCCACCCGGGCCAACAAGAAGCCCCCAAATGAGCCATAAGGCATGTCCGGTGAACAGCACTGGGGACAAAGGCTAGTGTCGGGCCTGGGGGGGAAACTGTCTGCAGGGTCAGGAGCCTGGGGCCCCCTTTGACCTCACGGGGCAGGGATCCCACCAGGACACCAGGGCTGGAGGCCAGCTCACATGAGGGCTCTGAAGGAAAGGCCAGGCCAGGGTGCAACTAGCTTTCCCCAAAGGCAAGGGGGACTCGGGACGTAGGATCCCAGCGCCTGGCGGTTTGTGAGGCCAGGACGGTGGCCCTGTGGCTGCTGCAGGGGACAGGTCTCCTGCTCAGCCTCAGGGTCAAGTACACACTGTTGAGGTCCCGCTCAGCAACCCACCGTCCAAATTTGGGATCTCCTCCAGGAAAAGGTAGGCTATAGAGCAAGGACTTCTTTGGGGAGGATGGGCTGAGTTTCATATTGTTCTGAAGCCTTCAATAATCCTATGAAGGAATTATAAATAACGTGCCGGAGGCCTGCATTTTTCTGGAAAATGTTCCCAAGGACTGGCTCACGTGGTCACTTGCTGCGCAGTGACAGATACCCTAGAGGCTGCCTGACTCCAAGGCGGAAAGTGTCTCAGTTTCTCCAGAAGTCCCCTGGGACCCCTGCAGGCTGGGGTGGTGACAGGTGTCTGTGTCCCCTCGCAAGGGAAGCAGGAAGGGGAAACGCCATTGAAACAAAAATGGACTCTAGGGGGTGGGAGGTGACAGAATTCACATCCATAAAAAATGACCCCTCCTCTGCAGTCTCTCCTGGGACGTGGGGTGGAGAGGGGAGGCATGACTGCCAAGGTCCCACTCAGTGATGTGCCATCCAAATTCGAGTCCAAGCTCCTACACGGGCTGTGGAGACAGGGGAGGAAGCTGGACTCTCATGCTCTGCCCGCTGCCCTGTCCTGTCCTGTCTGCTGCAGGGTGGCCCGAGGGGCAGCCTCGGGGGCACAGTGCTCAGCCTCTGGACAGGCCTGGAGCTGGCAGGGGGAGCGGGAAATTGCTCTTTTTACTAAGTCCAGGGACAGGGGGTTTCTCAAGCCAGTTTAGGGGAGGGGTGAGGTGCCCTGAAGGGGAGAGAAGGAGGCAGTGAAAGGGGCCCCCCAGGAAGCAGACCTGCAGTGCTGTCTCTGACCCCACCTGCTCCCTGGGGAGGGAAGGAGTCAGGGTGCTGCCCAGCATGGGGGGTACGGGGGGGGGGGTGGGGAAGGGCCAGCCCACCCAAGGGGGAAGGAGGAGGAGCCCAAGCCCCCTGAGAACCCATCCCCAGAGGTATTTGCTCATGGAGGACCCTGGAATTCCCAGCATATCTGGAGTGAGGGCTCAAGTCATTTAAAAATATTGCTTCTAGGGCTCCTCACAAGGTGGGCTCCCCAGGGCGCTGGGCATCCGGGTCAGCATAGAAGCAACCACGTGGGTGGCAGGAGCTTGAATCTGGGCTCCACTGAACTGGTTAGAAAGGCTTGGGGGACAGGGCTGCTCGGTGACACCTTGATGGCACTGAGGACTCAGTGTGGGGCTCTCACTGCGGAGGCAGCCGCTGTGCAGTCCTGGGGGGAGAGGGGCTCACACCCGTCCACCACAGGCGGGCCCACCCCTCAGACACACCCCCGGGTCTGCCACTGATGCTCCTGGGGTCCAGAGAGGGTGAGGGGGAGAACCACTTGCCAAGGTCACCCAGCAGTGACCCCCAGGCTCAAGGCTCGGGCTCAAAGCCGTGGATGGCAGAACCACGAGGCCCCGTGCACGAGGGCACACAGGCGGAAGCTTAAGTGCAGTTGTAAACCATCCCCGAGCTCCTTTATTTCCCCGCTGTTAAATGCTTAGTTGAAGATTGCTTCCTGTCTTCCCAATAAGCTCCGCTCAGAGGATGACTGCTGCGCAGTGAGCCAGCCCCGGGGATGGATGGAGTCAGCCCTGCAACGACCTGCCCTGAGGCTGCTTCTAGTCACTGCACAACCGGAAGGGCCTTCACCACTGCACTCATGACCCCTCACCCAACACAAGGGAAACGAGTCCACATGGGCAGCTGTGCTGAGCTGGGTCAACTCCTCACCTCAGCAGCATCACGGTCAGCAGATCCTCAGCTCGGCTGCAAGTACAGGGCCTGGTAGACAACGAAATGGCCAGCGTCTATGCTATGTGCTCGGCTTCCTAACAGAACTTGTTGAGAGGGGATGCTGAGTGTAGTCTGGACACCCGGAGCTCCAGAGGACCCGGCAACCAAGACGCGCCCATCAGCTGACACGAGCAGTGTGACCCTGGGCAGGCACGTGACTCCCCTGAGTTCCCTGTCTGTAAAAGCAGCTGCCTCTGTCCAGCCTCACTGCAGTGAGGATGCTCTCAGGTTCTGTCTGGAAAAGCATTCTGGGAACCAGTGGGTGACACACATGTTGCAACCGTGCCCTGCAGAGCCACCCCGTGGCTCTGGGTTCCTGGGCTGTCTGAACGTTGTGGGCCCTAAGGGCCGGGACTCTGTCCTTGGTATGCCCTTGGCTTGCGCTCCCTCTGACCGGCTGGTCTCCCTCGGTCCTCCCCAAAGATGTGAGGAGCCCTGCAACCCTGGGTAGCGGTGACATCACCACCATGAGCCCAGCAGGAATCCATCAGGCGGAGAGGTCTCTGGTGGCCTCACGGCCTGTCATCCACAACCCTGCCAGAAGGGTGGGTGGTCCCCAGCTGGGACACACGCTGGGCATCAGGCTCCGGGCCTGCAGAGGCCCCCAGGCTTCCCAGCTTCCAGCTCAGGACTAGCCTCGAGGCCGGGAACCCCATGTCCTATCCCAGGGGCCCACCTTCCCCCACATGCCCGAACCCACTGGCCCCCTCAGCTGGGCACAGACGGAAGGGGGAGGAACTTGGCCCCAGGGGTACCTGGGCTTTGCTGCACTTCCTGCTGGAGTCTCACACTACAGGTCCCCCAACCCCAAGGCCTCCCCTAGGCTGGCAGGGAGACAGGAGGCATCAGTCTTGGGCGGAGCTGGGCAAAGCAGGGAGCCGGGGCGGGGACCAGAGCGCTGGGCCTGACGATCACCATTCCAGCCAGGATCCCAGGCCAGAGGCAGGGGGTGAGGCACCGCATGCAGAAAGTCCCCGACCAGAAGGTGGGTGGCAGGTCAAGACAGGGAGCTAGACTGTCTTTCTGCCCTCACTGCCCGAAGGACGTGGTATGTATGTGCCCAGCCCAGGGGGAAAGAGGCTTCAGGAGGAAACCAAGGAAGATCCATAAACACAGCACCTCTCAGGAGCCCTGAACACAAGGGCCCTACCTCCCCTCCGACAGGCAGCTCTGAGCAGGGCTCTGCGCCCTGGACTGATTAGCGCAGCCTCTACCGTCTTTCCCCGAGGAAGAGCCCCCGCCCCGGGGAACTCGGCCACTCTCGCTCCTGCTGGCTCCCGAGGTGTCCTTCTTCGTTCCTGCCTCTTCTCTGCGGAGCCCCACCCTCCGCTGTGGCCCGATCAGTGTGGCAGGTGCGTTTTCTGTCCCCACTCCCTCAGGTTGGTGCATCCAAGGCTCAGATAACAGGGACTTTTTACACATCACTCAAGGCTGAGAGGCAGACAGACATTATCTGAGCATAAAGACAGGGGCTGGACCGGCAAGAGGTTCACCCCTGCAGTGGGAGATGGGGACAGGCCACACATACCGGGCAGTGCTCAGGGAGTGGCTGATTTCTCTAGGCCACCCCTGAAGTAAGAGAAACAGACCGGAGCAGGTAGGGCCGGAAGCCTCAGCCCTGCAGACGCCTGGGATCCCCCAGTGGGGCTCCTCCCTCCCCCTGCCCTCCCGCCCAAGACAGAGCAGCACTTCTCCTCCCTTCCCAGCCTGGGCCACGCCTGGAGCCCCCCTCGGCACCCTGCCCCCACCACTCCTCTCCTTCTCTCTTCCCAGGAGCTCCTGCTCCAGGCTGGAGGGGACGCCTCGAGGCCACACATCACCGGTCCCCCTTCTCCAAGAAGCTGAGCCAACGCCTAGCCTGGGCTTGATGACTGGCTAGGGGACACTGCAGAAACTCCTGCAGTGGTGAGGGGGGCACCTCTGGACATTCAGGAGAAGTTAAGTCCCAGCATCATGCTGGGGTGTAGGTCACTGGGCTTGGTGTTCTGGCCCCCGTGAGGCTGGTCCAGGGGCACCCTCAGAACCGTGCAGGGGCCTCGGCAGGACTTTGGTGGAGTGGGTGCTTGGTGGGAAAGACGAGAGCTGGGGAGGTGGGACAGAGGCAGCCCAGCCGAGGCCACCAGGAGGGGACAAAAAGGTCTTCTCTAGGGTCTCATTCTGTTAAGGGCCTGAGCCTCCCCCGGGAGTTCATCCAGTCCCACCTGCTCTGGGGGCCCCTGAGGAGGCGGAGGCAACAGTAGAGCAGCTTTATTGACCTGACTTAGCAGCGAGAACACAGCGAAGGCGGGGCCTGTACAATCCAGCCTGGTCGGGGGTCTGGCTCCCAAGAGCTTAGTCTGGGGACCTTAGCGTCTCTCCCCCAGGCCCTCCTGGAGCCCAACTTCATCCCTGTTCTGGGTCCCTCCCAGATTGGGTGCTGGGTCCTGGAGGGGCTGGGGAGGCGGATGGCACCCAGAGTGGACCAGAGCCAGGTCCATGCCTGCCCCGGCCGCCAGCGAGAGGCAGTTCGTGCAGGGAAGTAGGGGCGTGCAGGTGGGCAGCCAGGCTCACCACACAGAGCACTTGTGGGCAGGGTTCATGGGCGAGTCCTTGGGGCAATGGAAGGCCCGGCCGAACTCCTCGAACTGGGACACGCTGCCCAGCACCCTGGGGCAGGGGAGAGACCCACAGAGTGTGTGGCACAGGCCACCATACCCCAGCTGTCCCTTCCCGCCCCGACCCGCTCCCACCCCAGACACAAGGAGGGGGCGGGGCCCAGGCGGGCAGGTGGACGCACCTGTAGTGCTCAGGTGCGTGCTTGTCGGTCAGCACCTGCAGGTAGATGGACTGCGACCGCCGCTTGATGCACCAGTTCTGGGCCAGGATGGGGGTGGAGGGGAGGAGCGGGGACATGGGGCCAGGCGCTCACTGACGAAGCCCTGCAGCCACCCCCCTACACACTAGGCCTCGATCCCCCACCAGAACCCACAGGGCTCTCTGAGCAGTGGCTGATGGGAGATGGGCTGGAAGCTGTGCCCCCTCCCCACCTCCCCTACTGGCCCCCGCCCGCACACCTGGGCAAAGGCGATGAAGAAGAGCTGATTGTGCGTGTACTTGAGCCGGTGCAGCGGGTGCTCAGGGCCGTGCTCACGCACCCACTTCTGATAGGCCTGGGGGCGCAGAGCATGGAGCTGCGGTGCCCACAACGGGGCCACCTGGCACCCTCCACTCAGGCCCTCACCCCCCCCAGCTCTGCACACCACCCACCCTGCTGAGCCCCCCGGACCCCTGCCTTCTTCCCTGCCCAGAAGGCTAACCTCAGGCAGGTGCCACCCCCTCCAGGCAGCCCTCTTTGCTCTCCTGGAAGGCGGGGGGCCTAGGAGTTCCTCTTCCAGTGGACCCTGTGCCCAGCACAGCACCTCCCCTCCAAGACCAGAGCTCAACAGGATGGGGAGGGAGGGATGACTAGGTCTCTAGCCCAGTCCTCAGCGCCCCCCACCACTCCTCCCTCGGGGATCGAGGGCCAGGCAGGGGCAGCTCACATAGTAGGCGAGCTTGAGGCCGCCCATGTCCGCAATGTTCTCTCCAAGTGTGTGCTTCCCATTCACCTGGCGAGAAGGGAAGTGGTTGGAGGCTGCCCAAGGCCCTCTGGCCTCCTGCGGGCCTTGCCTCCCTGGGCCCTGCCTCCACCCACCTGCCCTTTCCCGGAGGGTTTGGGTAGGACTCCCCCATTTTATGCCCCACGTGCGTGTGAGTCTGTGCGAACTCATTCTCTCGCCCAAGTCAGTGTGCACACAGACCCTGGCGGTGTGCGCGGAGCTCGGCACGGGGTCTGTTCAGGCACGTGAGCGTGCATGGAGGCGTGCACGCTCCTAGTCTGTGCTGGCCAGGCCTGAGGGGCCCAAGGGGCAGCGAGGGGGCCTCACCCGCTGGTTGTAGACAGTGAAGTTGTCATAGAGGTGGACGATGCACTCGGCCTTGCGCAGGAAGCGGCTGTGGGAGTCCTCTGTCCACCAGTGCAGCAGGTTGCCCGAGCGGTCATACTGGCCCCCTGTGGGCAGCGGGAGGGGGGGGGGGCGGGCCAAGACTGGCCTTCACCGCAGAGCCCGGCTGGGCACCAAGGCCCTCCCCACCCACCGGCCAACAGGCACAGGGGGGCCGCGGGGCCTCCATTAGCCCTCACCACCCTGCCCGCCACTGCCTGTCCTGCCACCCCTCAGGCCGCCCGCAGGCCTCACCCCAGTCATCGTAGCCATGGGTCAGCTCATGCCCGATGATGGTGCCGATGCCCCCGTAGTTCAGAGACCTGGGCCCGTGGCAGCAGCGTCAGGCCCCAGCCTCACCCGCCCTCTGAGAGCCCCGCCGAGCTGCTGCCCAGGCCTCAGGAGGCCCTGGCCAGGCCACGAGGTAGCCCAGGGAGGCCAGTGTCTGCACGGTCCCAGGACGCTTGTGCCTCAGCTTCCTCGTGGGGTATGTAAAAGGGGCCAGTGATACCTGTGCAGCTGCCTTTTAGGAAATAACATCTAACAGAGCTGAGCTGCGGGGAGGAGACAGGGTTGGAGGGAGACAGGAGGCAAACTGAGGCACCCCACGTGGGATTTGGCCTTTTTCCTCATCACTAGGATTGTTCCAGTTTTGCAACACCCAAAGAAGCCTTAAACCAGGTAAGGGGGACTCAGGACATTTAAAAGAACGGAAAAAAAACCCCAAAAAACCTACACCTTTTTCTAAATAACCAAAGATTAAGTGGGACTATGGGGACCCAGGGTTGCAGCTGTCATGTCTGCGGTGCCCAACCCGGGCATAGGGCCATCTGAGCAGTCCCCACCCACCCCGCAGACAAGGCCACGGCCAGGTTCCCTACTCACTGCGGAAAGTCAGGGTCGTACAGTGTAGGCTGCAGGATTCCAGCGGGGAACACTGCGGGGAGGGCATGGTCAGCGGGAGACCCTCCCCACCTCCAGGCCCTGCCCCTTGTCTGGACACACCCCCTTACCCATCTGGTTCTTGTTGGGTAGATAGTAGGCATTGAGCGCCTGTGGGGGGAGGAGCCACCTGTGGAGGGAGGCTGGGGTCAGCTGGGGGGACCCACACTGCCTCCCCTACAACCCCTACCTCCTAGTCTCCTCCTCCTTAAAGGATGCCCTGGTGTCCCAGCCTACAGCTGTATCCTGGGCCTCCCCCAGGCTGATCCCACACCCTGACAGCCCCCACTCGCACCCTGTGCAGGCCCGGTCCTCACCCCCCACCAGCATGTCTGTGAGGCGGTTTGCCCCATCAACCTCCTGGCGTCGGTAAGGAACGCTGTCCCCGTGGCACCCCGTGGCACCCTTGACCCCCCAGCTCCAGGCCAGGTACCCACGTGGACTTGTCCACCTCCTGCCGGATCTTCCTGACTGAGAGCTGGATGCTGAAGCGGATGCTGTTCAAGATGTTCTTGAAGTAAGTCTTCTCATGGACCTCAAACTGCATGGGGGATGGGCAGCACTCAGCGGCAGGCCGGGGCAGGGCCAGACCAGCAGCCAGCAGGTCCCACGCCCTCCCAGCGTCCGTCAGCTGAGGGCTGTGGCTCCTTCTCTGTGGTGGTGGTGGTCCCCATGGGGGTCTTGGCCATGGGCCTGGAGAAGCCTGACGGGTCAGGCCGGGTAGGGCAGGGGCAGGCCCACCTCGTACTCCTTGTCCACAGCCTCAGGTTTGAGCAGGAAGTCCGGGTAGCCCACCATCACCATCATGTACTGGAGCTGCAGGCGAGAGGGTGGTGAGTGGGCCAGGGCCTCAGGAGATAGCCTTCCACCCCTCCAAGGGAGAAAGCTCCAGGGCCAGCATAGGGGTGGGGCTCAAGGAAAGGGGAAAGTAGGCTGGGTGATGCCAACTCCACAAGAGGCATCTTTGTCTCTTTTGTTATCCCAGCACTTGGCACACAGTAGGCACTTAATATGTGATGTGGAACCAACAAATGGGAAAAGGGTCCCACGTCACCTTGGCCCGAGCGGCCGCCTTGGTCTCAGCATCCATCCAGTCCAGCTCCTCCAGGCGCTGGCCCAAGATGTACTTGATGTCTTCTACCAGCTGCTGTACCTGCAGGGTCAGGGGTCAGGAATCAAGGGTCAACCCAGGAGGCCTTAGCTCTGAGCCCCCAGCACCTGGAGTAAGGGGTACCCCCTAATCATTCAGCACCACGTCCTAAGCCCAGGACTTGCTGCTCAGCATTCCTAAGGCCATCCCACCGAGCATGGCAGAGCAGGGAGGGCAGGAGCTTGGTGGGGAGAGGGTCCTGCAGCTGGCAAACCAGGTAGGCTTCCTGGAGGAGGAAGCCTGGTGAGGAGTAGCCTGGTGGCTCAGAGAGGGCCGAGCCCTCAGCTGAGCCCGGTGCCCTTGGCTGCAGGGGGATGTGTGGGGCTCCCCATGCTCCTCATGCTTGGACCGAGGCCATGCAAGAACTTCATGCCCATCTCAGGACCCGCACCCCTACCCTCAAGGCCAGGGCAGCCTGACCTTGGCCTTGCTGGCAGCTGAGAAGTGCTCATGTACAAAGAGGGCACCGAGCGCCATGCCAAAGTGACGGTTGGCCTGGCCCAGGCAGACACGGGCCAGCTCCTGTGGCTTGTCGCTGCCCTCCATCTCCCGTGCCAGCTCGTGCAGGGCCTCTCGGAACGGTGGGGACAGGTGCTCGCTCAGGACCACCACCACGCGCCACACCAGGTAGTTGTGTAGGATCCTGAGGGCCAGGTGAAGCAGCTGGGTGTCCCGACAGGCTCACGTGCGCGGGCGCCCCGGCCCCCAGCCCCCAGCCCCCAGCCTAGGGCGGGACCAAGCACCTGCACAGGACTGAGGGTCATGCCAGGTACTCCCAGCCCCAGTCGGGGAGGAGGGCTGGGCCCACACGCAGCAGACCCACCTCAGGCCACCGAGCAGAGCACCTGATGCTGATGGGGCACGGGCCAGCACTGATTTCTGACTTGCCGTGGGGTGGGAGAGTGGGCACTTGGGGTGATTGCCTGCCTCAGAACTGGCCTTGAGAGGCCTCAGGTCCTTCCCAAGCGGGGCAGAGACCAGGGAGGCTTTCCTCAAGGTGGCCCTGTGGGAGCAGAGCTGCGGCCACAATTTCCCCTTCTGACTTCAGACTCACTCAAGCCTCAGCATCCCCACATGAGGAAACCGCAGCTCGGGAAGCTCACAGCTCTGCCCAGTGTCCCACAGAGTAGGTGGGACAGCCAGGTCTGAACCTAAGGGTCTGGACTCCTCTTCCGGTGCTCCTCGCCTGCCTCCCCAGAGTGGATGGATACCGGACAGAGGTGGAGGCAGAAATTCAAAGCTCTCCAAGCAGATAGGTCTGGGATGCAGGGGAGGGGCCTGGGGGGCAGGCGGGTAGCAGGCGGGTGACAGGGCAGGTGTACCTGCGGGGTGTGGAGCGGATGAGCTGGGACACCTGCTGCATATAGTCTGTAGCCAGAAGCACCAGCTCCTCATCCTCTGAGAAGTCCTCCTGGAAGATCTGGTCCAGTAGCCACTTCCACTGCAGCTGTGGGACCACGGATGGGGACAGTGGGGTGATGTGGCAGGGACCACAGAAGACAGGGAGGGGGTCAGGTAGAGGCAACAAGAGGACACGTGAGTCCATGGCCATGGAAGGCCTTGCTCGTCCCTGGGGAGGGGACAGCCCAGGAGTCCCAAGATCAGCGCCTCCCCCACCAGGGCTGGGTCACACTCACGTGGGGGGTGATCTTCTGCAGCTGCCCCAGTGTCACCTTGTTGTATACGGAGCTAACATCTCGCCGGAGGTCATCATACTCTGACACTGTGATCTGGGGATGGAGGGCGGAGTTGACCACGCCCTGCCCCGGGCTCCCCGCCCCCGCACACAGCAGCCGCCCTGCTCACGTTGGCCAGCTGCTGCTCCAGCTGCAGGATCTCCCGGGCCTTCTCCTCCACAGCCTCAGCACCCAAGAGGCTGAGCAGGCGCTCCATGAACACCCGGTACGCTGCCAGGATCTGCACCAGGAGGGGCGCGGCAAGGATGCAGTCCGGTGCCAGGCCCTGGTCCAGGCCGCCCGGAGTCCCAGGCCTTCCCTGAACCCCATCCCTTCCCTGAACCCCATCCCATGCTCCCACACCTTCTCACTCTCCTCGTCCTGTGCTAAGTACAAGGTCCTCTCTGGCAGGGTAAGCCCATCCTGGTCAATCTGTGGAGAGAGATGGAGGACAGAGATCAGCTCTCCCGGCGCCTGCAAACAGACTGCATTCCCATCCAAAAGGGCAAACTGAGGACACGCCAGACACCCACTGTCACCAGCCCGGGGAGCATACAGTAGCCCCTCCCTCATTCCAGAGAAGCTGGTCTAAGCCCACACACCTGACTGGCCTAGCCTGGGGACAGAGGGGGGCGCCCCCCCACCTTTCCTCCGGTAATCCTGTCCTTTCCCTACCCGTGAGGGGCACTCTCGGGGCGCACTGACACTTGGTCCCCCGCCCCGCAGGCATTCCAGCCCGCCCCAGCCCGACAGGCCTGTCACCACAGCCCATCAGTACACTCCTCCCTCCGAGCTCTCACCGCTGCCAGAGGGCTGGGAAATTGAGGCTCCCGCGGCTCTGCTAAACACCGCAATTACTCGAGGGAAATTACTTGCGCCCTCCTCCCGCGCTCTGCCGGTGCGCGCTCCCTTCCATTCCTCTACCCTCCCCTCCCCTTCCGCACCGGTCTTCTGGGCGCAAAGGGAGCGCGGGGCAGGCGTGCCAGGCCGAGGCACCCCTAGTTCCTAGCCGCTTGTGGGGTGCCCGGTGCGGGAGGGGGGGCGCACTCACGCGGATGACGTAGCGCGAGGAGTTCCTGTCGTCCAGACTGACGGTGAGCGAGAAGAGCGCGGCGGCGCTGTACACGCCCTGAGCCTTGTACAGCAGCCGGTTGAGGTCCCAGGGCGCCGCCGCCCCCGGGCTCTCCGCCGCGCCACCCAGGTCCCAGCCCCCGCAGTCCTCGATGACCTCGAGCATGGGCCGCGGGCCGAGCCGTTCGATTTCACGCATGTCCAGGCAGGAGCGGAAGAAAGCGCGCACCTTGCGCTGGGCTGCGCCGCCGGGCCCACCCCCGGACCGCGCCAGCAAGCGCCGCAGGCGCTCTTCGTTCTGCTCGCCGATGGCCGCGATGGTGCCGTAGGTGAGCTTGTCGTCCGGGATGGCGTGGCGCCGCAGCCAGCCGCCGCACGCGAAGGAGTAGAAGTCCTGGCACGGGTCTATGCTGGCGTCCAGGTTGGAGGCCAAGAAGCGGGCGGCGCGCGCGAAGGCCTTTCGCTCCGGGCAGCCCTCGGAGCAGGTGGCGCCGCCCGCAGCTCCCGGGCCCAAGTACTTGAGAGCCAGCATGGCGGCCAGGATGGCACAGAGGCCCGCGGCGAACACCAGCCCCGACAGCAGGCACACCTCGCGCCGGTTCCAGCGCGGCAGCCCGGCCCGGGCCCCGGGGGCGCTGCGCCCCGCACTCAGCGGGAAGCCGGGGGGCAGCGAAGTTCCCCGCGCGCCTCCCCCACCGCACCGGCTCACGTACTTGACCTCCTGGAACTCGTCGTAGTGTGCTGTCATCGAATACGGGGCCTCCATGGCGCCGCAGGCACCACCGCGCAGCCCTTGGCGATCTCCGCTACAGGATGCTCCCGGCCGCCAGGCTCCTAGCGGGCCTGCGCATGGTTCCCCCGGGCCGCAGCTGCGGGAAAGGTAGATACAGGCTCAGAAGGGTACTGGGGCTCGACGAGCACGACGAGGAAGGGCACAGGCCTAGGTCCAAAGGCTGGAGGCCACCCCGAGTCCCCAACAACGAGTGGGCCTGGGGCCTGGCCTCCCTGCGCCACTCGGAGAATGAAGGAAGGGGACGGCTCAGCGTGGCCACCATCTACCACACTGCACAGTGGGGTCCTTTAACCTCCCCTCTCCCCGCAGACATATGCCCGCCGCAGGTTTGGGAGGCCCGTAATAAAGCAGGGGAGCACCGAGCATGGGTCCTGGCACGTAGCAGGCCTTCAATGAAAGGCTGTTTCTCTTCCCTTTGCATTTCTTGTTCCGGACCTGCTACAGCCAAGGCCAGGTGGGGGGAGGGGAAAAGCGGAGGCAGGGGAAAGGAGGTGCGGTCAGTGCCGCTTCTCTGCAGACCCTGAAGCCGCCTTCAGCTTTCCGCACTGGAACCAGACGCTCAAGAAAGCGACTAAAGAACCAAACTTTGTCCTCGCGGATGTCCGCAGAGCCATCCCCAGCCCTGTCTTCTCTATTCAATGGCCAGAACGCCCACCAGTCCCGTTCCCAAGCGGCCCGCGCCGGCGCGCCATCCCGCCCAGGATCAGGGAGAAACCCCCGACGGCCCTAAAGGACCCGGAACCGGTTTCGTCCCCCGTCCTCGCCCTGGGCCACTCCCGGCTTCAACAGGTTCTCCCCGGAACCCAAACTTGGACGAAGTTTCATCCCCGGCGCAGAGCGAGCTGGCCCCGCGCGCCCCGAGCCCTGGGTGCGGAGCCTCCCGCGCCGCGCAGTCCGCAGAGCCAGAGAACCAAGCCCGGGAGTCGCAGCCGCAGCCTGAGCCGGAGCTGCGAGGACGCAGACAAAGCCTGGAGGCTCGGCGCGGCGGTGGCGGCGGAGGTGGTGGCTGATGTGGCCGCGGCGGCAGCGGGCTCGGGCGCCACTTACCCGGCAGGTGCGCGCCCGGGCGGAGCGGGAACAGAGCGGATCGAGCCCGAGCCGGGGCCGGGGCCGGAGCCGGGGCCGGAGCCGGGGCCGGAGCCGGAGCCGGGGCAGAGCTGGGCGGGCGGCCGCTCTCTCCGTGCGCCCGCCGCCTCCTCTGCTGCCGTGCCTCGCTGCGCCGCCCGCCGGCCCCGAGGGAGGGGGCGCGCGGGCGGCTCCACCCTCCTCCGCCCGCCCCCCAGCGCTCCCTCCTTCTTTCTGCCTCCATCCCGGCTACCTGTCAGCTCTGTGGCAGCTCGGGGGCGGGGAAGGAGGCTTCGGGAACACGCTCCCAGGGGTCTAGCACAGGCCCTGGGCTCCGGGATTCCAGCCCCGAGCGGAGTGAGGGCCTCAGGTCCCCTCCGCTCCGATGCCCCCACTCAGGGATGCCTACCAACCCGCCTGAAACAGGCTCAAGCTGAAAATAAAGAAGCTAGTGGGCCAGCGCAGCCCACAGGACGGGAGCACCGTGCAGGGAGGACTCGCTGAAAGGCTGGGGAGTGCGCTGAAATCGCGCCTGTACCGCCTGGCACAGCGCCTGGACCAGAGGGGTTTCAGTAAGGGGCTTTCCGGGTCCTCCCCTTTAGCTCCTGCCCATGCCCAGCCCTCCCCCAGGGACACGTTGGGGTGTTGGTCGGCAGTGGTGGAGGAAGAGCCCCAGAGGCTGCTGCAAGAAGGGGGCGCAGCACTGAGACCTCGCGCCTCCCCCAAACCTTGACTGGCCTTGGTACCCACTGCTCTGAAAGCTCCTGGCCAGGTGGGGAGAAAAAGACTGGAGAGTAATGAAAGAGCCCACCCTGCAGGAGCCAGGGAGGGAGGGAGCCTGCCTGCTCTGCCGAGCAGCCCCTGTCCTCGAACAGCCCCTTGGGCCTCAGGACCCTGGTATTTGGACTGGTGGGAGGACAGGCCAGGTAGGGGGGAACTATGAATTTATCCACCCACTCCCTTCTTCTGGTTCAACTTGCTTTTGTTTTTGTTTTTAGGCAGCGCTGCATGACATACAGGATCTTAGCTCCCTGACCAGGGATCAAACTCATGTCCCCTGCAGTGGAAGCGTGGAGTCTTGACCACTGGACAGCCAGGGAAGTCCCTCAACTTAATTTTTTAAAAATTTATTTATTTATTTATTTATTTATTTTTGGCTGTGTTGGGTCTTTGTTGCTGTGCGCGGGCTTTCTCTAGTTGCAGCCAGCGGGGGCTACTCTTTGTTGTGGTGCACAGGCTTCTCATTGTGGTGGCTTCTCTTGTTGCAGAGCACTGGCTCTAGACGCGCGGGCTTCAGTAGTTGTAGCACGCGGGCTCAGCAGTTGTAGCACACGGGCTCAGCAGTTGTGGCGCACGGGCTTAGTTGCTCCGGGGCATGTGGGATCTTCCTGGCCCAGGGATCGAACCCTTGTCCCCTGCATTGGCAGGCGATTCTTAACCACTGCGCCACCAGGCAAGTCCCTCAACTTGCTTTTTTAATGTGGGACCTCCCTCCCACGACTCCCAGCCCCTGGACACAAGGCCTATTTCTGCCAGGCTCACTCACCTCTGTACCCACAGGGCCTGGCCCATGTGGGACACAGGGAACTCAGGGCTTCTTGGATGAATGATACTGTTTCTGGAGTCTCTGCTTTCTCTGCCCTGAGCTATCCACCCACTCTGCTTCCAGTGTCCCTTGCAGGGGACCCCACAAAGCACCAGCACTGCCAGACCTGAAGGTTCTAGCTTGCAGGACTGACCTATACAGTGTTAGAGACAGCCCAAGACTGCCATGGAGCCCCATCTGATAAAAAGCACAGTGAGACAGGGAGTAAAGGACCCATCGTTCTGTCCCCTCCCTGGGGCTGCTCATCAGCCAGGCCCTGAGTGGCCGCCTCTGCCCCCATTCTGTCTGTCCCTTTTCTGTCCAACTGTTCACCTCTAAGCTACCACTCTGGATACTCTGTGCCTCCATCTCTGGCCATCTCAGGGTCCTCCTTTGACCCATGAGTTCTTCTTGTGTCCAGTGAATTCTACCTAGGGGAGGTAGAATTATGTAAAATGTGGTGATTCCATAAAGGGGGAGGGGAGGGCAGGGCGGTGGCAAAGTGTCTCTTTGTGCTTTTAATCTGCATTTTTCCCTCAACGTTTTTGTCTCCAGGAGGATAATTTTCCAGCCTTTTCAGGTCCTGATTGGTATCATTTCTCCAGCAATGACAGCTTTTTATTTTCCCTGAAATGAATGCCGCGAAATTTCCAAGAAATATAAAAATGGATATTGTCTCAGGGAGCCGACTCTCTTCCGACAGAAAGGCACAAAGGCAAACATGCTTCCCCAGGGACTCTGCTGCTCCAGTCACTGAGGGGTGGGGGACCCAGGCCCTCAGCTCCTCCTCCATCCCCCCTCCCTCCCAGGTCAGCTGTAGGACCCCCCTCCTGGCCATCCCTCTCCCAGACTCTCAGCTGCCATTGATCTGTTCATCTGCCTCCCAGCTCCCGGCCAGGCCACCCTGTCTGCCTGCCTGGCTCCATCTCGCGTCTCTGTACAGCACCTCATCCCTCACCCCAGCCCAGAGGCTCCCCCAGGCCTGAGTGCAGCAACTAGGACCCACGGGAGCTGACTGGGGACTGGGCCCATGACCACTCAGTCCTAGTGCCCCCTGCACTGCCCACCAATGAAGAGTGGCCAGGCCCCGCCTCCTGTGCGCTTCTGTCCCTCCTCAGAAAGGGAAGCTGCGTGGAGGGCACTAGGCATCTGGCCCCCAGCTTCCTCACTCTCCTTTTGAGGCTCCCGGTGTCCCCTCTCATTGTCGAAATGACTCCCTGACTGAGGAGCAGGAGAATCAGGACACAGCCAAGCCCTGAGGAGGCAGTTAGATGCCTAGTTTGGGGTAGGGGGAGCAGGGGGCACTGGCCAGAGCTGGTTGGAGAGAGAAAGGGGCGCAGTGCTAGGGGCAGAAGTGAAGGGAGCCTCTGCCTCTTCCCTTCCCAGATTCTAGCCCACCCTGCTGGGCGGGGCATCACTGGGTCTGGATTCTGGGGAAGGGGTCAGAGCAGCCCCTTCTATGCCCCACTCTATGGGTACAGCAGTCCCCACGCTAATGACTCACATCTATTCAGCTTCCACCAAGTGAGGTGCTAAGTGCTTGACCTCAGAGGAGGGCTGCTGACCTGAAGCCAGCCTGGAGCCCATCGTGATCAGACCCACTTCTGCACCTGTCTGGCCTGCATGTGTAGGGACAGACTGGGCCTCTATTTGCCTGCTGCTCGAACCTGAACCCCCTAGCCCTGCCTCTGCTCTGGGAGATGCCCCCCTGTTCCATCCCACCCCCACCAGCCCACTCCCCCCCTCCAACAGCGCCGCAGGATCTTCCTTGCCTTGGAAAACATGTCCCCCAACCAGCTTCCTGTCCTCCGCCCAGCCTCCCAGGGCTCATTCCATCTATTATTCACAGCACAAAATGGATTTTTAATTTGAGAAATGAAATGACTCTCCCAAGTGGCCAGGGTGGCAGGGAGGGGGTGGGAAAGGCTGGAGCTGCCAGGCAGCCACTACTGTATTGACTCAGACTCCTGTTGGAAAGCTGGGTACAAGGGTCCATGTACCCCACCACCCAGCCTGTGCCTTCATTCCACTCTGTTGCTATCACCAGTTGGGGTGAGTAGGGTGCCCGTTGGTCCTGCCTGAGCTCCCGGTGGGATCTGCTCCTGGCCAGGCAAGGGGCTAGGGACCTTGCTCTCCACTTGCTTTCAGATTCCTGGGCCTGGAGGGAGGATAGCCCTTGGGCTTCCTGGCCTTGTCCATCTCCTCCCCCAAACTTCCCGGCCCTCACTGGGCTGGGCTCCAGAGGCTCCCCAGTGCAGACCCCCAGCTGAGCTCCTCTGCTAGGTCCCAACACCTTGCTATGCCCACCCCAGCCTGGAGAGCTGCCCCAGTCCCCCCACTGGCCTCCGGCTCCCAGTGCCCCTCCTCACCCCCAGGATAGAACTCACACCTAAGTGGCCCCGAGGCAGTGACCTCTTCCCATCCTTCTTTGCTCTTCTCCCTCTCTCTGTCTCCCTACCCCCTACCTCTCTTCCCCTGGTCACTCTGACCTGTTGTCATTTCCCAGACCTTAGCTGGCTCTCACTCACCTCAGGGACTTAGCACTTGCTGTTCCGGCTGCTTGGAACATCCTTCTCCCAGCATCTCTTCCATTGGCCAATTGCCACGCATCCTTCTTGGGATGCCAGCTTCTCTCCTCTGGTCCTGTGCTACCTCCATGGGTGGGGGCTTGCCCTCCCTGGGCACCCACTACACTTCCTGCATCTTACCCAGCTGTGCAGCCCAGAGCCCGGCACAGCCGATGTATTTGATAGACATGGAACATTCTCACACAGCTGTGGTTGGCTTATGGAACAGCCTGTGTGAAGTATCTTCCAGGGCCAGGTCTCACACTGGGGCAGCGCCCCACCTATAAACCTGCCCAGGCTTTCAGTCCCTACACACAGCTCTCCTTGGCTCTGGGACCCATCAGACGACAAGAGGGGGCCATTCCTCCCCTCCCCCACGCCCCCTGTGGTAGACTTCCATCCCCCCTGGGCGCAGATTCTTCTCTGGGGTCACCTACCAAACTCTAGATCAGTTTTTATTTCATACAAGAAATATACAGAAATACATTCTTGTTTTATAAGACTTTAACAACACAAGCATGTTGGGGGCAGAAGGCCCTCCTTCACACACGTCCCGCTCCCAGCCCTCCCCAAGGTAAGGTAAGGTAAGGTAAGGTAAGCTCTGTGACCACTTCAGCATGAGCATCTAGGCCCATGCCAGCATTGCTTTATTTTTTTAAGTAAATGGGACACCACGAGCTGTGTGATTTAGTGCCCTGTACCCGTGGGCATACACCAGCGTCTCCCACACAGAAGTCCCCAGTGTCACCATCCCCAGCAGAGGGACACAGGTTGTCTTGTTCACACCCAGGTGGTGGCCCAGCCTCCCAACTCTGCCCTCTGGCCTCAGGTCCCACCTGTACCTGCTGGCTGGGGAGGCCCCCTGCATTCCAAGCCCAGCTCATCTTTAACCTTTCTCCTCTTCCTCATTCCTTACTTCAGGGCCAAGTCCCAGCATCTGGCTTTGGAAAGGCTTCTCTCTTCCTCGCCTCCTTCCCATCCCATCCTGTCTGAGTTCCGGCCCTTAGTTCTTCTCCCTTCCTTACCGGAGGAAGGGCGTCTCTTCCCCTTGCCCACCCAGGCTCCGCTGCTGCTGCATCCTGCCCATTCCCGCCCCACACCCTGCGTGCCATCGTCATGGCTTCCTTGGTCTGGCTCCAGCCCCCTTTCCAGCCTCCTCACTCAAGCTCCCCCGAGTGTCCTGCCTCCTCAGGGGACTGGACTCCCACCTTCGCTCCTTTGTTCTAGTGTCCCCTCCTGTCCTCCCTTAGGTCCATTTCAAGCTTCCCGGATCCCCTGTTAGTCCCTAGGGCCAAGCAGGTCCCCACCGGGGGGAGGCTGCCTGAGGGCCTCTCCTTGCAGGACAGACATGACCATGTGGTCACCCTGGAGCCTGGTGCACGGTCTGGGCTGTCGGACCAGGCCCCTGCTCGGATCTGGGCTGCCCTCACCCCCAGAGCCGTGGTGGAGCCCCGACAGTAACACGTGTGGAGCAGCTCCCGTGCGCATGCTCTGTCCAAGCTCTCTGCCTGCTTCCCGGCACTGAGTCCCTGTATCCCCACCAGGAGGCCCTTGTCATTGGCCCCCATTTACAGGGAGGGCACTGAGGCCCAGGGAAGGAAAGAAAGTTGCCCAGGTTCACCCAGCTCACAAGCACTGAAGCTGAGATTTGAACCCATATCTGCTGCATTTGGATTCTTGGGGACATGCACACCCTGAGCTGGGAGATGGAAGGACACTCTGAGGGGGACAGGCCTGGCACTCAGAACCCAAAGGAGGGCAGCACGGAGCCAGGGCCCCGGCTGTGATCTCCGTCCAGGAGCTGTGTTGGGAGTGCTGAATGTCGGGGGCCAGGCAGGTGCCAAGGCTGGCTTTGCCCAGAGACGTCAGGAGGAATCTCAGGGCCTGCAGCTGGGCCTTGGCCTCCCCTCCACACCCCACCTGCAAGGGCCCTTCCTGGGTCTCACTGTCTGAAGTGCCCAGTGGTTTTCTGTCTGTTGCCCTGGGTACATCCTGTACCGCCTTTGTCCCCATCTGAGGTTGTCTTGTGACTTGGCATCTTCGTGGCCTCTTTTCCTCAGCTCTGTCGGGACCCCAGATGTCCCCATCAGCCTGTCCTTCCTGCCCAGCCTGAGTGGCAGGGCCTTGGCCACAGGCCGTTGTGGTGTGGTCCAGGTGGACAGAGCCCAAGTGGGGTGTTGATTCAGGGGGGCAGGGAGGAGAGGGGGTGGAGGGTCTGAGGTCTGCGGGCCTCTAGCTCTGACAGTCAGGCCCCTTGGGCTCACTGTATGATGGACAGGCCACAACAGGTAGCTCAGCTCCTGCCGCAGGATGCAAAGCAGGCCACAGGGGCTGGGGGTGGGGAATAGGAAGGTGGACCCCAGAGGCTAGGACACGTCTTCCTGTCAGGGTCACCGCAGCCCATCGCCTGTGACGCGAGGAGGGGGGCTTGGGATGGGCAGAGCCCAGAGAAGCCAGCAGGACCTGAAGGGCCTGTTGCAGGCTTCACAGGGTCACTGGGCTGAGGTCCCCTCCCCCAGCACTCCCTCGTCATTTCAAGTGATTGGAGCTGAAGGGGATCGTTAGCTAATTAAAGCCAAGGCCACTAATTGTCCCTTGCAGGAGAGAAAGCAGGGCCGCAGAGGGGAGGGGACAGCAGGGCGCAGAGGGACTCGGGGGGCTGGGCACAGGGCCCTGGCCCTGGATAAGGCCTCCCTCTAAGCTGTGTGTTTTGCAGGGGGGCGCTGTCCTTGATGAGGAACTTCGGGATAGAGGGCAGGAGTCCGCAATCAGAGCTCCCGTCCAACGCCTATGCTCGCCTCTGCCTAAGGCCCTCCGCCCCGGGCTGTGGGCTGCGCTGGTGCGTGGCGAGGGGCTCCCGCAGACATCCTCTGGCTGCAGTGATAGGTCAGATTTGAGGACAGGCAGCAGGATGCCAAGGTCCCCAGCCCCCCGCTGGCCCCCAAGCAGGAAGCCTGGCGGCCAAGTGCCTGCCTCCCCTCTGCCCCTTAGAGCCCCAGGCAGGTGCTCTGGCCTCGCAGGGGTACCAGCAGTGGGAGCACATCCACCCACTGCTGCCCTCAGCCTGGCACCAAGCTCCCTCCTAGCGGGATGTCCTAGGGCCTTCTGCCAGAACTACCAAAGTGGGTTCTTGGTTTTCTATTGCTGTGTAACAAAATACCACAAACGTAGCGACTTAAGACAACAGGAATTTATTGTCTCCGTTTCTGTAGGTCAGAAGTCTGGGCGTGGCACGGCTGGAGTCTCTGCTCAGGGCCTCACAGGGCTGAAGTCTGGGTCCGCTGGGGCTGGGCTCCCTTGGGGGCTCAGGCTCCTCTTCCCAGCTCATTGGTGGTGGCAGAATTCCGTTCCTTCAGCTGGAGAATCCAGGTGTCCCTTCTTTGCTGGCTATCAACCAGGGGCTGCTCTCAGCTTGGAGAGGCCGCTGCGTCCCTTGCCTTGTGACCCCTTCAACTCCAAAGTCATCAGTGGAAAATCTCTCCCACATTGAATTCTTCTCATGCTTTGAATCTGTCTACCTTTCAGCCACCAGCCAGAGAAACTGCTTCTAAAGGGCCTAAGTAATTAGGTCTGATAATCTCCCTATCTTAAGGTCAACTGATTTGGAATCTTAATTCCATCTGCAAAATCCCTTCATAATAGTACCTAGATTTATGTTTGCTTGAATAACAGGGAGAAGTATGTGCGTACACCAGGGTCCAGGAATCCTGGGGGGCATCTTAGAATTTTGCCTACCACAGAAGATATGGGTGAAAGAGCAAAGTTTGTGTGAGAATATTAGCAGCTGACTTCTGGGCCAGGTCCCGGGCTTTAAGTGCTAAGTTATCTATCTCCTTTAATCCTCAGAATTCTAGGAGTAGGTGCTACTAGTACCACCATTTTATAGAGGCAGCAACTGAGGCCCTGAGAGGTTAAGTGATTTTCACACAGTCACACAGCTGGTGAGTGTCCAAGCTGGAATACTAGGTTAACACTCTGATCCAGGCCTTACTGTGTGTTTTTGGAAAAAGTTGTATAACCTCTCTGGGCCTCTGTAAAAGAAGGGGGATGAAGTCCATTTTCCATGGAGAAGCAGTCCAGACTTCAGGGCCCACATTGCAGGGGATGCGTGGGCTCTGGCCTGCCCTATCCTCATCCCCGTGGGCATGAGGGGTCCCTGATTAGCACCTATGGCACCCAATGAAATGGGGTGGGCCTGGGTCCCTGATGTCAGCCGTCCAAATGCAGCTGTTCTGGCTTCTGCAACCCAAGGACAGGATGTTGCCAGGCACTGAGGCTGGGGGCTTATGGTTACCAGGGGACCCCTGACAGAGCCACCGGAACCCCAGGATTAAGGGCCAGGAAATCACTCCTCCCAAGCCGGCTGGGCCCCTGAGAGAACTGAACAGGGGTTTTCAGGCCTTTGCCCAGGGGTGGGCATGTGTGTTTGTGGGATGCCTTTCCTACCTTGAGGCTCTGGCTCTCCTGTCTCGGCTGGGCAGGCTACAGCGCTGGAGGGGGAGGGGACCACGGAGGTGGCAGTGGCCCCCGCCTGCCCCCCCCATGAGAAAGACAGTCAGTCCCAGCGCAGTCGGCCTCCTCCCGCCGCCCGCCGCCCGCCCCACCCGCGTGCTTGAGCCGCCTCAGTAATGGGGCTTAATCATAACATGCATTAGCTAGGGCCTGCTGCCTGCAATTACCGCTTCAATCAGCCACCCACCACCTCTCCCCAGCCTCAGGCCACCTGTGGGGACACCCCGCCCCGCCCTCTCTGGCCCCCTCCCCAAATGCGGCACAGGTGCCCCAGGCTCTGCAGATGGACAGAGAAGTGACCCCTGGCAAGGGGGGCAGGGGACGGGGGCGGCCAGCGGCCAGAGGACGGAGAGCTACAGCTCAGGGTCACAGGCAATTATTTTAAAAGCCTGTTGGAAACCGCGCTGTTTCCCAGCGTGGCGGGCTCATCCTAGGGGTTGCACTGCCCCAGGTTGCTGACACGCTTGCATGCACACACGGGTGTTCACACGTGCTAGCCACGCACACACACAGGGACGGGAGTGTACCAGGGCACACGCAGTGGATGCATAGCCCTGGGGGGCCCACACGGACCCCAGAGAGGTGGGTACCAGCTGCCTGCAGGGTATGGAGGCACAGGGAGGCCCCACCTGAGCGGCCCTTTGCACCCCTGCCCCGCCCCCAGCACAGACCCCCTCCCATCCTTTGGCTTCCCCACCCCACTCCTGGGGCACAGGCGGTCTGAGCTGAATTGGAGGACTTCCTGTTCCATCCAGCCTCAGAGCTTGGGGGGGCTGGAGAAAAAGGGGTGAAGGCGAACCTGGCAGGGGGAGGGCGTGGGGGAGGGACTGCTGTTGTGCTGTGATTCTCTCTAATTGCTGTTTTGCTGAGAGGTAATTAAAATCCCTTTTTATTTCACACGTCAGAGCCCTCACCAGCCTGTGGAGAGGGCACAGGGGGAGGCTGGGAGATGGGGGCAACTGAGGGCCAGCCGCCTGGCACGGGGAAGCGACAGGGAGGTAGGGCGTCTGAGCCCAGACTGCCAGCCCGGTCCGCCTGTCACGAGGCCCAGCAGCAGGAGTTCCCAGCCTGGCCCCTGGCCCAGCCCATGAGCACACAGGGTCTGGCCCTGGCCAGGATCTGTGCAGCCCATCAGAGACAACAAAAGCCATATCTGCCAAGTGCCTCCTAGATGCCAGGCACTTTGCTGAGCTCCTAATTCATAGGATTACTACAAAAATAGCTATTACCAAGTAGATACCATTATTTTTCCATGTGTCAGGACAGTGACAAAGCTGAGACTCAGGGATTAAGAAACAGCCAAGACCCACTGGCTTGTCAGTGGTGGAACGGGATTGGAGGTGGCCTGATGACAAACTCAGAAGCGCTATGTCAACCTGACCCTCCAAGCCACCTAACTGTCCACTCCTGCAGAGCCTGCCAGAGTTCCGCAGCCCTACCCTGACCCTCCTCAGAGTCTAGAGGGAAGGGCCACAGCCTTAAGACCCCTGCCCAAGGCCCATGCACAGTGCTATGCCTGCCACTCTGGACACCATGGTCACCTGCTGACAAGTCCCTTGAGGCAGGAGAGGCATGGCTTGCCCTGTCCATCGGGACCTGTGGACACTCCCCAGAGGCCTAGATGGGGCCAAGAGGCTATGGCCAGATCAGAGCCCAGACTAATGCCCGGTCAGTGTCAGGCTGGAAAGAAGCAAGGCCCCTGCCTTCTCCTAGGCTGGCTAGGGGTGGTGGGCTAAGAGCAGCTGGGCCTTGCTGGGTGGGGCAGGTGAAAGGTCACTGATCAGCACCTGTTTCATACCTCCTTTCTCTTGCTTGTTCTCTCCCTTCCTGTGGGCCAGGAATTGCATCACCCCATCCTTTTCATCATCCCCATCTCTGCTACCATCAGCACCACTATGACCATCCGCTATCATCGCCATCAGCATCATCACCATTACCTTCTCTATCATCATCACCATGTTCTCCAAATTCATCATCATCATCATCATATCATCATCACCGTCATGTTCATTTTCACCAAAATCATCATCATCACTGTGATCATCACCACCACAACTACCATCATCGTCACCATCACCTTCTCTATTGCCACCATAATTTTTGCCAAGTTCACCATCAATATCTCCACCCACCATCATCACCATCACCACCGTCATCATTAAAATTATGACCATCATCACCATCACTTTCTCAGTTATCATCATCATCATCATTTCCATCAAAATCACCACCACCATCATTGCCATCAGGGCTCACACTGTACCAGTCACTGTTCTAATAAAGGGCATCTGTTCGTATTGAATTCTCATAATACTCAAGAAGTAGATGCCAGTATTATCCTCCCATTTTACAGTTAGGGAAACCAAGGTGTACAGTGAAGGAGCTTGCCCAAAGTCACAGAGCCAGAAAGTAGCAGAGGAAGGACTTGAATCAAAACTGCCTGACACTAGAGCCCAAAGTCATAGCCAATATACATCACCACCTCTCAGTCGAGGAGCCTAGGGAATCAAGCCAGAGGACAAGGGGAAAAGACAGTGGGGAGAGAGACACTTGGTCTTAGCGATCAGAGGCATCCCCTCCTCCTGGCCCAGCTTCCTGAGGACCCAGCAGCAGCCAGCCACCTCGTTGCTTTGCTGGGCCTTGGCAGTCCTACCCGAAGCCTCCCTCTGGCTAAACTTTACCAGGGATGGAGGTAAGAAAATGGTCAAAAGGAGCCATATGACTTGAGAGGCTGGATTCTAGTTTTGTCTCCAGCCAGACAGAGGCCAGAGTGCCCCATCTCCCTCAGCATCCCCTCATTTTCTGGGCCACAACTCTGGGGGCTCATTCACCTCTTGTGCACGGTGGCCAAGTTGGGGATGAACAGTCAGGCCTGGGACGGGGGGCGGGCAGGGAGGTGGCTGCCCAGGAGGGCAGGGCATGCAGCAGCTCAGCAGGATCCTTGGTGATATCTCGGGACACAGGACTAGACTAGATTGTAGCCAGAAAAGAAGGCTCTTCCCAAGGCTGCCAGCATTTCTCTCTTCAGCACAGGGCATTTGCCTTGTTGTATTGGTCATTCAGGGGGGCCAAAAGGCCAATCATATCCTCAGGGGACAGCCCGGTACCTGCCTCCTTGTCTGAGGTCTGACGGGAGTAGGAGATGGGGGCTGGGGACTGCAGAGGAAGGACCCCCTAGCAGCTCCCTCGGCCTCTCAAGGGCAGGCATGGTGACCCTGTGCCCATATAGCTCGGTTCACTGGCATCTGTGTGTAAGCAGAGCAAGGAAGCAAGAGAGGAAGGGAAGAGGCAAGGATCGCCGAGCAGCACAGAGGTCGCCAGGGTCTCCCGGGGTCTGCAGGAGTGAGGGAGCTGCATGCAGCAGCCGGGCCCCAGAGCAGGGAAGGGTCTTATCCATTATGTGTTCCCAGCGCACAGTGCTGGCACTAAGAGGTACTTAATATTTATAGAATATGAAAGAATGAATGAAAACAATTTCAGGATTAAAACTGTCCTTGAATAGGACACGACACCCGGTGAGGTAGCTTTCCATCACTGGAGAAAAAGGATTAAAAATCTCAGGCTCTGGAGTCAGATGAATATGGATTAAATCCCAGCACCACAATTTCCTAGCTGTGAACAGATCACTTGGCCTCTTCAAGCCTCAGTTTCCTCATTCAAACATGGGGACAATAATGTCCATCTGAGATAATGCACAGGTGGGCACTCTCATGTAAGCACCTCCTGGAGGGAAGGCTGGGGCCAGCCAGTAGCCCTCAGCCTCTCTCCCCCATCCCCGTCCAGGCACCCAGGACCTCCTCCCACACCTCATTCTCTCCACTGAGGAGCATCTGGGCATGGCTGATCCCAACAAGGTGAACTGCCTGGTCGGCTGCCCCAGTGCAGTGAGAAATCCCCATGGGGCAGGGCCAGGAGGCAGGACAGAGGGCAGAGACTTCAGGAGCCAGGCTCCTGGGGCATTTGGGGGTCGCTGGGACACCTGGGAAGGGGGCTCCATGGAGACCAGTGGAATCTGGGACCAGCGGGTGAGTCCTCTCCCTGACACCCACTGAGGTACCTTGCTTAAGTCCTTCCTGTCTCCGAGCCTCAGTTTCCTCATCTGTAACATGGGAATAATTACAAGGGCAAAGTTTCCTCATCTGTAACATGGGAATAATTACAAGGGCAAAGCCTCAGGGCTGTTGCTGGGTTTATAGGAAGTGATGCTATGAAAGCCCCCAGCAGCATGTCTGGCATACGGTGGGGCCCCAATCACACACACACACACACACACACACACACACCCTGGCAGCTGCCCATTCCCTGGGCCGTGATGGCTCCCCCAGGAGACCCAGAGCCCCATCACATCCCCACACCCCCCTCACCCCGCCCCGCTCATCTGTGGCTGCGATGCACACCGCTCTCCCCTTCTGTCAATGTTCTCTGCCAGCAAATGGGCCAATTTTTTAGCATTACAGAGATTTGGCCAATTTGGCTGCCCTGACAGAAAGGCACAGTGAACCGTTGCCTGGGGGCGGGGTGGGATGTGGAAGCAAGGGTGAGAGAGGAGGAGAAGGATGAGAAGGAGAAGGGGGTTGGAGGGCTGCACCACCTCTCAGGCTGCTCCCAGCCAGGCCCCTCTAAGTCCCGGGCCAGGGGGGTGGAGCCAGTGGGGAGATTACAGAGATAATTAGCCCCACTTATGCACCTCCTTCCCCGTGCACGGGCCCTGTGCTGAGCACTTTGCTTATATTTTCTCTTCTAATCCTCCAATAACCCTCTGAGGCCAGTTCTATTATTTGCTCCGTCTTCCCCGGCATGGAACTCGGGCACCGGAGGCTCAGAGCTGGCCCACAGTCACAGAGCCAGGAAGTGATGGAGCTGGAATGTGAGCTGAGACTGCAAGCAGGCCTTTTAACCATTCCTGAGCTCAGCTTCTAACTAAAGGCTGAGAATTAGGGCAGGACTCCCTCTACCCATCCCCCCACCCACCCGCCCCCACCTATCCAACCCCCCATGCACACACACAGACACACAGACACACACACACACACACACAGACACACACACACACACAATCTCCAAGAGCCTCAGCCTCTCCATGCTGCTGGGGATCACTATCAGGTACACATGGATCTCCATGTTCTTCCCTTCCTAGCTGAGGGTGCCTCAGCTTGAAGTTCCCAGACCCAGCATCTCTGCAGGGAGAGCCCTGAACACCACAACTGCCAGGCATCAGCAGGGGTCCCAGCCCAGAGGTGGGCTTTCCCCTCCTGCCCAGGCTGTGGGCTGGGGCCCCCATGCCAGCTGTGGCTTCTGGAGCATGTCATTGCGTCAGTGCCAGGCTGGAAGCGGGTATCAGCTGCGCCCTCCACCACACACTCTGGGCCCTTCTGGGAGCAAGGAGGCAGATCTGCCAGGGAGGATGGGAGAGGAGGGAAGGAGAGGGAGGGAAGGAGAGGAGAGGGGACTGCCTCTCGGCTGGGGGAGGGGTTTGCAGGGCTCTGTGCATTAAGCGTTCAGAGAGCACAATATTTCATTGCCGGCAATCGCAGCCAAGACATCAACTACTTGGGGAGAGCAGCCTTAAAAGCCTTTTGATTTTATTTCTTCCACTTCATTTTTTTTTTCTCTTTTCCTTGCTGGTGTCCTTGACAAGGCCTCCCTTCCTCCTCTGCCGCCTCTTCCTCAATGCCCCCCTCCCACAAGAGGCCAGGGGCCCCGGGGCTGGGGGGCCTGCAGGACCTCCCAGCCAGACCTAGGGCCCTGCGTGTGTGTGCACATGTGAGTGGACATATGTGTGGATGTGTAGCTGGGAGATTGCTATGGTCCCCTGTGTCCCTTTGTGTGCACCTGGGCACCACTGTGTGCACGTCTGGAAGTATGCGCCTGTGGGCATACACCTGTGTGCGCAGGTGTGTGCATGCACACGCGTTGGCCTCACTGTGCACGCACCCCCCAGAAAGGTCCACCAAGGTAAGAGACACGGGAGCAAGGCCAGGCAGGTGACAAATTCAGAGAGCAAAAAGGGGTAGGGAGGGGAGGAGAGGAGGGGGAGGTCGCACCCTTAGGAGTCGGCCTGGTTGGACCAAACCGTGGCCCCAGCAGAGAACTCCGAGGGCCAGGGCATCCCCCGCCGGGGGGCGGGGGGCGGCGCATGGAGACACAGGTGTGCACACGCGCACACGGGCGGACACGTATATAGGCAAGCACGCACTCACTGCAGAGACCCAGGCGGGCCCGCTTGCTGAGGGACTCCTGGCGGGGCGCCCCTGACGTCAGCTGCCGGGCCGTGACGTCACCACCCCGCCCCCGCCCGCGGGGAGCTCCTTCTCCTCCTAATAGCAGGCGACGCGGAATTGCACATCTGTCTTGTCGGGAATTAGTTAATTGAATCAGGCAGCCCGAGCTGCCGCAGCAACCTCGGCCTTGGCCCGGGAGGGGGGCTGGGCGGGCGCATGGGGGATGCTCAGCCTGGAGGGCGGCGTGGGGTGGGGGATGCTCACCCAGACAGGGGCGGGGAGACCCAGCTCTCTCGGGAGTATTGGTAATGTCCCGCGCAGCCCCCCACCCCCTCCCAATCCATCCAGGGCAGAGAACGGGGGCCTGGCGCCTGCCGGGGGAACTGAGGGGCTGGCTGGGGACCGCACCTCTGCGGACACCGCCCAGGAGCTCTCCCCTGCCCCAGGGCACTCGGGCCGCCGGCTCCACCCGCCCCTTGGGCTTGACCCTTCTACCCTCGCCTCAGCCCAGCGGTGCCGAGAAACGCTGCTAATTCCCGAGCCCGCCAGCGCGGCGGCCCCCCCCGCTCCCCCCCCCCTCCCGGTTCCCCCGGGCACCTCGGGATGAGAAGCCGCCGCCAGGCAATTTGTCGGAACTGTTTAAGCGCCTTGGAGATTTCCTTGTCCCCTCCTGGCCCTGGGTGCCTCACCTCGGGCGCTCCCGGGCCTGTCCCGGATCCCCTTCCCTCCCTCCCTCTCCCCGCACCTCCGTCGTTAGGTGACCCCTCCCTCCCCCACTCTTTCCTTCCTAACTCACAAGAGACAGCACCCGAAAGACGTTAGGGAGGGAGGCTCTCGGAGAGATCCGGGTTCCAGTCTCAGCTGTGTCTCTTGTGAGCTTCCAGACCTTGGCATGTAATTTAACCTCTCTGAGCCCCAGTTTCCACATTTGACACTAGGATAAATAAAAAGAGCCTGTCTTTAAAAAAAAAAAAAAAAAAAGCCTGTCTTATTGGGTAAAATTAAATAATATATGTAAAGGGCTTACCACTTATCCGATTCTGGTAGCCTATAAGTTGTAGTTTGAAGAGCGAGGCAGAACTGTCATGGGGGTGTGGTTTCTCTAGAAGGGTCCCTGGGCAATTGATGAGAAAAAGCATCACATTTTGGACTGTGGTAATCTGAAGGGCCAGAGAGTCTGGGGGGGGGGGGGCTGCCACCCACACCAGACTCTCACCTGGAACCCAGGCTCCACCTCCCTCTACTCCTACCCAGGCCCAGCAGTGCCCCACTGGCCCTCTCTCATTCATTCCACACCTTTGCCTAGCTTCACAGCTTCACAGATTGTCAACCTAATCATAAATGCTTAATCCTTGAACAATATCATCCCATTTCACAAATGAGAAAGCAGAGGTTCCGAGAGGTTAAGTGACTTGCCAAAAACCTCACAGCTATGACACGGCATAGCTGGGATTTGAACCCAACTTCTTTGGCCTCAAATGACAACCACTCTCCACTGCTCTGCCTCCCACTCTGAGGACCACTCAGTTGCTAGGAGACAGCAAGCCAGTGGTTACTATGGGAACCAGGCTGATGTGGAAAGTGGAAAGAGTTTGTGTCCAGGCAGCAGCAAGAAGGCTCCAGGTGGGCTCCGCAGCCCCTTCTCTGCCCCTCCCATGGAAGCAGCTCTTGGCTTTCAGCTTTGGGGCTTGCGTTCCAGGTAGCAGATGCTCAGTGAGAAGGCCAGAGACAGGTGCAGTGATGATGGGTTGCTCTGAACACTGCCCCTGCAAACCAAGAGCCCTGGTGGAGGATGTGGCCCCAAAGATGGGGCTGAGGGGCAGGCAGCCCAAGCCAGGGAGCCTCACACTACTGCTTCCCCCAAATTGGCTGAGTGCAGAGCTGAGCCTGTCCCTGGGAAACAAGAGAAAGGGAGGGACCATGGTGGGGCACAGAGCTGTGCCAGAGGGCTCTAGATCTGGGCAAACACATCAGTTTTCTCATCTGTAAGAGGGGAATGATACTAACCCCGCTCCACAGATATTGTTTTCTTGCCTTTATTTCAGTGAAATTATTGTTATTATAATCAAGATTTTTACATAATACTTATTCTATTCATGACAATGCCAGGTTAGATATCCCTCTTGAGTCATTGTAGTATTAATAGATTTTTTTTTTTTACATATACAAGTATCTATTCTTTTTCAGATGCTTTTCCCATTTAGGTTATTACAGAATATTGAGCAGAGTTCCCTGTGCTATACAGTAGGTCCTTGTTGGTTTCTACAGATACTGTGTTGAGAAAATTAACAAAAATACATGGGGACTTTCCTAGCAGTCCATTGGTTAAGACTCTGAGCTTCCACTGCAGGAGGCACAGGTTTGATCCCTGGTTGGGGAACTAAGATCCTGCATGCCGTATGGCGCGGCCAAAAAAAAAAAAAAAAAAAATTAACAAAAATACAAAGCACCATAACTGACACATAGACTTCACTAGCTGTGTGACCTTGAGCAAGTCACTTAGCCTCTCTGAGCCTTTGCAAATGAAGATAATAATAGTACCTGCCTCATAGGGTTGTTGTAAGGATTAAATGAGTGAATACAGTTAAGGGCTTCGAACAGGCCTGGCAGGCTTTAAGGGCTATATATAGTGTTGGCTGTTCTATTTTTATAATAAATGCTCAATAGCTCGGAGAGGTCCTGGTCACTCTGGAGCCAGCTCCTTTTCTCTCTTGTCCTCTCAGGAGAAAATCTCCCACTATCCCTCACCCCTTGCCAGGTGAGGAAGAGCAGAACCAAGAAACAGGACTCTCTGAGGCCTCAGATCTCCCCTACTCCAAGTTCAGGGGCCCAGAGCCTGGGAGGCTGGGGCGGGAGGGAGGGAGGAGGTGGCACTGGCAGCTAAATTTGTTCACCCGGCCTGTCGGTCCCTTAATCTGATCCCAGAGGAAAAACGCAGAGGCTTCACTCTGGATGACAAATGAGGAGGGGAGAGGCCTGCCCTGCCTGGACTCTGAGTGAGTAATGGCTTTGCATTAAGATATTAGGCCTGGACAAGACATGCGCTCCCGCTCCACCCCCAACAAGGCCGGGAAGAGAGCTTGGGGGAGAGAAGGGGGCTTCCTGAAGACCAAGCCCTGGGAAGGTGGGGGACGCTGGGGGCTTTAAGAGAGGGCTTGGGAAGGGCTGGGCGGGGGTGGGGGGTGGCAGAGACAGACAGGCCCCAGAGATATCCAGAAACAGAGACACAGCAGTGGGAGAAGAAACAGAGAGAGAGAGGGAGACAGAGAGACAGACAAGGACTTGGGGGAGGCTGCAAAGAGGGGAGATGCCTGTACTCACACAGGGCAAGGATACCTTAGTCAGGGCCACTGTCAAACTGGGCGGGTCGGCCACCAAGGGGGAGTCAGCCTCCAGGGAGGGCCAGGCTGGGGGTGTGGTGTCAAGACTGGCCTTGGTCTTTGATGTCTTTCTACTTGATGCTGAGCCTCCTGGGCTGGGAGGGCACCAGTCACCACCCAGTCAGAACTGGCTTAGGCCAACGGGCAGGGCCTCCAGCCACATGGATAACCTGTTTCATGGAGGAGGGGGGCCAATACAGAGGGGAAGTTCCAGCTCCAAATTCCTGCACTGCTTAAGGAGCCCCTCCCTCATCGAACCCCCAGTCCACCATAGCCTGGGTCCCGTGAAGCAGCGTTTGCTGGGTTGAGGGGCCTCTAGAGGAGGAGAAGATGGGGCTGGGTCCAGAGTAGGACTTAGAGACAGTGTGGTTCAGAGACGAGGGGTCCAGAGAGAGCAAAACGGGTGGAGACAGACTCCAGACAGACCCTGGGGCAGCCTGTCCCTCTGTCATGATCTCAGAGGTGCGTTGAGTACTGGCCAAGACAGCAGACTTTGCCTGCCTGGGTTCAAATCCTAGCTCCACCCTTTCTGTTGTGTGACCCCCAGCAGGTTGTGTGACCTCGCTGTGCCTCACTCAGACCCCGTCTGTAAAGTGGGGTGATTATAGCCCCTACAGCATGAAGCTTCTGTGAGGAATCCCTGAGTCAGTACTTGCAGGATGCCTAGAACGGGGTCTGGCACATCCTAATGGTTCAGTAAACTTCACAAATTGCTGTTAATTGTAGTATTTCCCCCAGGCACCAGCCATACCCATGTAAGCAAGATGACACCTGGAGCAAGTCCCCACACCCCCTTTTATTCCTCAGAGGGGTTCGTGCCCAGACTTGGGAATCCTGGCTCACCTTGGTAAGCTGTTGGCCTCTCCATGCCTCAGTTTCCTCATCTGCAGTATGGGCGTACCTTTAGGCTTAGTGGAGTCAGTGCGTGTAATCACTTAATAAAGTCCGCAGTGGCCTGGTTCAGGTGCCCTCTGCTCGGAGGACCATCACAACCGGGTGTGCATGTGTGTGTGTGTGCGCGCGCACACTAGTTAGGAAGCAGGGAAGGTCTGGGAGCCTCCCAGAAGGGAGATGCTCAGACACAATGATGAGGTGAGGCGGAGCCCCAAATCCCAGGCCCAGGGCCCCATGTGTCAGGGAATAGGGGTTGGGAGCCCAGCTGCCTCCACTTTCTATGCCCCCTCCCTCCAGCACAACCATCACCTGCGGCCCTGCCCTCTTGTCCCTCTCAGCCCCATACGTGCTGGCTGGTCCTACACTTTGCTCACGCGGGATTTCACAGGTGGGCAAATCTGCCCGGGGCTGTGGCTTAAGCAGGTAAAAGACGATTCAGAGAACAAAGTGCAGCTGTCTTGGGGAAAAGAGGAGAGAGGGGTAGGGTGGAAACACATGGCAAGGGCAGAAAACGCAGGAGGCTCACTCCCTGAACCTCAGAAGAACACAAGGCAGGCGGCTGTGCCCTTCTGCTGGGGAGGCCTGAGCAGGGACAGGGGCGGAGGTCGCCATGGGGGCGGTGCTTCTGAAACTGACACCCACAGGCCATCCTCTGCGGGGGGGTGACTGGGGTAGCCACGGTCACTGAGGTCTTCCTCAACTTCCCCAAGATCTCCCCCTGAATTTCCCAGTTCGAATCCCTTGTCCCAGCTGTGAGACGCCTTGGTTTTACTTAGCCCCCCCATCCCTCCCTGGGGGTGCTGGAGTGCTGGAACTTGGTCCAGGGCTTCCCGGTTCTTCAAGGCCTACGTCTCTCACGGAGCGCCACTAGGAGGCGCCCCATGCCTGCTCGGCCCCGTCGGCCCGGGACCCGCCGGGCTGGTCGGTCGGGAGGAGGGGCCTCCTCGGGGTCCGGGTGTAGAGGGTCTGTGGGCCTCCCGCGAGCCGCTCAGAGGCCCGCGGTGCAGCCCCGAGCTAGCGCGTGCCCCGCAGAGCCGCACACCCTTTCTGTCTCTAGAATCCCCATCGGGTGGCGAACGTCCCACCCGACGCTCTCTCCGCGATGCTGCTCCATCTGCATCCGCGGGCATCCGCGGTCCAGGGCTCCCGTCGCTTCCCCGGGCCCCACTCGCTGAGTCCTCGGCCTTCCTGCGAGCACAGGACCCAGAGTCCGGGGCCTGGTTGAGGTCACCGGTGCTGCGGTCCCCCTTCCTCTGAGGCCCCATCCCTCTCTGAAGGTTGGATGGATTAACTGTTCCCAAACCTGGTGTGTTAAGAATTGGCCAGAGTTTAAATACCTATTCTTGGGCCGCTCCAGCTCGAGGGCGGGCCTAGAATCTGTAAGTTTATCCAGGGACCAGCTTCCCCCCGGGGGCTCTGGCTCCTTCAGTCCTGCTCCGTGATTCCACCAGGGAGCCCTCTGCCCTCCAGGAAGAAACAAAGTCCCCTAAATATTATTTTTTTAAAAAACTTTTTAGTAGATAATACACCCAATTGATTCAAAAATCAAAGCAATGCACAGTAAAAAGCCTTCCTGCAACCCTGTCCCCAAGCACCTGGTTCCAACCCCTACATAGCTGCCAGGTGTTTTATTAATTTCTTACATAGTCTTCTGAAGAAAATTAAAATCTATGCTCTTATTTTCCCCCATTCTTATACAAAAGGAAGCATCTTATGTACACTCTGTTTTGCATTTTGTTTTCACTAAATCTATTTTGACATTCTTTCCATAAGGATAGATTCCTTGTTCCTTTTTTACAGCTGTATAGTATTCCATTGTGTGGCTGTACGCAGTCTATTTAATCCAATCCTTTCTTGAAGAGTACCTGGGTGGTTGCTCCTTTTTGGCTCTTACTAACGATATTGCAGTGAACATCCTTGTACATCCATCATTTCGTTAAGTGTGCTTTTGTACAGATAAGTAGGATAAAATGCCCTGAGTAAGAGTACTAGTCTCACAATGAGAGCATGTGTAACTTGGGTAGGTACTTGCGCAGGTATTGCCAGTTGCCTTGCATGGGGCTTGGACCATTGGGCACTCCCCAAGCAGTGACTAGACTGTTTCTCAGCAGCCTCACCAACAGAGTGAACTGCTGAACTTTTGGATTTTTGCCACAAATTCACTTGTGTTCAGTGTCCACAGGAAACCTGCCTTTACCTCCAGACTATAACTCCACTGCCTGCATCCCCCAGGACGCAGGCCTTTTCCTTCACAGCACTTTGTGCATTTGAAATTATATACATTATGCCATTATTATTCCTTCAACACTTGCCTACCACCAGCCTGTAAGCTCCATGTGGGCAAGGACTATACCCCAGTCCCCAGCACAGCACGGGCACATCAGAGATGCTGACTACCTCTTTGTTGGCTGGGACGGTCCCCTGTGTGCCCCACATCCTAGTAGGTGCTTTACATGGATGGCCTCAGATGCAACTCTCAACCACCTTACATGGGGGGCACGGGTACTAGCTCCACTGAGCAGATGAGGAGACTGAGGCTGAGACAGGAGGCGACTTGCTCAAGGACTCACAGCTGGTCAGTAGGGAAGTCCTGTCTCCACAGCCCTCGTCCCTCTTCCTGAGACCTTGGCTTTACGTCTTCCCTACTCTGGCCCGTGGGGGCCCCCAATCACCAGGAACAGTCAGGTCTGGGTCACGGGGGCTCCAAGCTCAGGATCGCCCCATCCCCACCGCACCGCCTGCAACGGTGGAGAGCCAAGCCGGGGGCTTGTCTGAGGCCCAGGGGCCTTGTCAGCTTGCAGGCTTGTACCCCCTGTTTGGCGGCAATGCCAGGGCCACAGTGACTGTGCAGTCACCAGAGCCCCTTCCTTGAGGCCCCATGGCTGCGCTGGCTTTGTGCCCGACTGTCACTCTGCTCCCCAGTGGCTCTTTGTGGCGGCTGCCTGCCTCCCTGCCTCCCATTAATCATGTGTGCAGGATTTATTTGCTCTGGCAATTTATTTCAGCAAATGCCATCTGGGTGTGCCCGCAGGTGGGCAGGATGCTCTGCTGCCGCCAGAGTCATGGGGCCCGGCTTTATTGTCAGACTGACAGTCATGACTCACCAGCACCCCTACGGTAGGCCTGAGCCCTAGGGTGGGACACGAGGTACCCCAGGGACCAACCCCACCTCTACATCACCACAACCTCAGCATCCCAAGAAGCTTGGAAGGTTCAGCTTGCCCTACTTTTTTTCACTGGGGCTTTGCTGCTCCTGCCAAGGCTAGCTGGCTAAGGGGGTACAGGACAAGATTAGCTCTGATGTCCTCACCCTGAAACAGCCATTCAGAGGCTTTTTCTGAAGACCCAGGTGATGGCTCTTTTCAGTTCCCTGATCTGGGGAAGGAAGGGGTCCTCCCTCCCAAACCCCCTCCTCCCTGGCACTGCTGGGCAACCCGGGCCTGATTCCCATGACAGTCATGGAGGGAAACAACTAATGCCAGCTCTGCCACCCCCTTGCCACACCCACAACACGTGTCCTCCTTCCTGGGGGTCCCTTCGGTCCCTTCATCACCCTCGGCCCCTCTCATCTGTCAGCAGGATGCAGCAGCCCAGGACTGAGTAGCGGACATTACCTTGAGGCCAGGACAGGCGACAGGGGCTGCTTGGCCGCGATTTCAGGTCCTGAGTTAGTGCCCCTGGTTATCTGTCCGCTTACAGGCCTTGGACACAGGAAGGAAAGGATCGGACAGTAGTGGGCAGGGGCCATCCACCTGGCCCTGGCCCTCACCAAGCCCTTTGCATCCCACCCATGTGTCCCTCCTCTGCAGCATCTCCAGGGGCCCAGGTCCCACCCCTGGGGGCCTGCTTCCTCCCTTGGTGTCCTCCAGTCTCAGCCTAGGACCCCTGCCCTCAGCCTGCCCTACCCCACCCCAACCTGGCTGCCGCTAATGCTGCAGATAACTCCTGCTGTCTCAAAGCCATTACCCTGCAAATGGGCTGCGCTTCAGCGTGCGTGCGTGTGTGCGTGAGTGTGTGTGTGCATGCGTGCACGCAGGGGAAGGACTGTGGCAGGCAAAGCGCCTTGCTTGTGCCTCGTTCACTGCCATCATTGCCTCGGGGGGATTTATGCTGCCCCCACCTCTGGTCCCCTGCCCTGGCTGCCAGCCTCCACTGGACCCCGGGTGATGGGGCCTGGAGCTCTGGGCAGGGGGCTGGACATGCTCAACTGGAGGGTGGTGAGGCCTTGCAGAGGGGTCCTGGTGAATGTGTGCTCCCCCCTTCTTCTCCATGGGTGGTAGCCAGACTCGGAGAGTGGCTGAGCCACCCCGCACTCGGTCTCCCAGACCTCAGGGGCCCCGGGGGAGTAGAACCAACCTAGGGGTGCAAGATGGATGCTGGAAGGGCTTTGGTGGCCTTTGAGGCCCTGGTTTCTAGTCTTCCACCTCTCTCCGACGCCTCCAGGCCTCTGTTCTCCCACCCTCTGCTTTGTCTGCTATTTGTAGACACCCACACTTACCCCCAGATGCCATCACAGCTGCTCCGCCTCACCCCTTCCTGCCTCAGCACGGCCAGGCAAACCCTCAACCCTTTCAAGAAGAACCTTTGACCTTTGTGTCAAGAACCTTCGGCAAACCCTGACACAGCCGGGAGGCACCCGTGGGCTCAGGAGACAGGGCTGGGCAGTGGTCAGGGGAGTGGCCTTCAGCAGCAGGTGGAATTGCTTTTAATCTCTGCTCCTCCAGTTTCTGGTGATGTGGTCTTGGCCACGTCATTCAATTTCTCTGAGCCTCAGTGGCTGTATCTGTAAATTGAGTCTGATAACACCTGCCTTAAACAGTTATTACTAAAGGTTTAATGCCTTATAATACACTGAACCACAAGAAATTGCTTATAGTCGACCAGTTTTCCACATTAATATTTAGAGGGTGAAATACTGCACTAACAAACTTTGTATCATTGAAAGCTTTCTACTTGATGCCCTGCACTTTGCTTTTATAGTCTTCATGTTTTACATTTGCACGAATGCTTAAAGAATTCAAACTAAGTGGGAAAGCACAAAGAAGGTACAAAGCGGGACTTCCCAGGTGGTGCAGTGGTTAAGAATCTGCCTGCGAATGCAGGGGACATGGGTTCAATCCCTGGTCCAGGAAGATCCCACATGCCACAGAGCAACTAAGCCCGTGCACCACAACTACTGAGCCCGCGCGCCTAGAGCCCGTGCTCTGCAACAAGAGAAGCCACCGCAACGAGAAGCCCGCGCACCGCAAAGAAGAGTCGCCCCCACTCGGCACAACTAGAGAAAGCCCGCGCGCAGCAACGAAGACCCAACGCAGCCAAAAATAAACAAATAAATAAATTTATAAAAATAAAAAGTATAAAAAAAGGAAGGTACAAAGCAAAACAAAAATAAATCTTCCTATCAGAAATAGCCATAATTAATGAATAATAACCATTTCCAGAAATCTCTTTTTGCACGGATACAGGTAGAAGTTTAGAGAGGTAAATAGATAGAAATATTGCTATGAGAAGGGATCTGATTGAATATTTATATATAATTTATTAAATTTAATTTTAGTTTATTTTAACAAAAGAAAATAAATGGAAGTTGAAAGAAACCACATAACTCCAGTAAATATGTCTTTATCAGAGACGCAGTGTTTTCTAAAAAGATCATCTCATATTAACAAAAAGATCTGAAAGGAATGGGAATAAAAAGTATTGATTAGGGAGAATCTTTCATGTAGGAGGGGGAGAAATGTGAATATTATAGTAGAAATTGAAGGTGTTAAATTAGCAAATTTCAAGGAAACACGGCGACAGCAAGATTGAGAAAAGAAAAAGAAAACCTATGGAGAAAGATGACAAGAAAGAAAGACAAAAGCTAAAAAAAAAAAGGGAGAGGAAACAGGCAGAATTGTGGAACGGTTTGCAGTCTTCTAATCACAAAGTTGAACAATGGTATTCAAATTTTCACACATAATTAACTTAAAAGAATTTTGCCTCCATGGGCTCTCCTTACCTAAAGGTTTCTATCGTGTTTAAATGGTGAGAAAGATGTAATTTCTGGCATGTTGTAAACATTGACATTTTAAAATAAAGCTGCTGCAGCTCTTTTGAATGTATTGGACCATTTTGATGGATTTCATAGGGTTCAAACTAGGAGGTGAACCCCCCAGCCCGCAGCTGGCCTACAGCGGTGCTCATCCGGGCAGATGCTGTCAGTAGCAAAACACCTACGGACTCATCTGGACTTGAGCTTTTGTATTTTCTTTGTTTCTGTTTTCCTGGTATTTTTAGCAAAATTCACCCTAACTCTCCAACTTTTCTCACAAAATGAAGAAGCAAAGATGTTGGAGTCCATGATTAAAATGGAAAAGCAGAGCCACGCCCCTATCCCCTGCAGGACACCAGTGACCAGGGTAGAGGGCTGGCCTCTTCGTCCAGAGAAGGCTGGACGAAGCCTGGGGGAGGTGGTGGGGCTGACCCCTTTCTCCTCCTAAGCACTTCAGAAGAGGCTGACAGGAAAGGGTGCTGGGAAAGGATGGAGACCACAAGGATTATGGGATGTACACAAAAGGCTGGATTCTGAATTGGGGGGAGTGTAGAATGTGGTCTGGATGCTTCCATGCCTGTGGCCCCTGCCGAGAATATTGGGTGAGAAGCCCGGGGTCTCGCCAACCACAGAGAGCCCTGCGTGCAGGTTCCAGGACCAACCCATTCTCCGAGACCAATGGAGCCTGCAGGGGGCAGCCCCAGACTCAGCACCCCACCCCCAAGCAGCACCCTTGCCTCTCCCTTTTAAAGTCAAGTTCAGCCTGGGAGTTTCTTGCTGGCCCAGTGGTTAGGATTCAGCTCTTTCACGGCCGTGGCTGGGTTCAGTCCCTGATTGGGGGAACTGAGATCCTGCAAGCTGTGCAGTGCGGCCAAAAAAGCACTCAAATTCAGCCCAAAGGGAGGGAGAAGTCAGAGCAGCAAGTAAAGCTGACAAGCTGAAGGGACAGGCAATGCATGAGGAAGGCCCCATGGGGCAAGGGGAACCGCCCTACTCAGACACCCTCTGAGCATCAGGCCACACAGGACCTGGAGAGCCCCTCCCCCTGCCGCTTCCCCAGGTCCCATTCTCTCCAGTTCTCTAGGCGCCAACATCTCCCTTGCTGCCTTCCAGGATCAGGCCCTTGAGTCCTCACCATGTTCACGCAGAGAGACAGCCTCCTATGGATTCCCAACGTTTACAAAGTGCTGATCTAGAGCAATGATGACAATCCCTGCCAGCCCTTTGCAGGAAACCTAACAGGTGTCCTTTTAATCCTCCCTTCAAGATGGATGTTATTATCCCATTTCCCAGACTGGGAACATGAGGTTGAGAGACAGGGAAGTGTATGAGTTTCCTGAGCTGCCATCACAAATTATCACAAACTGGGTGGAAATTTATTCTCTCACAGTTCTGGAAGGCAGAGGCCAAGAAAATCAAGGTGTTGGCAAGGTCATGCTCTTTCAAAGGCTGTTTGGGAGAATCTGTTCCACGCCTTTCTCTTATTTCCCGTGTTGCCGGCAATCCTCGGCTTGCAGCTACCCCAGTCTCTGCCTCCGTTGTCACATGGCCTTCTCCCTGTGTGTCTCTTCTCTTTTGTAAGGACGTAGTGGATTAAGGGCCCACCCTACTCCAGTATGACCTTCACTTAACCTATTACGTCTGCAACAACTCTATTTCCAAATAACATCATATTCTGTGGTACTGGAGGCTAAGACATCAACATATATTTTGGGGAACAAAATCCAACTCACAACAGGAAAGTGACTCATCCAAAGTCACCCAGAGGTACAGTCAGAACCACAGGCCTGAGACCTGAATCATGGCCGGAGCAGCCTGTCATCCCAAGGAGAGCCCGACTTCAACCTCTCCTCACATTCCAATGAGTCAGAAGCCAGCTCGTGGCCGCTTTTGTTGCCTAGCCGGCCACTTTTGGCCAGCAGAGGTGGCAGGCATAGCTGCGGATCCCACTATCATGTCCTGGGACACTGCTCTCAAAGGTGGCCTGGTCAGCTCTTGGGTTAGTCCCCCTCCGGCTGCCCTTTTGTCCACTCCCCTGGTCCAGGCATCGTCCAGGAGGTAAAGGTGGTTAGGGTGGGGGAGGGGCGAGCACATCCATGGCACGGAGGACCCTGATGGGGGAGGTAGCGGAAGGTCCTCCCCCAGAGGATAAGTGTAGAGACCTGAAGAGGCAGCTTCTGCCCCAGCGTGGCAAGTGCCCGGGTCTCTCCTCACCGTTTCCAGAGGTCCAGGGCCCCCCTACGTCTTCCTCTGAATACAAGAGAGGGCTCCGTGCCAGCAGGGAGACTGCGGGGCTGGCCCACATCAAGAGCCTGCTGGGGGTTTCCAGAGATGACAAAAAGGTCCAAGGTTCTCTCCCTCCCTCTTCTTGAAGTGGGAGGTTGGGGCTGAGACTTTGCCCCTACCTGCGGGAGGGATGACGTGGAACAGCTGTGGCCTCAGAGGGCACTCAGGGCAGAAGCGTCAGCAGACAAGGCCGGCTCCCCTCCCAGGCTGGAGACTGGGGCCTGGAGGGGAGGCTGAGAAAGCAGGAGCCGCAGATGTCACCAACAGAGCCTTGAATCCCTTCTGCATCCCTCCCACACCCTGGACCGTTATCCTGCCCGCAGTCCCAGAAAAAACAAGGAGGCAAAGAGGAAAGAACAGGGGAGCAGCAGGAGAGGGGGTGAAGCCAGCTCTGCCGCCTGCTGGCTGGATGGCCCCCCGAGCCGCTTCTGTCTGAGTTCAGAGATAACTGATAACCGTGTGAAGTGCCGGTTCCTACCGGCCCCCAACCGTGCTTTGCTCCCCCTGACCCACACTCCAAGGGAGAGGGATGGGACTGGGCAGAGTGAATGTGGGCCTGATCGAGAATGGGCCACCGTCCAGGCCCCACCCCCTGCGTGGAAAGGGAGCTGATGGGGAGAAGCCGACAGGGGAGGAGGGGTACCCAGGGACCCAGGACTGCTTTGCACAGATGGAAGTTGAATGTGCCAGTCCCTGGACCAAGAACAGGGGCCAGTAATCATTTCTTCATTTGTTCAGCAAATACAGTGTGTCAGGCTCTGTTCTAGGTGCTGGGGAGACCACCGGGGTGAGATGGAAAGCCCTACTTCCCTGCAGCGGACAGACATCAAAGGACCGAGCTCACAGCAGCAGATGGCTCTCACCAGCTTATTGGGGAATCTCGACACAGCAGGACGTAGATTTGAAACAATTTAAGTTTTCCAGGCACTGCCCTCGACTGTGCCAGGCAGAGGTCACTTTCCCACTGCAAGGGGCAGCTCTCTTCCCAACATGGGGCCAGATTCTGAGCGTTCTCCACCCCCCAGGTTTGAGCGTTCTCCTTCTGGGCATTGTCCGTTGAAACTCCAGGCTCTGGCTTGATAAAATCACTTCTCCCCTCCCTGAGCTTGGGAGGAGTTTCAGGAGCTCTAGTGGGGGTGGGAGGGTGACTAGGGGTCTCCCCTCACCTTCCGTTCTTCAGTGTTGGGATAGGGAGAAAGAAAGGGGCATCTGCTCCTGATTCGCCTGGGCCAGGGAGAACTAGAGTTGAGACCCTAAGGCTACCGTAGCTCCTTTTCACTGAGAAGGAGCAGTGCCAGGGGTCCAACCTGCCAGCTGACGGAAGGGCCCCTCAGGGCAGTGTTCCTGGGTACAGGGCCCCGAGCTCAGCAAGGCCTCACACTTGGTTTAATGTTCCACATGCCACCATCTTGAAATTCTTAACAATTGTTGAACAAGGGGCCCTACGTTCTCATTTTGCACTGGGACCCCAGCAAATTGTGTAGCTGGTCCTGCCTGCCGGACACGGGTGATAGCAACATACAGCTGGCAGCATCACACCCGTCACACCCTTCATACCCGTCCAAAGCCTGAAGCCACCAGTCTCATTCACACTTGGGGCCAACCCTCAGGCCTGTGGGCACAAGTGGAAGGCCCTCTGTAAATGCTTAGGGACCAGGAACCTCAGAGGTGGTGGGGGGTATCGGCCCCTCCCCACTCGGCACTTCTGGAGGCCCCGGCTGGTCAGCGAGTCCTCTGGCTGAATTGACCTCCACTGGGCACTGAAATGCCAGTCTCTCCCTCTCCCGGCTCCCTGATTCCTAAGCAAAGGTTTCCTTGATTCCTCCGGGGATTCCAGCCCTCCTTCCCGCTTGGTTGGAGCTGTGAGGGAAACACTCTCTCCACCAACACTGTGCCACCCCAAAGGTCCACCTCCCCTGTCCTTTTGTCTGATCCACTTGGAGGAGGGGCCGTGGGGGAGCATGGATTCGGACAGGGGTCCGGCAGTGAGCCCTGCAGTGGGGCAGGGAGAGCGGGGAGCTGCCCACTCAACTAGACTGTGGAGACCGAGCCTCTGAAACAGGCAAGAGCCCTGCTGGACAGCTTGCAACAGAGAAGTGACTGCTCTAAAGAAGATACAAGGGGGTGATGTGACAGAGATGAGAGGAACAGCTGGGACAGTGGCCGGAAGGCCTCTCTGTCACATTCCAACGAGAGATGTAGGTAAGGAACAAGTGCACCCGTCACCAATAAGAAACACAATCATTTCATGAAATGTGGATTTAGACGTGGTTCTCAAGAGGTGGCCTGTGGAAGTGGATGAAGTTGACCTGGACTTGGGGCGGGGTCTAGACAGAGGAGAGGGGTGGGCTCGTGACCCAGTCATGGGTACAGGAGTGGCAGAGGAGCTTGAGGCAGAGCTCAAGCTCTGGGGCTTGAGCGGAATTGCAGTCCGTGCTGTGAGGTCCCTCATTGTTCTTTGGCGGGGGTGGGGCTTTTACCCTGAGGGGAGTTGGGGGTGGAAGGAGCAGTACATAGACCAGCAGCTCCAGGTTTTCTTGCCCCTCCCCCTCCTTACAGACCAGTGGAGGCAGAAGGGAGGCCAGGAGGCAGGGCGGGAAGGCTCTGTCTTGGTGCCCTGGCCTGCTTCACTTGGCTTTGGCAGAATCCAAGCAGCTGAGGGACTTAGGTGCTGAATGGGCAGAAGTGTACTCCCCGAGGAATTCCCCAGGCAAAGTGTCCTCCATCGTGAGGGGCTTGTTCTAGGCCTTAATCTCTTTATCTTGAACACAAGAACCTATGGGCAGAGCTTGGAGGATGCTTCTGAGCTGTTGGCCTCCATCGAGGCCTGCTAGGCTTTCCCACCCACCTCTCTGCTTTCTGGGTCCCTTACCTTGATGGCTCTCTCTTGGAACCACAGACAATTTCCTTTTTTTAAAAAAAAAAAATTTATATATTTATTTGGCTGCTCTGGGTCTTAGTTGCAGCATGAGGGATCTTTGTTGCCACGTGTGGGATCTTCGTTGCCACATGCGGGATCTTTAGTTGCGGCATGCGAACTCTTAGTTGTGGCATGTGGGATCCAGTTCCCTGACCAGGGATTGAACCCGGGCTCCCTGCATTGGGAGCGTGGAGTCTTAGCCACTGGACCACCAGGGAAGTCCCACAGATAATTTTCCTTTGGACACTTTCTCAAACCTTTGTTTATGCTTCAAATACAGGCTCTGTTGAACTAACACCCTCTTGCCAAGAATTTGGAGATTACAGATAAAAAGCCCCAAACCCCATTCCCCTATGGGTTCCCCATCTAGATATACATCCTATCTAGATGTATAGATATTCTGATGAATACAGTTTCCAACTTCACAATATTCACTCACAGTAATCCACACTCAGACAGTATTTTCATGGCATTCCTGAATCAGAGGTATCACCTTTATGAGGTGTGGTGGTAATCGGTGAGAGGGAAAAAGTTGTGTGTACAGTGGTGTGCTGATAAATGCCAAAGGACTGGCTCTCTGGGGGGAAAAAGAGCTCTGATTTGTAGCATTTGCTGATTCCCATGGTGTAAATACTCCAAACATGGCTGATTTCAAGCTACCAACGTGATGTCACCAAATGCAGACTTGGGAAGAGATGCTGACAGTTGGCTCTCAGGAGCCAGTCTGAGCTGACCCCAGCACACCCCTGGGTGGGTGGGCTAATCCAGTGAAGTTCCAGGGGGTGGGAGCCTCATTGTGGTCAGTGCCCAGAGAGGTTGGGAAGAACCAGAATGATGGGTCTTCGCAGCCATCCAGGTAGGAAGAGAATTTCAGGGAGGAAAAAAGAAGTCACGCTTATTCTCTGCTGCCCACAGTGGCACAGAAGGAATAGGTTGGAGAAGCTGCTGGATTTGGCTGCCCCCTCTCTGCATCTCACCCACCACCCCCGTGGGACCCCTGACTCCAGGCTATCTCTGCAGGTCTGCAGTTCTGTCTTTTAAAGCGGGGAGAGGTTCCCACCAGGGCACGTTCACCTGGGCAGACGGAGCAAGAGCTGGAGAAGAAAGGACAATATGACCGAGGTGACGTCATGAGAGATGCATTCTGAAAAAGGACCAGGCCTGCCAAAGCCACCCTGGGGTCACCAGCATGCATTGGGGCACCAGGATTCTTTTTTTGGCCCCAGGATATTCTCTGAGGGGCAGAAGAGCACCTCCTCTCTGCCCCAGGTGGGGACTTGGTCCCAGGAGAGCTGCCCGTTTGTGGCCCTTCCCGTGAGACTCCAGAAGACTCCCTCCTGCCAGATCAGGGTCATAGCAACTGAGAACAATGCTGGGCAGGCCGAGCGGGCCCTGCGCAGGGGCAGGGGGTCTGGGAGAGCAACAGAAGCGGCTGGGGCCTGTCCTTCCCAAACTGGGCCACTGGTGGGGCCTTTCATCTCCCGCCTTCCTCTCTGGGCCACTCCAGCGTCCGCCTGCCTCTGCTTCTTCCCACCCCACTACCCCCAGTGCGGCAATTACTGCGCTAATTAGGGCGCTTTGATCATCTTTAGAAATGGCCACATTGGGGAGGGACACTGCCAAGCAATTAGGGGCAGAGAGGCTGGGAGCTCGGGCACCTCCTCAGGGGTTGGGGCTGCTGAGGACCCTCAGACACCCCCTGTCTCCTCCCTCCAGGAGCGTCTGCCCCCAGCATAGCTGTAAACTCCTCGGGGAAGAGGGGCAGATGGGAATCCCGCCCCCCGCCACCCGCTCTGAGCCCTGGAGACAGGGCCAGCCCCTGCCCACCAGCCCCCCTCTGCCTGGCCCCCAGCCCAACCGTCAGCTCTTCTGGCCTGTCCAGGCCCCTTTGATGGAGCCGCAGAAACAAGGGCTCCTTTGACAGAAGGGGGGGCCTCAGAGCCCGGATGATGAGACTTCAAAGGTGAGGGTCGAGCCCACTACCCCCTTCCCTCCCCCCACCCTGGCCCCCCTCCCGTGTTCCCCCCCAGTCTGTCCTCTATATAGCCCCCCAAGCCCCATTTCCCCTGTGGGCTCCTGGGAGTTAAGGGCCAGGTGAGGAACAGACCAAGGGAAGCCGGTGATTTTGATGTAAAAGAATAGAATCAGATGATTTGAGGAACAAGAACTGAGCGCCCAGGGGCAGGCAGCAAAGGATAACGCCTGGAGGGTGAACCCCCAGGGGGAGAGAGCACAGGGCCGCCTGCCGGGGCTCCCGGTCACCATGCTGCTGGCTTTGCTGCTGCTGCTGCTGCCCCTCCCAGACCCGCGGTCTGCCCGCGGGCACCCACTGTACACGCGCGTGCCCCCCAGCACCCTGCAAGGTGAGCCCAGGCTGCTCTGAGGGAGAGGCCGAGGTGGGAGGAGCACAGAGCAAGTGGGTCTCGGGCAGGGGGACGTGAGCTTGCCCTCCCAACTCACAAGGACCTTTGGCCCTTTCTGCCCACCCTGCGGGGAGAAGGGGCCAGGAACTGAGACACAGGTGGGAGAGGAAAGGGGAGGACGAGGGTGGAAGGGGAAGGGGAGCCGGCAAGCACTGCCAAAAGGCGTGCTTTCCAGAAGGTTCTGGGTTTAGCAGGGAGGAAGGGGCTCAGGGCGGCATCCCCTTGGCTATCTGGACCCCAAGGTGGGCAACTCGGCCATGGTTATTTTGTGTCAGTAAGCCCGAGTTCTGTAATATCTATACCTTTGGGGTGCTGTTTTTCAAGGTTTTTAAGGAAAAGCCATTTTCAAAGATTCCAGCCCAGCTCAGCTGAAATTACAGAGATACCTCGGGCTGAGAATCTGAGACCGTCTGCTCTGTGTGCTGGGGCCTGGGACCGTGGGGCTCTCTGACCTCCCCATTCTGTCCCAGGGCTCCTGGAGCCCAACCTGCTTCTCCACCGGGTCTCCCAAGGCAGGGCTCAGGGCTGGGGCAAGGCGGAGGAGCTCTTCCCCCACGATGCGTGACTTGTGCCCCATGTCCTAGCAGCTCTGTCAGCCCAGGGGACGAAAGTGTTGCAGGCTGCCCAGAGGAGCGCCCAGTGGGCAGTAAATCGGGTGGTGATGGAGATCCAGCACAGACTGCATGAGTGCCGAAGTTGTGCCAATCACACCCCTCCATGCCCTGGTGAGCTGGCGCTGACTGCCCTGGGCCCGTTCTCCCGTCCACCCCGTCCCCTCCCTTCAGACTTGACCCCCTCTTGGGGACAGAGACTGGGTGAGGCTGCAACCAAGATGATGCTCAGGAAGGTCTCCTCAAGTGGAAAAGGCACACCAGGCACGGGCACAGCGTGTGCAAAGGCAGGAGGGCAGGAACAAATAAGTCTGGGCTCATTTGGTGAACAGTGAGAAGTTTATGGCAGCTGAAACAGACCCTGAGTGCTACTGGGCAGGGTAAGGGGGGGTGGGTAGGTGTGCATGGGGTGCCGCGTGAGGTGGCGGGAGGGCTCAGGCCCAGCCTGGGGTGGAGAAGAGTGGAAGGCCGTCCGCGAGGCTCAGAGGTCTGTTTCTCAGCAGCACCTGGGCGTCCCGGGCCTCGCGCCCCACTCCTCCAGGATCCACCTGAGCCAGGTGAGGCTGAAAAGGCTCGAGGCGGGCCGGGCTGAGAGCAGGGTGGACCCTGGAGGGGTCTCAGTGGTGAGGATGAGCGGGACTCGTCCCTCCTGACGCCGCTTCGGCCTTTCTAGGGCCGTGTGGCGAGAGGCGCCCGGGCGCTGTCAACGTGACGCGGGCGCAAGGCCGCATTATGGGGGGCAGCGCGGCACCGCCCGGGGCCTGGCCCTGGCTGGTGAGGCTGCAACTCGGCGGGCAGCCTCTGTGCGGCGGCGTCCTGGTGGCGGCGTCCTGGGTGCTCACGGCGGCGCACTGCTTTGCGGGGTACGTCGGGTCCCAGGCCCCTGCCCAGCCCGGATCCCCAATGCGGGGTCCCGCTCTTCCGGGGTCGGCTGGCGGGCACCAAGCGCGAGGACCGGTCTCTGCTGCCCCCTGGCGGCGGCCGTCCCCTTTCCCGCCTCAAGGCGCCCAGGCCGCCCAGCCAGGGCGCGGATTCTCCGGGGGCTCACCGTCCTGGGCCTTCTCCCCACTCGGCGTCGCGGCTTCTCCCGGGCCCGCCCTCCCTGCCCCCCAGGCGGAGAAACAGCCCGGCGCGCGGGCTCGCAGGGTGGTGCCCGTGGGCGGAGGGCAGGGTCTCCAGGGGACCTCTCTGCATCCTTGTGCTGCGTGTCTCCCGCCGCTCGCGCCGCAGCGCCCCGAACGAGCTTCTGTGGACGGTGACGCTGGCCGAGGGGCCCCGGGGGGAGCAGGCGGAGGAGGTGCCGGTGAACCGCATCTTGCCCCACCCCAAGGTGAGAGGGCAGCCCCCAGGCCCTCAGAGTTGGGAACAGCACCCCACCCCCACCCGCGCTGACGCTGGCCGCCACCCCCTCCCCAGTTTGACCCTCGGACCTTCCACAACGACCTGGCCCTGGTGCAGCTGTGGACGCCGGTGAGCCCGACAGGGGCGGCGCGCCCCGTGTGCCTGCCCCAAGAGCCCCAGGAGCCCCCCGCAGGCACCGCCTGCGCCATCGCGGGCTGGGGTGCCCTCTTCGAAGGTACTAGGCAGGGCAGGACCTGGGTGAGCCGCGCGTGTGCGTGGGAAGATTGGGGGGCTGGGGTGATGGAGTTTGGGAAGGCTGGGGTGTAAGAATTCTGACCTACACCCAGCTGTCTTCACAAAATGCTGCCCATCTCGCAAAGGGGGGGGGGTCAAGGAGGGCAGTGGGGGGAGGGAGACCCTCGAAGCAGGACCCCTGCCCTCCAGGCCTGAGCCCCTTCCACTGCTTCCCTATAGATGGGCCTGAGGCTGAGGCGGTGAGGGAAGCGCGTGTGCCCCTGCTCAGCGCCGACACCTGCAGAAGGGTCCTGGGGCCAGGGCTGCGCCCCAGCAGCATGCTCTGTGCCGGCTACCTGGCCGGGGGCATTGACTCGTGCCAGGTATGAGCCCCGACTGATCGGAGGGTAGTAGTGGGCCACTCCTCAGGGGTGGGACGGCCTCCTTTCCTTCTACAATCAGGCTGTCACTCAACTTCTCTGAGCCTCTATATCCTCATCTCTAAAATGGGTCCAAGAGTGGTAACCCAAGTAGAGCTCAGAGCTGCTTTACCCTGCCAGGCATAAGGCTGTCATTGAGGGTGACATGGATCGATGCGGTGCCCTCTCTCTTGGCTCGGATCCTCGCAGGGTGACTCTGGAGGCCCCCTGACCTGTTCTGAGCCTGGCCCCCGCCCCAGGGAGGTCCTGTACGGAGTCACCTCCTGGGGGGACGGATGCGGGGAGCCAGGGAAGCCTGGGGTCTACACCCGTGTGGCTGTGTTCAAGGACTGGCTCCAGGAGCAGATGAGCGGTGAGCGCCCCGACCCCATTCCCCCCTCCCCAGAGTGTCCGGCAAACTGCCCTGGGACGAGCCCGTTTCCACCCTGCCCCCGCCCCCAGCCTCCTGCGTCGGGAAAGCCTATCTTCCTCCCGGGGAGGGCTTTGGGGGATAGGGCCTAAAGCGGGGAGCGGGGGTGGAGTGCGCTAGCCCCTGACGCCCCTCGCAGCCGCCCCCTTCAGCCGCGAGCCCAGCTGCAGGGAGCTTCTGGCTTGGGACCCGTCGGAGGAGCCGCTGGCAGAGGCCGCCCCGCCCTGTGCCTTCTACGCCCACCTGTGCCCGGGGCCCGCGGGCGCCTGTGCGCGCCTGGCGCACCAGCAGTGCCTGCAGCGCCGGCGGCGATGTGGTCAGTCCCGTTCCTGGGGCTGGGCCGGGGGCCCGAGGGTCTGGCCCACGTCTGACAGCCGGTCGGACCCTTGTCCCGCCCGCAGAGCTGCGCTCGCTGGCGCACACCCTACTGGAGCTGCTGCGGGGCGCCCAGGAGCTGTTCGGCCCGCGCCCGGGGGCGCGGCCCCTGGCCCCGGCCCTGGCTCGGCCGGCTCCGTCGCTCCGGGATCCTCCCAGGCACCCCTCCCGCGAGCAGCGGCTGCACTCAGGTACCCCAAGCCCTCGCAGCCCAGCCCCCGCCCCACCCCAGCGCGGCCGAGGCGTTCCCCTAACCCTGCAGCTCCCCAGGATCGCGGACGGCAGGCACTGGGCTCCCGAAGCGGAGGTCGGAGCAGCGCGGGGAAGCGAACGGTAATGACGCCCCCTGCCGGCGGTCGCCAGTGGAGTAGACCAAGGGCGGGCCGAGGCCCGCAAGGGATTCTCCCGGGGTCTGCGCTGGGAGGCAGTTTCACCCCGAGGGCAGACCCGCTCTCCCCCTCCCTCGCAGCAGGGCGGATGATTCTTTGGGGGAACTTGTGACTTTGGGCCCTCATCAGTGTCAACAGATGCTGGGCTTTGTGCTATCCTTTAACCTCTCTGAGCCTCGGCTGCCCCTCGGCCGCCCCATCTGTAGCAGGAGGAGAAATCTGCCCACTGGGAGGGGTCCAGAGGCACTGGTGGGAATACCACCCCAGCTCCATGCTAGTGTCAGTTCCCTCGTATTCCCAAAGTCTCTCCCCTTCCTGCAGGCTGCCCTGGGCTGGAGCCCCTGTGGCAGAAGTTGGCTGCCCTCCAGGGCACCCATGCCTGGATCTTGCAGGTCCCCTCCGAGCGCCTGGCCATGGACTTTCACGAGGTGGGTTCCCAGGCTTCCCAGACTCCTTCGCAGTGGCCTCGGAAGGCTAACCTGGGTCAGCCCTGATGCGGAGGGAGACAGGAGAGACCCTCCCCCAGCAGCCTGGGGTGGAGGTAGTGGGTGGTGCCCAAGGGGAAGGGGATGGGGAGGGCGGCTGTGTGTGAGCTGGGTGCTAGGTGGGTGTGAAGGAGTGGGGGAGGTGTGAGTGGAGGAGCTTGTGGAGGTGTCCAAGTGAGCAGAAAGTGTGCAGGGTTCGGGGAGGGGGCTGGGGAAGGGCTGGGTGTGAGTGAGAGTTTCTGGGGGCAAGGAGGAAGGGGACCCAGAGTGGGGTTGTGGGCCCCTGAGTTGTCTCCTCCCTCTGCAGGTCCTGGCAGACCTGGGCTCCAAGACACTGACCGGACTCTTCCGAGCCTGGGTTTGGGCAGGCTTGGGGGGCCGGCATGTGGTCTTTGGCGGCCTGGTGGGTCTGGAGCCAGCCACGCTGGCACAAAGCCTTCCCCGGTTGCTGGTGCAGGCCCTACAGGCCTTCCGCTTGGCAGCCCTGGCAGAGGCAGAGCCCTAGGGACCCCGGATGGGTTCAAGGCAGGGCCGAGGGCTGGGGAGGAAGGGGCACCACCCACTCAGCCCTCAGGTTCCCCCAGCCAGGTGGCCCTGAGCCGTGTCTCCACCCGCAGCCCCTGGTCAGGACTACTGCTCCCAGGGCCTGCGGAGGGTCCAGGGAACATGATGACAAACCGTCATGGCCAGAGTTGGGTGTGGGCGGGGGCTTGGGGGAAGGGGTCCTGGGCCCAACGTACCTCCCCAGATGTACCATCGGAAGATCACAACTGCTTTAATAAACATTATTTATGATCTACGGAGACCACTCCAGAGCTTTCTTAGGATGGGACTGGGGTGGGTGGACATGGGATCTCCGGGGTTAGGGCCCAGCCTCCAGAAGCAGTTAGTTGATAGAGGTCACAAAGACACTGGAGAGGGGCGGCAGAGCCCCCCATCTCAGCGTATCGGTCTACCTCCCAAGAAATGGCAGTACCGCCGCCTGTCACCACCCTGCTGTCCATGGCTGACGAGTGCCTCCCCCAATGTCCCGCCTCTCCACCCGGCCCCCACCCTCACCACTAGCGGTGGGGAGTCCCACCCTGGGATCTTCGCCTCGTGTCCTTGGGCTCCTGCCCGGCTGGCCAGTCCCTGTCCCCACGCCCGCATCACCTGCCCCAGTTTCTCCAGCCTGCCACAGAGCCTCGAGGTGTCAGATTGCGCTTCCGGCGGCCTCTTCCCTTGGCGCCGTCCCCCACCTTGCACCTGTCCCCTTGGCCACCCGCCCGCATTCCCCAGCCCTGCCGACAGGAGCCACCGACCCAAGACCCAGTCAGAGGAACAGGATGGAGGGGCCCGTGTTAACGCTGGGGCTGCTGGCTGCCCTGGTCGTGTGTGGTAAGAGTGGCCATCACCCCTCCCTGGAGGGTCCCTCAGGACCCCTACCCAGGTCCCCCACGGCATGCTCCCCTCCCGTCCCCTCCTACGTGGGGCTCCCTCTCCCAGCGTCAGGCCCACCTCCCCACTTCCCACTGCCATTTCTCCCTGGAGGGGCCAACCCCCCGGGGCCCGGTCGAGGCCCAGCAGGACCTCAGGGCGGCGTCCTTCCCGGGCCCCTGTCCCCGACCCTCCCCAGGCAGCTGGGGCCTGAACGAGGAGGAGCGGCTGATCCGGCACCTGTTTGAGGAGAAGCAGTACGACCAGGAGCTGCGGCCCACGGCGCACAAAGAGGAGACCGTGGAGGTCAGCCTGGCCCTCACCCTCTCCAACCTCATCTCCTTGGTGAGCGGCCCCTCCTGGCTGGGCTGGGGGACGGTGGCAGGGATGGCTTCCTGTAGGCCTGGCTGTCTCCTGGCCTGGGATGGACGTGGAGGAAGGTCAAGGCCCCATCCTGGCCTCCGGTAGCTCCTCTCCCTGGGAAACGCGCCCGGGCCCTCTCCATGCCTCTGCGTGCTGCCCACAGGCCTTGGGCTGAGGATGCCCCGTTCCCTCCAGCTTCAGTTCTGGGTGCCCCCCTTTTGCACCCATGACACACGTGAGAGGCCATATGCCCACCCTGCTTCCTGGTCTATCCATCCACTCCTGACTGCTGGGGGCAGGCCATCGTCGCGGTTTCCCCTGGGTGGCAGCCGAGAGTAGGTGCCTGGTGAAAGGGTGCAGGCCCCGGGGGGACAGTCCTCCTGTTTGATTACAGAAAGAAGTCGAAGAGACCCTCACCACTAACGTGTGGATTGAGCACGTAAGGAGAACACCCCGCACAGAGCTGGGGGTGGGGAGGGCGCAGGGCCCAGGTTCGCCTGTGCTCGCTGCTGCTTGGGGATCCCCAACCTGCCTCAGACACTGTCCTCCGGGAGGGACTGGTTCCTGCCTACAGACAAACCCCGGGCCCGACCGCCCTTCCCATCAGCTGGTGCTGCCACAAGCCCAGATAGAGCCTTCTGTGGATTAGGATCTTCACCTAGGGAAAATTGTCACAGTATCTTGATTTTATTAGAAGACACTGTCTGCTACCTGTCAGAAACTCCTAATACAGACGTAAGTCTTCTATGTCCACAAGGGAAATAGTGCTCCCTTAGTGGTGCAGTGCACATCCTACACGGCTGTACACAACCGACCTGAGTCCTGACTCTGCACCCACCTCCCCCAACCTCTTTTGTCCCAGCCCGAGACCCTGTCCAGTCTTCCCCCAGGGAAGTGGTTGGTCGGGGAGCGGGGGGAATGGGGGAGCCCGGACAACAGCAGAGCCCACTGCTGACATTTCTTTTGGGCTTCCAGGGCTGGACAGACAGCCGGCTGAAGTGGGATGCCAAAGATTTTGGGAACATCAGCGTCCTGCGTCTGCCCTCTGACATGGTGTGGCTCCCAGAGATAGTGCTGGAGAACAAGTTGAGCCGCAACCCCCCCCCCCCCCGGCTTCCCCTCCACCACTCTGCCTCCCTCCCTTAGGCGTCTTGAGCCTCCCCCTCCAGTCCCAAGCTTCTGACTGCCCGCCCTCCTCTGCCTCCCCCAGCTCGGCCAATTCCCAGCTGGCCAGCACTCACTGTGGCCCTTGTCCCTGTCCCCCAGCAATGACGGCTCCTTCCAGATTTCCTACTCCTGCAATGTGCTCATCTACCCCTCAGGCTACGTGTACTGGCTGCCGCCCGCCATCTTCCGCTCCTCTTGCCCCATCTCCGTCACCTACTTCCCGTTCGACTGGCAGAACTGCTCCCTCAAGTTCAGGTGCACCCACTTCTCCAGCCACCCCTCCCCCCAGGGCACCCCGCCAGGGGCTGAGGGAGGTAAACACCCTCAGGCAGAGGCCCCTGCTCTGTCCGGATTGGAGCTTCCCAGCCCCACCGTGGCCCCCTCCAATCGTGAACCTCCTACGCTAGCCTTTCCCCCATCGGTGGCACCAGCCAGCGGCTGAGGACCACCCTCTGCCCACTACCCTCCCCAGTTCACTCAAGTACACGGCCAAGGAGATCACCCTGAGCCTGAAGCAGGATGAAGAAGATGGCCGCTACTACCCCGTGGAGTGGATCATCATCGACCCCGAGGGCTTCACAGGTGCCGGGAGCAGCAGCTGCTGGGTGGGCTGGCCCCTCAGACCCCCCCCCCCACGGATACAGTCACACTGACATCCCCACCCCAGAGATGCACGTGTGCGTACACACACCCAGGACATGGACACACAGGGACACAGACGTGCAGATAGACACAGACAGGCCAGACCCTTCCCGGTCTGAGCAGGGTCCCTGGGGATGGTGTGGCCGACAGATGAGGGGGCTGGTTAGCCTTCCTCTCCCCAGAGGGCCCAGGGGACAGTTGGGGCTTTGGCTGTCATCCTGATGGTGTGTATGTTGCCCCCTCCCAACGCCCCCCTCCCCTCTCTGTGACCAGGCTCAGATCTTTTACTGGGCCCTACCGCCTGCCCTTGTCTGTCAGAGGAGACCCACATCCCGCTGGTCCCAAGGCTGGTACATCATGGGGAGGAGGGTTCTTACTCTCACGGCCTTGTTATCCCCAAGCCTCCTTATTTGAACCACATATGGCCTCAGCTTCTATTTTCTCCAAGGAGGAAAAAAAAAAAAATCGGTCCCAGAGGAAAACTTCCCCCTTGTAGAGTGAAACTTCCATCCCAACCCCCAGGGAAAGATACACAGAAACAGAGCGTGAACACTCCTCCGTGCCCCCACCCCACTCCCAAGCCCCTCAGGCCCCTGCCAACAGGCCTGGCTGCGCCTCTGGGCTGGCTCACTCCACCCACCCCACCCCCCGGCCCCCTTGCCCGGCCTGACCCCAAGGCATCCATGTGCCACCCTCAGAGAACGGGGAGTGGGAGATAGTGCACCGGCCGGCCAGGATCAACGTGGACCCCAGTGCCTCACTGGACAGTCCCAGCCGCCAGGATGTCACCTTCTACCTCATCATCCGCCGCAAGCCGCTCTTCTACGTCATCAACATCCTGGTGCCCTGCGTGCTCATCTCCTTCATGATCAACCTGGTCTTCTACTTGCCGGCAGACTGTGAGCCCAGCCCCCGGCCCCCTCCCCGAGGGCCCCTGAGCTCGGCCACCCCCGCCCTGCCCCTCACTTCCTGCTGGGAGCCACTTGGGGTTCACCACTCCTGGTGCTCCCTGCCCAGGGTCCAGGAACGAGGGGCACGTGGCCTGTCAGCGGGAGGGCTCTGTGACCCTGTCAGACATCCCCCAAGTGGACAGGGCCCCTGGGGGTTCCATCCCTCTTGGACCTCCCTTCTGCCTTTCATGATGGGCTTCCCAAGGACCCTAGGGAGAACTACAAAAGTGTCCCTCTGTCAGGGCAGAGATCGGGCCTGTGTGGTCACCACTGTGTGACCATGGGCCTGGCTGTTGAGCCAATGGGTGGATAACAAGGTCTCTGGGAAGCCAGGGCATGGGGCGTGCAATCTACACACACCTGATTTGAGAAGGGCACATGTCATCTGTGGTCACTTGGCTTCAGGACATTTACTACAAGCAGGGCACAGTGAGTTCCAGAGACAAATGTGACCCCGCCCCGGACCCTGACAGACAGGGTAGAAACTACAAGACTAGGAGTGCAGCCTGGGGGCGGTGGGGTGGAAGCTGGAGCCTGGCTGCGAGGCGCATTGCAGACCGAGAAGCAGCGCTGGGGCAGGGCCATGGACCCAAGACCACAAGGGCCACCACCGCACAGCACGCTCAGGGGCGCAGGTGGGAAGAGCAGGGCGGAGCTGGGCTGGGGTCTCTGAGCAAAGGGCTGAGAGCAGAAATGTCATCTGGGTGTGAGGATGCCTGGGGCTTCCTGTGCGGGGGAGGGACAGAGAAGGTCTGTGATTTAGGAGGGCTGAGTGGCAGGGGATTGGCTAGCGAGGAAAGCAGGGGTTCCTTGAGCTCTCACCCAGTGCCAGGCAGCGTCTGAGCATTTAACACACACTCTCTCACTTTCGCCTCCCAGCTTTTAATGGTTGAGGAAACTGAGGCACAGAGAGGTTAGGCTGCTTGCCCAAGGTCACCTAGCAGTAAGTGGCAGCTCCTTAGCCCAGGGCACCATGGCATTGTGAACAGTAGTGCAGAGGCCACCGTGGGACCCTCCGGGCCCTGGGCCAGAGGTCACAGCTAAGGATGGGCTCCCCAGGTGGCGAGAAGACATCAATGGCCATCTCGGTGCTCCTGGCCCAGTCTGTCTTCCTGCTGCTCATCTCCAAGAGGCTGCCAGCCACATCCATGGCCATCCCCCTCATCGGCAAGTGAGTGCCGTCCCTGCCTGCCTCACCCCGCCACTCCTCGCCCGGGCGGGGGCTCCAGGCTGCACCTGTGCCCGCAGGTTCCTGCTCTTTGGCATGGTGCTGGTGACCATGGTCGTGGTGATCTGTGTCATCGTACTCAACATCCACTTCCGCACACCCAGCACCCACATGCTGTCTGAGGGAGTCAAGAAGGTGAGGGCTCGATAGCCAAAAGCTGGAGGTTGTCCACGTGCCTCTCTGCAGGGAGATGGGTGAAGCCACAGCGGTACACACAACGGGGGGTGCTACCCGGCAGCAAAAGTGTCCCTGCTGCTCCCCACGCCCCAGGCTGGATATTACATAAAAGAAGCCCGATGCTAAAGAGACTGCAAGATGTCCTTTCTGTGAAGTTCAAGGACAGGCAAAACCAATCTTTAGTGCTAGAAGTCAGGATGGTGGTTCCTTCTGGGTGTGGGTAGGAATTGATGGGGGTGAGGCAGGAGGGAACATTTTTGAGATACGGTTCTTATCTTATCTGAGAGGTGTTTACACAGCTGAATGCATCTGTAAAATTTTACCTAGCTACATGCTTAAGATTTGTTGAGTCTACTGTGTGTTTGTTATACCTTGATTCAAAGGAAGGTGAGCACTGTGGGGGCAGGGTGCCCAGGAAGGGGACTGACCTTGCCTCCTGGCCTCTGCAGGGCCACCTGGTTGTTTGGGGACAGCTGAGGATAGTTTAGCAACTTTTTTGGTCTTAGCTCTGCGTTGGGGGCATTTTTCTTTCTTTTATTTTTCATATATAATTCATTTTCAACAAATGAGTTCTTCTCCATGCTGTAATGAGAGAGTTGGAAGCAACCTAATTGTCCATCAGTAGGAGATCAGAAGAATAAATGACAGCGTCAGACTGGGGAGCACTTTGTGGCAAGCCAGGAACGGAGTCACAGATGTTTGGATGTGTGAAGGTGACCCACGTTTGTAAAGTGGCCCCTCTGACCTGCCATAGCTCTTCCTGGAGACCCTGCCTGAGGTCCTGCACATGTCCCGTCCAGCAGAGGATGGGCCCAGCCCTGGGACCCTGATCCGGAGGAGCAGCTCCCTGGGCTACATCTCCAAGGCAGAGGAGTACTTCTCGCTGAAGTCCCGAAGTGACCTCATGTTTGAGAAGCAGTCAGAGCGTCATGGGCTGGCCCGGCGCCTCACCACCGCACGTGGGTCCCTAATGGCTTGGAGTTCGGCCCATCCGTGGGAGATGGGGTGAGGGCAGGCCCCATGCCCACCTCTGGCCTGGTGTCCACAGGTCGGCCCCCAGTAGGCTCTGAGCAGGCCCAGCAGGAGCTCTTCAGTGAGCTGAAGCCAGCTGTGGATGGGGCCAACTTCATCGTCAACCACATGAAGGACCAGAACAATTACAATGAGGTGAGTAGCCACAGGATTGCTGTGTACAGACATTCAAGTAGTGCACTGATCGAGCACATCCTATCTTAAGGGGGCACAGTTCGCCTCAGAGATACCTAGCAACTTAGATGGAGTTCACAGTGGGTGCAGATTCCAGGCCTCTCGGGGAGGGGGATCCCCTGCCTAAAATCCCATAGCAGTGTGCGGGGCCAGGCACACACTCAGATATGCACACAGGCACACAGCTCTGCCCTGTTGAGGCCACACTCTGGACCTCCCTTAGGGTCCCTTTTTTCTCCCAGCTGCCAATCATTTTCTGTCCCTGCTCAACTCCCAGCCTGATACTCCAGACAAAGCCAGACATTTAAAAAGCAGCCTTATATGGTTGTTCAGTACTATACAACTTTAAAAAATTCTCCCCTGACAAAGGGGCATATTTTTCTAGTTCACATATAGGCTAGTGGCAGCACTGAGAGGCTGGGAGGGAGTCTGTGGGGCTGCTCTCTGTCTCCTGGACAGACAGAATGACCAGCCCCACCTGTGGCTGGAGGTGGGCCTGGGCCCTTGCTGGGGACATGGCAGCACATCCCATCTGCTGCAAGCCTGAGGCAGGCCCCACAGATACGCTGAGGCCGTGGGCCCCAGCTTGGGGTGTGAGTCTGTGGTTTGAGGGCCCTTCTTACCCCACTGTCTCTGTCACCCTCGCCCCCAGGAGAAAGACTGCTGGAATCGGATAGCCCGCACAGTGGACCGACTCTGCCTGTTTGTGGTGACACCCATCATGGTGGTGGGCACAGCCTGGATCTTCCTGCAGGGCGCCTACAACCAGCCTCCACCTCAGCCTTTCCCTGGGGACCCCTTCTCCTACCGGGAGCAGGACAAGCGCTTCATCTAGAGTGGGCCTGCCCTCCCCGGCCTGGCCCAACAACCAGGGCAGGCGGTTGGCCTGAAAGGGATGTACAGGGGGTGGGGTGGATAGCTGTGTGGACAGGGGTGTCTGGGAAACAACCAGCTCTTCCTGGGCAGACCAATTCCCAGCCCTGAGACTTTGAGCCCAGTTGGTCCTGCCAGGCTGGGGCAGAGATGAGCTGAAGTCAAGGGAGGGAGGGGGAAGCCCTAATTCTCAACAGTGATTCCTTTGCACATAAAGCCAGGAGCCACCGGAGAAGGTCTGAGAGTGGACATCGGCTGGGGGTGGGGCAGGACGATCTGGGGGGAGGCAGAGGGCTGGCTCAGGGACCAGGGAGGATGCCGCTCAGGCTGGCCTTTTGGGACCCCTCTGTGAGGGGTCAGAAAGACAGAGACATCTTCTTGCCTCCCCCTACCCCAGGTGGGGGTGGAACAGGTGGGGTCCTGGGCCTTTACTTCCCGGCTCCTCCAGCCGCCTCCTTCCGCCAACCCCTTAGTCTCGGGCTTCTGAGGCCCCACCTGGAGCCGAGGTTGGGGATGCCTCTCTCTCCAGGCCCACTAGGGAAGGAGTTTTTTGGCAGGTTCGGGAGCATCAGGATTGCAGAATGGCCTTCCCCAGCCCTTTCTGCCTTGGCCACTCTACCTGGGTCCCCCTGGGAAGCTGAGGATGGGGGTGGAAGGGTCAGGTTCAGCATCCACAGAGGCCAGAGGTCAGCCTGTCAACCTCAGGTCACACGCACCATCCTAAAGCCCCAGAACTCGGCCATCCCCCCAGGCTTGTTCCCTTGAGCACCTACTCCTCCTCCCCAAAATACGGTTGCCAGACAAGACTTGGGACATACTTATACTAAAAAATGATTCATTGTTTACCTGAAATTCAAATTTAACTGGGAATCCTGTATTTTAATTTGCTAAATCTGGCAACTCCACCCCAAAGGGAGCCCCCGCCAGTCCTATCCCAAAGGCCAAGGGCTGAGGTTGCAGGAGCCGGAGGATGTAGTTCTGTGTGGTAGCCCACATCCAAGGTGGCCCCAGTGAGCCACACCTCCTGGCATTCATACCCTCCCACACGGTACCAAGATTGGTCTGTGTGACCGATAGAAGGAGGCAGAAGTGACAGTGTGTCACTTCCAAGGTCAGGTCGTGAAAGACATTGAAGCCACTCTCTTTCTCTCTCTCTTGCTCTCCCCCCTCATTCATTCTTAGTTGGCTCTCTGACTTTGGGGAAGCCAGGGGCATGATGAGCAGCCCTGTGGAGAGGTCCAGATGGCAAGTAACTGAGGCCTCTGGCCAACAGCCCTGTGAGTGACCTTGGAAATGGATCCTCCAGCTGAAGTGGCTCCTTCAGCCACAGTGGAGCCTTCAGATGAGATCGCAGCCCCACAAAAGCCTCTGAGCCAGAGCCACCCAGCTAAGCTGCTCCTGGATTCCTGACCCTCAGAAACTGCGTGAGATATTAAACGTTTGTCATGTTAAGAGACAAAGCTTTGGGGTGGTTTGTTACACTAGCAGTGTGACCTTGGGCGAACCACCCCTCATCTCTCAGCTTCAGTTTTCCCATCTGCAAAGTGTGGATAAGTCCAGCTCATGAGGCGTCTTGAAGATCAAATTTGCTAGTAGGAGTAAAGGTAGTTACATGTGTCCTGCAAATTTTAGGGGTGGTTATTTAATCTCATTCCTCATTCGTGGGCCTCAGTCACTGAGGACAGGCCCTTGGGGCCCTCACAAGGGCCTCCTGCATCCGAGCCTGGCGTGGTGACAGACAGGGGACTGGGGCAGGTTGGAGAACCTGATTCTTCACCTCCTTGATGTGCAGGCTTGAGTCTCCCAGCTGAACCCACATCCCTCAGAGGGAATCAGTGACCTCATGAGCTCAGGTATATAGAAGGCAAAATGTTTGGTCTTCCCATGGAACTGAAGAAAAGATAAACCATTTAAAACCAAAACTGACCCTACTTACTTCTGCTTTCCAATATGAACCTTCTGAAAATTCAAGGTACAAATCTTTAATTTTTTCCCCTCTGAATAGGAAAACTAGCTTAGACTTACACCCTTCAGATGAGCAGGCAGTCCGGGTCTTCCCTGGAATTTTTCACCAACTCTGGGAGGGTCCCTGTCTCGTGCCCAGGGACAAGAGGGCCCAGATCTGATCCCTCAACCACTGTCGTTGCTTTGCTTCGCCACATGGTGGCGCTGTTGGCAGCAGGTTTTACACAGTCCAATAGCGAGGCCTCAGTGTGTCAAGCCTGCTCAGGTGGCTGTAAACCTTCCAGAGGAGACAACCCCCAATGCCCCACTAGACCAAGGGTGCCTCTTTAGCAGGTTCCCAGGGCCACAGTGGGTCCCCCGACAGCACCCACTTCCCCAACACTCCAGCCCCAGGGTGCTGTCAGGACTGGTCCACCCTCTGGGTGACATGGAACCCCATCTCCTTCCCTCCCAAGGAAGTCACACCCACAGGGGCAGCTTCCCATGAAGCCAGAGGGAGTCCCTACACACTCTCCCCAGGCCAGCAGGGCTACCCACCCTCTTTCAAAGGGCGATGAATCCATCAGGAACGCACTGGGCTGTAAGGAACAGAAAAACCCAAAGAACCGTGGTTTAAAAGAATAATGTTTCCTCTTTCTTTCTCACATAGTAAGAATCTCAAGATGGTGGCTGCTGCATTGGCTCAGCTGCCCCACAAAGCTATGAGGGACCCGGCTCTGTGCTCTCTGCCCAGCCCTCCCTCTTAGCATGCTGGCTTTGTCCTCCGGCTTGTTGCCTCAGGTAGCACAGTGACTGCCACAGCTCCACACTTCACGTCATGTTCAAGGCAGGAAAGGAGAAAGCGATTTCTGACCCTTTTATCAGGAAGAAAACGCTGAAGCCCCTCAGCTGACTTCAGCAGACACTCCATTGGTCAAGATGTTATCACACGGCCACCCCATCTGCAAGTGAGCCTGGGAAACAAGCATTTTGCTTGTCCAGCCTCTGGAGTAGAAGGCGGCAAAGTTGTTAGTGAGTGAGGACTACAGATTTTCTCTTAATGCAGCGATCCCCAATCTTTTGACACCAGGGATCGGTTTCGTGGAAGACAATTTTTCTGCGGACCGGTGGCTGCGTGGGGTGGGATGGTTCAGGCAGTGATGCCAGCGATGGGGAGCGGCAGATGAAGCTTCGCTCGCTCGCTGCTCACCTCCTGCTGTGCGGCCTTGGTTCCTAATAGCGCGCGGACCGCTACCGGTCCGCGGCCCGAGATGGGGGCCCCTGTCTTAATGGGTCCCATACTTCCCCCCTTAACCCTTCCAGAGCTGAAACTGCCACTCCTCAGAGATGCCTCACCCCCCTGAGAACACCAAAGGGACCTCTCAGAGCAGAGAGAAGGGGAGAAAACAGGGGTTAAAATCTGCATCCAAAAAAACTTAAAAATAAATAAAATCTGCATCCAGAGGGAGGTGGCACAGTTCCTACCAGAGGGAATTCAATCTCCAGAGTCTTCCTTTTCCCTCCCAGACACTTGTAGGGAAGGGGAAAGAGAAAGTCAGAAATGTCGGGCGTCAGCTGACTACCTATGCCTGGGGTGGTGGAGGGGGAGGGCGATAGGTGGTCCATGATTTAGCGGAAGCCATTAATTATCTGGGGCAAAGAGCCGTCTTGGAGGAGAGCAGAGAGGAGGAGAGATACTGCTCTGCAAAAACGGGTGAGGGAGTTGAGTCCAGGGGACACCAGAGGGCAAAGTGGGGAGAAGGAGCCATTGGCTTCGTATACTCCAGGGAAAGTGGGCTACACAGCTAGATGCATGGTGAGAGCGAAGTTTGGGGGGGGGGGGTGCTGGGGGCGGGCCTGTCCAGGAAAACTGAGTGTGGAGCCCAGAGCAGGACCGAATGCAAGGACCGAAGTAGATCAGGGAAGACAGGGGCCACCACTGTCATCCCCCCGCCCACCCCAAAGTCCTGGAGAAGACAGCAGAGACTTGTGGCCCTGCCACAGGGGGCTGGGGTCTGAACCAACCTCATCTGGATCTCCAAGGACAGGGCCCGTGGGCTGACTTCTAGTTTACTGACACATGTTAAAATGCCACAGACACCATTTGCTTGGGGGGAGGGGGACACGTCCTCAAATGGTGCTTTCCCTCCAGCCCTCAGAGGCCTCCACCACCCTCTCCCACAGGAGGCTGAAGGGTGGGCGGCACATATGGGAACCTGTGTTTTCCGTCTTGCCCACGTACTGGGTCATGTTGACTTGTCTGCTTCGAATAGCTGGTCAGAAGACAGGTGGCCAGCGGACAGCAGGGCCCTCGGCTCCTAGATCAGCCTCAGCCCCACTCTTCCCCTGACCACAAACCACAGCGTGGATGGAGCTGGTTTTCTGGCCCCTCTAGGTCCCCTTATCTGACTCTACAGGGGCCACAACCTTGATCTTGCCTGCCTGCCCCCCTTGGACTGTGAGATCCTGTGAGCGGCTCGGGCTCATCCCTGGGTCCCCCTGGCCTAGAGCTGTCCTGCCACACACTGGGGACTCCGTAAATCTGTGGATGATTTAATAAATACTGAGGCCCCACTGAGGAGCCCCTATTCAGGGGCTGTCCTATTCCCTGGAGCCTGCGTTCCAAATCTTCCTTGGCTCTCCTTCCTTTAAAGCTTACCAGACCCGAGTTCCATGCCTCAGAGACCAGAGAACCCTGACTTGACCCCCTCATTTGCATTAAGGTGTCATTGCCTGGGGGCCCTAGTGCATCTCTCCCATAGGCACTTGACCCTCCAGTGTCTTGGTCTAGTGGAGTGACCCATGAAGATGTCAGGGACCATGTCATAGAGAAACTCAGGTACAAAACATGCTTACCCAACGGCCTTCACACCTCCCCAGATCCTGACCCGCTGGAGGGGTCAGGAGGAAGGGTCCTCGGTCGGGGCCCTTCCTCAGCACTCTGCCTTTCTCTCCCACACCCATCTGTCCCCTGCTGTGTCCTCAGCCCCCCGGCTGGAACATGGACGGAGCACTGGGTCGGCTGAGCCTGAGAGTGGGGATGGAGGCTGGACCGTCTCTGTTGGGGCAGACAGGGCCCCTCTGTTCTCCCCAGCCCGGGTAACCTGAGCCCGGCATTGTGTCCATCCTGGAACAGCTGACAGCGCTGTGGTCAGACAGCTGGTGGGGCTGGCCTGGCTGGGCTGGCTGGGGAGGGAGTGTGGGCTGTTACATGAGACCCAGAGTCTGCATCCCTCTATCCCAGTCCTGAGGAGCTGCAGTCCCACCCCTGTCACTGCAGAGAGCTGTGGCACCATGCACGGGGGCCTGAGGCCGCTGCTCCTTCTCCCACTGTTGGCTGTCTGCCTGGGTGTGGACACAGGGGGTCTGGGGCCTGGAGAGGCCAGGAGCAGGGGTCCAAGGCCTCAGGGGATGGAGGGTCTGGGGGGCTACTGGAGCCTGTCCCCCACACCCGGTTCCCTACTTCTCTATGTCACACCCTCCCGTGGCCTGCCCCTCATTCTGCCCCAAAGCCCCTGTACCCAGGCTCACCGCTGTCTGTCGCAGGAGCCCAGGGCCGGAACCAGGAGGAGCGTCTGCTCGGGGACCTGATGCACAGCTACGTCCCCCACCTGAGGCCTGCCAAGCACGATTCAGACGTGGTCAACGTCAGCCTGAAGCTCACCCTCACCAACCTCATCTCCCTGGTGAGCACAGGCCTGTAGGACGGGGCGGGAGGGGATCCCACCCTGCCCCTGGGACCGGGGGAAAGGAAAGGGCTGGCTCCAGCAGCCGGGAGCAGGCAGGGCCCACCAGGGAGAGACCAGGGAGCTGGAAAACTCCCATGGGGGCCGCCCAAGAGGCTGGGGTCTTGCAGGGACTACCACCTGGGGGCTTAGCCCTCTGTTCTGCACCCCTAGAATGAGCGAGAGGAGGCCCTCACCACCAACGTCTGGATAGAAATGGTAAGAAGCCGCCCTGCCGCCCTCTTTTCCTCTAGCAGCTCCCACCCTGGGGCCCCAAGGCCCTCACAGCTGCCTGTTTCCCTCCCATCCTATCCCTGCCTCTCCTGCCCCCCCGGGCTGGGCCCCCATTCCTGGGGGTCGGGGGGCCTGGCAACCCCTCCCCCTGCAGCAGTGGTGTGACTACCGCCTGCGCTGGGACCCACGTGACTACGACGGCCTGTGGGTGCTGCGGGTGCCGTCCACCATGGTGTGGCGGCCGGACATCGTGCTGGAGAACAAGTGAGGAGGCGGCGTGGGCAGTGGGGGGACAGACAGACACAAGGGCGGGCCCAGCAGGACAAGGGGGCTCTGGGAGAAAGAGGCAGGCGAACAGAGGGTGCAGCCCGGGGACACCACGGGCACTGGGGCGCGGGGGCTAAGGGTAGGGCCTGGGGCCAGCAGACCTGATCCCAGACCCGGCTCCACCACCTCCGGGCTGGGCCGCCTGGGTGGGCCGCCGTCCCTCTAACGTGGGGACGAGGACAGCTCTCCCGGGAGCCCACAGGACAGGCACGGGAAGGGCTGCCCTCTGGCTCTGGCACTCTGTGGGAGCTTAACCGCTGTCAGTTGCTGTCATGACCATTAATGAAGAGAGTTGGGGAGAGCGGCAGCGATTAGGAGCTGGGCTGAGGGAGCCTGGCGCGTGGGGGGTGGGGAAGGGGGCGGGGAGGTGGCTGGGGGAGGAGTGGTCCCCAGGCCAGGAGGAGACCGGGCAGGGGTGTGGCGGGCTGGGAAGGGTTGGTGTCCCCGGGCCCCATCCACATGTGGCCTGGCCTGTGTGCAGCGTGGACGGTGTATTCGAGGTGGCCCTCTACTGCAACGTGCTCGTGTCTCCCGATGGCTGCGTCTACTGGCTGCCGCCCGCCATCTTCCGCTCCTCCTGCCCCGTCTCTGTCACCTACTTCCCCTTTGACTGGCAGAACTGCTCCCTCATCTTCCAGTAAGGCCATTGGCTGGGGTGGGGATTTCGGGAGCCGCTCTAAGAGGGGCCCTGGTCGAGTGGGGACCCAGGGGCCTGGCTCCACCTCGCTGGGGCCTCTGCGTCTGTCTCAGGCCCAGATGCCTGAAAATGCCCATGTCCCTCCCTGCTAAGCCTCGGTCCCCTCACTCATCCTCCTTCACTGCCTCAGTTTCCCTGCCTGTGCCCGGAGGAGAGACATCAGTGACTGGGATGGGTGGGCGAGAAGGCACACACACACCGACACACATGCACACCCACACTAGACCGCTACCCCCTACAGCCCCACGGAGAGGACGGCGCTCTCAGTATCCTTGTCCATTAATGGGGGAAAAGGGGTCTGTGAGAGGGTTTCCCCGGATTTTAGAGGAACAGTCTTCCTGAGACCCTCCTCAGTAAGCAGACCCGAGAGGTACACATTGTATTTCCTCTGTTCTCACCATTGGCCCCTTCTGCCCTGGAGACGGTGGGAGGGAGGAACACGGGGTGGCCCTGGGCTCTTGCCACCAGGGGAGCACAGTGAGCTGCAGTCTCCTCGTCCTTCAACTCAAACTTCCCCAGACCCCAAAGAGCCTGACTCCCCGCCCCTGCCCCATCTCGTGCCAGGGTTTTGTGGAGAACTCAGAAATTCCTGGCTGCACTTTTTGAGGCAAAGCTGCCCACAGTTGCCCTCAGGTGATGGTCTATGTGACCTCATGGGTGAGTCTACACACGCTCAAATTTATCCTCTTTCCCTCCCCATCTCCCAGGTCCCAGACCTACAGCACCAATGAGATCAATCTGCAGCTGAGCCAGGAAGATGGTCAGACCATCGAGTGGATTTTCATAGACCCCGAGGCCTTCACAGGTAACCTCCACCCAAGGCCCCTGCTGGACCTGGCTGTGCGGGCAGGGCCAGGCTGAGATCACGCCCCCTCCCGTGTAACTCAAGATGAAAACTACAGTAAACCACAAAATACATATATTTAAAGGCCCAGCAAACCTCTGATTTTCCCCATGATAATTACTCCAGTTTTGGCGGGAGGGGGATCAAGCATCCATCCTCCCACACTGTTCCCATCCCTCAATGGCGCTCCTTTGGGCACATGCTGGTTGCCCTGTAGCTGGGTCGCACGGGCTGCAGGGATCTGCCTGCCTGCACTCCCTGTGCCCACCCCAGCCTGCTGCCCGCAGAAAATGGAGAGTGGGCCATCCGGCACCGGCCAGCCAAGATGCTGCTGGATGAGGCGGCACCAGCCGAGGAGGCCGGCCACCAGAAGGTCGTCTTCTACCTGCTCATTCAGCGCAAGCCCCTCTTCTACGTCATAAACATCATTGCACCCTGTGTACTCATCTCCTCTGTGGCCATCCTCATCTACTTCCTTCCTGCCAAGGGTACCTAGCGCCTGTGGGAGGGGAGACATGGCCCCGGCCGGCGGCACAAGGGATAGCTGGAAGGGCAGAATGGCACCATGACCTGGGACCGGGGACATGGACTCCTTGTGGGGAGGGGGGTGCCCCACGGTGGGGAGGTTGAGATCCGCTCTGAAGGCCTCTTGGTCATGGGCAGCGGGTGGTCAGAAGTGTACCGTCGCCATCAACGTGCTCCTGGCCCAGACTGTCTTCCTCTTCCTTGTGGCCAAGAAGGTGCCCGAGACCTCCCAGGCGGTGCCACTCATCAGCAAGTAAGGCCGGTCCTCATGCCTGCGCCCACCTCCTCCCCTCCCTTCTCAGGAACACAGGGTACTGCCTTCCTGCCACCCCCCATCCCCATCATCCTCAGTGCCAGCCCATCACCCCAAGGGATCTGGGGGAATCAGCCACTATGGGTGGGGATGTTATCCGGGGTGGAGTGTCGAAGGGCCAGCCCCGCCTCCTGCCTACCCCACCCCGGCAGGTACCTGACCTTCCTCCTGGTGGTGACCATCCTGATTGTTGTGAATGCTGTGGTCGTGCTCAACGTGTCTTTGCGGTCCCCACACACACACTCCATGGCTCGAGGGGTCCGCAAGGCAAGCTCCCCGCCCCCACCCACTCCAGCATCCTCCTGCCCTTTCCGCTTACATGCACCTTCCCCTGCACTCCTGTCCCTGGGCATATTCCTCACCTACCACATTCAGCAGCTAACCTGCCCCATGTGCATCTAGAAGCACATGCCCAAATGGATCAATAATAACATCAGGCGCTTACTATGTGGCAGGTGTATTACGTATACTAACTTATTTAATCTTCATAAATCCCCTATGAAGTGGGTATTAGTATCATCTCCAGTTTACATATGAGGAAACTGAATCACAGAAAGGTTAAATAGTTTACTTGAGGTCGCATGGCTAGAAAGTGGAGGAAGCAGGATTCTGCCCGGGCAGTCTGGCTCCAGTGCCCGTGTGATCTGCAGCCCACCTGCAGCAGTCAGCTGGGACCCTTGTTACAAATGCAGATTCCCAGCCTACCCCAGGCATCCTGGGCCAGGGATGGGGCCCAGGAACCTGTGTTTCCAGCAAGTGCCCTGGTGATTCTTATGTGCACAAAAGTTTGGGGGCCCAGGTTCCGTGTCTGGCGCAGAACAGGTAAGCTGTACCAGGGCCAAGCCACTGCCCCTGAAGTGCAGCCTCCAGGCCCCCAGCGCATGAGCCCTTCGTGCCGACCATCACCTTCTGCTCCGAAGCCCAGCCTGGCCGCCCAATCACCCAGGAAGGTCTGCTGGCCGCTAAGCTAAGCCACCCATGACATCCCCTCTTCAGGTGTTCCTGCGGCTCTTGCCCCAGCTGTTGCGGATGCACGTTCGCCCGCTGGCCCCAGCGGCTGTGCAGGACGCCCGGCCCCGGCTACAGAATGGCTCCTCCACGGGGTGGTCAATCACAGCTGGGGAGGAGGTGGCCCTCTGCCTGCCCCGCAGTGAACTCCTCTTCCGGCAGCACCAGCGCAATGGGCTAGTAAGGGCAGCTCTGGAGAAGCTAGGTGAGGCAGGGGGTGTGACACTGGGGACACTCCTCCCCAGGGACTTCAGACAGGAAGTGTCTGTTGGCCAAGGTGCCAGGCACAGCAGATGAGTGTTGGGCAAGTGTCCAGGTTGGGGAGAGAGGGGCTGGGGTCTCTAAGGAGAGGCCACTTTCTCAGACTGTTTCTTCTCCATTCTACTCCCAAACCTTACTCTCTCTCTTCCACAGAGAAAGGCCCGGAGTCAGGGCAGAGCCAGGAGTGGTGTGGCAGCCTGAAGCAGGCCGCCCCAGCCATCCAGGCCTGTGTGGAAGCCTGCAACCTCATTGCCTGCGCCCGGTACCAGCAGAGTCACTTTGACAGTGTAAGCCAGTCGGGGGTGGGGTTGGGGTTTGAGTACCTGGTGAGGGACTTGGACCTGAGATGGGGCAGGATGAGTGGGGTGGCCATGGTAGGGCAATAGGATGGAAAAAGTGGAACTGGGAGTGGGGCCAGGGGCCCGTGGAAGAAGCCAGGTTGAGACCTGGAAGTAGGTGAGAAGGGCTCAAGGAAATGAAGAACGGAGGCCTGCTGGACGGCCAAGGTTGGTACAGGGATCCAGCTTGGTGCCACCGCTGGTCATCTCATCCCCTGCCTCTCACCCTCAGGGGAACAAGGAGTGGTTCCTGGTGGGCCGAGTGCTAGACCGCGTCTGCTTCCTGGTCATGCTCTCGCTCTTTGTCTGTGGCACTGCTGGAATCTTCCTCATGGCCCACTACAACAGGATGCCTGCCCTGCCATTCCCTGGAGACCCCCGCTCCTACCTGCCCTCATCCGACTGAGCCAACCAATTGCTGCTAGCCATGTGGAGTCTTATCAGCTGTGTTCTGCTGCTGAGGTCATGAGTATGCTCTTTGGGAAGCACCCTTCAGGGCCATGTGAGCCAACTGTTCCTGAGAAAAGCCGGGGAAATAAAAAGACAGAGCTGGAGCCCTGGAGTGGTTGGGGATGGGATGCTGGCAGAGTGTGTTAGTGGGATCAGCATCTACATGGCACTGGCTTGCTATTCCTGGCACTCCCCTCACTTGAGCAAAGTGTTATCAACTCCCGTCATTTCTGAAGTCCTAAGGACTCTGTTTTATCCTATCCCCAACTAGGCAAGGTCCTATCCCTCCAGGCCTGGGCCTCCCTTCCCTTTTACAAGTTCCCTGCAGGCTCCTAAAGGAGGGAAGTCAAGAGAGAAGTGAAGAGTAGCAGCAAATGCTCTATCAAAAGAAGGGGAGCAGCCCACTCCAGCTGGCATCTGCCTACTTTCTTGGGGCTGTAAGCACCCAATACTCATGTGCACCAGTGACCTTTCCACTCAGATGCATTTTTTTGCCATCGATCACCAAACATTTTATGAGTTTTATTATTTTTTTTCATTGTTAAGATAAGAGTTCCTCACAGCATTATGGATAAGCAAGAATCACTATTCCCCCATGTTTAGGATGGGCAAATTGGGGCCTAGAGTAAGAGGGGCGTCCCAGAACAATGATGGCTAAATAAGGGTTGGAGTCCACAATTCCCAACACTGACCCAATCTTAGACACTCTAAGAAAGTTCTATGGCCTGGAAAATGGACACCTCTTCCTTCTCTTCTCAAAGGCCAGGGAATTTGCACTGGTCTCAAGGAAGAGCGAGGCAGGGAGGCAGGGAGGCTGGGAGGAGACCCTGACCAGCCTCCCTTTGCCCCACTTAGGAAATGAGGGCCGGGGTCTTTCAGGGGTGGGGGTGGGGCGGGGAGTAAGGCCATGCTTTGAGAGTGTAACTGGGGCCTGAGTTTTGTTGGTAACAAGACAACTTGGGCAAGTGATTTGTGCTCCCTGAGCCTGTTTCCTCATCTGTAAATATGGGCACAGATATCAGTTCCTATCTCTCCTCATCACAGGATCAAAGGTGCAGGTGAAAGTGATAAAAAAAATGTTAAAGTGTCACATAAAGACCTGACAATGGGACATTGTCGTGGGGGGGAGAGGACCTCCCCCAGGTACAGGGTTGCTGGCTTTGGGGATCAATCACCAGCAGTATTTGGAGCGTCAGGCAATTTGATGACGGTGGGACCATCTCTGGTTCCTGTAAGCCACTCTACTAGCTTAGTCACCTGGAGTGAGTCTCTCAACCTGACTGCCTCAGAAGGCGGAGATCAGCTCTGTAGCTCCTGGCACAAGTAAGCAAAGATTAACAATAGCCACCACTTATGAAGGGTTACTGTGTCTAGCGCCTGAAACTGATTATCTCGCTCAATCCACACGGCAACCTGAAGAGGCGGGTACTACAGTATAGTATGGCCAGTACCAAAGAAGAAAGAGCCTCAGGGAGGTTAAGAGAGAGTCCAGGATCGTGCAGCCCCACTGGGGTTGGAGTCGGGAGCCGTGAATCCAGAGTCTGCGCCGTCAGCTACTCGGAGCTGTCTTTCTCGGAGCCCGCCGCGGGAGGGGGTCAGCACGCGCTCCCCTGGGCAGGGCGGGCGGGCGGCGGCGGGCAAGAACAGGGACAGAGCCGAGGCCCGCAGCCCGCGTGGCCACCGAGCCTGAGCAGCTCCGCGCAACCGCCCGACGACTGCGTCCTGGCATACCCGCCCCCTTCCCGGCCAGCGCGCCGACGTCCCGCTGCGCCCCGCGCAACCGGAAGTGGTCGGACCCTAGGCGGAGGAACCTGGCGGAGCGGAAGTCACTCCGTGAGGCAGTGGCGACGGCGGCGGCGAGAGGATGAACAACAAGTTCGACGCGTGAGTGGCGCGTGGCCGCCTCCCGGGGCCCCTTCCCCCAACCGTTCCCCGCGTCCGCCCCCGCCGGGACCGCCGGCGGCGCAAACTGCGGCACCGGCCTCCCTTCCTGGTTAGGGCTGCGGGCCGGCCGGGCCTGGGCGGCCGGCGGGGAAAAGGGGGTTGGGGAGGAGAGATGCAGGGGTCTCAGGGACCCCAGGGTCGTACGGACCCAGAGCGAAGTGCGGGGTCCGGGCGGGAGGAGGTGGCCGTGCCGCCTGGAAGGAGATTTTCGGACACCCTGCCGGGCGGGTGCGGGTTGCCAGCGGCGTGGAGGGGCGGAGACCGGAGGTTTGGGTGTTTCCGCAGCCTGGCTGCTCTGCTTCTGAACCCAGCTTTTCTCACACACTCCCTCTGGCCTAGGCAGGTCATCTCTCCTGAGTCTCAGTTTTCTCATTCGCAAGGTGCGGACGGTAACAGAGCCCATGTCGTGTAGAGTTGCGAAGATGCAATGAGGTAACGTGGCTGCTGCGCTCAGCGCAGTGGCTGCTCAGTTACGGAATTCTCATCTTCCCGAGACTGCTTCCTGCTTCCGTTCTCTTCCCCCTCCTTTCCCCCTCTTCCAACACACTCTCCAAGAGCTGCTCAGTTTCTTGCCCAACGGGTATACTTGTTATTGCCTCCTCCTGCAGTTCTGTATGTACCCTATCTGTTGTGTGGTTTCTAGTTCCAGCATCAAACAATTGCAGAAAGGAGGTGCAGAAAGGAAATGCAAAGTATTTTTGCATATTTCCCTGCAGCGATTGTATCTGGAGGTAGATTATGTTTTGGCTTTCTTCTAGTAGTCCAGTAAATCTGTCTTCTTTTCCGAAGACCTAGATTTCTAGTCTCAGACCCACCAGTTACCAGTTACTTGACATTAAAAAAGTTACCCAATCTCTGAGCCTCTGTTACCCAAACCGCATTAGTGGTTAGTGCTCTGCTGCCGCAGTGAGTGTGATAAGCATCAAATCACATTCGGCAATGCTTAAAGGTACTTTAAGATATAAAAAGTACTACATTTAAGATATAAATGTAAAGTGGAATTACTATTAGTTTAGGTTGTGACCCACTGTTGCCGATGGGAAATTGGAGTTTTTCCGGTACCTTGAGTGCTGGTATGCAAATTCCGAGGTCCTGGATTCCAACACTCCTGGCAGCTCCTCAGGAATGTTTCCTGGTTGCTGAGAGGGCTCTGCTACTTGAAAAAAGTCTTTGGGAGTTTGCTTCTGCAGTCCACTGCATAGCTGAGCTCATCCCTATACTAATTACCACCGTCTCCTCCCCCGCCCAGTCATAAGCCCTGCAACTCCTAGCTTCAGCTCTAAGTCCTGCCTCAGTGGAGCTTTCTGCCAACCCTATACCCCTTTCTCTGCCAAATTGAAGAAATCAAAATTTCATTTTAAGAAGGCACTTCATGGGTAATCTGGCCCAGCCCTACCCAGATCATTTGGAGGTTTGCAGTAAGCTAATTTAAGAGTGGCAGTAATGGCTTCCACAGGCATTTTGCTATTTTTCACATATTATTTCTACTAATTCTAACAACCCTGTAAGGGGGTCATGTTATCTCCTTTTACAGATAAGGAAAATGAGACTCTCTGAGATTAAATAAGTTGCCCACAACAACAGGAAGGGCCATATGGTGAGATTCAAACCCAGGTTTGTTGTTTAACATTTGTTCAAGCACATCTTGACAGAAATTAACCTGGGTCATTTTTAATTAGTTCTAATTGTTAACTATTCATTATACTGAACATCTGTCTTCTAGCTATGCAGGAAAAAAACAAAGCTGTCTTTCATTCGAAATTAGCAATTGAAGACAGCAGTCCAGCCCTTAGTTTTGTTTTTGTTGTCTTTGTTTTTCATGCAAAACAAGTGTGCAGTTTTTAGACCACGGCTGCATATTTGGTCTCTGCATTCTTCACCACATGGCTCCTAAGGACATGTTCCAGTTTGCCAGAGTCCTAAAGGTCCAGTGCCTGGAGTTGAGTACTGTAGTCTAATCTGATGGGCTCAGATTAAAGAGAAGCTGTAGTCTCCTTTTCTGTGTGGCCTTCTATGGACCTAAACTAATAGCTGCCAACCCCCACCCCACCCACCCCCCCGCCCCCTCACCATCAAGTCATTAGCTACCATTGCCATTGATCCTATTCATATGTAAAAGCCTAAGATGCTTTCACTGTACTGCAGTCCCTACGGTGTTGAGCTTGGTTTTCAAATCTAGATGCCATATATGATTTTGTCCCTATTCTTTTTTTCTTAGCCTTGGCCCATTCTTAATTATTGTCTGAACCACTTATTCGACATTCATCCTAGTCTGCCTTGTATTGCTTTGATTTTAGAAATCCATTCATTAAACGTGTTTGCTTTCTGCCACTGCCTGATGCTGGACGTGTAAAGATGAATTAGACCAAGTTCCTACCTGCAGTGAATCGTCTAGTTAGAGTATGAGGACATACCTGGGCAGAAGCTTGGTGAGCTAATTAGGTGCCACTCAGCCTGGACAGCTTCAGATGCTAATTGCCTGCCTAAGTGTATTGAGCACTGATTTTTCTGTCTGGATTGTGTCTTTGCTCACATCCAGCTTCAGGCTGGTAAGAGTAGCCTCCAGAAGACAGGATGCAAATGACTTGCCTTAAGTGTAGGCTCAAAGAGCAGAGTGGTTGCTTAGCTCCACCCTCAAGAAATGACAGCATAAGATGAAGGTCCATTAGGGTTTCCGTTTACTATCTTAGAAGGGAGTCGGGAGGTGGGGTCCAGGGATCACAGTAGCATTGTTTCTTCTCTGGCATGATTATTTTTGTTATTTTTCTGTTTCCTAGTGGTTAGCAGCAAAAGCACTAAAAAGAAAGGCATTTATATGCTTCGCTTGGGGCTAGAAAAATGTAAGATGCTGGGGTGGCGGTGCCCCTCTTTAACCAAGATTGAATGGAAAGGACCCCAAAGGATATAGTGGGGAGTTGGGAACTGAGAAGAGAGAAACGATGTGAGTCCCTGTGGTATGCCCTAAAGAAGAGAATTAGGAGCTGTCTTGGGCCTAAGCAATTAAAAAAAACTCATGAAATGTTCATAATCAGGAGACAAAAAACTGGCCATGACAGTACAGCTGGGAGAAGTACAAACATTTATATGGGGATGTTCAGAAGAGGGAATCCCAACTCATCCTAGAGAGAGATCAGGAAATATTTTCAAAAGAAAGTGGTCCTGGACTTCCCTGGTGGCTCAGTGGTTAAGAATCCGCCTGCCAATGCGGGGGACACATGTTCGAGCCCTGGTCCAGGAAGATCCCACATGCCGCGGAGCAACTAAGCCCGTGCACCACAACTACTGAGCCTGCGCTCTAGAGCCTGCGAGCCACAACTACTGAGCCCGTGTGCCACAACTACTGAAGCCCGCGCACCTAGAGCCCATGCTCCGCAACAAGTGAAGCCACCGCAATGAGAAGCCCACGCACCGCAACGAAGAGTAGCCCCCGCCCGCTGCAACTAGAGAAAGCCTGTGCGCAGCAACGAAGACCAAATGCAGCCAAAATATAAATAAATAAATAAATAAATATTTTTTAAAAAGAGAGAAAGTGGTCCTTAGTCTGAATCCTGAAGGACAAGTTAAGTAGGGGAAGAGGAGCTCTCTGAGCAGAGACCAGGTGATGAACACAACAGAGGGGTGAGGTTGGGGACTGCAAGTAGGTTGACCACTGGAGGGAAAGGAGTTTGTTGTACCATGCTGAGGTCAAACTGTGTGTCAGGTATTCCATAGGTATTCTTAAACACACAGTGTGCTTGTAAATGTTGTGGAACTTGCATGCTAGACAGGTTCCTCTTGAAAAGGAAACCAGACCAGCTCAAGTTTAATGAAGGGGAAGGGGCATTGTAAGCACCATTAGGTCTCCCAGGAGTCCAGGGAGGGTGAGCCAAGCCAAAGAGATGGCAGCATCACAGACAAAACCATTCTCCTTTCCACTCTCTGCTCATCTGCTCATTCCCTGTACCCCTACTGACTTTCTGTGCTCTTGCTTGTTGTCTTTATTCCCTCATGGCTTTTCTTGTATGAGACTCAGATGACTGCCCTAGTTCCTGAATCCATATGATCTTTCATCTCCTGGATGAAAAGCTGAGGGAGGAATTGGCTCATAATTTTGAGCAAGCCCCTGAGGCATCGCTTATTGGCCAGGCTGGGCCACCCTTTAGTCTGGTGCCCTTCACAGTCATGTCTTGGCCAGGGTGGGGTTGGGGACGGTCATGGCACCGTGCACAATCTTGGGAGTATATTCTACAGCTAGGGCTGTGAAGTGGGCACAGCAGGCACCCCAGCGCATGCCTAGCCCATCCATTCTAACATTTGAGCGCTTTTTATGTGGTAGGCACTGGGGATTCATGGGCAAAAAGAAAAACAGTACAAAATACTTTGCAGCATGTTTCTGCATCTATAAGGTAATACAGGCATACCTCTCATTTTACTGCACTTTGCAAATACTGCTTTTTTGTCTTTTTTTTTTTTTTTTTTTACAAATTGAAGGTTTATTGCAACCCTGTTTAATTAGATGATGGTTAGCATTTTTTCGCAATAAAGTATTTTTTAATTAAGATACATACTTTTTAAAGACATAATGCTATTGCCCTCTTAATAGACTACAGTACAGTGAAAACATAACTTTTATATGCACTGAGAAACCAAATAAGTTGCGTGACTCAATTTATTGTGATATTTGCTTTATTGCGGTGATGCGGAACCAAACCCACAATATCTCTTGAGATATTCCTGTATCTGAGTTACAGTTTGACCACTTCTAGTACCTTTCCTGAGAATTGCCAGATTCCATTTGACTGGATAGGGGCGGAAAAGTGATTTCGGAAAAGATCTGTAAGTTAATGGTTCAGCTCTAGACTAAACAGCATTCTTACTATCTTTGTGAATTCACCTTCCATTTATCTTTTTGTCTGGATCCAGTGAACTTTAGGTTCACTGAAAGCCTTAGTATTGTGTTTTGGGGGGGTGGCAAATTATGCTCAGAGACAGATTTTCTTTGCCAATAGTTTATTTACCACAGATTCAGTGTGGGAATTACAGTAATTTCATAAGCCAATAGCGTGCAGATGTCCCTTATTAAGCTAATAAAGAAATAACATACCATACTCCAAACCAATGATAGGTTAATCACACTATTGTTCCAGGCAAGGGAAGATGAAAGGAATAAAGTCCAAATTTAGTTCAGTTGTACCTTTATATGAATTGGTACTGGATGAGATGGCTTTGCCAACCAACAGCTGAAGTCCAGCTGCCAGCTCAAAAATAAAAGTCGCTTGTTGCTCGAGCACATTGCTAGGAAACTACAGCACTGGTGTTGATGGGCAGGCTGATCTTTGTGGGGCCGCTACACAGTTTGCCACCGCTGCTAAAGGAGTCACCTTGACCACAGCAGGAACGAATGTCCCTTGCCTTCCTGAGACTGCTGTAGGGTTTAACATCACTGCCAACCAGGAGCGAGTGGCTCAAGATCTCCAGAGAGCACGATCAGCAAAGGATAGCTTTGCCCGGACAGAAACGCTTGGATCTTCCTCACACACTCTCACTATTTATAGTCTAAATGTCCCCTCGCCATAGTTCCTTCTTTGTTTTTATTGATAAGGCCCCAGCGGTGCCACTCAGCAAGTGAGCTGCTAGTGCTTATCAATGACAACAGATGAGGTGACATCCTAACACACTTCATTCTTACATCAAAACAACTTTACTTCTAAAAACAACTTTTTTTTGTCTTTGTCATAAGCAGGTGGATTAAAATATCTTTATTTAAGTCATAAATAAGTGGATTTGAAATCATAGCAAACCACTACACAACACTTAGGGTGGTTTCACTGCTCCTGAAAGGGTGGCACCTAAAGTACATTTGACTTAAAAGGCAAGAAGACGTTCCTTTCTTTAATTTCTTTTTCTTTTCACTTAACATCAATTCAGCATCTTCTTGTGCTACATGTTAGGGCAGCATCTTGTCCTAGATGCTGAAGATACAAAGATTAATAAGACACTGTTCTAAGGGCCCCCTCTAGTAGGAAAAACAGATGTGGGAGGAGTGGTACCTTAGGCTGAGGGGGTAGTGTTTGCAAATAACACAGATGTGGGAATATAGGTCGCTTGGGGAGGTGGGAGGAGGGAGGGAGGATGCCAGTTGACAGGAGTCAGATTCTAGAGGATCTTACATTTCATTGTACTTTATCCTGCATGGTGGACATCAAAGGGCAAGGGACAGTTGAGAGTTTTAAGCATGGAAGTTAAATGATTAGATTTGCATTTAGAAAGAGCATGCTGGTGGCAATGTAATTGAGATGACAGGGGAAGAAGGCCTAAACTAAAGCAGTAGCAGTGGGGAGGGGTAGGAAAGATGGTTAGAAGAAGTGGCAAGAAAGAAAAGTTTTTTAACTTCATTTGAAATGCCAAAGCAGTTATTTAATCCAGAAATTCTTCGCATTATTGACTATTTTTGGCAAAGAAAACAATCCCTTTCACCGTTTACCTCTCGCTTCTTTGCGCAGCCTTTTAGAAAACTAGAATGTGGTGCTTTCTGGAATTCACAAGTTAGCTGATGGGCAGTTTCATTTTTGTTTAATCCTCCTAATTGCCATTCTGCATTCCTTTGCTGTCTCTCATCTCATGTGCACCTCATTGCCTGTATCTTTGAGTGACTTCGGGTTGGTTTCATGGTAGTTCATTTGACCTGGTGGCTTTGTTAGATAAGCAGGAATCAGCTCAGTCATGGGGTAACGTTTTGCGTTTCCGTTTAGATTGAAAGATGACGACAGTGGGGACCATGATCAGAATGAAGAAAACAGCACACAGAAAGATGGTGAGAAGGAAAAAACGGAACGAGACAAGAGTCAGAGCAGCGGCAAGAGGAAGGTAAGTTTTGTGCTGCATAGATATGGTTGCCTTTGGACTTGAGACTTGGTTGTCTTGGGAAATCTGGAAGATGCAGATTAACTTGATGGCATCCTGTTTTGTAATATCTGATTTTGTTCTCAAAAAAGGTTGTTGAATCACTGGAGTTCATTTTGGGACTTAGAACTTTTCCCTTGCCACATGATCTTGAGATGCTGTCTTGCTTTCCAACATTCTCCTAGCCTGAGGTAGGGGAGATAAACCCTGGAGTTTAACAAGGATGTTAATTGCTTCAGAAGCTGCTGCTCAGTATTTCAAATCCTGCACATCACTTAGAATTTTTGACTGTTTAGTTAGTAATAGTCTGAGCTGATTTATCCCACAATATTGAGTACCTTCCAGATGCAGGCATTTAGGTGCTAAGAGGACACAAAGGTGAATGAGACTGTGGATGAAGGAGTTTACACTTAACAGTACCAGTAATACTAGTAGCTGTCATTTATTGAGTACTTACTGTGTGCCAGGCATGGTGCTAAGCACTTTACATCTGTTAATTAATTTGATCCTCTCAGCAGCCCCATGAGGTGGTGGCTGTTATTTTCCCCACTTTGCAGATAAGCAGCTGAGGCACAGACTGGTTAAGCAGCTTGCCCAGTGTCGTTAGCCAGTAAGTGATAGGGTGTCATGGAGGAGGCCGACGTGGCCTGGGAGTATGTTGAGATAAGATACAAACGTAAATATCTATGATAGGAATTAGAAAGTTATGAAAGCATTAAGAACAGAGAGAATGTTACAGGAACTTAGAGTCAGTTAACCACTAACTTACCGTGTCAGCAGCATCTTGAGCCCCCTGCAGGTAATTGAGGACGTGTCCTTTTTAAGTGTGGAGGTGGTAAGGGGTGACACTGTAAAATGTTTTCTCAGTCTCAGAGCATGTGAAAAATGCCCAGATTAACACACCTTCTTTAATTCACAGGCTGTTGTCCCTGGGCCAGCGGAGCACCCCCTGCAGTATAACTACACTTTCTGGTACTCCAGGAGAACCCCTGGCCGTCCCACCAGCTCACAGAGCTACGAACAGAATATCAAACAGATTGGCACCTTTGCCTCTGTGAGTACTGGGTGGTTTAATGTAGTGAGCCTTGGTAGTACATTCATGCCTGTGTTTACATCGTTGGGTCTGTATACCCTGCTGGTAACATACTTAGGATTCTGGTTTCCTTAGTTGACTGACCTGAGTCTCTGAAGTCAAATTGGCTCGTTCTTAGATTTCTCGTTACACGTCCATAGGTAACATACGTCAGTATCAATAAGTATGTGAATTGTGGAACTGGTCAGAAGGGGACTATATAGAAACACAGGTTTGTTCAAGTAGATACTTGTTGAGTCCTTACTGTGCGCAGTGTCACGGGGGATACAGAATTTTATAGTACATGGTGTCTGTTCTCATGAAGCTTGACAATAAAGTTGAGAATAAAATTAAAGTTTTTGTGTTTAATAATCTCCCATTAGGGTTCTGGATATGTTAGTGATTATGCATAAAGTAGCATCTTTTTTCTGTGTTCAGAAAGAAAAGGAAGTCTATTTTTTGTGGGTACTGTCAGTACAGAGAGCCCACACTCTGTCTTATCTCCCTCACAGGTAGCTAGAGTTGTGCACCCTGAGAAGCTGTCTGCGACTAAAACCAGTCTTGTTCGGTGAAGATTATTATATATTTTGTAGGTGCAGTACAGTCGATCTCTGGGCCGAATCAAATGCAGGATTTGTTATTTTCTTGAAATTATTGAGGTATTTGTCCTGTTTAAAATGCAGACACTGGAAAAGAAAACTATAATAGAAAATAAATTTTACAATAAATTAGTAAAGAGGAGGACACAATAATAGGCACTTTGTGTGATTTCCTTCGATCGTTATGATAGCCCTATGAGGTCAGTGATGTTATCCGTATTTTACAAATGAGAAAAATGAGACTTGGTTAAGTATCTGATCTGAAGTCTGAAGTCTGTGATAATTTACTTGATTAAGTGGAGGAACCAGTATTGAAACTCAAGTTGGGTAGGCTGTAAAAACCACCTTCCAAAGCCTATACTCTTTTACTCTTCCATATACCAAAATGCATGCCAGGAGGCTCCAAGTTTTAAAAATGTTTGTTTACTAGAAGAAGCTATATTTATCTGTTTATTATTAATCAGATATGCATATGTAACTGATAATCAGATCATCTGATTACTATGCTGAGTTGATATAATTTCAGCCAAAAGCAAAGATCTTGTTTTAGTTGGCCTGTGCTCTCTTACCACCAGTAAATTTAGGCTTTTTTGAATTATTAAAACTAGCTTGTGCACTGGTACATATTTGGTGCAAGAAATGTTGAATGAATTCAAGGCACTAATAGGGTTCTAAAATGGATAAAAAACCTTGCCCTTAGGGAAATAAGACATGCCCAGGAATTTCCAATACAGGGAGGCAGTGGGAAGTGCTGTAAGAAAGGCATGGCTAGAGTGCTCTTGGAGTTCAGAGGGAAGGAATTAATTTCAGCTTGGAGAAAGCCTCTTTGGGAGGAGATGGGTTTAAGATTGAATTTAAAGAATTTGAACATGTGATAAGAAGAGGAAGGAATTCTTGGCAGAGAGAACAGTAGAATTAAACTTAAAAATATCCATGTAGTCCTAACATTCCTGAATCCACAGAAATTTTGATTGCTTGCTAGACATTACAGGTAAAATGGCAGCCATTATGTTGTGAACAACTGGTTAAGCGCTCAGAGGATCAGCGAAGACACTGAACTGGGGAGTAAGTTTTCATTCAGGAATTTGTTCAATTATTTTAGCATAATTATAACTATTTCTAGCATTTTTCTTTCCCTCTTAAGAAAGGCATATATGAATTTACCCAACTTGCTCAAGGAGGGTTTCTGTTTTCTTTTCTTTGGGCATATATGCTGAGTTGAACAGTTTGTCATCAGCATCATCTTGGGTTAATGCTTCTTTATACTCACCGATGTCATGTAATTCAAGGCATTGGGAAATGCCTCACAATATTAAATTCCTCACAAAGAAATAATTACATTGTAAAACCTATGATGCCAAAGCAGTATTTCCCATTTGTCCTCAATCCTAGTGTTTGACAACATTTAAAAAGTTCTTGAAGTTAAGGTAACTAAGAAAGCCGTGTCTTGAAATGGAAAGAGCATTGGACGTGGGGATCACAAGTGTCATCTGTTCTACTGCTTGACTTTGTGGGCTAGGGCAAGTTCTGAAACCGTTTCCTCAATTATAAAATGAAGAAGGTAGTTGAGATGATTTCTGAGGTCTTTTCTGCACTTCATATTCTGGGTCTAAATGTTTATTTTTTGGTTTCAGTTGGGAGTTCCAAAAATGAAAATTGCCTTAAGAGAAGGAAAAAAGATAAAAGTTTAATATTATTTCTTGATCTGCTTACTATTTCATCTCTCTTATGGTTTGGATATAGGATTCTGGCTATAAGATTATACAGGATGGCTTTAAGATTGGTGGAGACCAAACGGTTAATAAAGCAATGCTCAATTGGAGGATTGGGAGTGGTTGGTGTACTTTGTCCCCACCACCCCCTCAAGTCCTGATTCACAGTGAGCTACGGTTTCTAGTAGGCATACTTCATTTCTTTGCACTGTGTTAGGGTGGGAAAAGATTATTGCTCATTGTATGCATATGACCACTCACTGTCCCAAATCACTGGGTGTAATTAAGCAAGGCAGTGGCTGAGATGAAACACTGCATTGAAGTCCTACAGATGACATTCATTCCTAATTTCTTTGTAACCTGAGACGTTTCCCGTGTTCCTGCTCTCTAGAGGAATGGAAGGCACAGCCATTTCACACAGTCTGAGGTCTGTTTCTCCTCAGTTGCTATCCAGATCTGGGAGTATGACCTGAGTCTCTGCTTGGTACCCATTTTCAGCTGCGCATTATGGAATCTTGCTTCATGTTTAATTTAGAGCCAGCAGTGTCTTGGCAAATACCAACTGTTTCTTCAGACTGTTCCACATTTTCTCTTTCCTCCTAAAGTGTGTACTTCACTGGCCAGTACTTTGTAGCTATTCTCCATGAATTGCAGAGGAATAGGGAAGTAATCTCTCCTAGCAAATCACTAGTGAGAGAAACAGAAATAGCATGATGAATATAAATAAGCATACATTTTATAGAGAAATATGTCTAATTTTCTAACAGGACTGTGAAGGAGGAGCAAAGAGAAAATTTCTAGCTAAGAAAAGGGACTTAAACCCTAAGTGAGAGGCTAAGTCCTGCTTGGTTTTTGGACCGTCCTGGCCTTAGCAAGGGCACCATGGTATGGAGTAGTGCATGTGGTTGATTCTGTCACTTAATGCTCAGTAACTAAACAGAAATAAAATGTATTTCATTGTAGCTAATGCTATATTTGATGGTAAACATCTTTGATCAAGAAGTGCAGTTATAAATAAGTCATGGGCGTGTAATGTACAGCACAATGACTAGTTAACTCACACAGTTAATAATACTGTATTTTTTTTTTAAGTGATTTGGTTCTAAAGAAATACATTCAGGCTGAGGTTATGTGGCGTTTAATCTGTCTCAAGACTTAAGTGGTTTTTATTGTGTAAAAACAAGGTCCTCTTACACCGTGTGATGATTATCCTGTGGCTTCTGCAGGAGAGTATGTATGGACATTGACCAACTAAGGCTCCTAGCTGAGGCTGGCATTTCTCACCTAAAGAGTTTATTCTTGTATCAACAATGTTACATTATTCTTTTATCAAAATATACAGTATGCTTTCCTCTAACATGCCTTCCTTCCCACACAGTCCCCCAAATGAAAACCTAACCTCCAGAAAGTAGAGCCTCTAGCAGAGTGTCTTCCGTGTTTATGCTCTTCTCTTAAGTAAATCTCACATTCATTCAAAGAAGCATAAGAAACATCTTTTCACTCTGCTATCTTCTCTCTGCAGGTGGAGCAGTTCTGGAGGTTTTACAGCCACATGGTACGTCCCGGGGACCTGACAGGCCACAGTGACTTCCATCTCTTCAAAGAAGGAATTAAACCCATGTGGGAGGTGAGAACTGAAAGCCTCAGACTGCTTTTCTGAGCAAGTTTTTTGTTTTTGGGGTTTTTTGTTTGTTTGGTTTGGTTTTTTTTTTTTTAAAAGCCATGTCAAAATTAAAAGTATTTTATAGTCTTCTCGGGACTTCCCTGGCAGTCCAGTGGTTAAGACTGTGCGCTTCCACTGCAGGGGGTGCAGGTTCGATCCCTGGTCGGGCAACGAAGATCCTGCATGCCTTGCGGTGCTGCCAAAAGATAAAAAAAATTTTTTTTTAATTCTAAAAAAGTATTTTAAAGTCTTCTCTGAAAGCTGCGTCACTATTTGGTCCTTTGGAAATGGGACCTCTAGGAAAAGGCGCTGATTCCATTGTTTGTCTGTGTGGATGGTTTTCAAAGATTGTTTTATCACTAAAATGGTATTATAACAACATTAGAGGATTTTTAAAAATTACTCTTCCCATAGAACTGGTTTTGTGTGTGTGTAATATATTACCATAGGGTACTTATGATTAAAGTGAGTAAAAATAAGCTTACGAGCAGCAACTAGAGACCCAGAGCTGAGCTCTATGATCTCTTTGCTGTAACCCATCTTCTCTATTCTGATGCCAGAGTGTTTTTCTAGAAGACAAACGGGATCACACACACATACCCCAGTTAAAAATCTTATGCAGCTCTCCATCACACACATGATCTTGCACCTAATTACCTTTCAGGACTTGTCACCCATCATCTCTAAATCCTCCCTTCACTGTAGCTAGACCTTCCTCTTTGCATCTCTGTCTCACAATCAGAGTTTGCACACTGCCATGTTCTTCCCAATGCCTGCAGAGCCCTTCACCTGCTTTACCTGGCTAACTCCTGTGTCCCTCAAGACCCAGCTTAAATGTTTTCCTCTTCTTGGGTGTTTCTGTCTTGTTCTTTTTGAACTTCCTATGCATATCTCTGTTACAGCAGTACTTGTCAGACTGTACTGCTGTAATTAATTTTCTTGTCTATCTTCTTCACTAGACTGGATCTAGGAAGAGATTGTGGCTTCATGTCTGTATTTGGGACATGGTGACTCTTGATAAACTTCTGGCGAATGAAGTAAGGAGTGATCTGTGTTTGAAATCTGACATCATTTCATTTTGATGTAGTTCTGAAAAAAGAGGATGATGATGATGATGATGATGATGATTATCATTTTGGCTATGCCGTGGCTTGTGGGATCTTAGTTCCCCGACCAGGGATCGAACCTGGGGCCCCGGCAGTGAAAGTGCCAAGCCCTAACCACTGCACCGCCAGGGAATTCCCAAGAGAGGATTATTTTTAAAGGGTCCGTTTGGCCATTTTTTCCTATAGAGTTGAATAATTGGGAAGCAACAAGACTTCTTAGTGATCAAGGGATCATTGGCCCTAAAGCAAAAGCAAAAGAGCTGTGAAACCATATTTTAACTTTAAATGCTTTCTCTCTTTTCACAGGATGATGCAAATAAAAATGGTGGCAAGTGGATTATTCGGCTGAGGAAGGGCTTGGCATCCCGTTGCTGGGAGAATCTCATCCTGGCCATGTTGGGGGAACAGTTCATGGTTGGGGAGGAGATCTGTGGGGCTGTGGTCTCTGTCCGGTTTCAGGTAAGCCACCTCACGGGCAGGTCTGCTTTCACATGTTGCCTTTACTCTTCTCACTGCCTCCGATTTGCTTTGATGATTCCTTCTGTCGTTCCTCCTGTAGGAGGACATTATTTCAATATGGAATAAGACTGCCAGCGACCAAGCCACCACAGCCCGCATCCGGGATACGCTTCGGCGAGTGCTTAACCTACCTCCCAACACCATTATGGAATACAAAACCCACACCGACAGCATCAAGTATGTGTTGTGGGGGCTTGCGGGGGGCGTGTCCCTAAGTTTAGCAAAAGTAGGTCCTTAGTTGGGCCCAGAGGAATGTGGTCGTACGGAGACTGACTTCAGGAGAAGGGACAGACCAGTCTTCCCCTAGTGCTTCTGGCCACTTGTGGCAGTTCTTTGCTGGCGAGGTTCCCTGTCCACCTGCACTGTGGGGTGCCTTGTATGAGAGAGCGCCCTTCTGCAGAATCCCTGTTGCACTGCCTGGGCTGGCTTTATTTACACAGGCTGTCTTGTCTTTCATGCACTAACCACTGTCGTAAAATGAAAGACAAAGTGCTCTTCTTTTTCTTGCTGTTTTTTAAGATAATTTCACTGAACAGTAAGGCCCTCCTCCCTGTCTGCCCCTCACTCCACTTTTGCATGTCTTTTTAACCTGTTAGCTTCAGTCTGTTTTCTTTGTCCTGGGAAATTGACTTCGTATCAGGAGTGATGACTCCATTTCCTTGTGTGTAGAGCTGAACTCGTAGAGGAAGCAGAGTAGCGTGTTTGTGGGAGTAGAATCTAAGGGGAGCATGGATGCCAAAGGGGACATTAGCTTTGCAGTCTACCTAAGACTCGAGGAAGTGGAGCTGGACGTCCACAAATGAGAATCACTGGCTAGGGTTGCTCCTTCAGTGATTGAATGTCATAACTAAATCCAGGTTATTATGAAAACGTTGTGGGGAGTGGCTGTTAGATTTTTCTCACAACTGGAGGGAGAGCGAGCCAACTAGGAGTCAGGACTTGGAGGTTTAGTTCTCTCCTTTGACTCTAGTATCAATGTGTGCCTTTGAAAAGTTTCTCTGCCACTCTGCTTCAGTTTCCCCATCGGTAAAATGGGGGATAGTAACGCTTTACCCGACAGGGTTGTTGTGAGGCTGATTTAATCTTTGTAATTGAAGGTCCTCAGATGGAGAATGCTCTTACAGGGCCAAGTATTATTGCTCTCATTGTCATCATTAGTAATAATATCATCATCCTGCTTATTAAAAACATTGCTAGTAATGAGCCCAGCCATGGTGTTCAGCAGGCAGACCATTTGGGAATCTTTTTCCCCTGAATTTACAGATCATATTGTGGGTGGAACTGGCTTAAATGAGCTAAGCGCCAGTTTTTAATTGGGAATGCTGCCATAGGAGGTGGTCTGTATCACGTGGCTGGGTGTGGCTCATTGTAGCCACCAACAGTTATTAGCTAGCCATGACCCTGATTGCTTGCCTCGGCAGTCCCGGGTCAGCGTTGTTTTTCTCTAGGCAGATTTTTCCTATTCTTTGTTCTGTAATACAAGTAGTTTCTGCCCTCCAGCCAGACTCAGTCTAGGCTGGAGAGACCCACACCTACCTTTTTTAGGACTCTTACATTCAAGGTTCCCAAATGCTCCCCACCCCCATCCCCCCCAAAAGCAACCTTTTCACCTGGATAGGAAAGGGAAAGAGGTATTTTTCAACTCTCCCCTCTCCACTGTTCTCCCTCTCTAATACCCTGAAGCAGTTCTTCCTGACTTTTGTAGAAACACGTACAAGTCCTTAGAGTCTAGGAGAGCCTTTGGGCTTATTGCCTTAGTCTGCTGCTTGCTGCTTTATCCAGAGGTCTGCCTAGTACTCCAGCCCTGCAGCTACAGGGACCAGAAAACCCTCCTTGATACCTAGATGCTACTTTTCCCTCGCGTCTCCCTCTCTTTCTCTCCCAATGTGCCAACATTTTGCACTTCCACTAGAATGCCAGGCAGGCTGGGCCCCCAAAGGCTCCTTTTTCAAAACCTCTGGAAGCCGCGGTTGAATGTGCCATGACCCTCTGCCTCTCTGGATGGCACCATCATTGAAGCTGGCATCATCGGAGTCTCTTGTTCTGTTGGCGTGCTACCTGGAAGACCCTTCTGTCCCGGACAAGAGGAATCGGAAGAGCATTTTATGTTTTAAGAACAGGCTGACGCGCAGCAGCTACGACAACAGCTGAGATCACTTAATAAATGGTGCTAAACTAGCTTGTCTCATGCTCTTGCTCTTTATGGTGCATCAGAGAAGCGGCCTTTCAGACTGACTGTCACCGTATTAAGGAATGGCACAGACTTCTCCGTGGAGGGCCATCCGGGGAGTGCAGCCTCATTTCCATAAGCCCACTGTGTAACGTCACATGGTATTTTGTTCCAGCTCTGCTGAGGTCCGACATGATGAGGTGACATCTAGCTCTCAAAATGAGACCCCATTTTTTTGGTATTTGAATTTTAGTTTCCATCTAGTCATGCTGATGACCAGAACAGAGTGATTTCTGATTTAGAATTCAGCTTGAAAGTCCGTAAGGTTGGAAAGGGGGATCCTTGGCCTTTGCTTTGCTGACTTTGTTTGTCTTACTTCAAAGAAATCTCTTGCTTGGAGGTAAAGCCCTGCTTCCGTCTGTGTGCGGCTGTACGTATAGAGCTTCCTTGCTTTGTGTTAATGGGGTTTTCTCACTGAGCGAAAGCCGCCCAAGCCACAAGCTCTTTGCCAGCCTTCTCCCTTCTGCTCTCCCCTTAGAGCCAGATCATCTTCCTCTTCGAGCTCGCCCTGCTTGCACGGTCTCAAGGTTCCAGCCCTTCCCTTCCTCCCAGTCCCCAGGGTTGTTGTGCATCAGGACCCGGGGTGGGGAGATGTCTTTGTCCTGCTTGAGTGTGCTCCTTAGGGCGTCTGACCATACATAGCACATACCAGCCCCTCATGTGCTTTGTGGCTTGGCGTGTATGTGCTACAGCTTGGCCTTCAGGCCCCTAACCTGCATGTAGAATTTCAGCAAGCCTTACGTTACTTTAGGCTTTCTTAGGAGCTACCACCAAAACCAAAAATGAAACACTTTTGCCCGCACTAGGCCAGGTTGCCTGATCGCGCCTGTGAAGGTGGCTGTGGGCATAACGTGGAGTTTGCCTGAGTGGCTGTGCTCTTCCATTATGGCAGCAGCGCCCTGAGCTACACCATCCTCACTGACCGTCGGGCTCCATGTGGCCTGGGATCCCACAGAACACACACTGGGACTAAAGCGCCCTGGGCTCAGCATCCTGGAGGTGTTCGTTCGTTGCTTTTTTTTTCTATTATGTACCCCAAATTGGTTGAAGGACCTAGAAGATGGAGATTTGTTGATGTATGGAAATGCCTATTCTCTCTGTTTTCAGCGTTTGTCAAAGAATTACCTTCTATGGCCCTTTCCCTCTTGCCTTCCACTATAATGTTACATGTATTGACCTTAATTTCAGCTAATGTAACTGGTCCAGGGGATGAGCTTGATGTCACCTTCCAAAGTAAGAGTTGATCAGAAAGCACCAAACTGACCTTGAGACCCCTGTGATCCTTGCCACATCTGAACAGAAACCGGAACTGTTCTGCTTCGTTCTACTCCTTGTGGCTCTCCCACAGGGGTGGCTCTGTTTGAGCCAAGGAACAGCAGCTGCTTGGGCTTGAGAATTCAAGGGAAATGAGGAAGAAAGAGCCAGCAGTTCTCTCCCACCTACTCTGGAGATTAGGGCTCCTGGAAATGGTGAGGGGACTTTTTTTAGGGGTGGCTTAGATTTCTCAGTCAAGCGTACTTCCCCCTTGCTCTGTTTCAGTCCAGTATCCAGTGTCCTTCTTCAGCTATCTGGTTTTCCCAGGCTTCCCCTGATCACGCTGCTTGTGGCCTTTTCCTGCTGCACTCCTGAGAGGCTGATGCTGCTGCGCACAGGGCGTGACGAGCTGCTTTGCTGCAGAGGGGATGCTGCCTGCTGCCTCGTACCCTTGCTTACTGCCAACAGTTAGCCCCTTAAGGGTGCGCGGGTCCTGCCTCGTACCCTTGCTTACTGCCAACAGTTAGCCCCTTAAGGGTGCGCGGGTCCTGCCTCGTACCCTTGCTTACTGCCAACAGTTAGCCCCTTAAGGGCGCGCGGGTCCCACTGAGAAACATGAAACTGGTTCAATTGAGTGTTAGCTCAGGGGTGTGGCTCTTTCTAATGAGGCCAATCGTAGCTGAGATTTTAGAGATTTGGGTCCTTGCAGGCATCAAGTGATTCACTGTATCTGCCATTTTGAGGACAATCTCATAACACAGCCAGACTTGCAACCCAGAATCATGGGACCACCAGGATAAGACTTGGGGCACAGAGCTATATAGAGCAGCAGTGCCTTTTGTGAGGAAATTCCTCTTTGGAGTAGTCCCTTGAGTCCCTTCGTGCCTCTGGCCTGGAATGGGAGAGGGAAGACAGGGCCAGCTGCACTCAGTGGGCCACAGTGTTGGGAAGACTGACCAGGCCCCTCTGCAGAGAGAGCTGAGGGTAGGTGACTTCTCTTTATTCATTTATTCTAGAGGAGAAATGGGTCGAATCGCAGGGACTTCACCACGTCTAGATTTCATTGTATTTAAACATTGAACTTCGTAGGCAAGAACCAACCATCCCTTCTCTTGCCATGGCTAAATCATAGCCAGGTGGCACTGGGTCATACTAGCATAATTGCTGGGCTTTGCATTTGTGAAATGTTTCCCCATGCTGATGTTCAAGGTAAAGCCCAGGCTAGCAGGAGGCCAAGTGCGTCCATGAGCATGAGGGCCAGCTGAGCGCAAGGCTGTGAACTGAGATTCGGGCCAGAGTGGGGCAGGCACAGAGTTACACGGGGATGAGGCCTCTGCTCTCAGAGTTTGCTCTCTGGTAAGTGAGCTGGTGAAAAGTGGTCTTTAAAGGACTCATTGTTATCCTGTCATTTGAACCTGTTTAGAATGCCCTGTAGGCTATATTAATCTCACGGTAATTTAAAAATATATATATTTTTAAGAAACTCAATTTCCATGACAGTTTTAACATTTAACTTGTTCTTTCTTTACCTTTAAAAGAAACAAGTTTTAATATTACTAATATGCCTGGGATGCCAGATGGAAAATAGCTAGAACATTCGCACCTAGTTTTAGGCGTTTGATTTGCCTCTTAGTCAAGCACTGGCCTGTGAGAACCAGCGATTGTACCGGTGACTCTGAGTAGCTATTTTATCTCCACTGAATCCATATGAGGAAACTTCTTTGCCCACATTCTTCATGTTGAAGTTTTTACATACGAAGAAAATACCGCTGAAGAAAATGGGAGGGCAGTTTAATACTACACTGGATTAGAGGGGAACTCTGACATCCATATTTCTGAAGGTTCTTGACACAGAGAACTTCTGTTTGGACTAGTGTAGGGCTTTCTGGAAACAAAAGGATAAATGAGGTGAAGCTTCAACACAGCCATGTAATTTCTTGTTGACACCTAAATTGCTTAAATAGAATTTAAGTCTCACCTTTAGAGCAAGAGAGGGGTTTCCTGGGTCGTTGCCCAAGCGTCAGATTTTGCTTTCTCCTTATCTTCATTTGGAGTGAAGAGTGAAATGACCTTCTGACATCACTCGTGGACTCTCAAAAGTTCATCACGTTACCATCTCTCCAGAAGGAGCTGTGAAGCAGATGTCTTTCTGTGGAAACTGAGTTTGTGAATTGATAAAGACTGGCATGCTTATTGGGTGCTCTTCCATTTTCCTTCAGTTAACATGTATCAGTATTTTGGCAATACTCTCTCTGAAGAAACCATTAACTTCAGATCAATCTCTTATTCCGAGAGATACATCATTAACTTATAAATGCTGCTGTTTACAAGAGGGAAATACTAATGAAACTGATGTGAATATTGCCTGGAAAGTGAATTTGTTGTGCCAGGTCTCTGTATTTAATCCCTTCCTATTTAAAAAAAGAAAAGCTATCTGTAGGAGACCTACTGATAAAATATATTTTAGTGGTCATAATATTAAACCTGTAGTGAGCTAATAATTTAGCACATTAAACCCTATATGTTGTCACCATGGGTATATCACCCCTTTAAACCAAGAATGGAATAATTGACAGTAAGGAATTTTAGATTTAAAGGCACCAAATTACCCATTTTATATATAATTCCCAGGAAAGTTACCTGACACTTTGTCCCTAAGTGGCTGAAAAATGGTTAAGGCAAAAAGGAAGGACATAAGCTCCTCTCAGAGAACTTGAGGTGCGTTAGGGCTTCCGGATACACAGGGGATCTAGCTTTCTCCCGGTTTTTGGCCAGCAGTCACCAAGGCCCTGGTCTTTGTGGAGCATCGTTCCAAGAGACTCTACCCTCAGTCACATTTCTTATCCCTTCCTAACTCCAATTTCTAAAGTTAATAAGCATTAAAGTTGTGTTGAGCATTGGCCCTTGGAAATTTTGAGCTGCTGTGACATATACAACTTAAATTTTAAGATAATAGTTACTTGGGTATTATCAGAAACAGATCGAACCTGATAAGAATTTGGGTCTGAGTTTAGAAGGGTCAGAAGGTTGGAAATATGAAAGCAGATAAAGTGATGTAATTTCCTCACTGCGTCTTTGGACATTGTAATGCTGTTGGGTACCTGCCTTTACCGTCAGGGTGAGGCCTGATGAAGAAAGATAGTTTCTGCCCCCTGTCCTCACGTCCCCAAGGCAGAAAGCACTGCTGCCCTTCGCCTCAGTGAGTCGGAGGTGTCTCCCATGGTGGGTGAGCTTAGCTCTGACCTCACTGGTCTCCCCTGTAGACTTGTTGAAGGAGTGGCTAGAAGGACGTGCAAATCCTCTAGGGAGTAGTGAGGGCCAGACTTAGCCAGTAGCACGAGCCAGGAGAAGTGCCAGCTGCCCCTGAAAGGTGCCGGCCACCCTCCTAAGCTGAGAGGAAAGTCTAGGAGGGGAACCTCACTGCTGTGCTTCCAGGTATCGGTGGGCTCCACTTGACCTTGAGGGTATCTGAAATGGGGTGTGGGTTTATCTTGTCTGTTCTCTCTTTGTTAAAAAGCCTTTGATCTGAATGTACTATTGTGTTTTTTGTCTCTGGTTTGCCAGGGCCTGGGAGGAGTTTCATGGCCTGGTGAACAGCAGCGGCCGCTGATCGGACGCTCCCCCTCTGTCTCTCACACTCAGGGTAGGGCCTTGTCTACCTTCTCTGTAACCTTGTGACATACCTCTCAGCCGTAGGCCCCTCTTCCCAAGGGGATGCCCTCTCCCCACTTGCCCCCAGGCTTGCCTCTGCCAGCGTTGAGCCTGCTCCAGCCTCTCCTCATTGACTGATACTGCAGTCTCAGAGGAAACCACTGAGTCCAAAGCCACTGACTTATCCTCCCTGGGTCACGTGTCTCCTGGTGAACCCCTGGGCAGGTTGGTGAGCCTCACTACACCTCTGTTTTCTGATTTGGAAAATGAGGTTCCATGGACTAACATGTCTCTGGTGTCTTTGGATGCCAACATTTCATGATTATAAATGGACCAGAGATCCATTTTCTTTGGCCCGGACGTGGCCATTTTTAAGCCATCTGACAGTGTCCTGTGACTAATAGGACAGTTCCACAGGCCACAGTATGGGTTAGGTGAGAGGTATGTCTTGTTTGCCGGTGGTGTTTGTCAGTTGTGAGGAAACAAGTGATGGAACTTCTGAGTTTCAGCGGTTAAAGTGAACTGAGGGTAGATGTCAGGGCTGCGTAGGAGGCACGGTTCCAGGTTGTATTGTGGCTAGACCACCACGTGTTTGCTGGCAGAGAGAGGCCCTGGGATAGCGAAGGCTGGGTCAACTGAAGCATTCACTTTAAGAATATTTGTATTTCAGTTAAGGGAGTTCCAAGTCCATGTCTGTCTCTTTAGCAGAAGGAGTTGAATTGGGTAAATTTATTCTGGATGAGAGGAATGGATAAGAGGACAGTATCTCCATGTGCCCGGCCCGAGAGCACATTCCTGGAGAGTAACCGTCCCCGCCCCAAACCCACCCTTAAGAAATGGAGACTTTCTAAAATGGAAAAGAGCATGTCAGCTGTAGCAGCTGCTTCAGAACTCCCCTCTCCCGGGGAGGAAGGGAGGCCTCTTCAAGGAAAGGAGACTGGCATTCCTCAGCTGGGCTAAAGAGATGGCATGACACTGTGAGGGACAGAAGCGGGTGGCCAGGGGTCTGAGTAATAAACAGTCCCAGAATTCCTATACACTCATGCCACTCATATCTGTTTTTTCAATAGTTTAATTCCTTTATTATAAATTCAGCTTTCAGATGATAACATTAGATTTTCAAAATTGCAATTTAAAGAGTTTTTCTGTAAAGTATAGTCAGTATAGAATTCTGAGATGGATGAAAAACGTGTATCAGCTCTAATACTGATACATTGATTTGTAGGCTGGAAAGCAGCAGATATTCAAAATAAATCAGTTAAATTTCCAGAGGCCTGGTGCTATAATGGATTTGTTTTAATAGCATTACTATGTTTAATTCTAAGATTCCTTTTTTTTTTTTTTTTTGCTTTTAATATCCCTAAAATTGGGATGCTTACAGTGAATGTGATAAGAAAGGTTTTTGTCATAGTTTAATTGGCAGCGTTTACCTCTTAATGGTGGTACCTTTAAAATTCAATAGCATCTTAGGTTCCATAAAAAAAAAAGCTTTAAAATGAAATTGGAATAGACAGAATGGAAGAAGACTTAAAATTATTCCCTCTCCCCTTAGCTAACCCTAAATTCCCCAGGAAAAAGATCTTTGAATTGCTTTGAAAAGTCATATAGTTGCGTAAGTTGCATGATTGCCGTTTTGTAGTCTCTTTGTTCTTTTTGTTGCCCCCCCCCCATATCTTTTTTATAGGGCAGATTGAAGGGAGCATTCATGGGTTAGGTGTTCTCCTTGAAGCACAGACTTGGGAGAATGAGAGGAGTATTAGAGTCTAAACAAAAAAACCCAACTCACTTCAATGTCCTAACAGACTTGAGAAGGACTTCATATTTCACCTTTATTGATTTAACCTTGTAAGTGGTAAAAGGGGTGTTCCAAGAAGATGCGCATACCCAGCTTGTGGTGGTTTGAGCTGCCATTTTAGAGGCCCCAAACTTTAGCCTTCTTGTCCTCCCTCCCTCTTCTCCCTTCCAAGTAGATCATTATCTATGAAGAAATAAAAAACTGCTATTTAAATAATTCTTGAACCACAAATACTTTTCCTCAATTTATCTGATGTTTTGTGACATTACATGTGGCTGCTAATATTTTAGGACTGTCATTTGACCTCTATTACCATTACAAATAAACATTGCCCTTTTAACCATGGCTTCAGTAGAAGTCCCGGTTAGCTGCTGGTTTGGGGCGGTTGCGGGGTGGGGTAGATTCTGAGTCCCTGCATGTCTAGGCTGGCATGCACAGAAGCAGTGGTCTCTCTTGATGGCGAATGAAGTTGGTGTGGTCACTCGGTAGAGATGAGAGATTGAAGTTTGCCCTAGTAAACCTAGGGGGTTTGCAATTTTATTTACTTTGCAGGGAGGGAGAGAGGAGGAAGCCAGAGCTGGCCTGGGCCGGACAGCTGAATAGTCAGAGAATGGTTCCCTGAAGACCGTGATGTAAAAATGTTATCATTTCCTTCTAAACGATCTGTTATATCATTGAAAGCCATTGAGAAACCAAAACCCGAAAACCTTCCCAATAGTCTTCACATTGCTAGGTGCCTGGAGGGTCTAGCTCTCCGGAGCTCCGTCTAGATTGTCTAAATTTTAGTTTGCTTTTAAAAGAAGAGAAGCCCATCTTTTAAAAAGAAAAATTGCTTGTGGCCTCTGCCACTCCCTGTCTGCCTTCTCCCTGTCTCCTGATCTCTCTTTGCCCTGCAGCCTGGGGTGAGGGACATACCCGAGGATTAGTTCCCAGCTGGTTTGAGGTGAACACGTTCCTCAGACTAAATTTGGCACCAAGCTCTTCTCAACCCACTTTTTTTTTTTTTAGAAAGGCTGGACCTGAGCTGCCAGCTGCCACCCGCCTGCTTCAGCCTGTCATTGTCAGGAGCCTGTTGCCCACCCTCATTGCTCTTTGTTTTTCTTTATATCAGACTCTGGAAAAACTCAGCTGGATTCTCCTGGCTCTGTTACTCTGTCCCTCCCCATTTCCATTTTACAAATAACCCTTAGAATGATTCTGACTTCTTAGAGATTTCTGACTATGAAGAGATCTGTGGCAACAGAATTAGAATAAATATTACATATCTTAGTGGGAAGGTGTTATAGAGCCCTTCAGCTTACCTGCCACCGGGAGGGTTTGTTCTGGCCCAGCCCCAGCACAGTGCAGGAGTTCTCCAGAACGTAGGTGGCCTGCGTATGGTGATGATTAATCCTAAAGATTCTCTTCTTTACATCACTAAACAGCAGAAAGGGCTGAGTCCAGATATTTGCCTGCCATCTCTCTTACTCCAGATAAGACAGATAATTCTCCCATAGTCAGAAGATCCTCTGACTCTACCTCCCCGCACCCCTGGCTTTCTAGTCTCCCTGCTGATTGACTTTTGTGATCCAGTTGATCTGTGGGGGCAGAGATGGCATCAAAGGGGAAGAAAGAAGCAGCAAATCCTTCTTCCTAACCACTTCTTTGTTATTAGAGGTGTCCTCCGTTGTGCAGACTCTATCACAGCACAGCGTCCCTAAGGGGGGAACTCAAATAGCACACCTCAGTTACGCCTGCTTTTCTCTGTCTTATGATCAGATGCATTCTTATTCTTGCTAGCTTCTTGCGGCCCCTCAGTGGGGTCTGCCCTTTTGAAAGGCCCTTTAAAAAGATGATTACCCCACTAAGTTCTCTTTGTGTTCAGTCTTCAACTCCTTAGATGGAAATCATTGAAATTCTCAATAGCATTGATCACTGAGCTGCATGGTCATGCATGTCAGTTACAAAAATACCAGTGGGCTTTTGAGATAACATCAGTTTCTTCCCAGCCAGAGTTCACCCACGCCAGCTCCATCCAGTTTCCCTCTCAGTGTACTTGTCTGCAGTTATTCTCTGTGTAGTGAGGGCTCTGAGTTACTGTCAGCCTGCCACCATCATGGAGGAGAATCTGTTAGCCAACAGCAGGAGAAAACTGGGCTGAGCATATTCCTTCGTCAGTATTAATTCACTCTGGACCAATTGCCAGATACCCAACCAATTGTAGCAATTTTAAGACAGGGCAGTTAAAACCAAAGCTTCTAGAATGTTCCATTAAAATTAAATGGAAGAAATCATTCCAAAATCAGGTTAATGAGAATTTCTGTCTCAAAATTTCAGACAAATTTAAGTCTGAAGCACTGGGCCAGAGCAGTAGATGCAGTGACCTTTAAAGCCCCTTCCAACCCTGAGATTTGAGGATTAAAATGGCGATGCGAACTGCTAAGGTGTTGTTGGATTTCTAGGCTGGAACAGGAGAGGTTACTAGTGGGCGGCCAAACCTGTCTGCATCCAATAGAAGGCAACTAAGAAGACATCACAAGATCTGTTACACACACACACACGCACGCACGTGTGTGTGCACATGCTAAGTTTCTAAAGTAAAGTGTACTCAAGTTTCACCTCTTGGAATATCCTTTCATAAGCAGCTATAAGTTTTGAACCAAGGGATTTTTGGTTGGTTGGTTGATTTTTTTGAATATGTAATACAATCTATGGTTCAATTTTTTTAAAAAAATGCGTGTGCGTGTGTAAGAGAGAAAGAGGTTTCCGTCCCACTCTTTCTCCACCAGCTTCCACGGTGTCCCTTCCCCTGCCACCACACCGCCCCAGGTAACAGCGTTTTATTATGTATGACTTCCTTGAGGCAGATATGAGCCTTATTTCCTCCACCCTCACTTACACAGGAGGTAGCATATCACGTCCACACACTGTTCTGCACCTTAACGTTATCAGTTTCTCTTGGCGATCTTTCTATATTAGTAGAGAGTTTCTTTTCCTTTCATTTTTTTTAAGCTGCACAGTATCCCATTAATATTTAGTCCCCTATTAATTAATTTTTAGTCCCCTGTTCACACGCGTTTGGGTTGTTTCTGACCTTTTGTAATTGCAACCAGTTGAGTCCAAGCGTTTGAAGGGACTTGGGAGGCAGGTTGCTGTGTTGGCATTAGATGAGCAAGGAAGGAAGGTCCTGGGGTGTCAGGAGGGCCCGAGAGCTGCTGAGGCCAGGTTTCCCCGTGTGTGTGTGTGTGTGTGTGTGTGTGTGTGTGTGTGTGTGTGTGTGTGTGTTGCCTTGAGACGACCTGTGTATTGAATGCTCTCTTTTCTCCCATTTTTTTCTTTCAGGGACAATTCAAGCTTTCGAAATACAAAAATCACGTTGTGAAAGTACACAAGCTGGCAATAATCCTTTTCTGTGTGTGTGTGTGTTTGTCCGAAGCGGACGGGAGGTCTCCGGCTGGCCCTTCCGTCTGCTCACTGAGGGGACGTCCCTGAGCCTCGTGCTCCCCTTTTGCACTCGTTCCTGGAGGACGGATTCCGCTAGACACCCTCCAGCATCGCTGACTTTATAAAGCGGAAAAAATGGAAAACGTGACTTTGTAATAGACAAACTTTTTTTTTTAATGGGGTTCTGTTGGGGGAGTTCAGCCTTTCCTTTTTCTGTGTGCTGTCCAGATGCCTCCCGGGCACCCTGTCGTGCTCTCCTCTGCTGTACGAAGGGCGTCGTGACCACGTGTACAAGCCAGAGCTGTCGACTGAGCGTGATCAGTATTATGAATGTCTGTGCATCCAGGAAAAGCTTTTTGTTGGAGAGTCCTGGAATAGCTATAAATGCTGTCTTCTAGATCTGCCATTAAATTATTGGGACATTTTGTTTATTTCACGCCCCTCTTCCCCCAAGCCCACCACTTTCGGAAAATGTGTTACTGATTTTGTATTGTCTCCTGCCTTATGCCCTCCAGTCTTCCCTCCTGTGGGACGCTTTCCTTTTAGGCACTGCTGCACTTAGAAGTTTAATCCAGTGGGCTACACTGGTTTCACTGAGGCGGCTTAGAAGGTATGACTTCATAAATTAAACCAGAGCAGAATCCAGTTTAATGAGGAGCTAGGTTATAATAGAGGTTCCAAGTACAGGATTAGGAGCTGAGGGCAGTTTCTGAAACCGTTTTCCCAGATGAGCAGGGCCTGTGTGTCCAGCCTGTTTCTGTGGGTTCTTACATGCCTCTGATTGAGGAAGGGAAGCAAAAGCTGGTCGTCGCCAGGTATTAACACAATATGGTGAATTCTATGATCCGGAAACTGGGACATCTGAAGAAAAGGTGACCACGATGGATGGCTTTCTGTGCACGGCTGTACCTGTCTGCAGTGGTTGGAGAAACCTGCTCTCAGTCTTCATCACCCGGTGTACGTGTTAGCAGATGTGTGCCGATCCAGGATGCCTGGACAGAAACCTTGCAGCTGCTGCAGGCAGGCTCTAAAAATGAGCAGGCACACATCAGAGAAGCTGGGTGATCTGGCTGCAGAAGGACTGAAATCAGAGAGGTCAAAGAGCACCTAGGATTGAAGTAAGTACCGAGGACCAGTCCTGCGGCAACCTCCAAGGAGCGCTGTCTTACTTGGCTCTTGTGAGCAGAGATCGCAGTACCTTAAATTAAGGCCTCTCCTAAAACCTATCCTTGCAGGCCAGGGGGCCTTAGCCACCTGGTCTCAGAGAAATCATATGAGAGTAACAGGCATTTCCTTATTGTATTTATATTACTGTCTTCCTACTTTCCAACTCCTGAACACCCTGGAATTACCACTGTCTTGGGATGTTTTTTCCTAAAAGAACAGGGGAGTATAGAGCCAAAAGGGAGGTGCTTCCATTACAGGTGAAGTTAGATCAGATAAGATCTAGCAGTGACTTAAACTCCAGGAATGTGAAGAATAAATTCTAGTGCCCAGACAGTTGAGAAGGGCTCAGATAGATACAGGAGCAACATTGGCTACAATGGGCAGCAAAGGCTGCCTTCCGAGTTTAGACCCAGGGAGGTCTTCACTTTTGCCTAAACTCAGATTCACCATGAAAATTCCAAAGAGAGCAGATGTTTGGATTTGCCCTCCTTTGGGCATCTGCCTGACTATGATTAGCGTGTGAGTGTGGGTGCATATGTGTATAACGTGTTCGTGAGTGAGGGTTTCGTTAGGCCGAGTGCTATGGTGTATTGTCCATATTTGTGTTTACTTTTTTTTTTTTTTTGATCTCATTTGTTCAGATTTTTTAATCTCTTGTGTTTTCTGGAGCTGCTCATGCCTCCCCCCCCCCCAACCTTTTCTTTGCAGTATTCAAAAGTTATTTTTTTCGCATCAAACACATGCTGGCTAGAACAAGAGTTATTTCTGCTAGGCAGCATCTTACCCCCAGAGCTCTCCAGATCTGCCTAACAGCTTTAAATCGGGGATTGAAGAGTCAGTTTTTCCAAACCACCCGTTTTCCACGTTCGCTTGCGAGGCCTTTTCAATTCTTTTTGACTCCATGCGCCTCTGCTACACTGAGATAGGACACAGTTACGGTTACGGTATCACCAGTTCTAGAGACGAAGGGGAAAAGGTGCACCAGAGCCAACCTAGCAGACGTGTCAGGTTGCTGCTGGGAGGTGGGGTGTCACTGTCCCCTTTGCACAGGCAGGCTGTTTCCAGGACCCCTCAGAAACTGGTCCTCACTCCTCTCCAGGGCTCTTCTCATCTTATCCCTCTATTCACATGTGTGTGTGTGTGTGTTTCCCTGTGACATTGGCAGTGACAGTAATTTTCCACCCAGAGAGACGCTTGTGGTCCACGATGCTCCCAGAATGAATTTCCAGGTATTAGCCAGTGGAGGAGCAGAGGCTGTGACAAGAGTGAGTCAGTGTTGCACTTTCAGAGCAATTGTCTACTGCAGTAATAAATGGAGAATATCGGCAAGAACCTGGTTGTGGACTCTTGAATGCAATGGAAATGGGGACACTGGTCGTTTGTTACCACTGCTTCTGCCCTTCAGTGCATGGGTCTTCATTTTAAACGCATTCCAGAACAAAATAATGTGGGATAGTCCAGACACTGCAGTATCATTGACGTAAGTGTATCATAAAACTATTCTCTAATTGATATTAATCGTTGCCATAGCAATTTACATTTTTAATATCAAAATATAGTTGTTAATTCTAATTCTTCTAAATTTGGGATGAGGAATATTGGAATGGAGGGAAGTTCAAAGGAAGGTTTAGATTTGGAAGTAAGAAATCACCCCAGGCCTTAGCTTGGAATGTTTTATTTAGCCCAAAAATGGACACGTGGGGCATTCCAATGACCAGTGCCCATGTGAAATACACGGGAGAATGAAGCTTATGCAGAGCCTCAGTGACTGTTGATGGAAGATTTAAAACTAGTTTTGAGACTTCATTTCAATAGATAGAAATTTCCTTTCCGTGTGTATCAGTCACAGTCCGAGTGGAGACAGAAACCATGCAAGTTATTTTAACAATAGGGTAGAATTGTTGACTCAGTCGTTAGAAAGGCCTAAAGGAGACACTGAAAAACCAAGGCAGTAGCGACTCCAGGGGGAGGTGCTTCTGAGGATGGATGCTGCTCACCTGGTGCTGGTGTCTGAGGGCGGAAGGAAGCTGGTCTGAGCTTGTTGGGAGCGGCAGCTGGCTTCAGCTGTGGGAACACGCTGCTGTTGCAGAGGTGAGGCTGGATCTCGTCCCTTTTCCTTCCTCCAGCACTGAAGTGCACCCTGCTGGGGGAATCCAATGGTCTGCCAGCTGGCAAAGTAGAATTGTGTCCAGTTCTTTGCCCAGTATCACAAAAAGTTAAAAAAAGTGAGTGTGAAACTGAGAGGGAGGGGCTCAATCATTGGTACAGACCTCCCCTTTAGCCACCCGGCATCCATACATACCCTTCTACACATATTTGGACTTTAGTAGTACAAAAGCAACTCGGTTTCTGCCCAACATACAACTAATTGTAAGACGGTCTTAGCCGCTCCCCAAACATGAAATGTAATGCTCAGCAGTGAGCGTGGGTCTCTGGGCTACGCTGATGCCTCCAGTTCAGTCACAAGGCTCATCTGAATAGAACATAGAACGATGAAACTAAAGCGGAAAAACTTCCCCAAAACTTGCATGAAATAACGAGGAAAGAGGAAAATTATGTGTGTGTTTACACATAACAAGCAAGACTATATAGAGTCTGTAACGATCATGAGGCTGGAGCTGATACGTATTTATAACTTCCTTTTCCACTACGGAGTCTATTTCCTTCGCTCTCAGCGAGGATCTCAGCTGGTCAGGATTCTTGATTTGGTATGGTTGATCCAAACCTTTATTCCTGAAAGATCTGAGTTAATCATCCAGCCTCTATTCACTATAGTTTTCCATTCATTCTTGCTACTTCTAAAAGAGGCCCTAGAGGCCTCTCTGGCTTCCAGCCAGTCCTCGCTACCCCTTTTGTGTAGCAGTGCCCAGGTGTCCCCTTGAGGACGCTCCCCAGGCAGTAGAATAATCCCCTTATTCGCTTGTTGGTTCAGTGTCCTGAACAGCCCAGAATAGCCAGGTGAGCGGCAACTTGCAGTCCAATGGAGCCATTTCTGTGTCCCCTGTTAGGCGCAGACCTCCTTGTTGAGGGGACCGGTGAGAGGAATCGCTCCCACCTCTATTCCTTGATTCCTGGGCACGTGGATTCTGGTTATGGGAGAGACTTGTGCAAGCATATACTGCAACCTCTAAGACATCTCTGTCCTTTCAGGACAAATGGTGCCATAACTGAGTCTTCAATGGGCCATTCCAAATCTGTTTACCCAGCTGCTTCTGCCACAGTGAAGGATGTAAAACCTGTGGATCATAGGGTCACAAGTCCATTGCCTCACTTCATTTGCTGTGAAATGAGTTCCTCGATTAAAAGTAACATGTGGAATACCACGCTGATGAATGAGGCATTCCATTAGTCCACAGATGGTCACGATGGGAAAAGCATTATGGGCAAAGAATGCAAATCCACATCCAGAATATGCATCGACTTTCATGGTTGCCAAAGGGCAATGGAACGAATCCAGCCCTGTTTCTTTTCTTTGAGCTTTGGCCACCTGGGTTGTCCACATTTTGGTATTTCTCATCTCATATCTCTGCCCATGGGGTCCACTTTCCCTTGGCTACAGTCCTGTTTGGTTTTCAGTGTCACATCCCCCAAGCTTAGTTCCATGTGACCGTTACACTGAGCTCACCTCCAAGATCATTTTGACTCAAGCTCAAATATCCTGGACAAATAACCCATCTCCATTCCAACAGTTCATAGAAGTACAGCTAGCTGATGTGTCAGCTGCAAGAGAACAGAGCCCACAGGAGGCTTCTGCTGTCCTCAGAACGTTCATCCAACAAACACTCGCCTCCTGGGGGCGGGGGCAGTGGTTGGGCAGTGTTGCGGCTATGGTGATAGATGAATAGGCAGTCTGGGGCTGTACCCTTGAGGAGCTCAGGCTGGAGGGGAGAAGCTCCAGAACACAGCAAGTGAGGTGTGCAGAGTGTGGTGGGAGAACTGAATGGAGCTCTAGCGTCCTGGGGGGCCAGAGAGGAAGGAAGGCCCCCCGGAGGATCTGCGGTTCAAATGTAGTCAGTGTGGGCCCAGTCCAGTGGGTCGGTAACCTTCATGCACCCAGACTTTGAAAATGCAGACGTGAGACGACCAGTGGGCTTTATGCTGGAGGTGTTCCCTCTGGGTGAGATTGGTATCACATGTAGAAAATTGTACCAGTTATTAAACGCTCTCAGTGCCAGGCGCTGTGATAGCTTTATGTGTATAGTTCACTTAGTCTCACAGCAGCCCTATGGGTAGGTTATTATGGTCCCCATTTTACAGATGAAGAAACAGGCAGAAAGACAGTAAGCAACTTGCAGAAAGTCATGCATGTCATGCAAGGGCAGAGATGGGGTTTGACCTTGGGTCAGTTGAGTCCCGAGCTCCTAAACCTTCTGGGGCACGGGAGGGAGGGCTCGCCCAGTCTGCAGTTACTTGGATGGGTAAGAATGATGGTCTCCAGAGCGCACCCGGGCCCTTTGGCTATAAAATGACCCCTGCTGCTGCAGGGTGGTCCCAAGGGGTGAGAGGCCCCACCCAGCTGGCCACAGAGGCTCAAGAATAAGTGTGCAGGGTAGTTTCCCCTGCGGTCCCTGGGAGGGGCAGGAGGGCACAGTGGTTTACTTGTCAGGTGACATTTTATATCCTTTCCTCATCCTGCACCATCCTTCCGACATCAAGAAAGCCTGAGTGGGGCTTCCCTGGTGGTCCAGTGGTTAAGACTCCACGTTTCCAATGCAGGGGGCACGGGTTGGATCCCTGCTTGGGAAACTAAGATCTCACATGCCATGGGGTGCAGCCAAGAAAAAAAAAAGCCTGAGTACTGGCCTCACACCAGACCACACCATGTAGGTCCTCAGCATCTCCGTTCCCTGTTTCCACAATCATGAATATTCCTGCAAAGTCGCTCTGCCCAAATCATTCTCTCCATGTTAGTCCACCAGGCCCCTTGTCTCATCAGAGCCCCTCCACTAGCCGCCCGCGAAGCAGTACCCCCACCCTTAGAGCAAACACCCGATGTTCTACCTGATCCGCCCCCGCCCCTCTGCCCCATAAACACGGACAGTGAGGTTTTGTGTCCTGGGACTTGATCTCCACCCTGACCGCCATCTGTGTGGCTGGGGGGCTCGGGACACCCCTCACCTGCCACACACTCAGTCAGGAAAGTGAAAGGACAGAGAAACGCGGATTGAACTTGGGCTCTTCTCACGAGCCCAAGAAGGCAGGTGGATCCATCAGAGGTCCCTTGGCCAGTCCATCTTCCCCTGTCACTGACAAGAGGACTGTTAACCTTGGCGGCCCAAGAGCCGGAGGCCCGTCTGCACCGTGGCCTCACTCTGCACTCCCGGGGCCCGCTCACGTCCCGCACAGGACAGTTCCTGGAAGGTGGTGAGAGTCCTACAAACGCTGAGCACACCTGTGGCTGGGCTAGCCTCGCACCGCCGAGCACGGGGCTCCCGGGGGTTCTCTGTTCTCTCAGGTCTCTTCTCCCTGCTCTCCGGCTCGCAGTGCCCCTCTGGCCCCCCGGGCTGCAGCGCTGGCCTCTCACTCATCGCCGGGCTCCCTGCTGTCACGCATCCCGCTGCCACTCGCGTCTGCTCACTCCCCACCCCGCACACACCCTCTGCCTCCTGACGGTTCCCACTTTGTCCGTTTGGCCTCCAAGACCCTTCACACAGAGCAGGTGACTGGTCCTTCTTCCTCCCTGCCTGCCTCCCGCTATGCCCCGGCCTCTGGTGACCTGACGTCTCGCCTCAACCCCCAGCATCTTCCCCTCATCTAATCAGTGTGCTCCTCCCACCTCCCCCTATAACACCCTCTGCTATCCACCCATGTAGTAGCTCACTCTACTAAGCCTGGTACTGTTGAAGGCCTGCCTGTATTTCTTTCTTTAATACCCTCCCTGGTCGTATTTTGGCCGGACTGAGTTCCTGGGGTGCCCCGGATATGCCCTTGTTCTTCCTGCTACGTGGCCCGTACACATCTCTCCACACTTGGCCCACCTCTATCACCCTTTGGATGCTACTTCCTCCAGGGAGCCCTCCGGGTCCCCTTCTGTCTGAATTACAGGCACTTCCTGTGTTCCCACAGCCCTGGGTCTATGCCAGTGCCCTTGTCCGTCTCTCCTGCTGGGTGTGGGTTCCGTGACAGCAGGGGCCACTCCTTCATCTCTGAACAGGGCTGGCTTGGAGCAGGCACCCAGATGCTGGCTGCCCGGAAAACTTCTGCTGAAAGCAAAGTTACAAAATGCCTTAGTCATTGCGTGGTATTCCACACAGCACTGCTTCTGACAGTACACAGAAAGCATTTTACAGCAAATGCAAGGCAGCAAAGGGCTCGTGCTCATCGGGTTCCCTGGTCTTGCTGGCAGCCATCATCCTGAAGCAGTGGGTGAGACTGTTGACTTCTGCTTTTGAATTTTGTTCACTGGGAATTAATAAATTGTTGCTCTAGTTTTGCAGATGATTCGAAGGGTGCTGGCAACCAGTAACTGGAGTGATTGGCTAACGGGCCTAAGGCCTGCAGGGAAGAAAGTGAATCACGGCAGAGTAACAGGGAGGGCCGGAGGCCTCGGTGAGGCCAAACAGCAGGTGGGGTAGGAGTCAAAGAAGATCAGAAGGGAAGGGCTGCAGGTACAGGATTCCAGAAAGAGAGCGATCCGGATGATGGCAAAGAGAGAGGGGCGGGGAGGTCAAGGAACCACGAAGGAGGGGAGATGCGCGTGGGCTTTGATGTCAGAGGAAGATCAAAGCCGGTAGTGAAGTTGCCCACGTCATCTCTTAACTCCGCTCATCTCAGCCCCAAGGGTGCACTATACTCACCAGTGTCGCGGCTCAGGCATCAAAGATTCTAACGAATCACTGTCCTAACTTAAGCCCCCATTAATTTACTTTATACTGAAGTGGGGGAGCGTGAATTAAACAAGACCGAGAGGACCAAGAGACCCTGTCGGGTCATCTTAGGCCTAACCGCATGGGTTTCCCAAACTTTGCCTGATGCCTCAACTATCACAATGCTAACAGGCCCCAGAGCAGGGCCAAACCTAATTCCCTAGTCCTTAGCTTCCATTATGTGCAGCCTCAGGGTGGATCCAGGACTAAGCTGGGGCTCAAAAGAGTCATTCTGGCAGCATGTCGACTCATCTTGATGGGTGAGACCAATGTCAGGTAGCAAAGTGTCTGGCAGGTAAAGGGCATGTCGAGATGAAAGACTGAAGATGAAGTCACTGGGGATAACTGCAGTTTACTACAGCCTTCCTGCAGCATCCAACAGGTATTACTGCCATAAAAATAAAACCTGTTAAAATCAGATGAGATGCTGGAAGGAATCCTGTAGTGCTGGATTAGAGTAGGAAATATCAGTATGAAATCATGCTTACTGTAATATACACACATACATAGATACAGAAATAAAAATAGATATGTGTGTATGCATGTGTTAATATATATATATTCCCTGGCTTTATCCTCTGAGAGGGACCAGAAGCAATGATACACCAGTAGCAGCAAGCACACCTTGCAGCCAGATCTTAGCATCTAAATACCATTATTCAATAAAAAGAGCCACACTCCTTGGAGAAACAGCCGATTCTAGGGCTGAGGCAGGAAAAATACAAGATGAATCTGGAGCATTTTGAAGTGCCTGAAAGTAGGAAAGTATTTTTAAAAAACCATGCAAAATCTCATATTAATGGAGGTATGTCAAAAGGACACAGGAGCCGAGTGAAAGAGCTCCCAATGGCCAAAGATGAAACAATTTGAACAACAAAAAAGTCCTACTGGGTTATAACCCAAAGTATAAAATAAATATCCATGAGTCCATACTGATATAAATAAATTATTTAATAAATAAATAGATGGAGGACAATAGACAAATCCCCTGTGGAGAAGAATTCCAATTAATTTATGGAATAACTCCTTTCTTCTGAAGTGTAGGCTGTGCATAGTGACTTCCTTCCAAAGAGTACAGTATGGAAAGGGGATAAAAAGAGTATCTTTACAGGAGAGAAACGTGATAAACATGACATCAGCCACGTGATCCAGGTCAACATCGACAGGTATGTCACGTTATAGTGTGTACCCTTGATACGATATGATGAAAATGGCATTTTACCCCTGTGGTCTTCCTCCCAAAGACCCAGAACCGCAGTCTAACCCTAAGAAAAAAAATCAGACAAATTCCACTACAGAGGTATCCTACAATATACCTGACAAGTACTCCTCAAAACTGTCAAGGTTGTCAAAAACAAGGAGAGTCTAGAAATTGCCACAGTCAAGTGGAGCCTAAGGAGACAAGATGACTGACCCTGGTTGGATCCTGGGATAAAAAAAGGGACATTAACTAGAAACTGAGGAAATCCAAATAAACTGTGAACTTTAGTTAATAACAATGTGTCAATGTTGGCTCATTGATTGCAACAAATGTACCATAGTAATGTAAGATGTTAATAATATGGAAAACTGGCGGACTTCCCTGGCGGTCCAGTGGTTAAGACTCTGTGCTTCCCAGGCAGGGGGTGTGGGTTTGATCCCTGGTCAAGGAACTGAGATCCCACATGCTGCATGGTGTGGCCAAAAAAGAAAGGGGGAAAAAAAAAAAGAAGAAGGAAAACTAAGTGTGGAGAATATGGGAATTCTCTCTACTATCTTCTCAATTTTTTAATACATCTAAAACTGTTCTAAAAAACATAGTCTATCAAAACAAACAAAGGACATATGAGCCAACCTGAAAGAGTTCCCACTAGCCAAAGCTGGAAAAATTTAAGCAACAAAATAAGGTAATATTGCACTATAATGCAAAGAACAAAAGAAATATTCATGGATCCATACTAATACAAATAGATGATTGAATTAATAAATAAATGAGGGAGAAGGGACATCTTCCTTATAGAACAATTCCTAATAATGAATATAGAAGGAATGGGGGGAATAGATGTCACCATTATTTCGCCATAGTGATTCATAGTGATGACTGCTAAAAACTGTGCGCAATTTTAAGGAGAAACAAGATATCACCCCCCCCCAAATATTTATTAATTACAGCAGTGGTTTTAACATATGTTCACAAATATTTGATACCTGCTCTCCAGGAGGTAGAGCTTAATTCACCTTCCCATGAGTGTGGATTGAATTCAGTGACTCCCGGGAATTCCTGGCAGTCCAGTGGTTAGGACTCAGCGCTTTCACTGCCAGGGCCTGGGTTCAATCCCTGGTCAGGGAACTAAGATCCCACAAGCCACGAGGTGCAGAAGAAAGAAAGGAAGGAAGGAAGGAAGGAAGGAAGGAAGGAAGGAAGGAAGGAAGGAAGGGAGGGAGGGAGGAAGGAAGACTCCCTTCTAATTAGGGAGCGTGGAAAAGAAAAAATAGTAACTTTGTAGCGGAGAAATCTGGCAGAGACCCTCTTAAGCCAAATGATCAAGGTTAATAGAATCATTGGGTCATGTTGGCATCATGTACCCTGATATGTGATGAGGACACTTCACCTCTGATGTCTTCTTCCCCCAAATCCATAACATATCTACTCATGAGAAAACATCAGACAAACCCACACTGAGGGCTATTCTACAAAATACCAAAATACTTGACCAGTACTATTCAAAAGTGTCAGCATCATGAAAGACAAGGAAAGATCCTGAAACTGTCAGACTGGAAGAAATGAAGGAGACATGATGACCAAATGTAATGTGGGATCCTGGACCAGAAAAAAGGGCACCAGTGGAAAACCTGGGAAAATCTGAAGAAAGCTTGAAGTTTAGTTAAGAGTAATGTACCAACGCTCACTTCTTAGTTGTGATCAATGTACCATGGTTATGTAAGATGCTAATATTAGGGGAAGCCAGGTGAAGGGTATATGGGAACTTTGTGTACTATATTTGCAAGTCTTGCATAAATCTAAAATTATTTCAAAATAAAAAGCCCAAGAACTTGCCCAAGGCGTGATGCTTGATTTCAATGCCCAGATCTCGCTCTAAGGTGGGTCCCGGGTTCCTGCTCTCCAGAGCAGGTTCCGGCAGCTCCATCAGTGCCAGCACCAGGGAGAACGCCCACAGGCCTGTTACTCAGGTATACTTTGCCTGTTTTCCATGCACAAAGCTCCACCTTCCCCATTGCTAGTCCTATGTTACCACACAGACTGTAAGTGCTTTAGGTTCCCAGACTGACAATAAATGAACATGAGCCCCACTTAACACGAGGGAAATATTTCCATGAGCTCAGGTCAGAAAAGGTCGTGCTGGGACTTCAGTGGTGGCGCAGTGGTTAAGAATCCGCCTGCCAGTGCAGGGGACATGGGTTTGAGCCCTGGTCCGGGAAGATCCCACATGCCGCGGAGCAACTAAACCCGTGTGCCACAACTACTGAGCCTGCGCTCTAGAGCCTGTGAGCCACAACTACTGAAGCCTGCGCACCTAGAGTCCGTGCTCTGCAACAAGAGAAGCCACTGCAATGAGAAACCCACGCACTGCAACGAAGAGTAGCCCTCGAGCGCCACAACTAGAGAAAGCCCGTGCACAGCAACAAAGACCCAACACAGCCAAAAAAAATAAAAGGTCGTGCTTATGAAGATGAATGGGACCCCCTGTCACCAGGAGCAAGAGGAGCCCCAATGTAGCAGGTGGTAAGGAAAGGGGCCCCAGAGAGCAGGTGTGGCTCCTGTGGGACCAACAGAAAGGGGACAAGGTGGGAACCCCAGGAAGGCATAGCGCGCTTTGCCCATCAAGGAGCCCCACCTGATCCTCCCCTTCCTAAGTGGGCTCTGGGTGGTCCACACAAGACAGGGGGCTGGAGTCCAAAATGAAGGGGGCACCCCACCCGCTGATGGGCCAGTGGTAAGACTGTCTCCTCCCAAGTTAAGGCTTGGTAAGGTGGTCACAGGTCAACCATATCGGGGGGAAAAGGCAGGAAAAGGGCACCATACCAAGACTGGATCTCTAGAACAACCGTTGGTAAGATGGAAGTCCCAAATGAGCGGACGCTTGCCATAATGACCATGGGCAATAGAAAGGATCTTTTAATTGATGATCAGAGCATAAAAGGAACACGGTGGAACTAGTGTGAGATCAATAGAGGAAGATTGAATTGTCCCCAGCATGGAAAGGGTGGGTCCAGCAGCATGGGCGCAGACAAGAGCCCAGAAAATCATGGATCCCCTGGCACTAACCCAGGCAGGAAACAGGAGGTGTGCTCACAACTGAGACAGGGAAACCTGAACTTGATTCCCTGGAAGGAGAGAGGCTTCAGCTGCCTATACACAGGGCTAATCAATGCAGATGGAGAGTCTGAGGGAGAGGAGGATGGCCACGGAAGTCCTCTAGTCTGGAGAAAGGAACAGTGACAGTTGAATGGCTTCAAATGTCTCATTGACTGTGGAAAATGGCCTTGTGCCATGAAACCAGGGCCTCTGGGTAGACAGAGAGAGACGGTTTACCATGGAGATCCCAGTGGCACACCCAAGGGTAGACCAGATGGCCTTTAAGGCCACAGTCATCCCTGGATATGAGAGTCTCAGAACTGAGGGGACAGCTACTCTGCCACCTCCCGCAGCTACCCTGGTTCTGGGGATGCAGTGGCATCAGGCTTTCAGGCTGTTGTTGGCTGGTGAATAACACCCTAGCACCAGCGACAACCAGCAGCCTGCCAGTTTGGCCACGAAGGTGCTAAATGTCCAGGCTCTGAGCCCCTGGCCTCCTGGGAAATTCTTGCAGCATATTTATAAAACGATGGCTTGGTGATGAGCTTTTCCAGACTGCAGCTGCCAGGAAGGGGTAGACAAGTGGTTTGAAAACCACCATGAGCTAGGCAGGAAATTCCTCAATACACAGGTCAACATGCAGCAACATAAGATCTAACCGTTCCTGCACCTGTCATGCCTCCGCCTCTCTCCCGGGACCCAGAGGCCCAGGGCTCCCGCTGAGTACCTCCTGCTGGTGCCCTTCCTTCCGCAGGTCCCCTTCCAGTCCAGGCAACCTGATGCCTGTGCCCTGGCATGCCCGCTGTGCTCCCTCCTCACCAGTGCACAGCATGTCATATGGTGCCTCTCTGAACACACCTTTTTGTTCTCCCTCATCTCCCTCAAATGTGCTTTATACCCCTTTCTAAGGGAAGGGTTTTCTTTCCCCCTTTATTTAAAAAAATGCTCATTAGATAAACAAACTGGTACATCTATACAATGGGATGTTATTCAGTGATAAAAAGAAATGAACTATCAAGCTATGAAAAGACATGAAGGAATCGTAAATGCATATCACTAAGTGGAAGAAGCCAAGCTGAAAAGGCCACATACCCTGTGATTCCGTGACAGTCTGGAAAAGGTAAAACTATGGAGACAGTAAAAAATCATTTGTTGCGGAGGGGACAGGAGGATAAGAAGTGGGGCACATAGGATTTTTAGGGCAGTGAAACTACTATTCTGTACGATACTGTAATAGTGGATACATTTATTATACAGTTGTCAAAATCCATAGAATGTACAATACCAAGAGGCTTTTGTTTAATAATAATGTATCAATATTGGCTTGTCAATTGTAACAAGTGTACTACACTAAATAAGATGTTAAAAAATAAGGAAAATTGGGGAGGGTGATAGAGGGGATCTGGCAATTCTCTATAATTTTTGCTCAATTTTTCCTGTAAACCTAAAACTGCTCCATTACAGAAAATACAAAGAGATGGGGGGAAAAAGAGAAAAAGAAAAAAAGGATCTAGAAAAATCCATCATCTCACTTATTCAGAAAAACAGTCTTACTACCAAGGTGTGAAACTTTTACCATATACATATTAGAGATCTCTAACAAACGGGATTATTCTGTAGGTCCTCTTTTTCTTGTTTTCACATTTTATCTTGAAATAATTGTAGACTCACAGGGAGTTGCAGAAATAGTACAGAGAGGTGGGGAGCACCCTTCCCCCAGCTTCCCCCAGTGGTAATATTTTATACAAAGATCGCACAGTATCAGAACCAGGAAACTGACATTGGCACAATTGTACTTTTTGTCTTGTAATCACCTCTGTTCATTTAACAACGTATCATGAACATCTTTCTGTCAATGGTTACATTTCTGCAGTGTTGTGGGCTTTTTGATGGCCATGTAATAATTTGTTGTGTAGTACTCAATAGTCCCTGTGGTTGGATGTTAGTTTATTTCCAACTTTTTGCTGTCACCAAAGGCATTAATTTTATTTTATTTTTTGCATTAATTTTAATAACAGTTACATTTAAGTGTATTTACTCGATGTGCCTCCCTGAAGTGGCTTCATAAAACACACTTCCCTCCCCTGTCTCACTTCCAGACTCTCCTATTGGTGTTGCCTTGCACTGAATCCTTGCTCTAGGCCTGCTTCTAGGGAAACCCAAACCAAACAATAGAGAGGATTTATTGACACACAAAGCCAGAAGGTCCAGAGGTAGAGCAGGCTTCAGGGTTGCTGTGATTCACTGGTCCCACAATACCATCAAGGACCCAATCCTCTTCTCTCCACTCTGCCTCCATCAGGACAGCTTCATTCTTGGCACCATCCCTCATGGTGGCAAAATGGCTGCAGCACTTCCAGGGTTCTCAATGCATTCCATTCCTTACAGAAAAGGATGGAGAGAAGAAGTCTAGGAGCTCTTGCTAAAGAACAAGGAATCTTCCATCCCAGTAGCCCCAGCAAATCTTCCTTGAGTCTCTTTGGCTTGATTAGGGTAAAGTGGCCAAACCTAAACCAGTTTGGGTTACCTGGCCAATTTCTGTGGCAAGAAGGTGAGATTATCCCACTTGGTTTAAAATGATCACCACTGGTTTCTTCACAGTACAGGGCAGGGATGTCAGGGATATTGGGAATCACAACATGTTCTACATGCCTTTGAATGGTTTTTGACCTGCACTGGCAAACTGTACCCCAGAAAATACCTGTTTTCTTACACACTCCTCTACTCTAGGTCTTACTATTATTTTAAAAAATCTTTGCCAATTTAATAAGTAAGAAATGATATTATTCTATTTTGGACATTGTATTTGTTGGGTATTTTTTTCTTTTGTAAATTGCCTACTTATGCCCAGAGACAGTTATTCTACTAAAATAAACATTTTTTATTGATTTCTGAAGAGCTCTTTAGAGATTAAAAATACTAATCTCTTGTCATAGCTGTTGCAAATATTTTCCCCAGGCTGTCATTTGCTTTTGAATTTCATTTATGGTAATTTTTACCTGTTAAGTTTATCAGTTTTTTTCTTTATGGTGTTAGCTTTTGCTTAGTTCTATTTTAAAGTTATGTAAACTTTAACCTATAATATATTTTCTTCCAGTAAAACTGGTGCTTTTTGTTTTGTTTTTTGTTTTGCATTTAAATTCTTAATAAATCTGGAATAAATTTGGCTTCAGATATAAGATAGGCATTTAGCCTTATTTTCAGTCTATGATGTTAGCCAGGTTTTTTAAAACACAATTTGTTAAGCATTCTCCCCAGGAACTTGAAATGCTTCCCTTATCACATATTAAATTATCATATTAGTGTGGGCCCACTTACGGATTTTCTGTTCAGTTCCTTGGATCTGAATGGCTATTTCTATACCTATAACACATGGTTTTAATAACCATAGTTTAAAAATATGTTTTAGTAACAGTAAGAAAGTCTTCTATCATAATTCTTCTTTTTCAAAAATTTCTTGACTATTTTCATACATGTATTAGAATTTATTTTTATGTAGTGATTAAACTGAGCATGGAATTAAAATCTGAATATTTTAATAACATCGTATATTATTTTCAAGGCCATGCTCTGTATCCCTCTCTAATCAAGTCTGTTTTCTCTGCAAAGTTTTATTGTTTACTTTTATTTTTGTTTACCTTTAAATCTAGGTCCTATACATGTTTGTTAAATTCATTCCAAGGTACTTTATATCTTATTGTTATTGAGAGTAGATTTTTTTCCATTATATTTTAAACTGATATTATAGTGGAGGGAATGGGTATTGTTTTTGTAAATTTCTCCTTTATAACCACCTTTTACTGAAAACCAGCTTATTAGTTCTAATGTTTTTTGAGTTTGTAGGGCATGTGTTTGTGTAGAAGGTGGTTGATTCTTTGGGCTTTTCCAGCTAGATAACTGTAGCATTTTCATCTCCAGTCTCCCATTTCCCACAGTCCTCAAGACAGAGAAACCCCCTCTTAGCCTGCATGAATTGGACTCAGAAACCTTGGTGCCCCTCTTGGACATGTTGGTTTCCTTGGGCATGTTTCTCACAGCTGCCCTTTCCCCTTGGTGCCCATACATTCTCTTACCAGCACTGACACCAATGTGTAGTTATGCCTTTAATACATAATCTCATTCTATCCTTCCAAGCTCTCATAGCCAGACAATTGTGACCCCATTTTACAGATAAGGAAGCTGAGGCTCCAGGAAAGGAAGCAATTTACCAGACTGGGCATCTATTAATTGCAGAGCCTAGGAAGAGGTGGGGATGCACCAGGCACCCCGATGTCCTCAGCAGACCCCTCCCTCCAGGGTATGTCCCAGCTCCCTGGATTTCTCACTGTCCTGCTTTTTTTCTCTTGCCCCATTTTCTTACTCAGTCGGTGATGAAGTCAGACACCCAAACACTAAGCTGCAGCCCCCCACCCCCCAGTCTTGGGGGCATGTAAAAGAATTACGGACCAAATCCTCAAGACTGTGACGCCCACCCTCCTTTACCATAGGGACGTGACTTTTTTGTCTATGACTCCTGAGTATCTAGAAAAACACCTTCAACACGGAAGTTTAATCCCTGGAAGCGCTTGTGCAGGGCAGGTGCGGAGGGTACAGCCTGTGGGGTCAGGCCAGCTTTGCTGCTTGCTAGCTGTGTGACCTCAGGCAAGTCACTAGACCGCTCTGAGCCTCGGGTCCTCTTCTGGAAAGGTAACGATTTCCTACGCCATGAGGTTCCCTTAGCATCAAATAAACTATAAAGTCCCGAAGAGTCAGCGCAGTGCCCGAGAAGTGGTGGGGTCAATGAACCGCCGCCATCGGTATCAAAGGTTGACGCCAGCGGAAGATCTTCGCTTGAGCCTCGGGCAACCCTCAGGGCGGAATGTAAGGGGCGTGGCAGCGCCCTCTGGCGGTCGCTTTCTGCTTTGCTGCATTTCAGCCCACACCCGGCGCAGGAACAGAATCAGAGCAGGTTGAGGACCAAAGAGACCCCAGCCACGCTTTATCCAGCGGCGCCGGACTCTGGGGGCGGCTGAGAGGGGACCAGCAGGGCGTGGGCTACATGGGTGTCACCTGGGGTGTCCAGGCTCTCGTCTCCTCTTCCCACCTTCTCACTAGACACAGATTTCACTGTCACCCACAATTCAACAGGCTTAGATGGAGCTCACCCCCTTCCCGCTTTTGCTCTGGACCTCTGGCTCCCTCATCCGTGACTCCTCTTCAGCGGAGGAGACATCAATTGACTAACTGCACGATAATTTCTTTCACTTTTCAATGATTCTTCAAGTAGCAACCACCCCCCCCCCCCAGACGACCTTAAGGTACGTATTAAAATCTAGCGTATGACATGGCGGGGATAGAAGCAGTGCAGACATGAGAACATCGCTGTCTGGCAGCCACCACAGAAGAACTAATTCCAGCAAGAAACACTCAGGCGTGCTAAGATGAGTGGGTGAAAGGGAGTGAGGGTCAGGGTTTTACATGGTCCCAAAGTATCTCCCCACAAAACATTTATTAAATACAAAAGGAAGAAAAGAAACTTTACATTGGAAAAACCCGGCACATATTGTTTTCATCAAGTGGATTAAGTTATTGCCACCAGCTGTGCGACCAGGAAACCTCAGGCGTCACCCACCAGGTTACAAGGGAGAGAACACAGTGCATGTGATACGCGTTACCTGGGTCCAACCACGAGGAAACATTGGACAGATCCAAAATGAGGTCCATTCTGCAAAATGACTGGCCTAGACTCTTATAAAAATGTAAAGTCCTGAAAGTCAAAGAAAGACTGAGGGGCTGACTCAGTTAAGTGACTGCGAAGGCAAGACAGCTGGCTGCCATGTGTGATCCTTTGCTCTAAAAGATGCTACTGGGGCAACTGGTGACACGTGAATAGGGTCTCCAGCTGGAGGACATACAGGAGTTCTTTGTCCTGTTCTTGCAACGTTTCTGTAACTTTAAAGCTGTTTTACATTAAAATGTTAAAACAACTAGAGGACAGAACTGCCGGCTCCGGCTCCAGTGAAGAATAGAATCTTCTGCTTCCTGCCCTGAGAGCATCAGACCGTCCGCCCACGCACTCCTGTCAGAAACAACTGGATAACTAGACAAAATGCTCAGTTGGCCTTGGGAAGCAGGCAGCTCAGGAGAAGAGGGAATAAATGAGGTGAGTCCTACCCTGTCTCAGGCTTTCTGCCTGGAGGTAAAATCCAGACTGGCACAAAGAAGGGAAACCCAAGCAGAGCTCAGTAATCTCTCTGAGTTGAAGAGCTGGAGATGGAAATCTGGGGAGGTCAAGACAGCTAGAACTGACAGGACAGAGCAGGCAGGAGGAGGGAGAAGCTGATGAAGAGCTCTGGAAATCTTCATAGGGTCCCCCGAGTTTTGGGGGGGCCAGACAATAACACCTTCCACGGAAAGAACGATTACTGCAGAGCCATAAGCTGAGCAATTCCCCAAGCTCATAAGCACTAGGAATTGAGTTCCCATCAGCCAAAGTGAAGAGATTTCATTGAATGCATAGGGTGTTGGGTAGAGAGCCCAGAAGTGCCACACCTTAAAAGTGGGTTAAATTGGCGGTAAAGGAGAGACCAGTCTTGAAAGAACTTAAAAACAAGTCTTAAGAGATCAAAGTGATCTGCAAATAAATTAACTGCTTGCCACAAAAACTCCAACGCTCTTTAAAGGGACACAACAACACCCAGCACCCCAAAAGAAAAATCTCACAATGTCTGACATCCAGTAAAAAAATTACTTGACATAAGAATAAGAAGTAAAGGGCTTCCCTGGTGGCACAGTGGTTAAGAAACCACGGGACACAGTTCGATCCGTGGTCTGGGAAGATCCCACATGCTGCGGAGCAGCTAAGCCCGTGCACCACAACTACTGAGCCTGCGCTCTAGAGCTTGCGAGCCACAGCTACTGAGCCCGCGTGCCACAACTACTGAAGCCTGCACGCCTAGAGCCCGTGCTCCGCAACAAGAGAAGCCACCACAATGAGAAGCCCGCGCACCACAACGAAGAGTGGCCCCTGCTCCCCGCAACTAGAGAAAGCCCACACGCAGCAACGAAAAGACCCAACGCAGCCAAAAATAAATAAATAAATAAATAAATAAATAAATAAATAATAGACTTAATGATTAAAAAAAAAAGAATAAGAAGTAAAAGGTTGCCTTTAGCCTGAGGAAAAATCAGATTATATTAACTGACCCAGAAATGACAAAAGGTGATAGGACTTTTCAAATTCCCATTCTAAAATGAGCTCCTATTAACATTCCTTGATGAAACTTGGAAACGGGATCCTGCTTCTTACCCCTCTTGGTAAACTGTTTCCATCTACCAGTGCACTGAGGTCAGCTTCCCCTGCAGTGACCTTAGCACCAGGCTGGATGGGGGCTCAGTCTTTCCACATCAGGCCCTGTTGCCTGACATTTTGTTTAATTCCAAACTTCCATTTCAGGAACAATGTCACCTTCTATGGGAAGCCCTCCCTAACCTCCCAGGTCACGTCCCCTGTAATACGTTGTCACCTCCCTGTTCTTTCATCCTGGCTATTTATCACAGCTGGTGTGAATTTATGTGAATGTTTTATTAATATCTGTCTCCTCCATTAATGCCCTGAGCACAAGAACTGAGGTCGTGTGTTCCTTGAATCTCCAGCACGAAGCACAGTGCCTGCATAGGGTGTCATGATAAACATTTGCTCAATGAATGAACAGATGCTATGGCCATAATGAATTTTATTTGGTCTTCGAAGCAAATTTTAAGAGTGTCATTGACAAACCATTGGTACCCAGAGGAGGGCGCTTCAGACTCCTGATGAACCGGAACTCGCCGGGTTCAGCCTTAGGTGCGCTTCCGGAAAGCATACCAAGCGCAGGTAAATAATATTCGGGCCCCTGTCTGGCTTCCTTTTGATGATTTAGTCTTAACAGAGGCCTTTCTCCGAAGTGTTATCACTCACTTTCTTCAGGACGACCATGAGAGCACCGTCCTTACAAGTGAGAGAGTCCCCAGACGGAAAATGGGAGGGTTGTAGTTGGTGCTCTTTAAAACGCCTTTCAGTTTTGAAAGGCTGTAATTTTCGACGTTAACCAATCTTTTTCTTTTTCTTTTTTAATTTTAGCTTTATTGAGGTATAATTGACGTATAAAATAGCAAGACATTTAAAGTGTACATTGTGGTGATTTGATATATGTATACATTGTGAAAGCATCCCCCATTTAGTTAATTAACACATCCATCACCTCACATAATTTTCTTTTTTCTTTTCTTTCTTTTTTTTTAAGGTCTACTCTCTTAGCAAATTTCTTGTAGCTTTGTAGGGACGCGGTAATTCCTCGCTTCTGCCACTAGGTGGCACTTTCAGTTTTAAATCCCCTGCCTGGCGGGATTTGAAATCCTCTTCACTTTTAACCCCATGCTCGAGTTTGTCTTGTAGACGAGAGAATTGGTAACTAAAAGCTTGTAAGATCTCGCAGCCCCCTACAACCCTAGCATGCGGGTGGAGGTGGAGAAGTCCGCAGTCGGACTCACCTGGAACATTAGTGAGAGGGGGACCCACGCTCTCCCTCCTGCTCTGCTCCTGATTCTCTAGCGGTCTCTCCTGAGGGGCGGGTCGAGTGCGGAGACCCGCAGGGCTGGAGACGCCCTGAGCAAGTTCTGCACCGCACAGACCCTCATCTTTAAAGTTAGGGTGCACAGGATCCGCCTCCTTGGTAACCCCAAGCTGGGGACACCTCAGGAAATAAAATAGAGATTCCCAGCCTCCATCTCCAGAGAGTCTGATTCCGGTTAGGGTGAGGGTACTTACCAGGCTACTGGGAAGATTAAATAAGACGTATCCTAGCCTGCAGGACTTTTGGGAAATCAAGTGAGGCCATATGTGTAAAGATCCTAGTACCATGTGCAGCATGCAGCACAGAGTAAGTGTTGGTTGAACGGGAGCTTTTATTATTTTTACCACTAGCAGTAAGCAGCCCAGGTGCCTATGACTATCTGTGCGTAGTAGATGCCCAGTAAATATTGTCAAATGAATCAACAACCTCCCAGTCAGACCCAGGGAGTAGAGGCTCCAGACCCCATCTGTAGGGACGAGGGAACTAGTATGACCAGGACACCCACCTGTCTGCTGGGTTTCCAGGGACCCCTTGATCCCACATGCATCCTGGAAGTGCAGGGGGGTCCATCCTGAGAAGACAGCTGCCTTGGTGAGCCTGTCCAGAGCCCTAAAGCCAGATGAGGACACCTGCTCTGCAACCTGGCTCAGAGTGGCATCTTGGGAGGGGGCCGTCCACTGCCCCTGGACCCCCCCCCCCATCACACGTATGACCTTCGTGGCAAAATCTTCCATAGCTAGAGGGCTCCAGTCACCTGGGGGATGAAGAAATCGTGTCAAGGCCAGGGCCCAGCTGCAGACACCGTGTGGCAGTCAGATGGAACGCAGTGGCAAAGAACTCAAGGAGGCAGGTGGGCCAGCCATGTTCCCAGCTACTCACTGGCTGGTTGGAGCCACTTCTGCGTCTGAATCTCCCTTCCTTGGGCAGAGCAGTTCTGTTTGTCCTCCTAAACCTCAGAGATTCCAAGAACTAAACCTGAAACCCCTGAGGCAAGAACTGTCCCAGCGATGTACTGTCATCAGGAAGCCTCTGCTGGCATCCGGAGAAGGGGCAGGTAGGAGGCCTCCATGCCCAGGGGGTTCCCACCAACCAGCCAGGTGACTCAGGGAACCATCTGCCATGTGGTTCCCCATGACCTCCAGCAGGGGGCAGCCTGTCTGGGAAATTGGGGGCCATGCTCTCCCAACCGGGTGCAGGCTTCCTCAGGCCAGCTCCCAGGTGTCCAGAAGAGCAGACGGCAGCGGCCAGTGTCCAGTAAAAAACCAGCCTGCCTGGCCCTTTACCTGCCAGGGCTCCAAATGAGGAAACATTAACACCAGGCATGAGTTAAGATGTCAGAGTCCGTGCCATTTCAGCTTTGCTTTATTCTCATTTCTGAGTAATGCCCAAATCAGCTGAGCTTGGAGCATCACCCCTGCACTGAATTTCTCCCTCTTTTGGATATTTTTTTCTTCCAGTTTTATTGACATATAATTGACATACAGCACTGTGTAAGTTTAAAGTGTACAGCATAATGATTTGACTTCCATACATCGTGAAATGATGACCACAGTAAGTTTAGTGAGCATCCAACATCTCATATAGATACAACATAAAAGAAAAAGAAAAAAACCTTTTTCCTTATGATGAGAACTCTTAGGATTTACTCTTAATAACTTTCATATATAACATACAGCAATGTTAATTATATTTAGCACGTTTTACATTACATCCCTAGTACTTATCTTAGAGCTGATAGTTTGTACCTTTTGACCACCTTCATCCAATTCCCTCGCCCCACGCCTCACCTCAGGTAACCAGAAATCTGATCTCTTTTTCTATGACTTTGTTTCTTTGTTTGTTTTTGAAGTATAATTGACCAACAATACAATGTTAGTTCCTGGTAGACAACATAGTGATTTGATATTTCTATACATCACAAAATGATCACCACTGGATATTTTATTGACATAAAAAAAAGCATGAGGGACTTCCTTGGTGGTGCAGTGGTTAAGAATCTGCCTGCCAATGCAGGGGACACAGATTCAAACCCTGGTCCAGGAAGATCCCACATGACACGGAGCAACTAAGCCCGTACGCCACACCTACTGAGCCTGCGCTCTAGAGCCCACGAGCCACAACAACTGAGCCCACGTGACACAACTACTGAAGCCCGTGTGCCTAGAGCCCATGCTCCGCAACAAGAGAAGCCACCGCAGTGAGAAGCCCGCACACCTCAATGAAGAGTAGCCTCCGCTCGCCACAACTAGAGAAAGCCCGTGCACAGCAACAAAGACCCAACACAGCCAAAAATAAATAAATAAATAAATTTATTAAAACAAACAAACAAACATGAGCTTCAAAAGACACCAATAAGGAAATTAAAAGGCAAGCCACAGACTGGCAGAAAATATTCACAATACATATATTTGGCAAAGGACTTGTATCCAGAATACATAAATACCCTCAAATACCATCACATTAGGGTCAAGTTTCAACATATGAATTTTGGGGGGACGCAGACATTCAGTCTATAGCATTCATCATGACTGATGCATAAATTGTGGTGTATCCATACGATGCACTACCGCTCAGCAGTAAGAAGAAACCCAGACTTATTATACACATGAATCTCAAAATCAATTTGAATGGAAAAAGCCAGACACAAAAAAGTACATACTACATGGCTCCATTTATATAAAATTCTAGAACAGGCAAATGAATGGAAAGTGGCAGAAAACGGATCCAGATTACCAGGGGCAGGGGTAACTTGCCACCCACCATGAGGGTCTCACTTCTCTGCCTTGTCTGTGCCCTCCTTGGTGGGCACGCCCTCCCGTCCTTGCCAAGCTATCAGCTCCAGTGTCTCTCCTCCCTCAGGAGGTCTCCCCGAGGTGTCAGCACTTCCTTGGGCTGTCTCCATCACAGCACTTTGCCCCATTGTGACCCAGGGCCTGGCACAGAGGATGCCCTCAATTGTTGTTATTGATGAATGAAAAGCAAAGGATCGTTCTTTCTGTCTTAGAGATGGAGCTGAAGCTAGAAGGCCATTTTCCCAAGTTCTCCCAAATTAGCAGCTGACTCAGCCCGCTAAGACCTAGTCCTGGACATTCTCCCTACTCCAGAAGAAGAGAGGGCTTTCCAAGGCTGGGGAAGGGGCGGCCAAGCCTGCAGGGATGGAGTTGGAGGGTTGGAGTCGGGATCAGGCATGAGACACCCTGCGTTTGGGCCCCTCCCACTGCCAGCTGTGCGCCTTTGGGCAGGCGCTTACCTTCTCTGAACCTCAGTCAAGTGAGCAAATACCACTAACCTCAGGGTGGTGTGAGCTTGAAGACAGTGCTGTACAGAAAGCCCCTTCCAAACAAATCACTCGTTCTTTGTTGTTGTTGTTGTGTTTGTAATTATTAAAAACAAAACAAACCAAAACCCTGCATAGTTTGGTAGTAGATACAATGGATTGATTTTCTGATATTTAGAGGAAGAAATTAGCTCTGTCCCAATCCCACCTTTTTCATGTATATATATGTATAACTATATATAGTGTTACATATGTAATTATATGGCTATAAATAATTTGATTATTTACATAATTTTTCTTAAAACCTCCAGGTTTATAGCGTACATATTCAACCGAATAACCATGATTCCCCCTCTTCTTTAGTTTCTATAATAGAGTAGATTTGGTGCTCTCCACCAGACCTTCCTCTATAGCTTTTCCATGCCTAGCCTTGTTTATTTGGATTTATCTCTGGATGGTGCTGTCCAGCACGGAAGGGTTTTGTTTTTTCAAGAAGTCACAGGGCTGCATTCCCTGAGCGTCTGCATGTTGCCTAATCCTTGTAAGAATGCTTTGCTGGGTAATACTTTTTTTAAGTGTAGTCATCTTTAATTGTCTTTTTTTTTTTAAAAAAAATACACTTTTATTGAGGCGCAATGTTGTTCCAGCTCTTTGCTATGGTGTAACGAACCACCTCAAAACTTAGCGGCGTTCATGGCAGCGTTATTATTCACAATAGCCAAAAGGTGGAAGCAACCCGAGTGTCCACTGATGGATGAATGGGTCAACAAAATGTGGTCTCTACATACAATGGAATACTATTTAGTCTTAATAAGGAAGGAAATTCTGGCACATGCTCCAACATGGGTGAAACTTGAGGATATTATGTTAAGTGAAATAAGCCAGTCACAAAAGAACAAACACTGTGTGATTCCACTTATATGAGGTTTCTGGAGTCATCAAATTCATTGAGACAGAAGGTAGAATGCTGGTTGCCAGGAACAGGGGTGAGGGGGAAAGGGGAGTTGTTTAATGGGTGCAGAGTTTCAGTTTCTCAAGATGAAATATTTTGGGATCCGTTGCACATATACTTAAGACTACTGAACCATACACTTAACAATGATTAAGATGATAAATTTTATTTTGTGTGTGTGTTTTTTTTTTTAACCACAATTTTAAAAAACACAGTGATGTAAAACAGCCACCATCATTGTATTATGTTCATGCGCTCTCTGAATTAGGAGTTTGGGCACAGGAGAAGTGGTTCTCCTCTGTTCCAGGATATCTGGGACCTCAGCTGGGGTGACCCCAATGGCTGGGGCTGGAAGAGCTGGGCCAGAGAGTCTGCTTCCAAGATGATTCTTTACTCACATGTGTGGCACATGGGATGGACAAGCTCCTCTGGGCCTGCCGACTATAGCCCTACAGGTGGCACCTCCGGTCTGGCAGCCTCAAAGTAACCAGGCTTCTTGCACAGGGGCTGAGGGTTGCAAGAATGAGTGTTCCCAGCAGGTGAGGTGAAAGCAGCATGGCCTTTCTTGACCTAGTCTCAGAAGCGATGTTGTATCACTTCTACCATATTCTTTCGGTCCACCAGCCACACGAGCCCATCCAAGTTCAAGGGGTAGGGACACAGACCCTCTCAACGGGAGGTGTGTCAAATCATTTGTGGCCATGTTGTTAAACCACCACAGACATAAATACAAAAAATTACAACACATAAATACAAATCATGAGGGTATTGCTTGAGGCAATTTTCCAACATGAACCACTCATATATTATAGTAACCCACAAGATCAGGAAAAAGAACACTACCAGAAACCCCTCTTAGGCTCCCTCCCAGTCACTCCCCCTACCCTCATCCCCAACTTCTGACACTAAAGGTTACTTTTGCTTGATTTGAACTGAACTGAACACTTCAAAATGTTTTGTGAATTTTACCTTAATTTTAAAAAAAGAATACACAGTCCAGATATACCAGCCAACACGATATCAGAAGGATCTCACTCTAGATGTGGCTAATACAAGTCTTCCTGTTACCCATATCTTGGATCAATAACTGAAGCTTGACTTGCTAATTAGCTAATGACGTCAGAAATATTTTTTAAAAAACATTGGTGTGAGAAGCAAGAAGAACTACAATTCTGCAGTCTGTGAAAGGAAAACCACATTCATAGAAAGATAGACAAAATGAAAAGGCAGAGGACTTTGTACCAGATGAAGGAGCAAGATAAAACCCCAGAAAAACAACTAAATGAACTGGAGATAGACAACCTTCCAGAAAAAGAATTCAGAATAATGATAGTGAAGATGATCCAGGACCTCGGAAAAAGAATGGAGGCAAAGATTGAGAAGATGCAAGAAATGTTTAACAAAGGCCTAGAAGAATTAAAGAACAAACACCTAGAAGAATTAAAAAACAAACAAACAGAGATGAACAATACAATAACTGAAATGAAAAATACACTAGAAGGAATCAATAGCAGAATAACTGAGGCAGAAGAACGGATAAGCAACCTGGAAGACAGAATGGTGCAATTCACTGCCTCAGAACAGAATAAAGAAAAGAGAATGAAAAGAAATGAAGACAGCCTAAGAGACCTCTGGGACAACATTAAACACAACAGCATTCGCATTATAGGGGTCCCAGAAGGAGAAGAGAGAGAGAAAGGACCCGAGAAAATATTTGAAGAGATTATAGTCGAAAACTTCCCTAACATGGGAAAGGAAATAGACACCCAAGTCCAGGAAGCGCAGAGAGTCCCAGGCAGGAGAAACCCAAGGAGAAACACTCCGAGACACATAGTAATCAAATTGACAAAAATTAAAGACAAAGAAAAATTATAGAAAGCAACAAGGGAAAAATGACAAATAACATACAAGGGAACTCCTATAAGGTTAACAGCTGATTTCTCAGCAGAAACTCTACAAGCCAGAAGGGAGTGGCACGATATATTTAAAACGATGAAAAGGAAGAACCTAAAACCAAGATTACTCTACCCGGCAAGGATCTCATTCAGATTCGATGGAGAAATCAAAAGCTTTACAGACAAGCAAAAGCTAAGAGAATTCAGCACCACCAAACCAGCTCTACAACAAATGCTAAAAGAACTTCTTTAAGTGGGAAACACAAGAGAAGAAAAGGACCTACAAAACAAACCCATAACAATTAAGAAAATGGTAATAGGAACATACATATTGATAATTACCTTAAATGTGAATGGATTAAATGCTCCATCCAAAAGACACAGGCTAGCTGAATGGATACAAAAACAAGACCCATATATATGCTGTCTACAAGAGACCCACTTCAGATCTAGGGACACATACATACTGAAAGTGAGGGGATGGAAAAAGATATCCCATGCAAATGGAAATCAAAAGAAAGCTGGAGTAGCAATACTCATATCAGATAAAATAGATTTTAAAATAAAAAATGTTACAAGAGACAAGGAAGGACACTACATAATGATCAAGGGATCAATCCAAGAAGAAGATATAACAATTATAAATATATATGCACCCAACATAGGAGCACCTCAATACATAAGGCAACTGCTAACAACTCTAAAAGAGGAAATCGACAGTAACAGAGTAATAGTGGGGGACTTAAACACTTCACTTACACCAATGGACAGATCATCCAAACAGAAAATTAATAAGGAAACACAAGCTTTAAATGACACAATAGACCAGATAGATTTAATTGATATTTATAGGACATTCCACCCAAAAACAGCAGATTACGCTTTCTTCTCAAGTGCACACGGAACATTCTCCAGGATAGATCACATTTTGGGTCACAAATCAAACCTCAGTAAATTTAAGAAAATTGAAATCATATCAAGCATCTTTTCTGACCACAACTCCATGAGATTTGAAATGAATTACAGGGAAAAAAACGTAAAAAACACAAACACATGGAGGCTAAACAATACATTACTAAATAACCAGGAGATCACTGAAGAAATCAAAGAGGAAATCAAAAAAATACCTAGAGACAAATTACAATGAAAACACGAGGATCCAAAACCTATGGGTTGCAGCAAAAGCAGTTCTAAGAGGGAAGTTTATAGCAATACAAGCCTACTTCAAGAAACAAGAAAAATCTCAAATAAACAATCTAACTTACACTTAAAGGAACTAGAGAAAGAAGAACAAACAAAACCCAAAGTTAGTAGAAGGAAAGAAATCATAAAGATCAGAACAGAAATAAATGAAATAGAAACAAAGAAAACAATAGCAAAGATCAATAAAATTAAAAGCTGGTTCTTTGAGAAGATAAACAAAATTGATAAACCTTTAGCCAGACTCATCAAGAAAATGAGGGAGAGGACTCAAATCAATAAAATTAGAAATGAAAAAGGAGACGTTACAATGGACACCGCAGAAAGACTAAGAGACTACTACAAGCAACTCTATGCAAATAAAATGGACAACCTGGAAGAAATGGACAAATTCTTAGAAAAGTATAACCTTCCAAGACTGAACCAGGAAGAAATAGGAAATATGAAGAGACCAATCACAAGTAATGAAATTGAAACTGTGATTAAAAATCTTCCAACAAACAGAAGTCCAGGACCACATGGCTTCATAGGTGAATTCTATCAAACATTTAGAGAAGAGCTAACACCCATCCTTCTCAAACTCTTCCAAAAAACTACAGAGGAAGGAACACTCCCAAACTCATTCTATGAGGCCACCATCACCCTGATACCAAAACCAGACAAAGATACTACAAAAAAAGAAAATTACAGACCAATATCACTCATGAATATAGATGCAAAAATCCTCAACAAAATACTAGCAAACAGAATCCAACAACACATTAAAAGAATCATACACCATGATCAAGTGGGATTTATCCCAGGGATGCAAGGATTCTTCAATATATGCAAATCAATCAATGTGATACACTATATTAACAAATTGAAGGAGAAAAACCATATGGTCATCTCAATAGATGCAGAAGAAGCTTTTGACAAAATTCAACACTCATTTATGATAAAAACTCTCCAGAAAGTGGGCATAGAGGGAACCTACCTCAACATAATAAAGGCCATATACAACAAACCCACAGCAAACATCATTCTCAATGGTGAAAAACTGAAAGCATTTCCTCTAAGATCAGGAACAAGACAGGAATGTCTACTCCCGCCACTATTATTCAACATAGTTTTGGAAGTCCTAGGCACGACAATCAGAGAAGAAAAGGAAATAAAAGGAATACAAATTGGAAAAGAAGTAAAACTGTCACTGTTTGCAGATGACATGATACTATACATAGAGAATCCTAAAGATGCCACCAAAAAGCTACTAGAGCTAATCAATGAATTTGGTAAAGTTGCAAGATACAAAATTAATGCACAGAAATCTGTTGCATCCCTATACACTAACAACGAAAGGTCAGAAAGAGAAATTAAGAAAACAATCCCATTCACCATTGCAACAAAAAGAATAAAATACTTAGGCATAAACCTACCTAAGGAGGTAAAAGACCTGTACTCAGAAAACTATAAGACACTGATGAAAGAAATCAAAGATGACACAAACAGATGGAGAGATATACCATGTTCTTGGATTGGAAGAATCAATATTGTGAAAATGACTATACTACCAAAAGCAATCTACAGATTCAATGCAATTCCTATCAAATTACCAGTGGCAACTTTTACAGAACTAAAACAAAAAATCTTAAAATTTGTATGGAGACACAAAAGACCCCAAATAGCCAAAGCAGTCTTGCGGGAAAAAAACGGAGCTGGAAGAATCAGACTCCCTGACTTCAGACTATACTACAAAGCTGCAATAATCAAGACAATATGGTACTGACACAAAAACAGAAATATAGATCAATGGAACAGGACAGAAAGCCCAGAGATAAACCCACACACCTATCTATGACCAAGGACGCAAGGATATACAATGGAGCAAAGACAGTCTCTTCAATAAGTGGTGCTGGGAAAACTGGACAGCTACACGTAAAAGAATGAAATTAGAACACTCCTTAACACCATACACAAAAATAAACTCAAAATAGATTAGAGACCTAAATGTAAGACCGGACAGTATAAAACTCTTAGAGGAAAACATAGGAAGAACACTCTTTGACATAAATCACAGCAAGATCTTTTTTGATCCACCTCCTAGAGTAATGGAAATAAAACCAAAAATAAACAAATGGGACCTAATGAAACGTAAAAGCTTTTGCAAAGCAAAGGAAACTACAAACAAGACAAAAAGACAACCCTCAGATAGGGAGAAAACATTTGCAAATGAATCAATGGACAAAGGATTAATCTCCAAAATATATAAGCAGCTCAAGCGGCTCAATATTAAAAAAACAAACAACCCAATCCAAAAATGGGCAGAAGACCTAAATAGACATTTCTCCAAAGAAGACATACAGACGGCCAAGAAGCACATGAAAAGCTGCTCAACATCACTAAGTATTAGAGAAATGCAAATCAAAACTACAATGAGGTATCACCTCACACCAGTTAGAATGGGCATCACCAGAAAACCTACAAACAACAAATGCTGGAGAGGGTGTGGAGAAAAGGGAACCCTCTTGCACTGTTGGTGGGAATGTAAATTGATACAGCCACTATGGAGAACAGTATGGAGGTTCCTTAAAAAGCTAAAAATAGAATTACCATAGGACCCAGAAATCCCACTACTGGGCATATACCCAGAGAAAACCATAATTCAAAAAGACACATGCACCCCGATGTTCATTGCAGCACTATTTACAATAGCCAGGTCATGGAAGCAACCTAAATGTCCATCAACAGATGAATGGATAAAGAAGATGTGGTACATATATACAGTGGAATATTACTCAGCCATAAAAAGGAATGAAATTGGGTCATTTGTAGAGACGTGGATGGATCTAGAGACTGTCATACAGAGTGAAGTAAGTCAGAAAGAGAAAAACAAATATCGTATATTAACGCATGTATGTGGAACCTAGAAAAATGGTACAGATGAAGCGGTTTGCAGGGCAGAAACAGAGACACAGATGTAGAGAACAAACATATGGACACCAAGGGGGGAAAGTGGCGAGGTGGAGGGGTGGTGGGATGAACTGGGAGATTGGGATTGACATATATACATTAACATGTATAAAATAGATAACTAATAAGAACCTGCTGTATAAAAAAATTAATTAAATTAAAAAAAACACAAACACACACACACACACACACAACAACAAAACAGACTCATAAAAAAAAATTGGTGAATATAGGGGCTCGTTGACTAAATTAATGAATGTTCAAAACGGGCTCTCATTGGTGAAATGAAAAGTATTGTTTTCAAGATATGTGGATTGCCTTAAAATAGTTTAAAATCCATCCCCTCCTCCCGCCATACTGCATAGGACATAGGAATCCACCAAAATTTGTAACCTGTCCTAAGGCTTGATTTTTTTTTTTTTAATAAATTTATTTATTTATTTATTTATTTTTGGCTGCGTTGGGTCTTCGTTGCTGCACGCGGGCTTTCATCTAGTTGCTGTGAGCGGGGGCTACTCTTTGTTGCGGTGCATGGGCTCTAGACACGTGGGCTTCATTAGTTGTGGCACGCAGGCTCAGTAGTTGTGGCTCGTGGGCTCTAGAGCGCAGGCTCAGTAGTTGTGGCGCACGGGCTTAACTGCTCCGCGGCATGTGGGATCTTCCTGGACCAGGGCTCGAACCCATGTCCCCTGCATTGGCAGGCGGATTCTCAACCACTGCGCCACCAGGGAAGCCCCTAAGGCTTGATTTTTAATTAGCCAGTTTTCAGACATTGAATTAGGAGGATTTCTGGTTGTTTGATGCTGATTATAAATAAGACAAGGAATCTGGTCTCTAGGATGTGTGTTAGCATCTGGTGAAGGGTGTGGCTGGATTTCCTAAAAGGGCCAAGAGCCGGGACTTGAGACTTCAACAAATTTACAGAATAGGTTGTCTGAGCTATTCTATGTCTGCTTGCTGGGAATGTTAGTTTAATAAATATCTTTATGTTTAGCAGAATTTGGTCTAAGGCTGGCTTACCTCACAAAGTGATAACAAGAATGTGGGGGAGTAGTTAACACCCACCCCAAACTTCTTTGACCAACACGCTAACCCACCAAGTAAAGTCTGAGTTGTACTGGCTCAAACCAGTTTAGGTAAGTTTGCTCACACCCATTGCCCAATTTTTCATCAGTTTGTTTTTCTTTTTATTACTACTCTGCAGGAGCTCCCCAGGAGATTCTGGATACTTGGTTGCATTTGTTGATGATATCTTCTTCCAGGTGTTAAATCTTTGAATACTTTTCCTTGCAATGGACCACTCTTAAACTGAAGCTATAAATAGGTGACGTTTGTTATGCCAGTGATTCTGGAAGAACAGACCATCCCTGCTCATCTCAAGATGCACAGGGCCTTTGTCAAAGCCACAGTTCTCAAGCACCAGCCAAATCCTTTGACATGCAAAGGGAGACTCAGACCCAAATTTGAGGGAAGGGCTGGAGGGGCAGACTTGAAATGCACAAGAATATAGGAGGAGTCTGCAGCCAGGGCAGCGGGGGTTATCTGAGAGAGAGGCAGGAAGCGCTGAGCTGCACAGGCCAGCTTGCAGTGGGTAAAGGAGCTGCTAAGAGCAAGGTTTTCAAAAAATCAAAGTAGAAGTCATTGGTGTGGAAGTGATGTGATTCCCTGGTGTCTCCAAATCACGCTGGCCAGTGTAGGCTTTTGAAATCAGGAAGGGCCGAGCTGCTTGTCTGCGTAGCCGGAATGTGGGTGAGGGCTGCAAGATGCTCCCCCCGCCCTCCCCCCTGCAGAAACAGGCTTAGTCGGTGCCCTGGCGAAAGCTGGAGGGCCTGGGCCTGCCCTGTGGCTCGGGCTCTTTTCCTTCAACCACACCCTCAGCCACCACCTGTGCTGTACCTGTAGCAAAAGGGTGACATTAATTCAACACCTGCTAGGTGCTTTACATGCAATCAGTCATCACAACTGCCTTGTATGTCTTGTGGGTAGTATTATAGGCACACCTTGTTTTACTGCGCTTCGCAGATACTGCGTTTTTTACAGATTGAAGGTTTGTGGTAACCCTGCCTTGAACAAGTCTATTCGCGCCATTTTTCCCGCAGCATTCGCTCACTTTATGTCTCTGTGTCACATTTTGGTAATTCTCGCCATACGTCTAACTTTTTCATTATTGTTATATTTGTTATGGGGATCTGTGTTCAGTGATCTCGCTAAGGGCTCAGAGGACGGTTAGCATTTTTTAGCAATAAAGTTTTTTGGGTTTTTTTGGCCGCGCTGCATGGCTTGCGAGATCTTAGTTCCCGGACCAGGGATTGAACCCGGGCCCTCAGCAGTGAGAGCATGGAGTCCTAACCACTGGACCGCCAGGGAATTCCCACGATAAAGTATTTTTAAATTAAGGTGTGTACATTGTTTTTTTAGACATAATGCTATTGTACACTTAATAGACTACACTATAGTGTAAATATAACTTTTATATGCACTGGGAAACCAAAAAATTCATGTGACTCCCTTTATTGCAGTGGTCTGGAACCAAACCTGCAATATCTCTGACGACGGCTGTATCTTTGTTGTATATATGATAAAACAGAAGTTCAGAGAAGTTAAGTAACTAACTCAAAGTCACACAGCCGCTGAGTGACAGAGCCAGCATTTATACAACTGCTCTCCTCTTTCCACCTCTGCCCCCATGACTGAGGGCTCCTGGTTCTGTGTCTAAATGGAAGAGCCAAAATACTTTATTATTATTAGATAAGATAGCCAAAAGCCTATCTTACCCTGTGCTACATGTAAAGACTGTCAGAGAACTTGGGGGATCAAATGAAGTGTAATATCCCCAAACTCTTTAAGAACTGCTCTTATCATCAGGTGCCTGGCAACCAAGCAAACCTTTGAACCTCAGAGGTGTCCCCTCTGCAGGGGGAGGGCAGCCCCACCCACTCCCACCAGCTTCCTGCAGCCACTGACAGGGCCCCAGACTGGAACAAATAAGGAGACCGGGAAATGGGACCAGTGGTACAGTTTGGTCTTTATTTTAGGATATTATTCTCAGGTCCAGCGTCCATGGAGCACTCGGTCAGATCTGGCTGGATCCGAGTACCTTGTGTTAGGGACAAGTTGAGTGTGTGTGTGGGGGTGTTGGGGGCTTTGTTTCAAATCAGAGGGAGTGGAGGCCAGAGGTGAAGCCAGACAGGAACTTCTCAGTAGCAGAACTTCTTCACCAGCTGAGGGTCAGAGCCAGGGAGCAGGGACCCCTCTGATTTACCTTAGTCCTGAGTTATCCGAGATGGTAGCCACCAACTGCTCGTGGCTATCAAGCACTTGAAATATGGCTAGTTTGAATTGAGATGAGCTGTAAGTATAAAATACACCTCAAATTTCAAAGCCTTGGTAGGAAATAATGTAAAATATCTCATTAACATTTTTTACATTGATTACTTGTCGAGATGGTAATATTTGGCATATATTGGGTAAAAGAAAATATATTATGAAAATTAATTTCACCCGTTTTCTTTTACTTTTACTTTTTAAAATGTTGCTACTAGAAAATTTAAAATACCAAATACACATTCTAAAATAAAAGTATGCATTCTATTTCTATTGGACAGCACTGTTTTAGACCAGTTCCTCCTGCCTGGGTGAGCGAATGGAGGACAGATGGGCAGAGGGCAAGTCGGCTTCAGAGGATGGCATTGTCCCCTATCGCCCTTCCGGAGACACGAGCTCTGGCTGGATTCAAGGAAGAAGGGGAGAGATCTGAACGGCCTCAGGGGGTGGAACCGAGACTTGATTGACTAGGTGAGCAGGGGGAGGGAAGGCCATCCCTGATGGGCGTGGTGGGGAGAGGAGAGGGCAGGGTGGGTGATCTGACAGTCACAGCCAGGGGTCCCTAGAGCCGTGGGAGGGTCTGGCTTGCCTCTCCTCCAACCCTGTAGAATTCATTTTCGCCCACTCACAGTTCTTTGCTGCTCCATCAGGTGAGAAATAGGAAAGTGAATTATTTTCGCTTTCAGCAGCATCTACTACAGCCCGGCGTCTCTGCTTTCTGAGCAAACAGGGAGCTGAGGCCACCCAGGGAACATGGGTCTGAGCTCATCGACACCCCTGGGAGCTCCCTGGCAAGTCCCCAAGGCCACAGACGTGGATGCCTGGAGCCAAAGGGGCCTGGGGACCAGGCCTCCCCTGGGGGTCGGAGCCTCTAGGTCCACCCTGGGGCCTGGAGTCTGAGGTTTAAAATACTCCCCAGCTTTTCTGCCTGATTCTCTGCCAGGAATTTCTGTGGCAGCTGTGCAGGGCAAGGAGTGGTTAGGGATTCTTTTTGTACTGCCTGGGCTAGAGAGAAAGGTGAGAAAACCCATTTAGGTAGTGCCTGTGGGCTCTCCTTGCGGAAGGTGCAGCCAGCCTGGGGACAGATAGGTGAGTCACTTTAAGGGTTTCCCAAATAAAAATAAAGACCTGAAACTTGCCCTCAAGGAGACATCCCTGGAGAAAAGGAAGAAGTAATTGAGGGCCTTCTGGAAACAACTGATAGTATATGCTATCAATAATAACATTTGAGTTCCAAGCAAAAGTTAGAATTTTGGACTTTATCATTTAAGTGAAATGTGTCAACATGACCAATGCATAATGGTACAAAGTTATGCCTAAATCAAGGCCCCATTAAATGTGCAAGGTAGAGTGATGGATTTCAATGTAACAGAGTATGGAGAGTTTGGTTTGGATGCTTCCACTTTCCATGTTGCATTTAAACTTCAGGAAACTATCACTTAGCAGTTTTGGTGTAGTAACAAAGAAAAATGATAACCACAATTATCTGAAAAGACTGAACAAATACTCCTCCCTTTTCCAATTATATATCCAACTAAATTCCCAGACATCTGTGGAAGCCTGGATTTTCTTCACATACTGCAAACAAAGCAACAAATTGCAGCAAATCAAAATGTAGAAGCAGATGTGATATCCAAGTGTCTTCTATTAAGGCAGAGATTAAAGACATGCAAAAATGTAAAACAATGTTTTTCTTCTCACTTATATTATTCATGTTAATATGTAATGGCTTATTGTCATCATTTAAAAAATAACAGATTTATTTAGATATAATTCACATGCCATAAAATTCATCTTTATGAAGTGTACAATTCAATGGTTTTTAGTATATTCATGGAGTTGTAAAACCATCATCACTCTCTAATTTTATTTATATTTATTTATTTATTTATTTTTAATAGATCTTTATTGGAGTATAATTACTTCACAATACTGTTAGTTTCTGTTGCACAACAAAGCGAGTCAGTCATATGCATACACATGTCCCCATATCCCCTCCCTCTTGCGTCTCCCTCCCACCCTCCCTATCCCACCCCTCTAGGTCATCGCAAAGCACCGAGCTGATCTCCCTGTGCTATGCTGCTGCTTCCCAGCAGCCAACTATTTTACATTCGGTAGTGAATATATGTCAATGCTACTCTCACTTTGACCCAGCTTCGCCCTCCCACCCCATGTCCTCAAGTCCATTTCCTATGTCTCTCTCTTTATTCCTGCCCTGCAACTAGGTTCATCAATACCATTTTTTTTTTTTTTTTTAGATTCCATATATATGTGTTAGCATACGGTATTTGTTTTTCTCTTTCTGACTTACTTCACTCTGTATGACAGACTTTAGGTCCATCCACCTCACTACAAATATCTCAATTTCGTTTCTTTTTATGGCTGAGTAATATTCCATTGTATATATGTGCCACATCTTCTTTATCCATTCATCTGTCGATGGACATTTAGGTTGGTTCCATGACCTGGCTATTGTAAATAGCGCTGCAATGAACATTTTGGTACATGTCTCTTTTTGAATTATGGTTTTCTCAGGGTATATGCCCAGTAGTGGGGTTGCTGGGTCATATGGTAGTTCTATTTTTAGTTTTTTAAGGAACCTCCATACTGTTTTCCGTAGTGGTTGTATCAGTTTACATTCCCACCAACAGTGCAAGAGGGTTCCCTTTTCACCACACCCTTTCCAGCATTTATTGTTTCTAGATTTTTTGATAATGGCCATTCTGATCAGCATGAGGTGATACCTCATTGTAGTTTTGATTTGCACTTCTCTAATAATTAGTGATGTTGAGCATCTTTTCATGTGCCTCTTGGCCATCTGTATGTCTTCCTTGGGGAAATGTCTATTTAGGTCTTCTGCCCATTTTTTAACTGGATTGTTTGGTTTTTTGATATTGACTTCCATGAGCTGTTTGTATATTTTGGAGATTAATCCTTTGTCTGTTGTTTCATTTGCAAATATTTTCTCCCATTCTGAGGGTTGTCTTTTTGTCTTGTTTATGGTTTCCTTTGCTGTGCAAAAGCTTTTAAGTTTAATTAAGTCCCATTTGTTTATTTTTGTTTTTATTTCCATTACTCTAGGAGGTGGGTCAAAAAAGATCTTGCTGTGGTTTATGTCAAAGAGTGTTTTTCCTATGTTTTCCTCTAAGAGTTTTATAGTGTCTGGTCTTACATTTAAGTCTGTAATCCATTTGGAGTTTATTTTTGTGTATGGTGTTATGTAGTGTTTTAATTTCATTAATTTGTGTCTTGGTGTGTTTTTCCTAGGGTTTATCCTGTATGGGACTCTCTGTGCTTCCTGGACTTGGGTGACTATTTCCTTTCCCATGTTAGGGAAGTTTTCAACTATAATCTCTTCAAATATTTTCTCAGACCCTTTCTTTTTCTCTTCTTCTTCTGGGACCCCTATAATTTGAATGTTGGTGCGTTTAGTGTTGTCCCAGAGGTCTCTGAAATTGTCTTCAATTCTTTTTTTCTTTTTTCTTTATTCTGCTCCTCAGCAGTTATTTCCACCACTTTGTCTTCCAGCTCACTTATTCATTCTTCTGCCTCAGTTATTCTGTTATTGATTCCTTCTAGTGTATTTTTCATTTCAGTTATTATGTTGTTCATCTCCGTTTGTTTTTTCTTTAGTTCTTCTAGATCTTTGTTAAACGTTTCTTATATTTTCTCAATCCGTGCCTCCATTCTATTTCTGAGATTCTGGATCATCTCTACTATCATTACTCTGGATTCTTTTTCAGGTAGATTGCCTATTTCCTCTTCATTTATTTGGTCTTGTCGGTTTTTACCTTGCTCCTTCATCTGTGACATACTTTTTTGACGTCTCATTTTTCATTTATTTTTTTATGAGTGAGATTGTGTTCCTGTCTTACTGGTTGTTTGGCCTGAGGCTTCCCACACTGGGGTTTGTAGGCTATTGGGTAGAGCTGGGTCTTGGTGCTGAGATGAGGAATTCTGTGAGACTTCACTCCAATGAATATTCCTGGGGTCTGAGGTTCTCTGTTAGTCCAGTGGTTCGGACTCGGAGCTCCCACCACAGGAGCTTCGGCCTGACCCCGGGCTCATAAACCAAGATCCTGCAAGCTGCCTGGGGCGGCAAAAACAACAACAACAACAAAAAACAATAACAAAGTAAAAAATGAAATTAGACTAGGAAACTAACAGATATGTTAGGAAGAATATAAAAATAAAAATATAGATGAGTCAACAACCAGAAGGTACAACAGTACCACAATAGTAAAGAAGAGGAGGAGGGGAAAAAAAAAAAAAAGGGAAAAAAGAAGAAAAAAAAAGGAGGGGGAAAAGGCCTTAGCTGTGGAGGGCGGGGCCTAAGCAAGGGGGAGGTTTGGGTGGTGGGTGGGGCCAAAGCTCAGGACCCCACAGGGCTGGAAAAGGCCCTGGGGGCGTGGGGGGGTGGGGCTTAGGCTCAAGGAACAGAAGGGGCCCAGGCGTGCCCCCCACCCCTGGTCTCAGAGGGCAGGGGACCTCACCTGGGAGCCCAGCAGGCTTTCTGGGCTCGAGTGGGTGGGGCAATCGCCCTCCACTCCTCTCCCGCTCCGCTCCTCCCAGAGGGCCCCTCCCGCCTGCTGATCTCCCCAGCCTCGGGGATGCCGATCCTGTCTGGCCTCCACTTCTCCTCCCCCCTCAATCCCTCTACATCCTACCCGTACCAGTGCACTGTGGGGTTTCTCCCATCTCCTTGGGCGTCAGTCCCCCAACAGCAGCCAGCAGGTGCCCTAGTTGTGGGGAGATGCTAACTCCACGTCATCCCACACCGCCATCTTGACTCCGCCTCCACTCTCCAATTTTAGAATATTCTCAATTCAGTGAGCTAGGGCGTGAAGAGACTTAGAAAGAGCACCTGGCACTAACATTTACCTCATTTTTAAAGGAAAAAACCATTTTCTCTAAAACATTATCAAAGCCCTGAGATTCTCACTCATTAAAGAAGTTGATAATGCGAAGATAAGACTGAATGCCTCCAGAGATGGATGCAGCCCCAGGTGTCTGCCCTCTTGGAAGGGCTTTTCCCTTTCTGGACTTCATTTCATTCTGACTTCTTTGTGACTTGCAGGTCCACACTTCCGGAGGGCCCAGAGAATTGTGCCAACACATTCGGGCTGAAGGACATACCTGTTCTTCTCTGGATGCCACAGAACCACAATAGACTCAAGCCTTTAGGGATTTTCAGAGGGAGGACTGGCAAATTGCATTTTCCAAAGATGGCCACAATGGTACATATCCCATCTCACAGGCTATTCTTCGATGATGTTGTCACTCCTCCATTGAGAGGTGGAGATTTGTGTTCTCTCCCCTTCACAACTGCTCTGACAAATAAAGTTGAGCTATGTGATTTCTGAGCCTACTTCATAAAAGGTGATACGGTTTCTACCTGACTCTCCCTCTTTGCAAGCCTGCCCTAGGAACCCAGTGACCATGTTGTGAGGAAGCGCAGGCCATATCAAGAGGCCACTTGTAGGTGTTCTAGCCAACAGCTCCAAGCAAGGGCCAAGCATCAGCCAGCATCAATCCCATACCTGGGAGGGAATGAATCTTCAGATGATTCTCGACCCCAGCCTCAGAGCTGCCCTTGCTTACGCCAAGTGGATCAGAGAAGAGAGTTCCCCATGAAGGTCTGCCCAAATTGCAGATTCATAAGCAAAGTAAATTTGTTGTTTGGGCCATAGATTTGGGGATGGTTTGTTACACAGCAATATAGAACTGAAAAAGAAATCTTGCAGGTAAAACACGTTTGATTTTCCCTATGAAATGCAAAAGCTCCTATAGCCATCCCAGAGGAATGTTAGTGAAATAAACACGCTCATGGGATGACACATACAAAAATATTGGCTTGGCCAAAAAGTTCGTTCGGGTTTATGTAGCCTCTTATGGAAAAGCCTGAACGAACTTTTTGGCCACCCCAATACTTTCTACAGCTAAAATATCCACCCTCTCGTACTTCACCATTGCAAGCAATAACATTTGTTTTCTGGTATAACAGTTTTATATAGCCATTGTAGAAAAGTCAGGGAACTGAGAATTAAAATAGTTGATGAAAATGGTTTGACTCCTAGCATTTACAACTGTTAATAATTTGGTCCCTTTCCCTTTAGTTTTTTTTTTTTTTTCTATACATAGAAATGTATTTTATAAAACATGGGTCACATTTGCACAGTAGTACTGACATTGGCCCATCATTCAGCAATCATGTTTTGAGTTCTTTGTCAGGCACCCAGCTGGACACTGGAAAAAGTGAGATGGGAAGCAGGGTTTCCAGTCTTGGCCGTGACTGTGACTCACTTTGGGTCACTAGTGAGATACTGAAATTTTCTCCCTAGGGGTGGCCAGTTGTTGCCTGGTGAGCATTCTGGGTACCTGCTGCTTTGGTGCCAGGGGTTAGGAGGCATTCCCTCCTCCACTCTTACCTCAGGGCAGAGAGGCTTGGGGATGCCTGGTGGGCACAGCCCCCAAACTCTGCCCCTTGTAGGTGATGTGCCTTTTGAGTGGTGCCTGGGAGACAGCTCGTATTCCACATGTATGTTACTCCAAAGTGCTTCCTTAGAGATCCACTGTGCAACACAGAGCCTGTAGTTAACAATATGGTCTTGTGTACTTGAAAATTTGTTAAGAGGGTAAACCTCATGTGCAGTGTTCTCACCAAAAAAATCCCCAAAACAAAAACCAAAGGGACACAAGGAAACCTTTGGAGGTGATGGAAATGTTTGTTACCTTGATTGTGGTGATAGTATCATGGGTGTTTGCACATGTCCAAGTGCATCAAATTGTGTACATTAAATCTGTGCAGTTTTCTGTATATCAATTGTACCTAAATAAAACTGTTTTTTTTTTAAAAGCTCTGTCTCATTTGGAGGCACTTAAATGAAAAAGTCGAATTGCATTCAAGATCCATTCTCATGAACATGAGACTTTTCAACATTATACTTGAATCATAAATGAAAGAAAAGGAAGAGCTATTAGAGTCTTTAAATTTAATGTGAACTGTGGTAAATTTTAGCATGTAAAACGGTTGCTGACATTTTTTAATGCCTATTCATGTAAAGTTTCTTGTTGATGTAGAGTGTTAAGAATTTTAAATCTCTTTTTTTGGTGTATGTGTGTGAAATAATGTCACATAAAGTGCTCACAAATGACAAAAAAGCAAATCTAGTCACCATCACCAGGTCAGGAAGGGTAGCGCCCTGTGGTGTATTTGAAGGGGTCCATCAATTGCCATTTCAAGCATAAAATCTGATGTAAAAAAGGCCATTTATAAAACCGAATAAAATTGTTTAGTAGGGATGTTAAAAAGATTCTATTTGATCACTTTATTTAAAAACATAATATTTTCCCTAATTAAAAAAAAAAAAATATATATATATATATATATATTTTTTTTTTCACTAGGCCTCTACAGATGCTCAGAATCCCTGGCAGGACCTGTGCGGGCCCTACATGCCTGCATGCCAAAGGCTAGTCCCGGGTCTCAGGCACCCACAGCTAGGTGATGCAGACCTGCCCTGCGTCAGCAGTCCCTGAGGCAGTCAGAACAGAGTGGTCCCAGCAGGGGCGGATCAGTGTTTACAAGAGTCTTCTCAAGGCTTGGCTGATGTAACAGCCATCCTTAGGGGAGTGACGACTGTACTTGTTTTTACCCTCTTGTTAAAAAGGCTGATTTATTTCTTTATTTTCAAGCTTCTTTTTCTTTTCTTTCTTGTGTTTCACAGAAAAAGCCAGAGCCCCCGAAGTGGCTCTGGTGTCTTGTCACCAGGAGAGCCACGAGTTTCTCTCCCTTGCTTGTTCTTTTTTTGGTTTGCTTATTTGTTTTTAGTATTTTTAGTATGTTTTGGAAACATTTCTTTTCAGTGAGTGAAACTCAGCTTCCCCTTCCCCGCGCTCCCTGCGGGCGCCTCCCTCGCCCAAACCTCGCGACCACTGGGTGCCACCCGCAGCCTTGGGGGCGCGTAGGTGTCATCCGGAGGCGCTCGGCTCCCCCCTCCCCCAGTCTGTCCCCCACCGCAAGCGGCTCCAGTCTGGGCACTTCTGGGGGACGAGAAAGGAACCGCCAGAACGGTACTGAAACTTTTCCCGGTGCAGTTCCCCCGGGGACCACAGGGTCCCTGGGCTCCCTGGGAGCGGGCGGCAAAGTCAGAGTTGATCCGAGGGTCCACTCCTCGTCCCAGGAGGGGCTCAGCTCCCGGTCTGGAGCCCCGGGTAGTGGAGAGCGGGTCGACGTCCCCGGGACTCGGCGACACCTGTGGCCTGTGGCCTCTGGCCGGGCGGGCGGTCCCCGAGCCCCAGCGCCTCCTTAAAGCCGCGGCTCCGCCCCGCCCGCCGCCCTCCCCCCTCCCCCGCTCCCCCGCCCCCGCCCACGGTTCCACCCAACCGCCGGGTCCCCGCCGTCTTGGCGAAGTGTCGCAGAGTCGCGAGTCGGCGAGGAGCGCGCTGTCAGCCCAGTCCCCGCGTCCCCGGATCCACCGCGGCCATGGCCAGCGAGGAGCTGGCGAGCAAGCTGCAGCGGCGACTGCAGTGGGAGGAGGTGGACGGCGGGCTCCCGCCCGCGCCCCGAGCCGCCCCAGTCCCCGAGCCCCAGCCGCAGCCGTCCGCCTGGGCGCCCACCGCCAGAGCCGACGCCGAGCTGAGCGCGCAGCTGAACCGACGGCTGGACATCAACGAGGGCGCGGCGCGACCCCGCCGCTGCAAGGTCTTCCACCCCTACTCCGAGTTCCCGGAGTTCAGCCGCCGTCTCATCAAGGACCTGGAGAGCATGTTCAAACTGTAAGCTCTCCGCCGCGTCCTGCGCCGTGCGCCCCCGGGGACCCTGAGCCCGGGAGGGAGGGGGAGGTGGCGGTGGGTTGGTCTTTCTGGCTGGGAGTCCCGGGCCCCGCTTGGGGGGGGGGGCAACAGGGTGGGATAGTGCAAGGGTTCCAGGGGTGTCTTTAGCATTTAACCGAACGCCCCCCAGATCCAGCGCGCCCCGACCGATCCCGGCGCGGTGGGGGGGATCCAGCGGGGGCTGGGACACCGAGAGCGGGAGCCGCCGTTCTCCCTGACCCAGGTCAGAAGTTCTCCTCGGGCAGCCGAGCCCGAGTCCGGGGCTCCCGGGTCCCGACGGCGGGTCCCGCCCCCTCTGCGGCCGGCTCCGAGATTTGCCCAGGGCGCAACTTCTAGGAAACGGAGACGCGCCGCGCCTCACCTGCCAACTTTATCTCCCGAGGGAGAAATTAGCCTCGTTGTCCTTTATCTTTTAAAACAAAGGAGGAAACTTATCCTTGGCTGCCGCGCGGGGTTTGATGTACCAACAGAGACTGAGAACTGGGAGTTTGTTAAACTCTTCACGAAAGATCAGTACGTTCCTGGAGCGAGCACGTTCGGGGAGCCTCTTGGGAGCGTCGCCTTGGCTGTTTTCCCCCTTCTTGCCTCTTGGGCAGGAGGCGCCCTTCCGGAACCGGACAAGGCAGCTGGCAGCTGGTCCGGCGGGGGCTCATTCCGGTCCTGCCGTGTCAGCCCCATCGGGCGGTGGAGGCAGCGTAGAGAGACCCCCAGTAGTCGGCCTTGTAGCTTGGCAGCTCCCTGGGCCTCAGTTTCTTCATCTGGAGAGTGGGGGAAGTAATCGTCCCTGCCTTTTAAGGCCAGAAAGTATTTTGCACACCGTAAGCTCCTAACTGAGCTATTAATATTAGTTCCAGAATTGGGCCAAGACCGGAAAAATGCCTGGGGGAGCGGAGGCCGCCGGCCAGGTCATGCTTGGGGCGGTTTAAAATGCGCTTGGAATGTGTTTGTCCTCCCGCGTGGAGGTTCTATTTAAAGGCGCTCTGGCCGGCGCTGTGTGGCGGGAGCCTGGGCCCCTTCCTGAGGCTGGGCTGTTGTCCAGCCCCAACCCCTGCGCAGAGGTCAGCAGAGGCTGGTACCTGGAGCCTCCGCATCTTCTCCGCTTCCCTGACACCCTGATTTCCCCGTCCCTGGCTTCCAGGCACTGATCTCTGGTGTTAACACACGGTAGGTCTAATTTGGGCCATTAAGGAAGGCTGAGTTGAGGCAAAAGAATGCACTGGGGCAGAGACAGAAAAGTGAATGGTGCGTCACAGCCCCTTTGATTTATTTGGGGTTATGCCTTTCCTGGCATACTGGTCCCCCTCTGGCTGCTCCCAGGTCCCAGCACTTCCTCCCAGTCCAGCTGGCTTCAGAGAGGGCATCTTGGGGACCTTCTTCTTCCAATCACTTTGATTCAGATTTCTTTCATTTATTTTTATTACTATTATTTTTTTCTGCAGAGCAATCTTTGAAAGGATGTTTGTTTGTTCGTTTGTTGGCTGCCTAAGAGTAATAACGGGAGTCCACACAATCAGAGGGGCTTGGGAGACCAAGCAAGGTGGCGTTGGTGAGGAAACAGATACCGGAAGAGGGTCAAGCTAAAGGGAAGGCAGTGTGTGGTCTGGGGTCCCACAGAGCTGGCAGTCCAGCCTGAGCACGAGACTTCTTTCTCCAGAGCTACTGTGTCAGTCACAAGTCAAGGTTGGGTTTTCTGTCACTTGCAACCAAAATTGGCATAAACAAAAAAGGGATTAATGGGTTCATAAAACTGAAAAAGGACTGGTGTCAGGTATGGCTGGATCAGGGAGCTCAAATGATGCCATCAGAGTTTAATTTCTTTCTCTTAAGCCAGCTTCCTCTCTGTGTTGTCCCCATTCTCAGGTGGCTTATCCCTGGTGGTGGCAGTGTGGCCACAGCAGCTCCAGCAAGTCCAGTGGGAAGAGTAACCACAGCAAAGACCTTACTGTATGTGTGTCTTTTGTAGCTTTGCTATTGCTCCTTATTGGCTCTGAACCAATTGCTGTGGCCAGGCCTGAGCCACGTGCCCCACCCCTGCGGAGACTAGCAGGGAGACTGGCGGTGGGGCTCTTGCTGAGGAGGGGGGATTTGTGCTGCTCACTGTAAAGGGCCTTCACAGCTCCATCCCGGACCTGACTGTGGGCAGGCTCAGGCCTTCAGCCTCCAGTGTCCTGAGGCATGAATGGCAGCTCCGGTCATCAGGCAGTGGCATCTGAGGCACGAGTAATTGCAAAGAAACCTTCCTGGGGATTTCCCCCCATGTCCTAGAAGGCAGGGGAGGCAAGACTGCTCCAGTTAGAGTCGGCAAAGTGGTGCCTGGAGACACCAGTGTGGCAGGAGGAGCCTCACAAGCGTAGGGTCAGACAGGGCCTAGGACCTGTGACCCTGGGCAAGCTACATAGTCCCTCGAAGCCTTAGTTTCTTGCTGGTAAAAGTACCACCTTCCCATGAGGGCCAGGTAGCTGCTGTGGCTGCCAGGCAGGGGCCACTCGGGGAATGATATTTCCCCCAACAGTGGTTAGGAAAGCCCCCCCCACCCCTTAAACCTAGTATCAAGACCCAATTATCTTGGGACTTCCCTGGTGGGCCAGTGGTTAAGACGCTGCGCTTCCACTGCAGGGGGCACAGGTTCCATCCCTGATCAGGGAACTAAGATCCCACATGCTATACAGTGCGGCCAAAAAAAGAGACCCAATTATCCATCAGGAGTTTGAGGAAGGTGGGGCTATAGCCCCCTCATTCCAGGGCCATTAGCTGTGATCAAGGGCAAGTTGCTTAACCACTTCTGTCTTTTCATCTGTAAAACGGGGGGCAACCCTTTCTTTCAAGGGTTTGGTGAGAACTGAGTGAGAGGAGGAGGTGGCCAGTGCCAAGTCAGCATGTGACGTGGAACAGGGGCCTTTTGCTGAAGGCTGTCCCCCCCACCCCTTGGCTCCAGGCCCCATGTCCATGTTTAGAACCCTTCCCGCCCTGCCGTGCCTTCAGGCTGCCCTGCTACCCACACCCGGTCCCCCCCTGAGCTTCCAGACTCAGCCTCCACCAGCTGAGCCCGATGGGGTTCCCCTCAGGTGCTTCCACCCAGTTTCCTCACCTGGGAGGCAGCTGAAACTTTGCTCTCCCCACCCCACCAGGGTCAGGGACTCCCCAGTCTGGGAGATTCTGTCACTTGGACATCTCTGACACAGCTCTGCTTTTGGTCCTCATCCATCCTCGGTGCCTGGCACGTGGCGGTGACTCTAGTTGATGGACAAACCCCTCATCTCATGGAGGGCCCCCTATGGTCACTAACTCAGACCAGCCCCCCTGCCACCCCCTGGACTCTCTGCCATCCTGCTACCTTGAGCTCGCTCCAGGCGGCCAGCTGGCTCCAGGACCTGCTCGGCCGATCTCTCCAGCCCTGGGGGCTGCCTGCACCCACTGCCCTTGCCCAGGCTGTGGTAGGCTGTGGGCCCCCTCCTACCCGGGAAGGCTGCTGTGGGGCTTGGCATTTGGGAATTTGCCACCCGTTGGCCTGGCAGTACCACCTGTCCTGTAGCTGGCCCTCCGCAGCTGACAAACTCATGAGGTCCCAGCTTTGCTCACAGCCCGGCCCAGCTTTTCTGCTGGCCCGCTTTCATGTTTTCCTCTTCCTGCTGTCCTACTTGACTTTTAAAAAAAAACAGCATGACTTAAAAAAATTTAAAAAAAAACAAAACTACATCTGGGTAGGTCCTCTTGAAAACCTAATTTTTGCTCACATGCCCCTCCCCGCGCACACTCTTGCATCGAACCTTTTCTGCGCATGCTTTGGCCACTCTCTGAGGGCTGGGCAAGCAGACCCCTTTGTGGGAGCCTCCCAGCTGCCTCTTCTTCCTGGAGAAGCCCTGGGCATGCCCACCCCTCCCCAACTCGTCTCCCTGCCCTGTGGGTGTGTCACTCTGCCATCACCCTGTCCAGTCAGCAGCTGCTCGTTGCCACACATCTGCCCCCAACTGAAATGTGTCTTTTTCTTTTTCCTTTGGTTTTTATGCACAAATTAAAAAAAAAAAATCATGTGAAAGATCTCAACTTGTTTTCCGTGCTTTCCACATTCTATCCATTGCGGAAGCAGTGTTGTGAGGCTGTTCAGAGCATGAACTGGGAGCTGGGCTTCCCGGGTTCAGACCCCGACTCTGCCACTTGCTACTTGGAAGGTTACTTTGGGCAGGTTACTGCTGAAAAGCTCTGTGCCTCGGTTTCCCCTTATGTCAAGTGGGGATAGAAAAGTACCTGCCTTGTGAGTTTATTGTGGGGATTAGATAAATTCATGTATATGAAGCAGTTAGCTCAATGCTTGGCCCATGGTGAGGCCAGTAAGTTTCAGGCACTAATTTTCACAGCCATAATTTTGGTGGATGTGCAAATTGTGCGTTGTCCTTTTTGTTAAATAATTTACAAACACTTTGCAATGTCTGGTTTCTCCTTTGAAGTTGATTTCGCCTGCAGCTTGAGCTGTGGAGTGGAGACGTGGCCGCTTGGTGGGTAATTGGGGGCAGTCCCAGGTGGCCGCTTGGTGGGTAATTGGTCCCCCTGGGACTGCCCCCAGGGCTCTGTTGAGGGGACTTACTCGTTCTACTTCTGGGCGAGTGGATGAGTGTCCTAGGGCTGCTGTAACAAGGACCACAAGCTGGTGGTTTAAAACAAGAGAAATGTATTCTCTTACCGTTCTGGAGGCTGGAATCTGAAATCAAGGTGTCAGAAGGGCCATGCTCGCTCCAAAGCCTCTAGGGAAGAACGCTTCCATGCCCCTTCTAGCTTCTGATGGTTGCCAGCAATTCTTGGCATCCCTGGCTTACAGACACATCACTCCAGTCCCTGTCTTGATAGTCACATGGCGTTCTCCCTGTGTGTGTGTGTCTTCACATGGCCTTCTTGTAAAGACACTAGTCCTTGGCTTTAGGGCCCACCCTAATCCAGTATGACTTCTTTTTTTGGCCACGCTGCATGGCTTGCAGGATCTTAGTTCCCCGACCAGGGATTGAACCCGGCCCACGGCAGTGAAAACGCTGAGTCCTAACCACCAGACCGCCAGGGAATGCCACAGAATGACATCATTTTAATTCAATTTATTATATCTGCAAAGATCCTATTTCCAAATAGGTCACATTCTGAAGTTCTAGATAGCTATGAATTTTGGTGGCGGAGGGGGGGGGACCCTCTTCAACCCATTACTGCTCCTGGGCAGAGGTTCTCTGTCTATGTGCATCATGACATGTCAGAGTCTTAACCACTTCAGATTGCTTAGGTGATTTAGGAGGTCTGAGATGTAACCAAAGCCAGAATGATTCCTACCCTCAACAGAAGAGGGATCAGTCTTCTCAAAGCCTAACCCTATTTCAAATGGAGTTGCCATCTAACTACAAAAAACAAAACCAATAGAAAACCCCCAACTTGTGCCAGGAGTGCACTTACTTTCAGCAAGAATTTCACTTTTAATCCGTTTCTAGATCCAGATTCTGATGTCGCCTTAGAGTTCACTCAGAACCTGACTTGACCAGAACAAAGTACGCCTGTTCTTTTTGTCCGGGGCTGTATAGATTCATGCAGACACTGCAAAACGTGCTTTGATCTTTTAAATTTGATTTTCCTATTTAAAAGTATTTCACTTAGGGATCTCTTACATTTTCAAGGTTTAAAAAACCCTGGATCCTTTCCAGCCTGTGAACACATCAGCTTCTTGGAGCGGGGGTCATTTATTTGTCTTTGTATTGTTGGGACCTACCACAAATGAGCCTGGTGTGTTATAGAAGAGAGAGAATTTTCTAATGAGTGTGGGAAGCCAGAGGCGTCACCAGCCCCACCAGAGAAAGTTCACTGTCCGTTTCCAAGAGTGTTACTGGATAGGCTGGGCCAAGAGAATAGTGGCCTGATTTTAAACGGAGAGTGAGAAGGCTCCGAAGAAACTGACTCTACAGTGTGTGTCCAGGGCTGTAATACGAGCTGGTGGAGCGGTCAAGGTTAGACAGGAAATTTTAATTACCCTGGGCTTATCCAGAGGCCCCTTTCAAAGGGAGGTAATGAGGGCAGCCACTTAAGGGCGGACCCAAATACAGCATCTTAAAATGCAGCTGTGATGTTCTTGCCGCATACTAGAAGCTTGTGTTTCAGTGCCCCAGAGAGAGGGTGGGGAGAGGAGCCTTTGGCTGTGGGAAAGTTGTCTTTTTATCAGAATCGGAAATGATGACATCATGGACGCCCTGCCAGGACCTGACTCCCCATCACTGCTGAACCCCGAAAAGGCAGGGCTGCCCTGGAACTCTTCATTTCTCATCTCCCCCACCCCCAGTTTCTTTTTCTCCTCCCTAGACATTTCTCTGAGGGAGGGAGGAAGGGGTATGGACTTGGAGGGCTGGGAATTTGCCAAAGGGGTGAAGGGAGCCCCGTTAGGGAGGTTTACTGGGGAGGTGGATCTTTATCTGTATCTTTTGAGTGAATTGCCTTATACACAGGGAAAGGTGCATGGAGATAACTGGAAGTTAAGTGATTTTTTCCCCCTTAGAGAAAGGCGAGGGCTTCTGACTCTCCTGATTGTGTCTTTAGTGCACGGTGATCCACCTTAGAGTTGAAATTCCCTCACCTGCACTGGATTTTGCACATTTGACTGCTCTGCTTGAAGGTGGGGCAGGAGAACCCAGGGCTTGTCTGAATTCCTGGCGGGCAGTCAGCCAGAACCCAGGCCGGCTTCTGTTTGGGGCCTTGGTCTATGGCAGAAAGACGCTGTAACTGGGAACTATTTCTTAGAGAGGTTTAAGCACTGGTTTTCTTTGCCCAGAGTGTGATGTCGGGGGAGCTGGAAGGAGGTGCCACCGCTTCTGGCAGTTTTATCTTTTTTTTTTTAATTAATTAATTAATTAATTAATTAATTTTTGGCTGTGTTGGGTCTTCGTTTCTGCACGAGGGCTTTCTCTAGTTGGGGCAAGCGGGGGCCACTGTTCATCGCGGTGTGCGGGCCTCTCACTATTGCGGCCTCTCTTGTTGCGGAGCACAGGCTCCAGACGCGCAGGCTCAGTAGCCGTGGCTCACGGGCCCAGCTGCTCTGCGGGCATGTGGGATCTTCCCAGACCAGGGCTCGAACCCGTGTCCCCTGCATTGGCAGGCAGATTCTCAACCACTGCGCCACCAGGGAAGCCCTGGCAGTTTTATCTTTGCAGAGAGTTTCCTTTCTCCTCATTCCTTGCTCCTCACCTCCTTTCTCTGGGAAGCCTCCTCCACCCTCCTTATTACAGAGCATCACATTTTGTGAGAATTCGAGTGACTTATTAAAATCTTACGTAATGCAAAAAAAAAAAAAAGTTCTTTTTCCTTTTTCTCTTGCAAAATTGGTTAAGTGCCTAGTTTCAAAGCGTTAAGGTCCAGGGGACTCTAACTTTATTTATACTCTTAGCCCTGTGATACCTGCCCACCCCCCAGACTAACTAGTAAATAGAAATACCCTCTTCCATTGAATTTGGGGGGCTCGGTGGACATGGGCTACATCATGTGTGGTTTCACGGCGTGGCTGAGCCAGTGATCTCTAAGGATGTGTCGAATGAATCAGGTCTCAGGTTCTGGAGCTAGTGGCTGCCAGGCCTGTCTGTGACTTGGGGAAGAGATACTCAGTGTAGGATCCCAGCACACACGCTAGGTTTTGCACAGCTTGCTATTATTAGCTTCCTGCTTCATGAATATCTATGTATCAGGTGCACTCTTGCAGGCTCACACTCTGCAGCCTCCCCCTGCTTCTGTGTCCCTTCAGTGTTGGTGATTGAAGGGCTCCCCTGGTCCTAAATGCTAGATGGTCCTTGAAAGGCCTACATACAGGGATATCTGAGTTGTTGGAGCGAGGACTGTGCCATCCTGCAGGATGAAACTCTACCTGTGCTCGATGGCCTGCCAAGACACAGACCCAAGTCCCGCACGGAATCCTTCTTTGGTTCCAAGGCTGCACGGACCTTCTGTGACCCCTTTCCCAGTGCTCCCACCCCTGGGCTCCCATGGCCAGCACTGTCTGTACATTTGCTAATGTCTGCTCCTGTGATACCGTCATGATGATAATGATGAGCCTCTTTCTCACCTGCTGTCTATGAGCTATTCATTCATTCAGTTTTTTCATTCATTCAGTGAAGCACATGCCAGGTACTGGGATTATACAGATTGATCTGGAGGGGTTTCTGCCCTCGAGAAGCTCTACGAACTCTGAACAATGGGCTGGATTTAACATGATGCTGCTTGACAGGGAAGGATGCAAATCCTGGAAAAGCCATCCACCACCCATGTATAAGAAACCCCGGGTAGCCTAGCAGACACTGTGAAGATGCTGCATTCAGGGCAGGGGGTCGTGGTCTTTCTGGACACAGCCAGGGAGGAGCAGCCAGCCAGGACTGGGAAGGGTTCAGGCCCTCGATGGGTCAAAGGCCTTGGGGCCGAGGCTCTTGGAGCCAGAGGATGGGGGCTGAGAGTTTGAAGTCTGGTGGGGATCTGCTCGACCTCAGGGGGCAGAAGGTGGGCAATGAGGGTTCAGTGAAAGGAAGCCACGGCCTTGGTTCAGCATAGAGAAGAAAGGACTTTCTCATGGTTGGAGTTGTTGAGAAATAAAAAGAATGGTCTTAAAGGTGGTAAGCCCCTTTCTCTGGAGTTCCATTGGAAGGTGTGGTCTGTCTCCGTGGAGTGAGAGTTTTGCAGCAGGGAAGGGTTGGGAGGCTCTTGGGAGGCTGGGGGATAGGCTGTACGACGGTCAAAGTTCCTTCTGGGCCAGGGTTGGGCCAGCTTGGTCCGTAAAGGGCCAGGTAGTAAATCTATTTTGGCCTTGTGGGCCCTAGGGTCTCTGTTGCCACTGCTCAACTCTGCCACTGTGACCGAAAGTAGCCGCAGACGATACATCAAGGAACCTAAACTAACTGGCATGGCTGTGTCCGGATAAGACTTGGTGAGCAGAATTTGCCTGCAGGCTGTAGTTTGCCGGCCCCTGTTCTAGGCAATTGCTTTGGAATCTTCAGAATCCTGAGCCCTGTGAGTCTTCGGTGGTCTTGCTCATCCCTTTCCTCACTTCTCGGCCTTTCTCCCTGTCAGTGGCCTGGGGTTTCACTGGCTGGGGCAGACCGGGAGCCCCCAGGGGAAAAAGAGGCAGAAGCAGAAGAGGATGGCAGAGTGATCCCAGAGCCCTAGGACCCCAGAGTTGCTTCTGGAAGATTATTGCTGGAGCAGGAACAACATATGTATCTGCTTCTCCTGCCAACTAAGAGGGCCGGGCAGCTGGTGCCCTGCAGCCGGGATCCCTGGGTGACATTCTGCACCCTGGAAGGGCTGCCTTGGTGTTACTTCCTCTGAGAGGTGGTCCAAGGTGTGTTTGAGCCGGGCTGTGGTCAGGAAGGGCTTAGGGACTTCCCTGGCGGTCCAGTGGTTAGGACTCTGTGCTTCCACTGCAGAGGGGACGGGTTCGATCCTTGGTCTGGGAACTAAGATCCCACAAGCTGCGTGGTGCGGCCAAAAACAACAACAACAACAAAAAACAAAGAACAAAAGCCCTCCAGATGTAAAGGAAAGGACCGTGGTCCCCGGTCATCAACCCTCTACCAACAAGATCTGGCTGCTGACAGGCTCAGCTCTGCGCCCACAGGGACATGGTGAGCTCTGTCTCAGCCTTGGAGAGGTGCTGGCCCCCGATCCTGTGCAGCTCTGTCCATCTTGGCCTCAGCGACAGGGTCTCTGTCCCCTCCCGAAATGGCTCATGCTCCCCCCACCCTTCCCTACAAGGGCCAACTGTATTGAGCACAGCCACTGCTCACAGCCACTGCTTACAGAGCAGCTACTGCGTGCAGGCACTGTTCTCGGCATTTACACATCGTAAGCGCTGTGAGATGGGTGCTTTTATCATCCCTCATTTTACAGATGGGGACCGTGGGACGAAGTTCAGACTCTTCACGCTGACCCTCAAGGCCGGTCACAGCTGGCTACTGCATTCTTCTCTCTCGCTGGTTGCCCCAGCCTAGCCCCATTCTTGCTGGGCTGTTGGTTCCCCACAGTCTCTCTCCCATAACCCCCAGTTTCCAATCTGTCCATTATTGTTGATTCTTAGGAGGTTCCCCTCCCCCTCCTCCCAGGTGTTTGCCCTGGGAAAGCAGGGTCCGCTCTCTAAGGTGGAGGGTGGCGGACTTCTTTCTTCCTTCAGTCCCCAGGGCTGGACCCAGGGCCACAGGCAGGGCAGGGGTACCTTGACCTCTGTAGAGGGGCCTGAGCTCTGCTTCTGGAGCTGCCCTGAGGCCCTAATTACGGCCCCAGTGGAGCTTCCCAGCTCCCAGGGCTGTCAGGAATAGGAGCCTTCGGTGGGGTTGTGTAGTCCCCTCCAGCAGTGCCACCAACCGCGTGACACAGGGCACCTGCCTGTAAGTGAGATGCGGAAAAAGGAAAGTGACCACCTTCTCAGGTTGTCCCCAAGATCGCGTGACCACTTGGTGTGCGGTCGCAGCCTTAATTAGGTCACTCCAGTTCCAGCCCCAGGTTCTTTCCACTGAGGGAGCTGCAGGTCCAGGCCCCTGGCAGGGCTGCTGGATTTAAGGTGGTGCCAGCCCAGAGGAAGGACACTGGAAGGGGGCCACCGGCAGGGAAGCTGTGGGTGGAGGCTCTGAAGACCGAGAGGCTAGCAGCCCAGGTGCTTTTCCTTTCTATGTGGAGGGACGGCTGAGTCCCCCCACAGTCCACTTCCACTGGGCCTGTAGCCCCTGACCTCCCCCTCCCTCAGGGCCTCCCCCTGGCCATTTCCCTCCCTGGCTCCTGGGCTTGGGAGTCGAGGGAGTGTGGATCACTACCGGGGCTGCACCAGGCCTAACTGGGTCTGGGGGTGGAAACCCTGGGTTGTTTGGGGGCACCCATCCCCCGAGATCCACAGGGCTCCTGGGGATTCCCAGGCAAACTAGGTTTCCAGAGGCACCTCTGGCCCAGTTTCCCAGCCCATCAGGCCTTTTATAGGAGGTGTTGGGAGCCAAGGGGAGACACCCCATTACTACAGCAAAGAACCACCCTGGCTCATTTCGACAGCCCTGATCAGAAGAGCCCTTGTGGCCTCCCCATCGCCTCCATCAGGGTGCGCTCAGGGCGGGCGTCCCCTGGGATGCCCTTCTCCCCCTCCTTCCTGGATGGAGAGCCGGTAGCTCTAAATTCCCAGATCCACTCGCTCCATTCCCTGTTCCCAAGTGAGTCCCCAGCCGCCTGCACTTACCCAAACCCAGCAAAGGCGCCCCGATTTCAAAAGGACCAAGGGGAGACCCCAGGATTAGGGTCCTTCTCTTGATGAGAAATTTCTCTGAATGAGCCAAAACTAAAAAAGTGAGCCCTTACTGATGAGCTTGCGGATAAGCTGAGAGTTTATCTGTCTTCCTGTAATCTTGGCAGCAACTGGACAAAGCCCAGAGAGTAACTCGCCCAAGGACACACAGCACAGGATGTCACCGGGGCCTTGAACCAGGGCAGTCTGACCCCAGGAGCACACTGCCAGCCCCTGCTGCCCTCCACCTTCCTCAGGAGGAGCCCAGCAAGGCTCCAATAGACCGAATTGTTCCCTGCTACACTTGCCAGGTCAAAAGCTTTCCAAGGCTTGTCCCTCTCTACCTGGTCACTCGCGGGTTCTTGACATCTGTGCCCTCAGTGTGGCTGAAGCACTTAGCACTCCTGGCCTATTAACTGGTTGTCACTGGCACGTTCCTCTGGAGGGTGGTCACGGGGGCTGGCTTGCTTTGTTTCCACACTGGGTTGCTGGCATCAGTGGGAGAGTTTGCGTGGAGCTGAAACCTCCCAATCTGAGGTCTTTTCCACTACTGAGCTACGGCAGCCAGTCTGAGAGCACGAGGCTGGGGGAGCTTGGTGCACCCTGTGCTCTCTCTCCTCCTGAATCCGCGTGGGAGTCCCTGGCAGGTGCAGTGCACTCCCGCTGCAGGTATTTGGGACAAAGAGGATTTCCCTGCTCGCCTCAAAAGCCTGGGTAGCAGCTGCCTGACTCTGCATCCCCTCTGCTGTCTTGCGGGGCCCTGAGCACACAGTGGGTGCTCTGTAGGGGTGGGGATGGCCCCTCAGCTTTGCCCTGCCACCTGCCCTTTCTTTATGAACTTCCAGACACCATGTGCAGAACTATAGGAGGCTGTGGTTAGGGAGACCCAACTGGTCTCCTGCAGCCTGTAAAGATGTTGGCCCCTTACCAGAAAAAGAAGGATATTTCCCAGGAGCGAGTCCCCGCAGCACTGGCTGTGCACAGGACAGGTGAAGCTGGCGCTCACCTGCACCCCAGTGCCACTCCCAGCTCACCTTCTCTCTCCCTGCACCTCTCCACAGCGAGGACTACTGCATGCCCCCCAACCGCTCACTCCACTCTCCCCCCCACTGCCCCCCTAAATCCATCCTGCACATCGAGCTGAGGGGTCTTTCTGAAACAGCCATCTGAGGTCACTTCTCTGCTTCACACTCTTTGGGGGTAGCCCTTCTTACCCGTAAGAGGACACAGCTCTCCCAGAATGCCTTGTGGGAGCTGGCCCCCTCCCCCCCTTCTGGGACATCCCGGCACCTCTGGACTGCACTGGTGACAGGGGCTCCCTCCCAGGGCTCTGCACACTCACTCCTGTTAGAGCCAGCTCTGCCCATGCTCCGGCCTTATCACAGCTCAACTGTCTGTACATCTGCCTCCCCGCTGGGACTGGTCTTTGTGCTTTTCTTCTGCTCTGGAGAGGCCCCAGGTAGATGTGAGCCAGGTGACTCGAAGAGCCAGACGTTCATCCCACAGAGGCGGCTGGGAGCAGCCTGATTGGAAATCAGACTCTGGGCTCAAGGTTTTGTACTTAATTCCTCAGAGTCCCCCTTCCTGGGATCCTGCTTTCTCTTACTTTGCATGCAGTTGTAACACACTTGGAGATGTGGTTTCTCAGTCTGCAGCAAATCAGAAGGAAGGAAGGAAGGGAGGGAGGGAGGGAGGAGGGGAGGGAGGGAGAGAGAGAGGGAGAAAGGGAGGGAGAGAGGGAGGGAGAGAGGGAGGAAAGAAAGGGCAGATAATTTGACAGCTAAGGGGGACCTACACAAAAGACAGGAAACCAGGACCTCAGAGAAGGGGCAGGCAGAGAAGCACGGAGGAACAACAGTCCTATGGGCTCGGGGGACCCTGAGGCTCATCTGGATAGGCACAGTTAGGGACACCCACGGGAGAAGCAGGAAAGCCCCAGGAAGGGCTACCTGCTCTGGGGATAGTCTGGCACAGTGCCCTTCTCCTAGTTGAAAGAACCTGGGCAACACGGGGAATCTTGTGAAAATGCAGGTTCTGATTCAGCAGGTCTGGGAAGGGACCTGAAATTCTGCATTTCGAATAATCCTGGATGACCGTGATGCTGCTGGTCCGGGGACCACACTTTGAGAGGCTGCCAGAGCCTGCCTGTCTGAAAAGGCAGTGCATGTTTCCCATACAAGGCCTTTCTGGAGAAAAGCCGGTGTGTTCCCATGTTCTGGGTCTCTGAGGTGTAGGCGGTTCCCCCCAACACTAAGAGTAAGGCATTTTCTGGGGCAATCCTCCTAAGAACCCCCCTATCCCCTGGGGATCCCTGGGGAGTTTCTGATGGCTGAGTTTCAGGCAGACAAAGGCTGGCCTGCTTCTTTCTTCCTTGATAGCAGGATTATTCTGGGGAGGTGAAAACCAAGAAAACCCAGGGGCTCTGCACAGTGGAGCTGAGAGAGCAAGCCATTCATGGACCAGCACTGGGCGGACATTGGAAACCAGCCCCTGCGCCCTTGCTGCTGTCTCCTTACTGGCAGGCCTTTAGTGGGGTGAGGATTAGGGGTTACCTGGGCCCCTCTGGCCAGGCCAGGAGCTTTCCCAGGTCATAGGCAATCAGGGTGGTGGGCCCAGAGTTCAGGGATCTCAGCCCATCCTGCCTCAATCCACCCCCTTCCCCTGACCAGTGATGACCCCAATCAGTTGAGTTGGGAAGCCTTTTCAAGTGAGCCCTTGGAAGACAGATGTGATGCTCTCACACAGGACAGGCGGGGCGATGAGAATCACTCATCAAGGGCTTCCTGGAAATTCAGCCCAAGGGGCCACAGCAGCCTGTGGATTTGGGTTTCCCCCAGAATGCTAAAGATGGTAGAGGCTGTTTGAGGCCAGTGGGTGTGGGCAGCTCTTCAGAGCAGCAGCCCTGGAAGTTGTCTGCTTCCTCTTCACGGCTGCAGACAGGTCCTACTTTTAAATATAGCTCCCTCCCATTGCTTGCTTACTGGGTGCCGGGGTCCAGTGCTGGTGTGTTATCTCCTGTTGGCCCCTCTACAGCTCTGCAAGGCGCAGACAGCTCAGTTATAGTCAGCCTGCAGTGGGCTCGGCAGCCCGTCTCTCCCAAATGAATGGCAGGGCTGGCTTTGCACCCAGGCCTGTGTCTGCAGGGCCATGTGCAGTGCTGATGGAACTGGAATCTCCCCCTAACAGATCCTGGAGATTAGGAAGATGAAGGGAATGAGGACATTTTAAAGCAAAAACATGGAAAAAGCTCACCAATCCAGAGGAGGGCTAGAAGGAAGCCCTAGGAAACAAACAAGGATGCGGGGTCTTGGAGTTGTGAGTGAGGTTTCTTGTTTTTTGTTTTTTTAATATCCTGGATTGCCTTTAATAAGAAAAATCTTGGTTAAAATTTAAATTATAGGAAAAAACTGGTACAGGGAGCTAAGATGTTGGTAGGGGGAGGAGCCTAGGGCTTAAGGGAACTCCAATGAGCCTGCAAGCATTTGAAAGATATAAACTACCGGGAGGCGGGGCAAGGAAATATTTTGATGGTTAGAAATAGGGGGAGAGGGCTTCCCTGGTGGCGCAGTGGTTAAGAATCCGCCTGCCAATGCAGGGGACACGGGTTCGAGCCCTGGTCCGGGAAGATCCCACATGCCACGGAGCAACTAAGCCCGTGCGCCACAACTACTGAGCCTGCGCTCTAGAGCCCGTGAGCCACAACTACTGAAGCCCGCGCGCCTAGAGCCTGTGCTCTGCAACAAGAGAAGCCACCACAATGAGAAGCCTGTGCCCCGCAACAAAGAGTAGCCCCCGCTCACTGCAACTAGAGAAAGCCCGCGTGCAGCAGCGAAGACCCAATGCAGCCAAAAATTAAATAAATGAATAAATAAATAAATTTATTAAAAAAAAAAAAAGAAATAGGGGGAGAGCGATGCAGCTTAGGCCAGGTTTGTAGGGAGAAGGAGAGCCCCAGATGAGCCTAGGGCTGGAGCTCCCTCCCTGACTCCCCTGGGGCCTGGTCCCACACCTAGTGGGTGGCCCTGCCAGCTGGGCAGTGCAGGTGGGCCTGACCTGGGCAGGTTCTTCTAGGTGCTGCTCCCTTTCCGTGGGGCTGGATTCCAAATTGCAAGGAATGTGATGGAATTTTTGTGGAGGGGCTGGAAGCAAAGGAGGTTTCCAGAATGAAGAAAACAAATCCGACTGCATTCATCTCTCCCACGGGCCCAGAAGTTTGGCATAAGGTCACCTGTTCGCAGATGGCCTTGTCTCAGGGGGTCCTCACGCTGCAGTTACTTGAGGAGAGGGGCTCTGAGCAGGTTGAGGGTGAGTGCTCTGCCCCCGGTCCAGCCTTGGGGGCCTCTGCCAGGGGTCCTCACCTCACGCTTCCTTCAAGCACACCCACGGTGAAATGTGTTGCTGAAGTTGTCCTACAGCTTTCAGAAGGGCCTTTATCCATTTAACACCTTGATTCCCCAGGACACTTCTCTGCCTCAGCTTTGGCTGGCTTGTCTCTGTCAACTGTCACTGGAGGGGCCACGTTGGCATCCTGTAAGGACCGACCTGCTATCAAGTCCTCCTTCCCCCAAACCTACGTCTGGTGGCGGTGTTGCCCAGCCCTGTGGTCGGGCTGTGGGCTTGGGCATCAAGTGGGGATGCCTCGGGGCTAACCTCACTGGGCCTAGTGACCTTCGGTTGGTTGACCTAGGTGGGCTTGGTTTCTTCGTCAGCCTGACAGTGTGACATTCCTTAAAGGAGTGTTGGAGGGTTAAAGCGGATCAAATCTATTTGAAGGGCTGTGTTGGTGAGACCGTTTCTTCAAATGTTTGTGAGACATCGGTATTCTCTCGGGCAAAAGTGAATAATGTTGCATATGTGGGCAGCTGGCGATACCGCACTCCGAGACCAGAATCAGAACCCACACACATGTGGGACTCAGCAACATGGCTCCTATTATTTCTGCCAAAGTCATCAGATATAAATTGTAAAAGGTGTGAATCGCACAGTTAACTAGTGGTCTGTTTGTTGGGACATTGTGTTTGCACTCTATCCATCCCCTGGCTCCCCACTGAGTTAAGGGGCACATAGTAGAAGCTTAGTTCGTGGTCATTCCTGCCTTCCCTGTTCCCACGTGAAGCCGAGCACCCGCTTGAAAGCGCCAGGTTAGTTCTGGTCCACAGCAATTGGCTTCACTGCACCCCTCAGCTTTCACGACCTGTCAAATGGGGTGACTCATTACCACCTCACAGCACCGCTGAATTAAATCAGGTGATTTAGCACAGTGCCTGGCACTTAGTGAGCGCTCAATAAACAGTAAACGCAGGCGGCTATTATGAATTCTTCATAGGACTGTCGTAAAGATGAAAGGGTTAGTATATGAGACAATGTGTTGTGAACTGCAAAGCAGGCTAGTTGTAGTTATTAGGGGCTTTGAATCCCATTGTGTGCGCGGAACGCATATGGTAGTCGGATGCTTTGAGAGGAGCAGATGAAACAGGAAGTTGATGAGGGGGACCTGGGAGGTTTTTCCTGCCTGTCTTGCCTATGCAGGCCCTGAAGGAAGTGGCTGTGGACAAACCCTCGGAGATGGTCACTTTAAAGAGGGAAGGATGCACTTCTGGATTACAAATCCCAGTTCCACGGGGAGGGACGAGGACACCACTAATGTGGTCAATTTATGTTCCTCCCAGGACTTAACTATGGGCTTGGCTGGTGCTTCAGGCAGGAACAAAGGGACGCAGTCTTTGCTGAGTCCCTGGGAGTTGAGGCAGTGGCTGACCCGTGACCCCTTTCTTTCCTGCCCTTCTTGCCTTGGAGACATCCCCTCTCAGTCCACACACTGGCTTTATTCGTGTGCCAAACTGGTGCTCCCGGCAGGACACCTGGCCCTTTCTTTCTTTTTTTTTTCTTTTTTAAATTTATTTATTTACTTTTGGCTGCATTGGGTCTTCGTTGCTGCAAGTGGGCTTTCTCTAGTTGTGGCGAGCGGGGGCTACTCTTGGTTGCGGTGCGTGGCTTTATTGCGGTGGCTTCTCTTGTTGCAGAGCATGGGCTCTAAGCACATGGGCTTCAGTAGTTGTGGCTCGTGGGTTCAGTAGTTGTGGCTCGCGGGCTCTAGAGCGCAGGCTCAGTAGTTGTGGTGCACGGGCTTAGTTGCTCTGCAGCATGTGGGATCTTCCTGGACCAGGGCTCGAACCCGTGTCCCCTGCATTGGCAGGCAGATTCTTAACCACTGTGCCACCATGGAAGTCCCCTGACCCTTTCTTCTGTCTGAGATTTGCCCACCGAGGTGGTGTGCTTTTGCTCCCAGGCACATACTCACCAAAGTGGTCAAACCAAAATTTCCTGCCTATTGAAAGAAATTGGAATTCCTTTAACCTGCCACCCAGACTTTGCCAAGGCCCTTTCTCACATATTTGTCCTCTTTCTTAGGCCTGGAGAACGTTTCCGGCTTGAGGGCCTAAAAGAGGTTTTCCAACCCTTCTTGACTCTTCTCAGTTAGAACCCCAGAGAAATGCCAGGGATAAGGTCTCCGAGCCCCTCTCTGCCATGACCCTATGTTGACTGCCGTTTGTGCTGGGGAGGCTGAGCTAGCTGTGGGTCCAGGTGAGCGGGGAGCCCTGCTCCTTCCTGCCCCTGCTGGGTGAGGACAAATTCCTGCCTTGTTCCCTGACCTTTTCTTATCTTGCCCCAATTCAACTCCTGTTCTGGGGCCCCCTCCCCTCTCTTTACCCCTGAGCTTTTCAGCTACTCTCGTCCTCCCTTCACTTTCCTTCCTTTCTTCTCTGCGTTCAGACACCAAACCTCTGCCTTTGCTCCGAAAGATCCACATCTTGAATGCATCCCCCTTCGTGGCTTCAGTCTCCTCTGCAAACTTCGCAAGAATGTGCACTGTTCGCTGAGCAGCGGGCAGAGGACACTCATTCACAATCTTGGCCTGGAGGGGAACATAGGGGCCGTTTAACGGGCTGCCTGCCTAAGGTAGAATTGCCCTGAGGAGCGCTTCCCAAAGTGTTTTCCTTGGAACACTCGATTGCTTAGACGTGCCTCCTCCAGTGGAAAATCCCTGAACACAGAGGATTGTGTGGTCAGATGAGTCTGGGTGCTGTTTCCCTCTGGTAAGTTTCAGACACGTGACCATATGGAAGGCTCTGGAAAGTTCCACACTAAAGAAGCCTGTTTACTTTGACTAGGACTCCCTGTAACAGAGACCATCCCTCCGGCCTGTTTGTAAGAGCTCTTCTCACCTCAGGTCTTGTGTTAGCTGTTTTTGCCAGAAAGGTCTTCCTTGTGCTTGGCTAATACCCGTCTCTGTCATGTCCACACACAGAGCCCAGTTCCGGCCATCACCAGCTTGCTGAGATCCTTTGGGCCTAGATTCTGTCCCAGCTTTGTGTCACCAGCAAATTTGATAGTCAGCACTCTTCCTAGGTGGCCCTACACGTAACAGGCAAGCCGCTGAATTGTATGGCATTCCCTGGCATTCCCCAGAAGCCTAATAGAGGGGGCTTGCTGACTCTGGTAGAGATAATAGATCAGTCATCATAGTTTTCTGTTGGACCAGCTTGACAACCCTGTTTCAAAAGCAAATGAGCATATGACCTAGCAATTCTGCTCTTGGTTATATACCCAAGGGGAATGAAAACAAATGTCCACACAAAAACTTGTATGTGAGTATTCATAGCAGCATTATTCATCACAGCCATAAGTGGAAACAACACAAACATCTATCAGCAGGTGAATGGATAAACAAAATATGGTATATTTATACAATAGAATATTATTCAGCAATGAATAAAAAGAATAAAGTACTGATTGACATGTGCTACAAGCTGGGTGAACTTTGAAAACATTATGCTAAGTGAAAGAAGCCAGACACAGAAGGTCGCATATCATGTGATGCCATTTATATGAAGTGTCCAGAATAGGCAAAACCGTAGAGACAGAAAGCAAACTGGTAGTTGCTAGGGGCTGGGGAGAGGGGTGTGAGGAACGACTGCTACAGGGCATGGATTTCTTTTTGGGGGGATGAAAATGTTGAGGAGTTAGACAGTGATGATGGCTGCACAACCTTGCGAACATGTTAAAAATCACTGAGTTGTGCAATTTTAAAAGAGTGAATTTTATGGTATGTAAATTATATCTCAATAAAGCTGTTATTTTAAAAAGAAGTGGGAACTTGTCTGGCGGTCCACTGGTTAAGACTCCACACTTCCACTGCAGGGGGCATGGGTTCGATCCCTGGTCGGGGAGCTAAGATCCCTCATGCTGTGCCAAAACAAAACAAAACAAAACAAATCCGTAAAAAGAAGTTAAAAACCAAGTAAATGAGGCCAATCCTTGAATTACTTTTAGGGGACCCGCGGCAATCATTGCTTCCTCTTTTAAGTGCCATCCCTTGATAATACTCGATCCTGGGCTGGTCCATCTGTGATTCATACACTCTGCCCGCTTCCTGGAAACCACACTGGAACACCTGTCTTGTCCTTCAGGGTCCTCAGAGCTCACCGACAGGATTCCAGGGATATTGTCTGTGTCCTGTAGCATCTCACGGCGTGGTGCTTCCAGGCAGGGAGGGAGTGGGAGCCCGGCGGGAGCGCAGACCTGCTTGAAGGAGGTGGTGTCTGCTGAGGTACAGAGGGCTGCCAGCGATCAGAGGAAGAAGGGCGGCCCCCCGGCTCCAGGGGACAGAAAGGGCGACCGAGGAGGATGGGTGGAGGTATGTTCTGGGTGGGAGGAATGGCATGAGTCGGCCACTGTGGCTGGAGCAGGGCACACTGGGGAGTACTGGGCCTCATCTCCAGCGTGACCACATGGGCCTCAAAATACCACCAGCCCACAGGGTTAGATTTCTGGTTGCCCACAGGCTACATTTCTTGGCAGCTGGTACTGTGGTTCCTAACAATGGTGGTTTCTTTTGTGGAGCTGGGGCTGGGGGGTGATAGACAGTGAAGAAGCCTGTTTTGTTTGTTTGTTCATGTATTTGATTTTTACGTTGACCATCTTAACCGTGTAAGTGTTGAGATCAGTGTACGTTCACATTCTTGTGTAACCCTCGCCACCGCCCATCTCCAGGACCTTTTCCTCATCCCAAACTGAAACTCGAACCCATGAAATAATAACCCCACCCCCACCCCCACCCCCCGCTTCCCCTGGTCCCTGGTAACTACTTTCTGTCTCTATGAATTCTAGATACCTCATATAAGTGGAATTATGCAGCGTTTGTCCTTTTGCATCTGGCTTATTTCAACCTTAGCATAATGTTGACAATGTTCATCCATGTTGTAGCATGTATTAGAATTTCATTTTTTAAATGGCGAATAATATTCTATTGTGTAAATATATAATATCCCACTGTATGGATATATCTCATTTTGTTTATCTGTTCATCTGTCAGTGGACACTCGGGTTGTTTCTGCCTTTGAGCTATTATGAACGGATTTGTTTCTTAAAGCATGATGTTCATACCTGAGCAACAGGTGATCTCTGGGGAGCGGAAAATGGGATGGACTTGACGGGAAAAGAGCCAGCGAGTCTGTGAGGAAGCTCCATAATAGCCCAAGTGCATAGAGAAGGGCGGGGGTGGTGGAGTGACCGGGGCAGAAGGACAGAAGGCTGAGGAGGGCTCCACGGGGCTGACCAGGCACTCGGGAGTAGAGGGCAGGGCCAGGACCCCTGCCATGGGGAGGCTGGGGTCGTTTCCTGCAGGTGGCTGGGGGGTGGGGGGACAGCCAGCAGAGGTGCTGGCTCTGTGTCGAAACTTGGCCAGGAGGGCAGAGCCACCACCCCGCTCATCTGTGACACACAGGTGTGACCATTCAGACCTGGAGACTAGATTGTGAGCTGGAGGGCAAAGCATGAAACCGCAGTGCTGGGGCCAGGCCTGACTCACAGCCCAGCACCAGGGCGGGAAGCAGTTTCCAGAGACAGGAGACCAGAGGATGAGAGGAGGGGTTGGTGGAACTGGGAGCGGCGGAGACCCAGGGGCCGGTGACCAAGGGGAGGCTTCCAGAACTGTCAGTTGCTCCACGTAATAGAGTGGGTGCGTGGGGCGCCCTGCAGCAGCTCTTCTATGGTCCAGCATCAGGAGGTTCAGTTGCTGTTCGTTGACCCAAACTGGGAAAAATCAAGGTAGACGAGCATGTTTTTCCTCAAGAAACGTATGGCCTAATTAAGGAGTTGAAAGACGTGAAAACACTCCTGCAGTACAAGACCCACTTTGAGTTATATCCCGCAGAGCCCCAGAGGTGTTGGAGGAGAGAGAGGGGACCCTTCCAAAGCGGTGACCCGGGTGGGCACTGCAAGGCAGGAGTCTTCTGAGTCATTTTTCAGTAAATAAGGCCAAAAGCATTACACATTTGGTAGATTAACAAGTGTCCTTTGGTCCTGGCCATGGCCATCCCTCACCAGCGCCCTGCCTTTGACCTACAGGTATGATGCCGGAAGGGATGGCTTCATTGACCTGATGGAGCTGAAGCTGATGATGGAGAAGCTGGGGGCCCCCCAGACCCATCTGGGCCTGAAGAGCATGATCAAGGAGGTGGACGAGGACTTTGATGGCAAACTCAGCTTCCGTGAGGTACCTGCGTCCTGCTGGCCCTGAGCCCCTGGAGGAGGGGGGTGGCCCTGAGAGGACTCGCAGATTTACCATCCCCTGGAGTGCAAATGGCTTTGGCCTCTCTTGAGTGCTGCTTGGATATTTAACCTACAGTTCTGCTTTTTAAAATAAATTTAAGGAGCTAGTGAACCGCAGTGCTGGCATGAAAAAATGCTCAGCAAGCAGATTGAAAGTCAGTGTGGGTAGGATAACCTCATTTGGGTAAAATGGTAAGTACTGAGAAATCTGGAGGGATGTTCACCAAAATATTCATTGTGGATGTTTGTGGGTGCAAAGTGTTGGTGGTTTTATAATTTTATACTTAAAAAATATATTTAAACTGTTAATTTTATAACAAGCATTTAAAAATAGTAAAAAAAAAAAAAAAGAAAGAAAGAAAGAAAAAAGAAATTATACAAAGGGTCTGACTCTGTGCCCATGGACCTTTCCCTCCAAACAGGTCCAAGGATGGGTTTTTTTGGTCTTTGAAACCCTGAAATTGTGTTCGTACAGATATCTTCCTGGAAGAGCACATGGCGTCACCTGATACCCCAATGGATGAAAACCTCAGCCATTTTTATTTTGGGGAATAAATCTCAAGGCCATTGGGTTTCTTCCATGGCAAGGATGCAGCTCCACAAGGAAGGGAATTCCATGTTTTGTGTGTTTGAGTCTTGCGGAAAGGTTTTTAGATATGTCAGTGACCTGTTATTAGAATAACTTTAGCGACACCATCCAGGCTAAAGACTTGGACATTAGCCCAGCTGCTGTGGTCTCATTTTCAGTCGTGTCTCTTTTGGGGCCCTTGGGAATTGAGAGAAGAGAGGACTGTTCTTGTCTCCTGGTGTTTAACCTTGGTTATTCCAGAAAGAGTGGAGTGCAGGCATCCTGGTTTCTGAGAGTGAGAACTTTAGCCAAATACTGGTCATCTTTCCAGGCTAGATAGGGCCTTTGGATGCTCTTCCTGGGGGTCTCTGCAGCTGACCTAGCAGCCATGAGTCCCTTCCCCAGCTGGCCTTGCCTCTCACTGCCCACAGATCAACTCCAGAATCTCCCATCTCTTCCTTTCCTGAACTGGCGGATATGGAGATGGATCACGAAAACCTGTGTTGGGCATAGCGCTCAGGATAATCTGGTACCAGACTTCTCATTTCAAGGCTAAGGAGCTAGAAGACCAAAAGGGTCAGCACTTGCCTGAAATCAGGTCCCAGCTCAAGGCTGGGCCTGGGTTACAGCCTCCCCCCATCATTCACCACATTCAACTTCCCAGCTGCCTCTCTGTCTCCCTCGCCTCTCATTTGGTTCCTTTGTATCATTCATACATCGTGCTGGGCATTGGCTCTTTCCAATCTGGGTACCCCTGGAGTATAGAAGGTAAAGGATCCTGCCTTGGCGAAGCTTTGGAGGCAAGGTTGGGGAAAGAACTTCTACGGCAAAGTTGTGACCTCTGGAGAACAGAAATTGAGGGTGCTTAGAAAGTCTGTGCAAGTCAGCAACTGAGCTAAGACACAATCCCTCCCCCTGTTTTACTCAGGAGCCACCCAAATGTGCCCCTCTCTGCATCCAAGATGCTCAGTTAGCTTTTGGTTAGCTGCTGGCTTGGCCATTTCGCACAGATGGTGGACATCAGAGGCTTGGACATCTCCAAAGGGTTTTGTTGTGGGTCCTCAACCTGCCTACAGGCCTCCAGTGGCATTCACATTCAGTCTTTTGTCAGTTCAGAGCCCCACTGTGGTCCCAGCTCTAGGAGTTGTACCCAGAGGTACAGGATTTGGACATGTAGATGCATTTGCCATTAATACTCCACAGCCTAACCTCCTGCTCTTAGTATCTCACTCTGCTGGTTTCTGCACATGTTGTAAGCCACTAGTGGGCCGATGCTGTGTTTGTGTAATGAAAAGAGGCTTACAGCCCAACCTCCATCTTCCACACAGAGCTGCATAACTGGAGCAAGTTATTTTACTTCTCAGCTTCAGTTTTTCTGTCCTTAAAATAGGACTGTTAATAGCTTTTGCTCAGGACTGTTTCGAGAGCCAAGTTCTCTTTCTATGCCTCCATCAGTTAGAACTCTTGATTGCAAGTGAGGGAAAGAGAATGCTAGCTAATTTAAACAAGAAAAGAACAAACAACTATTGGCTTACATACCTGGGAGATGACGAAGTGGAAGTGCTTTAGTCACAGGTAATCCAGGGTCTTCCTCTTGCCGTATCTTGAATGTGCTTTTTTCTGTGTCCACCTCATCTTTTCTTTCCAAATAGGGTGTTGTCCCTGGCATATGACAAGATGGCTGCTGGCAGCTCCAGGCTACATTGTCCCAGGGGATAGAGGGCTTCTTTTTCCCAGAGTCCCTACCAGTCTCAGGAGAAGGCTTCTGATTGGCCCTAATAGGGATACATGCCCACCTCCTGCACCAGTCATTGCATCCAGGGTACTGTGATTGGCTAGATCCAGGTCATGTGCCACGAGGCACCATAGTCAACAGCTCCACCATCATCACAGGTGTCCTCATGACCTGGCACTTAGTAGGTGCTTGGTGAGTTTGTATTCCCTTTCTTTTTCTTTGGATTAACTCAACTGAAGTGAGTTACATCTAAATAAAAGCTACTTTCCCCCAACATACAAGGAAATCGATCTTTCTTTTAAACCATTTCTCTTCCAATTATGAAAATAATATATGCACAAGAGGGGCATTTTAGAAGATGGCATATATGGAACCATTAAAAATGATGATGTATTCAATAGCACAGTGTTTGATGACCAGAGAACACATGTTGACAATGTAAAAAGGAGGGACAAAAGCAGATTTCCAAACTGTATATAAAATATAATTGTTTAGGGCTTCCCTGGTGGTGCGGTGGTTAAGAATCCACCTGTCAGTGCAGGGGACACGGGTTTGAGCCCTGGTCCGGGAAGATCCCACATGCCGCGGAGCAATTAAGCCCGTGCACCACAACTACTGAGCCTGCGCTCTAGAGCCCACGAGCCACAACTACTGAATCCCGCGTGCCTAGAGTCCGTGGCTCTGCAACAAGAGAAGCCACCGCAATGAGAAGCCTGCACACTGCAACAAAGAGTAGCCTCCGCTCTCTGCAACTAGAGAAAGGCTGCACGCAGCAACGAAGACCCAACGCAGCCAAAAATAAATAAATAAATATTTTTAAAAAGAAGTAATCATTAAAATAAATAAATAAATTTAAAAAATATATAATTGTTTGCATTTATGGTTTATGTACGTGTACAGACATGTAGAAGAAGTCATAAGGATGGACCAGAGTTAGCAGTTCTATGTCCATAGCTGTAGGGATCTAGAATCCTATTCCAGGCACTCACCACCTCATTCTCCTTTGGAGGCAGACAGCGAGGCCTTAATATCCTCCCCTCTTTTTCTTGTAGTCCTTGCTAATTCCATTACATCTGTCTCAAAGCGAATTGCTCCAAGACCAGATGTGTGGTAGTTTTGTACAAAGGCTGGATAAGGGGTTTACTAGATTACATGTTAGTACTGAGAACTGTAGGTCCTGTTTTCTCCTCCCACCTTACCCTCTCTGGGGTGGGTCCCTGGCAGCCCTGGCTGTACTGGGTTGCACCCCTGCCTGTTCATGGTTGATTGGACCATGGATGGACCTCTGGCTAGACTAGGTCAGTTGGATTCCCTATCTGGGAATTTGAAACTGGGGCTGAAGTGCTGCACGTTCGCTGTGCAGGTGGCTCTTCCCATAAGAATAACTCAATGTGGGGCAGCCATTTTCTCCCACGTGGTCCAGACACAAGAGCTCGAGAGGGAATGTTGCCTCCAATCCTGAGAACATTGCCTCTCCCTGTTCCAGTCCTCTTCCAGGTCACTGTATTTTACCCTTGGGTTTTTGAGACATCCTTTTTGTATAATGAATACCTCCTTTTCACTTAAACCAACAAGTGTGTTTCTGTCACTTGCCATCTGAGAGCTCTAACTAATGTGGGCAAGTGTTTGCATCGTCAATCAGAGCCATGAAATTTTAAATTTCCTTGAATTTGGGACTTCCCTGGCGGTCCAGCGGTTAAGACTTCGCCTTCCAGTGCAAGGGCTGCAGGTTCGATACCTGGTCGGGGAGCTAAGATCCCACATGCCTTGCGGCCAAAAAAAACCAAAACATAAAACAGAAGCAATATTGTAACAGATTCAATAAAGACATTAAAAATGGTCCACATCAAAAAAATCTTTAAAAAAAATTCAATCAAAAAAAAATTTCCTTAAATTTATCAGAAGCGTTTGACAGCTTGTGTCTGAAACTGCTTTTTAGCTTTGTTAGTTCTCTCTGTTTCTTTGTTTTCTGCTTCTCCTTCCCTCCCCCCTCTTTGCTCAGAGTCACAGCTAGGACACTTTCCAATTCTCTACAACATACCAGTCTTTGTGGACTATAAATAGGGAGACAAACAAGGCTGGGCAGTTGGAGAAATTGTCATTCAGGGGTTGGTGATTGTAATACATTAAATGGGAAAGTCTGGCATGCTTTAGGGAAGGCTGAACATTTTCAGGTTGAGCTGGATTTTTTTTTTTCTTCTTTAACTGGCTGGGGCTGGGGGGACCCCTAAGTTAGGACAGAGCTGCTGGTGGTCACCCACTGAGCTGGCAGAGCGAGAGTGAGCACAGGTGGCCGGGACCCTTGAGGAATACTTTAAGTCCTTCTGTAAATACCAACATTGTCATCTCTGCTGCAGATGTGAGAAAAATGAGTTTCAGAGATGAAGAGACACCCCCTCCCCGTCAGGTCACTTGGATTGCTGCTAGGCTGGGGGCAGTGCTCCATCTTCCCTAAGCTGCCTCCCTGGTATGGAGGGGCTATCTGTTTTGTGTTTACCGTATGGAGCATTGGGGAGGGGGGTGGCTTCTGTAACTAAGTGCTTTAAGGATGGGTGGGGCACTGAGGGATGGATGGGTATTTTACTCCTTCTCTCTGCCCGAGGGTCACGTTTGCAGCGCTGAAGTCTTGGCTGCTTCAGTCTCTTCCATGAGAGCCCGACCACAACCGTCCCCCTGCCCCCTTCTCCCCCATCCTATTCTTGGGGGGCCTCACCTCCTTCAGTAGGCTTGATTTCCAAGGCTTCTTTGGAGCCAGTGTTCTGGCTCAGATAGTCTGCAGCAAACTGAGTCTCTGCCGGCCTCTAGTGAGAGAGTTTGAAGCTGCAGGTGGGTGAACGTGGCGCTTCTGTAGAGTCAAGCTGACCATGGTGGCCTCCGTGAACCTGAAAGTCCTGGAGCATCTTGCTTTACCGCTTGCTTTGTATTTGGCGATGTCCACAGTGGAGTTAGGACCCCTGAAGCAAGAATTACAAAGAAAGGCTTGCCGGCAAGGCGTTTTGGGGTGGTCGTGGTGGAAGCCGAGACTTTCACTTAATGAAACACGCTTCCCTCTAGGGATTAAGAGCGTTGGCAGTAAAAGACACAAGTTGGAATTTGGAAAAAGCGTGCTGAAGTTGTCTTACCTCTCACTCTGCTTTAGCTAATGTTCTTTCCTCTTGGGGAAGACAATCTTTAGAGGAGATGGTCATGAAAAAAACCCCTGAAAACTGAAATTTCACACATATTTTAGGCATTTGAAAACCTGGAGGAGCCTCTTTCTGGGATGACTTGGAATACATCAATTTTTATTCTTTCTAGATGGAAAAATAAATTATGGAAGTTGGATAGACGATGTCTGATAGATAAATTCACAAAAATTTTTTAAAGAAGGGAAGTAAAAAGCCATAAAACTTCCTTGGGGGTGATGGAAGGACGTGCAGGTGGGGGTGGGGAGGGGCAGGGACAGCTCTTTCAGGTTGGCCTATTTATTTATTTAAAAATTTATTTTGCAGAGGTCTTAGTACAAGTTGGCTTTAAAGACAAATTCATTCAGGTCACATTTTGAATCTGGAGGAAGGGGGTGGATTATTCAATAAATGATGTGGGGATTACTAGCTAACCATTTGGAAGAAAATAAGGTTAATGATAAACTTCACATGACAAATCAGAATAAATTTGAGATTAAATATTTACGCTTTTAAAAAAGTCATAAAGGCAGTAGACAAAAACACAGGCAATTGTTTCTGTAACCTTGGTGGCAAGGAAGGGTTTTCTAAGCATAACATTGGTGAGAGAAAAGGAAAGATTGATAATTTTTGAAAAAATTTTGCTGTAAACAAAATTGAAAGGGAAGTGACAGAGCTAATGTATTTGAAACGTAAAGTATTTGGAACAAGGTTCTATAAAGATCTCTTAGAAAACACCAAAAAAGGTAAATAGTCTAATGCCAAAAATGGGACACAAATGGAAAATAAGAATGGTTCAAAAATGTCAGAAATATTGAACTATTTAGTTTTAAAAAATAGTACATACAGGTCTACTGGATTTTTTCTTTCATGGCTGTTAACTAGGATGTTGCCAATTTTTTGCTTTTACAGACAATGCTTCTTAAACTATTGTGTAAATGGTTCTAAAGGTTAGATTCCCAGCAGTGGAATTAATGATTGGTAGGGTGAAAACATTTTATCTTTTGTAAATATTTCCAAAGTGCCCTCCAAAAATTTTGATTCAAGTTACACTCCCATCAACTCGATATAAGGGTGCCCATTCCCCTACATCCTTGTGGAAAAATAGGCAGGTTTGGTTTCTGCCTTTCTTTCTTTCTTTTTTTTTTTGGCACCGGTCACGTGGGATCTTAGTTCCCCGAACAGGGATCGAACCCACGCCCCCCGCAGTGGAAGGGCAGAGTCTTAACCTCTGGACCATCAGGGAATTCCCCATGTTTTCAGCTTTGACAAAATAATTTGTCACATGGACACATATACACCCCTTTTAATAGGCTTGGCTATATAATGACCCTAGCTCAGGCCAGAGGGGACTGTTGCGAATCTCTCGGTGATGCTGACTTTGACCCTAATCAACCTTCCCCTGTAGTTCCTGCTCATATTCCACAAGGCCGCAGCGGGGGAACTACAGGAGGACAGTGGGCTGATGGCGCTGGCGAAGCTTTCTGAGATCGATGTTGCCCTGGAGGGCGTCAAAGGTGCCAAGGACTTCTTTGAAGCCAAGGTAGGTGCCTCCTTCCTGTGCGGGGCAATCCCTCCCTCTGCGCACCCTGCCCAGCAGGAGCTCCCAGCCAGCGACCAGCTCATCAACTCCCTCAGGACAAGCGAAACAGCAAGGGCTTAATCGTGTGAGATTGTAGGGAAATGAGAGTGCGTTTGTGTGCCATCTGAAAATTAAAAACAAAACAGGAAAACTGCCAGAGGGCAAATGCATTTGATCCTGGTTTCAGATTCAAATAGGTTTGCTGGTGCAATGCTGCCAGATTGCCTCTGAATCCAGACTTTCCTAAAGAATTCCTCCTTACCCCAAACCACAGTCGAGTTACTTGAACAGCTACCTGCATGTTTGCATCGTAGACACCTGTGTGTAAACAAGTGAATAATGGGGCCCAAGGAGGGTGCCTTGGTGGCTTGCCCTGAATCAGAAAAAGTATTTGCATCATTGACAATGGCTGGGAGCTGGGAAGGAATCTCCAGTGCCTGGTCTTGGAGCCCTTCTGGGTGCTTCCATTCATTCACGAGTTCATACAGTCATTGAACGTTTATGGTGATTTTACCCCTGCTGGGTGCTGTCATTTTCCTCTACGCAGGGCACACCGGCAGAAAGAGCGATCAGGAGAGCCCTCCGAATCCCCCTCCACAGCAGTGGATAAGGCTACCTGGGTTCAGATTCTGCCTCCTCCACTTACCTGTCACCTGTCTGTGCCTTAGTTTCCTCATCTGTATAATGAGGTTGATAATGGGATTGCCATGAGGATTAAATTCACTCATGTGTATGAAGTGTTTAGCAAGCTCCTGGCTCACCGAGAGCACTCTGTATGTGACATGAGCTGTTGAGATTCCCTTCCACTCCAGGCAGGAGACAGCCAGCCTCTTGTGGAGTTTTGGCTTATTCCAGGAGTTTGCCCAGAGACAAAGTGTCCTTGGTGATACAGCCCAGCCTGCTCAGGCCCCTAAGCAGCACTCTCTCTTCACTTCTCTGTGACGTTGCCTTGGAGACAAGAGTCCATCATCTTTCTGCCAGTATGTAAGCTGTGAATCGTGGTGGCCTCCTTATGCCCGAATCCCCTACTGCTGTCACCTGGCAGTTTCAGGGACAGGAGGACCCCTCACTGCACCTTCAACACCAGCATCGTATATCCAATCCTGAAAGTGGTTCGGCCCTTCCTTCATGACTTAACATTGGTTCAACTCCTCAGTTCCAGAAATGCCAGGCACCAAATCAAGCTCTGGAGAAACTCGCACTGATAATGATGAGTAGAGAGGAGGGATGGTGGGATGAGTCCTCTCTATTCATTGACTGAGTCACCACTTGCAGATCTCCCGAGATGCCTTGGGCAGGGGCCTGGGATTGAAACCCAAAGTTAACAGGACCCTGTTTTCAGCACACTGCTGTAGCTCGATATGCCGAGTGCTCAAGTCTGTATGGAGTCTCCAGGAATGTCTTATCTGGGCATTCCCAACCTTTTATAATCTGGCTCTGATCCCAGCTCCAGCCTTCTTCACCCCTATGCACAGTTCTTCAAGTACTGCCACGTCTTTTCACAACTGGGCCTCAATACCTGCTGTTTCCTCTGCCTGGAATGTCCCACCCAAATGCCTCTTCCACGAGAACTCTACTCATTCTATCAAACCCACCTTAAAGAGCTGCCTCTTCTTGGCTGCTTTTCCTGATTCTCGGGGCTGAGACTGTCCATGCTCTTCTGGGTGCCTCTATTATGAATGGAAGCAGTATTATAATTTATCTGTTCAAGGCATTCTTGGACGCTCTTGGTAAGAGTATAAATTGACCCAACTTTTTGGAGAGCAGTTTGGGGCCAGCTGTTAACATTTCATATCCTTCACCTCTGGAAATCTGCCTCGAGGATTTTATCCTTCAGAGATACTCATGAAAATGCACATAGATGTATAGACAAGGATTTTCGTACAGTATTGTTATAACAGAGGAAAATTGGAAACAACCAAAACTTCCACTACCAGGGAATTGAGTCCACTGTGGTGCACCCACACATTTGTACACCCTGCAGCTCTCAAAGAATGAGATGCAGCTGCATTTATGTGTGGACAGATGTCCTGAATGAATTAGGCAAAACAGTATGTTTGAAACCCAATTTCATTAAATAGTTAGGTACAACCTGGATAATTATATACTAAAATATTAGTAATAGTGATGTCAGAGGAACTTATTTTCTATAATTTTGTAAGGTTTTATAATGTGTGTGCATTATTTTTACAACAAGGAGAAAAGATGAAAAGAATAACAATAAAATTTTTTGTGTTTATACGTCTGCCTCCTCACCCACAGATTCAAAGGCAGGTGTGTTATGTTTGTAATTACAGTGCTTGACAAATAATGGCCCTCAGGAAATGTTTGCATAAATGACGAATGGAAGGAATTATTGCCCAAGTTTGGGAGAAGGCCATAAAGGAGCTGACATTTGCTACAGATGTTCAGAGATGAATGGGGATTTACCTTGTAATCAGGGAAGGGAAGGCGTTCCTGCTGTGGAAACAGCAAGAGCAAAGGCTCCAAGGCATGGCGGGGGGCAAGTGTTTGGAGGCTGGCCTCTGTCCATACTGGACGCAGTTGGACAGGGGGCTCTGGGCTCCCCTGAGGGTCAGGCCTTCCCCAGACTGCTGATCACCAGAATTATCTGCCAACCAGCTTCCCAGACCTCACCCAACTCTACCTGGGCTCTGCAGGTGGATCCAGTGCATAGCCAGGCTTGGAGAGCAGGGCCTTGATGTGATCAGCGGTGGGCACTGTGGGGACAGACTTGCCCCGGGGGAGGCTGGACTCAGGGAGGCCTCCGTAGACGGCTGGAGAAGAATTGCAGGTCCGATGAAGAGCGTGACAGAGGGGCTGGGGAGGAGGTAAGGATGAATCCCCAACTCCCTAGAACTCTCAGTATTTATGACCACTTGATTGGAGGTGGAAAGTATAATGCCATGAGGTTATTGGAGTTGTGTGGCCAGGGGTTGGTGTTTTAAAAAATCAAGACAGGACCCATGCCCGTGAATGTGAATGGTTTATGGAGGAAAAGTGATAAGCTGGGTTTTACTGTTAAGTCCGAGGTGACTTCAGGCAAGGGAAGATCTGCCCCTTCATCCGAAGGGTACACTGTTGGTGTTTTTTTAGCGCCCCTCCTACCCAAGCCTCTTTAGATTGCGTATTTTTCTTTCTAGTATTTCTCACTACCTGGCATATATTTATTGATTGTCTGCAAACACAGTAAAAAAGAAAGACCTTGTGCCTTTTGTTTGCTAATAGTTTCTGCTCAGGTTCTGTTGGACAGAACTTGGCCACACCCAGCTAAATGGGAGGCTACAAAATGCCTTTTTTTGTCCTGGGGATCCATGTGCCCAGTGGTAATTCTGCTACTAAGGAAGATGAGCATACTGGATACTGAAGGTCATGGAATAATCTCTTCCACACTTGTCCACTCCTGAACCAACCACTGGCAAGGGCTGGAGTATCTACCCTGATTGGATTCGCTCCTCGAGCCCAGAGGTGAGGTCAGTCTCCCCTAGACCCTTGGGCCATGTGCCAGGGGAGCATCTCATAGAAAGAAAGAAGGAGGAAATGGATGTTTCGTGGACACACAGACCACAGGAGCTATCTATCTTCACAAGATACAAGCTGAAACCCGAGAACTAGAGGGAATTGACCAAGGGCAGAACATAATGGTGACTGGACTGTGGGAAAGGAAGTAAGCAGAGATACAAGGAAACCCTGGAGAAAATGCTATTTTGGACGCCAGGAGCAATTTCAAGAAGAGATTGAATCAGATGAGGCCAGAGCAGAGGTCTTGGGTCCAGCAAATGGGTCAGTGGAGATTTTTGAGAGATGAGGTTCACTGTGGAGGGCAGATTGTAATAGGGTAAGAGGTGGGTGGGAACTGGGGGAGAAAGAGCCCTGATGGCTGCTTTTCTGTCTAGAAGGTTGGCAGAGGGGGCCTGGACAAAGTGCAGATGGTAGCTTAGGATCAGGAAAGAACTTCTGAGTTTTGGGGTTTTTTTTTTAAAGCCTAGGGAAGATAGATGTTGGTGTGTTTTTATGTCACAGGGAAGTGATCCAGGGAGAAGAAAACATGAAGATAAAAAAAGGAAGGGGTGATTGATGGGACAAGGACTTGGAGATCACAGAATCAAGAGATGGGGTAGACTTTTTTTTTTTTTTTTTTTTTTTGGCTGTGTTGGGTCTTCATTTCTGTGCGAGGGCTTTCTCTAGTTGCGGCGAGTGGGGGCCACTCTTCATCGCGGTGCATGGGCCTCTCACTCTCGCGGCCTCTCTTGTTGCGGAGCACAGGCTCCAGACACGCAGGCTCAGTAGTTGTGGCACATGGGCCTAGTTGCTCCGCGGCATGTGGGATCTTCCCAGACCAGGGCTCGAACCCGTGTCCCCTGCATTGGCAGGCAGATTCTCAACCACTGCACCACCAGGGAAGGCCCAAGGTAGACTTTTAATGTGGAGAAAAAGGAGCCCAAGTAAAGTAATTACAAAGGCCCCCAACCCTCCTCTGGCCTGGCCAGGAATGGGCAGGTGGGGTGACTGACAAACATGTGAGTGCTGATGATTGGCCAGACCCTCTGCTGAGCGCGTCAGATTCGTGTGTTATCTAGTGCTCACACAGAGTCACTCTGGAGGTAGGTGTTACTGACCCACTTTGCAGATGAGGAAATTGAAGCTTAGACAGTGGTTTGTTGATAAATGTTAAGCAAATGGGTGTCTGGACAAACTGTATATATATATATATATATATATATATATATATATATATATATATATATATATATATGCCTAAGTTTATTATAAATAAATTTTGCAGATATAAAAGATATGTAGCACACAATTTGCAAATAATAAAATATATACTATTTTAATTGTAGATTCCATATAGCCTATTGATTCCTTTTTTTTAAATAAATTTATTTATTTTATTTATTTTTGGCTGCTTTGGTTCTTCGTTGCTGTGCACTGCTTTCTTTAGTTGCGGCGAGCGGGGGCTCTTCTTCGTTGTGGTGCGCGGGCTTCTCACTGCGGTGGCTTCTCTTGTTGCGGAGCACGGGCTCTAGGCGTGCGGGCTTCAGTAGTTGTGGCACACGGGCTCAGTAGCTGTGGCTCGGGGGCTCTAGAGCACAGGCTCAGTAGTTGTGGCGCACGGGCTTAGTTGCTCCACGGCATGTGGGATCTTCCCGGACCAGGGCTTGAACCCGTGTCCCCTGCATTGGCAGGCGGATTCTTAACCACGGCGCCACCAGGGAAGCCCACCTATTGATTCTTAAAGAATGGCTCCTTGATTTTTGCTGGACTCTTTTTTTTTTTTTTTTTGGCTGCACTGCGTGGCATGGGGGATCTTAGTTCCCTGATAAGGTATCTAACCTGTGCCCCCTGCAGTGGAAGTGCGGAGGAGTCCTAACCACTGGACAGAGCAGGAATCCCCCTTTGCTGGACTCTTGCATCTGTAGGCAGCCTATGATTGCAACTGACAAAAGAATGTAGTTCCGGGGACTTCCCTGGCGGTCCAGTGGTTAAGACTCTGTGCTTCCAATGCAGGGACAACAGGCTCGATCCCTGGTTGGGGAACTAAGATCCCACATGCTGTGTGGTGCGGCCAAAAAAAAAAAAAATGTAATTCCAACATGAATGTTGGTTGGTATTTTGTTTAAAATTAATTTCTAAGAAAAAAGTGAAAGGACATATATCAGAACTTCATTCATTCATCAATGATGTGAGCAACATCTTCGCTGAATTTGATAATAGTTTTCAAATATTGGAAGAACATTCTCTCCATCTTGGAGCTATTCACAATGTAAAGGCTACAAACACTACACATGTTTAAGTTTAATCTGCATTTTTAACATTTTTCCATCACTTTCTTAAGAAAAGACTGTTTAGGGCTTCCCTGGTGGCGCAGTGTTTGAGAATCTGCCTGCTAGTGCAGGGGACACGGGTTCGAGCCCTGGTCTGGGAAGATCCCACATGCCGCGGAGCAGCTGGGCCCGTGAGCCACAACTACTGAGCCTGCGCGTCTGGAGCCTGTGCTCCGCAACAAGAGAGGCCGCGAGAGTGAGAGGCCCGTGCACCGCGATGAAGAGTGGCCCCCACTTGCTGCAACTAGAGAAAGCCCTCGCACAGAAACGAAGACCCAACACAGCCAAAATAAATAAATAAATAAATTAATTAATTAATTTTTAAAAAACCCAAAAAAACACTAAGATTGAGATTCAACTTTCAGATTAAAAAAAAAGAAATAAAAAAGAAAAGATTGTCTAGACAGTCAATGAAACAATAATCAAACCCTTGTTTGTAGCATAGTTGTTCCAAGATGTAAATACCCCCACTGGGGTTGCTTTCAAGCTACCAACAGGATGCTGTTGAACGCGGAGTTGGGAAGATTCATGGTAGCATGTCATCATATAGAATTTACACCTTAGAGATATAACATGTAGGTAACCTCAAGAGCACAAATAATAGTAAAATGTAGTAAAATAATCAGGAAGTGATGACTTTTAAGTATGTATTACTTTTGTTTGTAATATAATTTATTAAATTGTGAAAGTGTATAAATCTAATTTTTAACAACGGCTATATTTTTTTAAGATTTTTTTGTTATAAACTTTTTTTTTTTTTTGGCTGCGTTGGGTCTTTCATTGCTGCACGCAGGCTTTCTCTCGTTGCGGTGAGCCGGGGATACTCTTGGTTGCGGTGCGCAGGCTTCTCACTGCTGTGGCTTTTCTTGTTGCGGAGCACGGGCTCTAGGCGCGCAGGCTTCAGTAGTTGTGGCACGTGGGCTCAGTAGTTGTGGCTCACGGGCTCCAGAGCGCAGGCTCAGTAATTGTGGTGCACGGGCTCAGTTGCTTCGCAGCATGTGGGATCTTCCCGGACCAGGGCTCGAACCCGTGCCCCCCATGCATTGGCAGGCGGATTCTTAGCCACTGTGCCACCAGGGAAGTCCCTTAAGATTTTTTTGATGTGGACGATTTTTAAAGTCTTTACTCAATTTGTTACAATATTGCTTCTGTTTGTTATGTTTTGGCTTTTTGGCTGTGAGGCATGTGGGATCTTAGCTCCCCAACCAGGGATCGAATCCGCACCCCCTGCATTGGAAGGCAAAGTCTTAACCACTGGACCACCGGGGAAGTCCCTAACAATGGCTATATTTAATAACCAGCTCATAAAATTTCTGAAAATCAAACAACTGGCTTGCAAGCAGGTACCAGCCGGTACACCTCTGAGCCTAGAGATGTTCAATGAAGCGCCCAGGGTCTCACTTCCAGAAGCACAGGGAAAGGGGGAGGGATAAAATGGGTGGGAGAGGAGTCCAGAGTGGACGGACTGCATTTCTCTGTGTTTTCTAAATGAGGGAGGAGGTGGGCTGCTGAGAGTGGCAGGATCCTTAAAGCCTGCGGCTGTTTGGATGACCGCTGTGGGGAAAGAGATGGGAGGAGGAGGGCTGAGCTTTACTGAAGGCCCAGCCCAAACTGGAAATCCTCACCTCCCAGTGGGTCCAGACACCGTCCTTGTGAGACTTCTAAGAAAAACACGTTCTCAGCCTGCAAGCAGGAACAAAGTCCTTGGTCCAAGGGCAGCACTTGGCAGACTGGGAGGGGAGAGGTGAAGTGTGTCAGGCAGAAGTTCAGGTCCTAAAAAAAAGAAGTGCAGGTCCTGGGAGTCGGAGGTACTGTGACAGATGTGTTGCAAAGATTGGTCAGGCATCCTTTTCGGGTTAGAAAGTAAACTAGGGCGAGGCCAACACACTAGGGGATGGGAGTGTGAACCCTGGTTGTAGGGTTCTATGGATGCTTGGGGAGGCTGGGTAGATAGTAAACTCCAACCTGAACTTCTTGCCAGAGTCAAGAAAGAGCAGTCTCTGTTGAAATTTTTGATGACATCAAAATTTAAATATTTGTGTGACCCGAGATACCTTGAAGTTAAAAGACAAACAAAAGACTAGAGGAAAGTAACTGAAGAAAAATATATAATGGGGGACAAAACCTAAATTAGGTAAAGAATTGCAAATTAAAGGGAAAAAAAACCCCAACTGAATAGAAAAATGGGCAAAGCATACAAATGGGTAATTCACCAAAGAGGAAATAAAAGAAGGTGCCAATTTTTTGCCTATCAGATTGGCAAACAGGAAAAAGGTTAATGATAAGCGTTGGTAAGGTTGGGAAATGAGCGCTTGCATTCCGTGATGGTGGGGTGCAAACTGGAGCAGCTGTTTGGAGAGCAGTTTAGCAGTCTTTATTTAAAATAATGTACATGCCCAACGTGTTTGCAAATTCTACCAAATTGATGAGACACACAGAGAGGAAAAAAAAAAAAAGAATCAGTCCTAGAATAGAGGATAAGATGGATTTATCTCATACTGTATTATTGAAGATGGATTCATATCCATTCACAATGCCAACAAAAAACATTCAGTATTTGGAAGTAAATTTAGAAGGATTGATTCAGAGAAAGCTGAAAATTTTAGTTGGTAACATTAAAAAACCCCCAAAACAACCATTACTGAATGATAACTGAGTCATTCAGGGAAAACTGTACATTATAAAGATATCCCTTTGCCACAGGCAGATTGATGCAATCCTATTCGAAATGCCTGCAGGAAGCTCATTTGGTTTTTGTTTTCCCCTAGAACTAAAGAATATTATTGTGAAATTAAAGGTGGAAAGTAGAAGTGGGCAATAGGCGTGGATGTTAAGGGTATCCTGAAAAAGAAGCTGAGGTGGAAAAGCCAACCCCAGCAGATAGTAAGGGGCATGTGTAACACAGCAGCAAATAAAGTGACGGTGTCCTCGCTGTTAGAAAGCAAACACTGGAAGACCAAGGGAGGGAGTATTGGGCGGGTGTCAGGCCCCCAACAGGACCAGGATCCCAGGTCACATGGCTGGAGACAAGCGAATTCTGTCTGATGGGCTGCTCCCTCTCCAGGTTTCTCTTTCCTCTCTCACTCTGTTGGTCTGTCCTCGCTGTTCTCTGCAGGTCCAAGCCTTGAACTGTGCCAGTAAGTTTGAAGCGGAGCTAAAAGCGGAGCAAGATGAGCGGAAGCAGGCGGAAGAGAAGAGGAGGCTCCGCCAGGCAGCCTTCCGGGAACTCAAGGCCGCTTTCAGTACATAGTTGGGCTGACCTTGACCTCTGGCCACAGCTGTGCCTCACAGATGCCCCGGGGAGAGCTGGCCGGGCATCCTCGCCCCTGCTGACCCTTTGCCCCAACAAGCCTTCACAACCAGCACCCAGCGCAAACTCCTTAACCTCATCGGGGTGGCGGGGGGCGGCTCTCATCCCCATTTGGGAGCCCCTCCCAGAAGTTCCAACTGCCCCCCTCAAGTCCCTCTCCTGCTCGCCTTCCTCTGCCCTTCTCTGTGGCCGGAATGTGCCTCTACTTGGCAACCTTTGCTTCTTCCTTGTCTCTTTCCCACTCCACATCAAAGAGTGGTCTGCTGTGTTAATTTGTACAGATACTACTTTCTTTGGTGGTCCTCAGAGGAGATAGTCCCTGGAGGCCTATGACGGTAATGTTGCCCATTGTCTTGGGTAATCCTTTTCTGTGCCTTTTCCCGTCATGCCCCTCTCTCCTTTGTTTCTCATCCAACTTCCCTGTTCTCATTCTTAGCCTGATCCTGCCAGGTGCTTTTGCATCTTCTGTCCTCTGATGATGGTGAGGTTTAAGGCAGGCCAGGCTGGACCACTCCCTATCCCCTCTCCAATAGGGGGCCCGGCATGCTGCTGAGATGACACAAAATAGTGAAAGGATAGGAGATTCTGTTCCTTCCCATCACCTTTCTCCTGTCCTCTTAGCATTCCCCCTGTATCTATCCTTTTCATTCCTCTTCCCACTTCAGCCTTTTTTTTTCCTACCCCTAAATACTGTGCTACTTAACTGTAAGAATGAAAGAATGATTATAAGTAATATTAATGAGTAGAAGAATTCCTGTTAGCTCTGACTTTATGCAAATTATATTACAGTAGACCCCTGACATTCCCAAGTGACAAACCCAGAGCCTTTCAAAATCCCAAAAGTCATGACCATCCTCACCATCTAGCTGGTTTCCAACCTCTGCTCTAAGGTGCTGGGGTGAAGCTGTTCTTCAGCATAATTTTTTATATGTTATGAGTTCTTGGGATTGCTCACAAATATCAGGGTTTTTTTGTATTTTATAAAAGAATTTCTAACATCATATTTATTTCTTCTCTTTTTTACCTGCTGTCTCTACAACAAAGAAAACATCTGCATTTTTACCTTACGGCTGTTCTTTTTCAATAAACAGTGCAAATGGACTTTGCCATCACATCAATGTGCTTCTAGTCTTCTGTGAATTGGAGGGGAGAGAAGGGTGTTTTCCGTGGGAGCCACATCCAGCCTAGGCTCCTGTTTCACACCAAGTCCCCGAAGTAGAATTAGAAATGGTGATTAGAGGTTTGGCTTTCACTCTGGGGCATTCTGAGTACTGAGGTTGCCTGTCAGCTACTCTTCCCCTTCCCATCACTGAGGATTCTTTCAGCTACAGGTAAAATCTGCAGCTTAATTTCTCTTGCTTCCTGGACCCTTTGAAACTCTGATGAGGGCCAATGACCCTTCCCTCCCATGTATAATTCCAGGGTATTTAGGGGACCTAGGTAAAGACCCCTGGCCTAAAAGAACACCCTTAGCGCTCCCCAGGGAGAATAATTTCTGTTTCTGCACAAACCCAAGACCTACAATTCTCAGGCATCCTTTTTCCATGTAGGGTCACCCCAACCTCCCCACCAGAGAAAGTGGATATGAAAAAGGCATGGAGAGACTCTTGCCATATAATCCAGCAATCGTGCTTCTTGGTATTTATCCAAATGAGCTGAGATACTTTGTCCACACAAAAACCTGCACACGAATGTTGATAGCAGCTTTATTCATAGTTCAAAACTTAGAAGCAACCAAGGTATTCTTCAACAGGTGAATGGATAAACAAACTGTGGTCGATCCATACAATGGAATATTAATTCAGCGATAAAAAGAAATATTATTCACTGTTGAAAAGAAATGAGCTATCAAGTCACAAAATGACATGGAGGAAACTTAAGTGCATATTGCTAAATGAAAGAAGCCAATCTGGAAAGGTTGCATTGTATATGATTCCAACTATATGAAATTCTGGAAAAGGCAAAACTATGAAGGGAGTGAAAAGATTAGGGTTATCAGGGGTTAGGGCGGGGAGGGAGGGATGAATAGGGGATTTTTAGAGCAGTGAAACATTCCGTATGATGCTATAATGGTCATTATACATTTGTCAAAATCCATATAGAATGTATAACACAAAGAGTGGACCCTAATGTTACTATGGACTTTAGTTAATAATAATGTGCCAATATGAGCACACCGGTTGTAACAAATGTACCACACTAATGCAAGATATTAATAATAGGTGAAACTGGAGGGGGAGGGAGGAGAGGGGTATATGAAACTCTGAACTTTCTGCTAAGTTTTTCTGTAACTTAAAACTGCTCCAAAAAATAAAATCTATTCATTTAAAAAAGAAAAGAAAAGAAAAAAGAAGGAAGGAAGGAATGGAGAGAACAGTATAATTACTTCAAATGTCCATTTCCCTCTGTGGACAACTAAAGCCATGTAAGAGCTAAAACCTCTTGATTGCAAATGATAGAAAATGTAACACAAAAGAACTTAAGGGAAAAAAATGGACAAATATTGGGTTATGGAACTACAAAGGCCAGAGGCAGCACTTCTTTGCCCCCTCTTGGTCATGAAGTCCTATAGATAGTGTTCCCTTCATGCTTCTTACCTACAGTTCCCATCCTCCATCTCCATGGCCATGGCCTTCATTGGTTCTTTCCTGGGTCTCTACAGTGGCCTCCGAACTGGTTTCCCTGCCCTCATTTTGCCCTGACTGTCCAAAGTGCCGTTAGAATAATCTTAATATTAACTGTGAACCGTTGCTAACATCTCTCCTTCAGTTTTTGGCTCCCCACCTTCAGGATCTGGGCCCTGCTCACCACCTCCTGCTTCATCTCTTGCCCTTCCCCCTCCTTTCCAAATGGTACACTCCCAGAATATGCAATACCTAGCAGTTCCTAGAAAGTGCCACTCCTCCAGACTTTTGCACATGCTGTTCCCTGTGCCTGGCGCTCCCTCCCTTCCCCTGGCAAACTATTTCTCATTGTTTGTGACTCAGCTAAGAGATTATCTTCAGGAAGCTTTCTTAATGCTTGCAGCCTAGGTGCCCCTTCTCAGGGTTCCCATTTCACCCTAAGTTTTTCTCTATTGTAATCCTTATGACATTATGCAGTATCCTTCTCTTTTCTTCTCTTCCTCCTTCTTTGGACTACGGACTCTTTGAAGGGCAGAAACTGCCTTACCCACTGCTGTAGGCCTAGTATGCTGCCTCGCATGTGACAAACTCCCACCGCACATGCATGTTTGTTTCACAAGGACGTACCAGGTTTGCTGGAGCAGACAGAGATGGGCAAGGGAAGACCACTGCCACTGACTCAGGAACCTTCTAAGCACCTGACGTGGGAGCCTAGCCTGAGAGGACAGCTCTGAAAGTGAGGACAGCGGAGATTGCGCGGACATCTGTCTCACTGGAAAGGTGATGAGGCTACTCCCCAAAGGCCCCCCTTTGACTGAGAAATAGGGAACACCAACACACAAATCAGTTCTGCCTCTGCCCTGGAGACTGCGTGATGTAATAGGAGTTGCAATCAGATACTAGGCTAGTAATGTAGCCTCACTGAGCCTCCATTTCCTCTTCTGTAAAATGGGAATGGTGATTGTCTACCTGGCAGATTCCATCCCTGGCATATATTTAGTGCTCAGGACATACGGGTCCCCTCTCTGTCTTCTACCTTGCACTGCTACAATTCTGTCTCTTTCGGAGCCCTGGGTCTTTAAAGTCACATGCGAGGGACTCCAGGCCAGGGTGGCCCAGAAACGCTCAGTCCTGGCTGCTGCCTTGGCCCCAAGCCCAGATGCCCACTCACCCAGCTCCTCTGTTTTTTTGAGTCTCCTTTCCCAACCAGCCTGGAGAGATTTCTGCCAATCTGCCTGTTCACCTGCCACGCCCCTGCAGCTGACACTTGCTGAGCCCTCCTGGCCTGATCATGTGACCTGACACCTGTGGCCTTGTCCCTGCTCAGATTTCTCCTCACTGACCCTGCTTGTACACCAGGCCAGATTCTGGCCACATCCCTACCCACCAGCCTGACTGGTTGCGGGGGAGGCCAACTGGTTCTAGGGGGCCAACTTACAATTCTACAGCTTAGGGAGGCACTGAAGATGGGACCTTATCGGGGGTCAGTTTCCCTGCTCCCTTCCTCTCCTTACCAAAACCAATCGCTTCTGGCACTCTACCACATGGTATTGGTGGGAGTGTACAATGCTGTTGTCCTTTGGAAGGGCAATTTGGTAGACTGTTAAAATTTTAAATTGTATTTGTATTAGTCATTTATTTCTGCTTTAACAAATCATCCCATAACTTAGTGGCTTAAAACAATAATTAACATTTATTATCTCACACAGTTTCTGAGGGTCAGGAATTCAGAAGTGGTTTCGCTGGGTTCTAGCTCAGGGTCTCTCATGAGAAGTCAAAACGCCAGCTGGGGCTGCTGCCATCTAAAAGCTTGACTGGGGCTGGAAGATCTCATCCACCACTCATGTGGGTCACAAGTTGGTGTTGGCTGTTGGCCAGAAGCCTCGGTTACTTGCCACGTGGACCTCTCCACTGGACTGCTAGAGTGTCCTCACAGCATAGCAGTTGGTTTCCCTCAAAGTAAGTGATACAAGAAAGGGGTAAGCTGCAATGTCTTTTAAGACCAAGTTTCAGAAATCATGGTCTATGGGGACTTCCCTGGTGGTCCATTGGTTAAGACTCTGCACTCCCAGTGCAGGGGGCCTGGGTTCGATCCCTGGTCGGAGAACTAAGATCCTACATACTGCAGCTAGAGAAGTCTGCACGCCATGATGAAGAGCCTGTGCAGCCAAATTAAATAAATAAATAAAGCACATTCTGTTATTTCCATAATATCCTACTGGCTACACAGGTCAGCCCGACTGGTCAGAATTATTGGGAGCCATCGTGGAGGCTGGCTACTACAGAATCAGTCAGGGTTCTTAATTACAAGTAACAGAATCTAAGCGGACTGATTTAACCAGAAGGAGAATTGATTGAAAAGACAAGGAGGAGCTCGCAGAATCACTAGCGGGGTTGGGGGACCAGGCTAAGAAAACAAGCAGGAGGCCAGGTGGCTGGGCACTACAGCCGAAAGCATGCCATGGGAACAAGCCAGGCCTGGTGCCCCTGCCCTGGCTGAGAAGAACTTTGGGGTGTCCTGCTTCTTCAGGTGCTTACTCCAGATTCAGAGTCTGAGGCTGAGCCCAGTTACACGCCCACCTGTTGGAGATGGGAAGGGTTAGGATCTGGACCATTTGTCTTCTGTAAGGGGAGGTGAGCTCTGTCTCCCACCAAGATGCTATTTCCCCCAAACATGGGAACGTACTTCAGATGCAGAACAGTTGTGAAAGAATGGCAGATGTCTGCTGCAGAGACACTCATGAGCTTTGACCCAGGGATTTTTACCTCTGGGAATTTATCCTATAGGAAAATAGAAACATGAACGAACAAGGGTATATTTAAAGGGATACTTGTTATTGCATTGTTTGTTTTAGCAAAAATAATGGAAACAATCAGGATGTCTATCAGCAGGGGATCAGTTAAGTGCATTATGATACATCCATGTAAATAATCAGTGCTAGGCAGCCAATGAAAAGGATGTGGAGGACCCCATGACGTATTCTTGGAAAAAGGCCAGGAGCAGAGCAGCATGCACAGTACTGCTCAGGTGTTTTGTTTTGTTTTACATGAGAGATATAAAGGCACGTCTCTGCCCATGTCAACTAAGCTGCATGAGGTCAGTGGCCAAGTAGATTTTGGGTCAAACTGCTTGTATCCTCAGCTCTTGGTGGTGCTGAGAACTAAGAAGTACATCATGCTTGTTATTTATACAACATTTTGGAGAAAGCCATACAAGAAACTGTCACCAGTGGTTTACTTGAAAGGGGAGAGAACCTAAGGGTCCTGGGTAGGTCTGGGGGGGATTTAAATTTTTTCCTTCATATGTTTTTGAACTCTAAAAAAATTTCAAACTGTAAACATGCACTGCTTTACTATTGCAACTGTTAATAACAGTTACTAAAAAAGAGAGGGGACTCTCTGACCAGAAAGAAAGTGAGAAGAGCAGTTGAACATGCATGTGGAAACTCTTTAGGACAGTGAAAGTATGAAATCCTAAATATGCAAGACTCAGGAGAAAACGAGTAACATTTTGGGACACATCGTGGGGCATTTACCTGTATTCCAAGATAGTTTTTATGATTTAATTTTCTTGGTATACATCTGGAGGTTGGAAATTTTAAAAAATTATTTAAAATATGTGAGTACTTTTATAATAAAAAATGTTTTCAAACATAAAAATGGATCTGTTTCCATAGTTATCATTTGAGCAGCTTTTCCTTGATGTTTGCTGTGCTCTCTGGCTCGCTTTCTTCCCACACTCTCTTCCTTGTGTTTTCTCTTTGCTTTTCAGCTGTGTACCCAACACTATTATTTAGGGTACCAATCTGAGCGGCACTGCCCTCTCCACTGATGAATCCATCCTCCTTTTTAATCCACTTTCAAATTTCTGCGTCCTCCCTTCTTCATCACCTACTCTTTCCTAATCTTCTGTTCTCCCTGCTCCATAGACACCTCTGGTCCCCAGCCCCAGACTCCTTGATAAGTCTTCAGACTTGGCATTGCCGATCAATCTCTTCCTCCCTCTGTTCTGAAGCTGGTTCCTGCTTCTAACCTGGTCCTACCTGTAACTTCTCTCTGTCCACCAGCTACACCTTTTCTTCCCAAGAGCCTGCCTTAACTCCATACTTTTCCTCTCTGCAGTTGCTGGTAATCACTGCAATTGCAGTGATTCCCCAGGATTTCAAAGATCTCCTCTCTATGGGTGACTCTCAGATTTTTAGCTCTGACCCCCTCTAATCTCCTTCATTTCAAACTGCCTCTTTAAATTTTTGGATGATTGTATTAGTTTGCTAGGGCTGCTGTAACAAAGTACCGCCAATTGGGTGGCTTAACAGACATTCATTGCCTCACAGTTCTGGATGATAGAAGCCCAAGATCAAGGTGTTGGCCAGGTTGGTTCCTTCAGAGGGCTGTGAGGAAGAACCTGTTCTATGCCTCTCTCCCAGACTCTGGTGGTTTGCTGGCAATCTTTGCTGTTCCTTGGGGTGTAGAAATATCACCTGGTTTCCTACCTTCATCTTCACATGGAGTTCTCTCTCTATGCATGCATGTCTGTGCTTGTCTCTGCTTCATGATGTCTTGGGCTTGGATGGCTGGGTGTGACTCGACAGCTGGGGCTGGCATCATCTGGTGGCAATTTTCACTCAAGTGTCTGATTGTTGATGCTGGGACTTTAGTTGGGGCTATTGATGGGGCCGGTTACTTGGGCCTCTCCTTGTTGTTTGGGTTTCCTTGCAGAATGGCACCCTCAGGGCATTTGGACTTACCATATGTCAGCTCTTGCTTCAAAAGAGGCTGTGAGCAAACAAGCTCTATAGCCTTTATGATCCAGCATTGGAAGTCATCTCATTTCACTTCCACCAGGGTCTATTGGTTATAAGGGCTTGAGGGGAGGGGAATTGGACTACCTCTAGAGAGGGTAGTGGCAAGGTTCTATAGGAGTATGTTGAACAGATGTTGTTGAACGGATGTTGTTGTATTTTCTTTAGAAAAATATATCTGTCACAGTCGATCAACCGGTGTTCCTTACAAATTAAATTTATTTTGAGCTAAACTCTTACTCCTCCCTCCCCCTAATGATCTATTATTTTCAACTTCTCTGCTTCTATCAATGTTACAATAAAGCTGAAACTTTGTTACTATCCCTGACTAGGGCAGGCAGAGTCTACTGCTGTAATTTTACTACTATTTGATGAAACATAGGAGAGTCAGAGTGAATAAAAGAAGAAAAGTGCCCTTCCTGAGGAGTAGGTAATCAAGAATTTATTTGATTTTATAGGTATTTTTTGAGTATCTACTGTGTACCTGGACAATGCCAGCTGCTGAGGATGCAAAGTTGAATAATGCCAGTATGTGTAATGGTTAAAAGCATGGGATTCCGTTAGCTTTTATCATCACCATCATCATCATGCCTTAAATTTGTTTCCTGCTCTCTGAAAGCTTATACTTTAGGGCTAAAATTATGGTGAAGGCCCTCTGGAAAACGGTTTGGCAGTTTCTGACAAAGTTAAACAAACATTTGCCACATAACCATCAATTTCTTCCTAGGTATTTACCCAAGTGAAATAAAAACCTTTGTTCACACAAATACCAGCATGTGAATATAGCAGCTTTATTCATAATCTCCCCAAATGGAAACAATCCAAATGTCCTTCAGCTGGGGGATGGATGAACAAATATAGTGCATACATAACAAGGAAATACTACTCAGCAATAAAAAAGAAGAAAGTACTGAAACATGCAACAGTGTGGCTGAATCTCAAATGTATGATGCTAAGTGAAAGCAGCCAGTCTCCAAAGGCTATATGCTCTATGGTTTTATCTATATGACATCATAAGGCAAAATTATAAGGACAGAAAACAGAACAATGTTTTCAGGGGCTGGAAGTGGGTGTTAGGGCTGACTACAAAGGATCATTGGGGGAACTTCTGTGGGCAATAGGACTATCCTGTACCTTGATTTTAGTAGTAGTTATACACACCTGTATAAATGTGTCAAAAGTTGCAAAACTGCATACTAAAAATACTAAATTTACTATAGGTAAATTATACCATATATATAATTTTGTATATGTATATTTTATACATATATAAAATTACCAGCACAGGTGGCATAGCATCAGAGATGTGGCATGATAAGCCACATCAATAACACATGATTTAGGCTTTTAAAGATGAGCAGGAGTCATGCAGGTTGGTGAGAAATGGCGTAAGTGTTGGGAATGGCATCATGACAAGAGGGAACAGCATGTGCAAAGGCTAAAACGAACTAGCATTATTTGAGGACCTTCATACATGGGCGTATCCGGAGCATTGAATTAAGGGGACAGAGGAAGGGGAGGGGAGCAATGTGGGTGATTCTAGAGTTCAGCAGAATGGGACTGTGAAGGATCTGTTCAAGATTCTGTGTTTATAACAAGCTTCCAAGTGAGGCTGATACTGCTGGTCCATGGATCACTTTGAGCAGCAAGAGACAGCATAAAGGTCAAGGGAGAACGTATTTCAGAAAGTAGGGAGTGGTCAATCACAATGAAGACGGGAAAGCACTAAATCAAGATGAGGACTGAAACATTCCAGTTATCTACCTGTAGGTTGAGGTGTCCTTAGAGCAAGCAATTGGTGGATGGGTCAGTATAGAAGCCACATTAGAATGGTCGATGATTGCTTGCCCGGTGTGGGAATCAGGAAAGTGCTTATACACACCTCTTTTGTGCTGTTTGGCTTTGAAAGGGAACAGAGAGGTAGGGAGGTTGTTAGAGGGGGAATTGGAGTTTTTAGCATTAACTTTTAAGATGAAAGACATTTGAGTATTTTTTTTTTTTTTAATTTATTTATTTATTTATTTATGGCTGTGTTGGGTCTTTGTTTCTGTGCGAGGGCTTTCTCTAGTTGTGGCAAGTGGGGGCCACTCTTCATCGCGGTGCGCAGGCCTCTCACTATCGTGGCCTCTCTTGTTGCGGAGCACAGGCTCCAGACGCGCAGGCTCAGTAATTGTGGTTCACGGGCCCAGCTGCTCTGCGGCATGTGGGATCTTCCCAGACCAGGGCTTGAACCCGTGTCCCCTGCATTGGCAGGCAGATTCTCAACCACTGCGCCACCGGGGAAGCCCCATTTGAGTATTTTTAAAAGCTAATGGGAAGGATCCCATAAATAAGGGAGAGGTTGGAGGCACAAGGAAGGAACGGGATGACCTGAGAGTAGAGTTGCCAGATGTACCAAATAAAAATACAGGGCTCCCGGACTTCCCTGGTGGCGCAGTGGTTAAGAATCCGTCTGCCAACGTAGGGGACACAGGTTCGAGCCCTGGTCCGGGCAGATCTCACATGCTGCGGAGCAGCTAAGCCCGTGCGCCACAACTACTGAGCCTGCGCTCTAGAGCCGGCGAGCCACAACTACTGAGCCCACGTGCTACAACTACTGAAGCCCAAGCGCCTAGAGCCTGTGCTCCACAACAAGAAAAGCCACCTCAGTGAGAAGCCCGCGCACCGCAACGAAGAGTAGCCCCCGCTCGGCACAACCAGAGAAAGCCCGCGCGCAGCAACGAAGACCAAACGCAGCCAAAAATAAAGTTAAATAAATAAATAAATTTATATGTTAAAAAAATACAGGGCGCCCAGTTAAATTTGAATTTCAGGAAAACGATGAATAATTTTTTAGTGTAAGTATGTCCCTGATATCGCTGGTGGCCTGTATTTCATTTGGCAACCCCCAATTGGGAAATTTTTAGGTCAAAGAATTATAGTCCCAGATGCACTAGGACGGAGCTGGAGCTCTAAAGTCCTTCCCTGCTGTCACATTCCAAGAATCTAGAATGAATTCTCAGTTCTTCCGGAACCGTTAACAAGTAGACAAACTGCTTTGAACCTCAGCTTTTGTCACTTCCCAATTCTCTCTAGGATGGCAAACGGGCAGGAAAATGCTGGATGAAAACCTGTGGAAAAGTTCTGGTGTGGAAAATCCGCTCCTAAATGATGCAGAGCTTTTTGAACTGCCAATGGGATCTGGATTGGGCGCAGGGGACGGTGAGTCACACGGCGCTTGGCCCAGCTCCAGCTCTGGACACAAACTCTACTCAACTCAAGGGCAGGCAGGGAGCGCCGGCCAGCAGGCGCCTGCGCCCTGCCGCGGCCCCGCCCTCCTCCAGCCTGACATCCGGGGCTCGGGCAGGGGCGTGCCCGGGAAAGAGGGGAGGGAGGCTGCGGAAAGAAAGGATGTCGTGGGAGGCTGGAGGAGCTGGGAGGGAGGGAAGGCGGGGCGAGGGCAGAGCAGGGGGCGTGGCGGAACGAGCACGCTCTCACGTGACGTGCGTGGGGACGTGTCGGCCATCTTGTGTTGTTGAGGCTGAGGACTGACTTGGGTTCTAAGAGACTCCCTGTCCCGGACCGCAGGTAACCAGTGACTCGATCTCGCTCCCCTGCCCGGCTACGCTCCGCGCCCCGGCTCCGCCGTCCCGCCTGGGTCTCCCGGGCCTGCCGCCCGCGCTCGCGTCCCCGCCGCTCCGGCCTGACCCGGCCCAGCCGCATGGACACCCCCAGGCCGCCCGGCAGTCGCCGCGGCCGGCTCGGGCGTCAGGCGAAGGGACAGGTCAGGTGCGGGGTCGGAGTGACTCCCCGGCCGGGGGCAAGCCGGGCCCGGGCGCGTCTCGGCCGCCGAGCTGGAGAGCCCCTTCTTCCGGGGCCCGTTGGCATCGCAGGGGGAGCCGAGGAAGGGAAGAGGGTGGTGGGATGGACAGTGTCAGGCCGGCTTGCTTAGGGCCAGAGGGCTCGCCTTCCGCTACCTGGTCCTCGGGGCCAGCCACCCGCCCAGCCTCGGGGTGCCCGGGGTAACAGCTGCTGCGGCCAGACAGCTGCCCCTGCCCGCGCTCCTCCCCACACCTGGTCTCTGGGAGATGCGCCCTTGCCTTCCTCACCGAGCATCTGCACTGGGGAGATTCCTTCCGTGGCGAGAGGACTGGGTCTGGACCAGGCCTGAAGCCAGGTGGATCCATGATCGGAACCTGGGACGGAGGTTGGGAAGGTAGAACCCATGGCAGCTTTGGGACCCGAACGTTCACATCAGGTTGAAATGGGCATTAGACTTAAGTGACAGTAGTTCCCCACGAAGCACTCAGAATATTTCAGTTTTGTGACTGAAACGTAAACCAAGCGACCAGAGAAGGGGGTGTCAAGAAAGCAGGTTGTGTGACTGTGTTTGGGAAGCAGTAACGTTGCTTTGCATTTATCTAGCACTGTTTTTTGTTTGCTTTTGTTTTTTTAAAAATTTTTTCTTTCCTTGAAAGAGCACTTAAGCACACCTAATTTCTCTGTAAGAAAGGTAAGTATTTCAGTATAACTTGCAAGAAATTGAGGAAGGGGCCAGAACCTGTGAACAGATTCTTATCCAGTGTTGTATACCTTGGATTATACTTAGTCAATGTTAAATACCTTGGATTATAGGCAGTTTTGATTCCCAGTTTGTATGCATGGAAGATATTCTTTCCTTACATAGTATTTCCTTTTTAGAATCTAGTGATTTTCTAGATTAAAAAAAAAAATTGTCATCCTTTCTGAACATTAACTTTCATCTTTCTAATATTTGCAGCTCTGGCCTTTCAGACTTTGTCTATTTTGGTTAGAACACAAAGCGTTGTCTCATTTGTTTTTTTATGTGTTTTATGTGTTTTAACTAGTTAGTGTAGCAGCTTTCAGAGTGCTCAAATTGGAATATGTACTTACTTTCCTGTTACATCAAATGTTACATCAGTAGAAGACACTAGAAAAAAAAAGTAAAAGTGGTATGTATCTGGAGAAATGTCACACAGTCTTTTTGACATTTAATACTGGGGAATACACTGATGATGGTGGTGATTCACTAGAAAAGAAAGGGCTTTGAACCTTTTCTATACTGGACAAAGCATTTTCAGATTTTGAGACTGAGGAGGGAGAAGGGACTGTATGCTTCCATTCATTTATTCTTTCATTTGTGCATTTATTTGTTTGAAGAATATCGAGATCCTACTACACTGGTGGGTGCTGGGAGCAAAACAGACCAAAAATTCCTGTTTCCATGGAGCTCATTCCTAGACAGATAAATACATACTTAGGTAAGATATATAGTGTAGTGATAAGTGATGTGGGAAAAAAATGAGACAGGGTAACAGGATAATAGGGAGCTGGGGGAGGGGTTAATTTTAGGTGGAGTGCCCTGGGAAGGCCACGGGAGAAGCTAATATTTGAGGGAAGACCTGACACAGGTAAAGGATCTATTCCTGTGGCTCTCTGGAGGAGGAATGCTCCAGGCTAGGGAAGCGAGGGCAAAGACCCTGAGGCAGAAACTGAAGTGGGAGCAGATCAGGTGTGGCTGGGAAGAGTATGGAGGCTAAGCCTAGCCAGAGAGGCATGATCACAAGGGAACCTAGTAGGAAGTGTGTACCCAGCTCACTGGTTCTGAGATGAGTGGGGTTATTCAGTTGTCCTGGAGTCTTTTTCCACACCTCTTTCCTCCAACATGACACCCTTCCCCTCCCCCAATTTGTAAAATTCAGGATGCTCATATAATGTATTTCAGGAAATTGTCATGAAATAGCTTTCTCAAAAGTAAAAGTTTTTAAATGAGATTGATGATAAAAGGATTTTTCAAAAGAAATTGCTTTCTAAGAAGAGGATCTTTGAATTACTTCAGAATATTTGAAAATGTAGGGAAATGAATTTCCTTTGAAATTTAGACACAGGTCATTAAGGAATATAACCTGGAAGAAGTGTATTAACTCACATTGTTTTTAATGGTAAAGAATTCCTCTTAATGATTTCTGTGTTGTCCAGCCTAGTTTTATATTCCTCAGGGACTGTTCAACTAACTTGTTTGTATATCTTTTATAGCATTTTACACGTGTAGAACTTTCTGTGCTGAGTTTTTTATTCCTCAGCTTTGACCTTTCAGACTAGTTCTTCAATTAATTTTATACTAGTAGACTTTTTCTTGGAAAAAAATTTTTTCTGATTTTCTTTCAGCTTATCTCCATATTCTTATTACTGAGCTTTCATAAATGTCCTCTTTCATTTTAATTCATCTGAGGAATTTAATATTTTGGCTTTAAATGCTTTTGTTGGTGAGTTGCATATATGAAAAAGAATTTGTCTTGGCTTGCCTGAAAATCATGAGAAGTTAGGAATTGCAACTTCAGGGTGTGAGTGGAGCTCCTTGGCCAAGAGGAGACATAGTGATGCTAGTGAGGAGATAGTGTTTTAACGAATTGCATTTCTCTCTCTTGTTCCTTTGGTGAGTTTTTGAAATCACAGTTCCAAATTATAATGTCTTTGATGTCATAGCAGCTCATTTGTTCTCATGACTCTGCGTTTTAGTATTCCATATGTCTATTTTTTTGTTGACCTTCACACTGGAAGAGGACACTATTGAAAGTGATTGATACCTGGGAGAACCATTTTGGGTGACCAGATTATTACTGTCCTGTTTATCCTTGCCCTTCTAAAGGATCTTTGATTTGTGACATTTTTTAAGACTGACTTCATTTGCAGTTCTCTGTTAGCCCCTGACGACTAAATTTTCAGTACTGTTTTATTCTATTTCTTATAGATTATAGTGAGACCAGTCTCATTAGGTTGAATCTACAGCCTATGTTGGTGTTAATCCACGTATATTAGAGGCAAGTTCAATGTCTGTTTTCTCCAGCAGTTTGAATTGCCTTAACATTGTTTGGTCATTGTTGTAAAACTCTGAACCCAAGTTTTTTTTTTTCCCCCCTTAACCCCCACTAGGATTTTATGGTGATTAAGTCCTAGTATTTCCATTCATTTTTAATGCCCTGAAGAATTGCATGTCTTTAAAAATATAAGTAGATTTTTATTCCACAGACAAGTATTACAGTTAGACTCCTAATATTTCTTGACCAGATAGCATTTTATCATTTTTTATGCTCTCAGATAACTGAGAAATAAATTAGATTAATTATATAGGAATACAGAATGTTACCTTTGTTGGATTGCCCGTAATTTTATTTGAGGTTGAGGGAGAAGAGGGGAGAGGTTTGAAAAACGAAAGAATATTCTCTTTTTTAAAAATAAATTTATTTATTTTATTTATTTATTTTTGGCTGAGTTGGGTCTTCGTTAATGCACGCAGGCTTCTCATTGTGGTGGCTTCTCTTGTTGCGAAGCACGGGCTCTAGGCGCGCGGGCTTCAGTGTTTGTGGCACACAGGCTCAGTAGTTGTGGCTCACGGTCTCTAGAGTTCAGGCTTAGTAGTTGTGGCGCACGGGCTTACTTGCTCCGCGGCATGTGGGATCTTCCCGGACCAGGGATCCAACCCGTGTCCCCTGCATTGGCAGGCGGATTCGCAACCACTGCACCACCAGGGAAGCCCCAAGAATATTCTCTTAAGTGGCCAAAATTAATTTTATAAAAATATTTTCAAAGTATGATACACTTCCCTACCTCAGGTAATTAAGGAACACAATTTTATATTTTCTCGTTAACTACAGAGTTTCGTTGAAATTGAACTTTATTTATACTTATAATAATAGGAGATACCCTAGAGCTTATTCTCTTGAGTTAGGCCCAGAGAAGAGTTTTTATTACCTAGTTCTCCCCTCTTTTGCTTCTGCTTGCTCTTATAAAAAGTAGAGTGCAAGACTTCCCTGGTGGCACAGTGGTTAGGAATCCGCCTGCCAATGCTTGGGGACATGGGTTCGAGCCCTGGTCCGGGAAGATCCTATCTGCTGCAGAGCAACTAAGCCCACGTGCCACAACTACTGAGCCTGTGCTCTAGAGCCCGCGAGCCTAGAGCCTGTGCTCGCCGCAACTAGAGAAAGCCCACGAGCAGCAACGAAGACCCAACGCAGCCCCCACCCCCCCAAAAAAAAAGTAGAGTGCAGTGGCTAAAGTTGGGTGACCTTTTGGACATTGTAACATGGCTACTTTTTTGCAAAATTAAATCAGAGGTGGAAGTGGCTTTTTCAAGTTGCTTTCTTGCTGTTAGTAAAATTGTCAACTTTAATTTTTAGTTATGTTCTTTGACTTTTTAGTAGCAGCCTTCAAAGCATCATTTGATTTTAGCTAAGAAATCACTTAGAGCTGTTGTTTCAGTCCACTCCTTGTCGCTTGAAATATCACCATCTTGTGGATTTTTAAGATATTGTCTCATCAGAGCATTAAAAGAAGGTTGTGATTTTGCAGCTGAAAGCACATCTGGAGCTTTGCTCCTTGGACGTTTTGGCAGTGGTCATACATCTTGGGGCTCATTGATTATTTGCATAGGATACATGCTGTATTGCCATCTTGCTAGCTGTCATTTTTCTATCAGATATGTTAAAAAAAGTTAATACCAAATCCCTGAAACGCAGTGTTGGATGAAAACCCCAAATAATCGTTTCCTGAAACCCTATGGTGGTGCTCATTTGTTAGCTTCATCAGAATCACTTAGAACTTTGGTTAAAAAAAATATATTTTTCAGTCCCATTCCAGAGCTACTGAGAGAGACTCTTTAGATGTTAGGACAGGGTATCTAGATTATAAGCATATCAGGTGATTCTACTATTTTAACCAGGTTTGGAATCCATTTCTTGTAAAACATATTCATGATAAAAATTACGTTTCTAACGTTTCCTAAGAGATTGCTGAGTTATTTATTTTAATACTTCTATTATTTACAGTGTTAAAAGGACCTGAATAAAGTCTGCTCAAACCTCCTGCTGTGAACCAGCAGAACTTTTGAACAGGTGAGTTTTGAAGGGAAGCACAAAGCCTGAGGGCTTATGCAAACAGATAATTTTTGCTTTTAGGGCTCCGGTTATTTTTGTCCTATTGTTTCTCCTGAAGTTATAGATAGTAGATAGAAACAACTTCTCTGGTACCACTCAGATTCCTTATGAACCGTGAGAATAATCATACCTTTTCTGCATTGATCCTGGTGTGAATTTGTGTCTTAAATTGTCATAATGATTTTTTGATGGCATGAAACAGGAAGAGGAGTGCTTTGAGGGGAAGGGTAAGGAGGTACCTTAAGGCACCCAAGAGCAGCTGGCTTCATGAAGGACATGAACCGGAAACTGGGAAGCATTCAGGAGACATGGTGGTCCAGAGAGCACTTTTCTCCTTGCTGGCTAGTAGGTGTCATCTCTTGTCTCTTTATATCTTGCTTTAGTTGTCTTTGCACACTCTGGTCTTTTCTGCTTTAACAAAAACAGAAGAAAATTGCCACTTCATTCTTGGAGCCACATATAAACTCAAGCTCTAGTGCCACTAGCCAACTGGTTACTAGCTCAGTGTCCCCACTTCAGATTCCTGGGAGAGAAAATTTGATTGGTTGAACTTGGTGCAAATTTCCATTATTGGTCCAATTAGTGTGGCCATGGGGTTGGGGTCTTGAAAGGTCCCACTCCTAAGAGTGGGGGCAGGTCTCAGAGAAGGGGGAATGTAGCCTTTTTGAGGCAGAATCCCACAGAAGCTTCTAGATGTTTTTTCTTTTCCTAGAAAAATTCCTGTATATATCTTGTCAGTTTCAATTTACGTGTCCTGAAGAGTTAAAATATATGTGTATCTTTTCGGTGAATGAGGCCTAGTAGGTCTCACCAAGTATTCTTGGAACTTCCTAGTGCAGTGTTTAACAAAACTTCTTGATTTGGGGGTTCAGAGGACCATCTAGGGTAAAGGTTTAGTAAATGAACATAAGCAAATAAGATGCTTAGTTTGTGGAAAAATTCATTGTTTATTTATTTTTCATTGATTGCTATTATAAATTTTAATTTCTGTGTACTTTTTACAGTATTAAGTAACACTTGATTATGAGGAAGCCATAGAGAATTTGAAGGGTAGGACTTCTATATATGAATCTATATTCACATTATTTGAGTGGTAGCAGGGACTTTCACTTTTGGGAGAGGATCAGGGAGACAGTATAAACTTTTGTATTACATGTTTTTGTATACTAGAATTATTAGGTAGTATTGAAGCAAACTTTTTTTAAAAAATTAATTTATTTTTGGCTGCACTGGGTCTTCCTTGCTGGGTGCGTGCTTTCTCTAGTTGCGGCAAGCGGGGGCTACTCTTCGTTGCGGTGCGTGGGCTTCTCATTGCGTTGGCTTTTCTTGTAGTGGAGCATAGGCTCTAGGCACGCGGGCTTCCGTAGTTGTGGCTCGTGGGCTCTAGAGCACAGGCTCAGTAGTTGTGGCGCACAGGCTTCGTTGCTCCGCGGCATGTGGGAACTTCCCAGACCAGGGCTTGAACCCTTGTCACCTGCATTGGCAGGTGGATTCTTAACCACTGCGCCACCAGGGAAGCCCCGCAAACTTTTTTTTTTAATGGAGCATTTTGAAGTTCTCTTTATTTTTGTTTGTAGCTTGTATGCACTTGGTAGCATCTAATTGCTTAAGTCATTTTTTATAACTCACATCTTGTTATGTTAGTATATCAGTGTACCTAGATTTTGATGCAAAGCATAGGAATTACTAATCAAAGTGATCTATTATAGAATGATGTATGGAATGACAGACCACAGATGTGACCTCCTATGATTTTTTTTTTTTTTCCAGCCAAGGTTTCTTTAGCAGATTGCAGCTAAATTCATTTTTAAGGTAGAAGAGTCCTTTCTCATATTGTACATATTCTTTAATCTGGATGTTGAGGTAAAGCATACGTAGGTAGGGCTTTGTGAGGCTTAAAAAGATTTCCACATAATCAGTGGAAAACTTTCACAGGCTCTGGGCATCCCTCTCTGGAAAAGATTGGCTTGTGGTGAGATTATCAAATGATATGGTAATGTTTATGGCATTGTAATTTTTCCTTGAATAGTTAAGTGGTTGCTAATTTTATTCTCCTTTCACCAAAAGGGGGAAAAAAAGAGAAACATTTATATATTGTTCAGAAGCAGTGGGGAGAATGGCAGTAACAGTAATAGCTTTTTCTTGTAGTGATATTGTGGCCAGTATGTTCTTTGGGAACAAAGCTCCTTTTATTCTAGTTGTCCTGAACCTGGAGGAAGTCTTGGGAGCTCTGGCCACTTCAGTATTGGTCCTTTGCTTGCAGAGACTGACAGAGAATTGGCAGAGGTACTGTCTTGGTACTTAATAATTGGCAAATCATGGCTCAGTCCTTGAAGAGATGGTTACCTCCAGATTTCATGGTTAGCCCCTTGGGAATTCAGATGTTGTTACCCAAACCGTGGCCAGTTGAGTAACTGGATGAAGCCATCTTGCAAGATCAGTGGGTCAGAGAGCCTTAATTCATGTTCTGGAATCTGACACTCTTTATTTAATCTTTCATACTACTTTTGTCATTGTTAATGAAGTTTCTGATAGTGTGTTATGAGAAGATATACTCTTCCTCAACCAGAGGGCTCACTGTATTGCTTAATTGAGTGATGCAGAGGGGTAGAAGTTGGAGGATAGTGGAAAAGAGAAGGAGATTGGAAAAAGGAGAAAAAGGAATTCCCCTGAAAATCGCAAGGAAATGGGGGAGAAAAAAAGGTAACCAAGCAGTTTTGAGCACTATGTCAGTATGTAGAGAAAAAGCTTGTGGCTATTAAGCAGAGAAATGTGGGTTTAATTTTCTATCACTTACTACCTGTAACTTTAGATAAATAAGTTAACCTCTTGGAGGCTTATTTTCCTTACTGTAAAGTATATCCCATGGTGATTTGGGAATTAAAAGTAAAATGCCCAATACAATGCCTGGCACATAGTAAATAGGCCTTCAATAAATGGTAGCGGTTACGATTGTTATTGCTATGTAAATAGACACATTTTGATTGTAAAATGTCATCTTTAGAATTTGAATAGAGGCCTTGGTGGGTTCTGTTTTTAAGTCTTCTGTCTTTTTTTTTGTTTTGTTTTCAATCCAACAAATATTTGAATACCTGCTTCTTTCCAGGTGCTGGGCTAGCCATAGTGATGAGCAAGACACCTATCTTCATGGGACTTACAGCCTAGTGGTAGAGGTAGTCAAGAAATCATATAAGTAAATTTCAAAATGTGGAAAGTTTCTCTGTCCTTGGAAAAGATGCATTTTTAAAACCCTAGATATTCTTTGAATAAGTGTCATATTTGGATCTTGGTGTTCTTGTTGTCAGGGATATTTTATGCCTCTTGATATGCTTTCCAGGGTATGTATGTTTGTTCGTTTTAAGTTAATTTATGTATTTCTTTTATTTGTCATTTTTTCCTCTTTCTCTGAGATAGATGTTCTCAACTTTTTATCTTAGGACTCCTTTACCTTCTTAAGAGTTAGAGGACCCCAAAGAGCTTTTGGTTTTTCAGTTATATCTATCTTTATGATATTGAGAAATTTAAAATAATTTATTAATTTATTTAAAAATAGCAATAGTTTCTTTACATGTTAACATAAATATATTTTTAGTGAAAAATACCTATTTTCTAAAACATTTCTAAAAAAATTTGCTGAGAAGAGTGACACTGTTTTACCTTTTCACAAATTGCTTTTTATGTCTTGCTTTGCAGAAGGCAGCTGGATTCTCACAGCTGGTTCTGCATTCAACCCGTTGCTGTTTATTGTATTAGTTGAAGTCTGTGCAGGAGATTTATCCTCACAGAGATGTGTATGTAGTTGGAAAAGGGAGGAATATTTTAAGAGCTTTTTCAGATAATTGCAGATTTTCTTTGATATTACACTAAAATTCGACAAGTAGTAGTTTATAAAGGTTAGTTGCAATGTGAAATTTGAATTATATCAATGCACTTTTATATTCTATTACATTAAAATCTATTGGTCTATCTTGTGCATTAAATGGATATTTTATATTATACAGTATCAAAAAACACATTCATTAATATCAACACCCATCAGAAAAGCCATTACTTATTGGAAAGTATAAGTACTAGAAAAACTCGTCAAGCTCATGGTAATGAATAGAAGTTTTCTAAAATTTTAACTTTTGCTTGAAAGCTCAAGTTTTATAATTGGCAACAAGTACTATCAGTTGTTTTCCTTAAAGTGACAGTCTTGTTTCATTCATTTTTGAAAAAAAGGTCTGCTGTATACCCAGGTCTGGATAATTTTATTTGTGTGTCAGCTCTTTCAAGTCAATATGATGTTTCATGAGCAGAAGCAGTTAGTTGAGTTTGCAACTCAAAGCCGTCACGTAAATGCTTTTCTTTGAGACTTTGGTATGCAGCTGAAGTGCTTTATGTGTACTTCTCGTTTCATCACGTTAAGAATATTAGAAAGCTGTGTACACAGGGACCAAGATTAATAAAAATTAATAGTTTTTACTGCTTTATCAAGGGCATTCTTAAGTAAACCTGGCTTTTTTTCCTCTCTTGTGAATATATGGCACATGGCAGTGAAGACTACTGTAGTTTGATGCCATTAATTTGCATGATGCTAAGGTGCCAGCAGTTTTACCCATGATTAGTGCAGTGCCAACATAGTGAAAAATGCAAAGCATATCTTAGTATTAACAGTTCTGCCGTCTTGGATATCTTGAAAGTGTTTCGGAGAATTGCTGCTCTGGGGAGTGGAACATTTTTCAGTATTACATTTATATATATTGATATTACTTTTAAAAAGAGTTTTCAAAAAAAAGTAGTTGTTTGAAATAGAAACTGGAATAAACATATCATTGAGGATTTTTAGATTTCAGTGAGGGTTTTAAATTCTGGGTAGATACAGATATATTCATAAGTTGCAATCAGTTATAAAATACTCTTCTAAAATGGTCCCATAAAAATAGTCTCCTACACCAGCGCTGTCCCACAGAATTTTCTGCTATGATGGAAATGTTCTATAAATCTGCACTGTCAAATACTGTAGCCACTAGCCACGTGTGACTGTGGAGCGCTTGACATGTGGTTAGTGTGACTGAGGGAATCGCATTTTTTAAAATGTAAAAATCCTTTACTTTTTTATTACAACTCAAGTCCTCTTATTTTTATTTTTAAGAACAGTTTTAGATTCACAGAGAAATTGAGAAGATGGTACAGAGAGCTCCCATGCATACCACACCGAGGTTTTGTACTGTTAACGTTCTACATTACTGTTGTCCATTTGTTACAGTTAGTTAGCCAGTATTGCTTATTAACTAAGTCCATAGTTTATTCAGATTTCCTTAGTTTTCCTGAGTTTATTTTTCTATGTCAGGATCCCATCCAGGACATCCCATTACATTTAGTCAGGTATCCATAGGCTCCTCTTGGCTGTCATAGTTTCTCAGACTTCCCTGTTTTTAACAATCTTGACAGTTTTGAGGAGTATTGGTTAAGCATTCTGTAGAATGCTTCTCTGTTGGAATTTGTGTGATGTTTTTCTCCTGGTTATGGGTCATGCGTTTTTGGGAGGAAGACCACAGAGGTAAAGTGCCATTTTTATCACATCATATCAAGAGCATATACTGATTTATAACCGTTAATATTAACTGATTATCACTGTTAACATTAACTTTGATACTTGGTTGACTTTCATGCTTTGTCAGGTTTGTCCACTGTAAAGTTACTCTCCTCCCTCCCCCACGAGGAACTAGATTTTAAATTTTAATTAATTTAACTTGATATAGCCACATGTGGTTAATGGGTACTATATAAGATGGCACAGTTCTAGAGAGTGTTTCTCAGTTTTAAATATTATCCAGAACTTTATTTAACATCTATTTTAATAGATTTAAAGAAAGGCAGTTTAACATAAAAGAAATATAAAATGTTAGTCTTGAAATGCATTGCTTTTTGAGGGAGGCAGTCTACTTTTAGTAAGCTTAGTCTTTTTAAAAATTAACTTTCTGAGGTTTAATTTATATACAATAAAATGCCTTCATTTTAAGTATACTTGTATTAAGTGTACATCTTGATGAGTTTTGACAAGTGTATATACTTATGGGACCATAACCACAGTCAAGATAGGTAACATTTTCATCACTCCCAGAACTTTCCTCCTTCTTTTTTGCAGTCATTTCCCCTCTCCCACCACTGATTTGTTTTCTGTGACTATAGATAATTTTGCCTCCTCTACAGTTTTATGTAAATGGAATCATTCAGTATGTGTTCTTTTTGGTCTGGCTGCTTTTGCTCAGCGTAATATTTGTGATACATCCATGTTGCTGCATGTGTCAGTAATTAGGTGTTTTTATTGATGAGGATATTCCAAGGTATGGTCATTATAATATGTGTTTATCCATTTATCTTGCTTTGGGGCTGTTAGGAATAAAGCTGACCTTAGTTTCATGGCAATGGGTAGTGATTCAGACTGTTCTGGATTGCAGTGTTTATTTCAACACTGTAAATTAGGAATTTAAATTCTTTTTAGGATGAGGAGAAAAGCTAACAGAGCATCTATAATTTTTTTGAAGATATTCCATGAAAAGGATAATTAACATAGAAATAAATAGTATTTTGCAAAGTTTCATGTAAAAATGTGCGATCCAGATAGATGTAGACAATTCTGGCTTCCTGGGGAGGGAGGGGAGTTCTTTGTCAGTTCTTTAAGATAAATGTTTAGTAATAAAGTGAATAATGGAAGCCTAATTTTGTTTCATGAAGTTTTATCATCAGTAGATATGTTAACAGATCGTATTTTAAAAATTATTTTTAAAAGTTTGCATGTTTAAAAATGAAGAGATCTGGTATTGTCATACAGATGGGTGCAGAAGGAAAATGTGTTTTCTGCTATAATAGATGGGAGGAGAATTTCCTTTTATTTTTGTACCTTAAAATTGTTTTTTTAAACCGGGTTAATGTTCAAAAGAAATTAACTTTCTTTGACATTTATGTTTGGGCTGTAAAAGTATTTCAAACAGGGGAGGCAAACGCTTCTTGTGGGTGTTAAGATACACATTGTTATAAAAGTAATTGAAGAATATTACTGCAAATTATGGAAATAGAAAAAAATCATTAATCCCACCTCATGAACATTTATTTTTATGTTCTCTTTGTCTATTTATGACATATAGTTGGCCCTCTGTATAGATGGGTTCCATATTCTTGGATGTGGAAGGCCGAGTGTAAAGGATTTGAGCATCCCTGGATTTTGGTATCCACAGAGGGTCTTGGAAGCAGTCCCCCTCGCGTACCAAGGGTTGACTGTATGTATAATTATACTCTTGTGTGCAGACATTATTGTACCTGTAGTCTGTTGAGTGAATGTGCTGTTTTTACAAGATTGCTTACAGTCTTATACACTTATAAGTGATGTGGTATATGTGGTTCCCCTCTCATGGTTGGACCTTTTCTTTTCATTGTTTCACTTAGCCTTTTTCTGAAGTTTGAAAAAAGTGCATCTGAGACCTACGTATTTTAGCCTAGTGACTGAGTCTTGGTTCATTTGAATGTGGACTTGTTTATGGTCTTAAAAGAGTCGACAGATTTACAGATTATTTTATCGAGATAGCGGTACAAAAATTTTTTAATGACAGAAATTTAAGTAGGGAGTGAATTTTAATATTTGTTATCAGAAGATTTGCATTTAAAATAGTTCTGCTTCATGTCTATTAAAATATTTTTAATTGTACTTGTTTTTTTTCCCCCTAGCTAAATCATTTATGGTTTATTTTAACCTTTTTAAAATTGAGGTATAAGATATAGTAAATATGCACAAATCTGAAGTGTATAGTTGGAAAATTCTTTTTTAAATATTTATTATTTATTTATTTATTAAATTTATTTTTGGCTGCATCAGGTCTTAGTTGCGGTGTGCGGGATCTTCGTTGTGACACGCGGGCTTCTCTCTAGTTGTGGCGTGCGGGTTTTCTCTTCTCTAGTTGTGGCGAGTGGGTTCCAGGGCGCGTGGGCTCTGTAGTTTGCAGTGTGTGAGCTCAGTAGTTGTGGCACGCGGGCTTAGTTGCCCTGCAGCATGTGGGATCTTAGTTCCCTGACCAGGGATCAAACCCGTGTCCCCGCATTGTAAGGCGGATTCTTTACCACTGGACCACCAGGTGAGTCCTCGGAAAATTTTTTACATGTGCATATAGTTCTGTAGTCACCACCTAAATCAAGATAGTGAGCATTTCTAGCACCCCAAAAGATTCCGTCGTCTTCTTCCCAGTCAGTAGTCCCTACTTCCATGGTGAGCAGTATTCTGACGTATGTCAAAATAGATTATTTTACCTGTTGAACATTATAGGAGTCATATAGTATATATTCTTTGGTGACTGGCTTCTTTCACTGGATACAATGTCTGAGATTCATGCAATATTGTTGCAGTTATCAGTAGTTGGTTCTTTTCTTCTTTTTGGTGAGTATTTTGTTGTATAAATATACTACAATTAAAAAAAATTTTATTTTGAAATAATTTCAAACTTACAGAAAAGTTGCAAAAAATTACTTAGACTTTCCATATGCCCTTCACCCAGTTTGGTCACTAGTTTTTTTTTTTTTTTGGCCATGCGGCATGCTGGATCTTAGTTCCCCGACGAGGGATTGAACCTGTGCCCCCTGCAGTGGAAGCACAGAGTCCTAACCACTGGGCCGCCAGGGAATTCCCTGGTCACCAGTTTTTAACATTTCCTCGTATTTACTTTATCTTTCATTTTTTTCTTGTCTCCTTATATGCACATATGTATGTATTTAATTTTTAATATAATTTTAAATTTATGTAATTTTTTTCTGTTCCATTTGAGAGTTCATTACAGACCTCATGCTCCTTTTCCTCTAAATATTTCAGTGTTATCTTGTAAGAATAAGAACATTGTTCTGCATAATTACAGTAAAAATTTCAGAATCATAAAAAAGTAACATTGATACAATACCATTGTCTAATCCATAGCTCCTATTCAAATTATTCTATTTGTCTCTTTAATGTGTCTTATAGCATATTCTTTGCTGGTTCAGGATGGAGTTAAGAATCATACTTGCACTTAGTTTTTTTTTTTTAATTTTTTTAAAGTAATTTATTTATTTATTTATGGCTGTGTTGGGTCTTCGTTTTCTGTGCGAGGGCTTTCTCTAGTTGTGGCAAGCGGGGGCCACTCTTCATTGCGGTGCGCAGGCCTCTCACTATCGCGGCCTCTCTTGTTGCGGAGCACAGGCTCCAGATGCGCAGGCTCAGCAATTGTGGCTCACGGGCCCAGTTGCTCCGCGGCATGTGGGATCTTCCCAGACCGGGGCTTGAACCCATGTCCCCTGCATTGGCAGGCAGATTCTCAACCACTGCGCCACCAGGGAAGCTCTTGCACTTAGTTTTTATATCTCTGTAGTCTCCCTTAATTTGGGATGGTTCTTCAGCCTTTGTCTTTTATGACATTGGTATTTTTGGTGACTGTGGTTGATTGATTTTATGTCTATCAATTTGGGCTTATCTGATTTTTTTTCAAGATTAATTTCAGTTTATGCATTATTGTTAGGAATATAACGTAAGTGATGCTGTGTCTTTCTAAGTGTATCACATCAGGAAACACATGGTGTCAGTTTGTCTCATTATTAATGATGTTACCTAACTCAGTAACAGCCAGATGGAAGAGATGCATAGGGCAAGGTATGTGGGAAGGAATGCAGAGCTTCACAGCTCTTTGGTGTGCCATCGTTTCCACACCTTCACCAACCTTGAAGCTCCCCTATATTTGTTTATTCATTCATCTGTTGATGGACATTTGTGTTGATAAACATAATAGCCAAATGTCAGGTTTTGTTAGTTATGAATAAAGCTACTATGAATATCTTATACTCTTAGTAGAAATTTTCCTTGCATGTATGTCTAGCAGTGGATTGTGCGATCGCTGGATAGGTGTATGTTTAGATGTAACAGATACTGCCAAACTTTTTTGAAGTGGTTGAACTAATTTGCAGGAATGGAGTTATTAATTTTGTGTTATCTTTTTGCTGTTGTTGTTGGGGGTGTGTGCTGCACCCCACGGCTTGTGGGATCTTAGTTCCCCGACCAGGGATTGAACCCTCATCCTCAACAGTGAAAGAGCAGGGTCCTGACCCCTGGACCGCCAGGGAATTCCCCAGTTTTGTGTTACCTTAATCCAGATTTGGCTAAGATAAAAATAGCTGCTGTAATGGGCACAGAACTATTTATTTGGTACATGTGAAGAGTGCTAGAGGAGTAGCTCTTTTTTCTACTTTTGGGAAAATAGAGGTTGGGAAGGTGGAGGCAGATGCAGGTTCCTTGGTGTTCATTCTGTGTTAGTCTTTTGACAGACAACATGCATGGTACCGGTTGGACTTCATTCCAGGTTTGCCATAGTTTTTTTCTGGGTAATTTTTACATACCCAGGTAAGGGAGATTTGCAGTAGTAGATACTGTTTATAAGAAAGATTCAGGGGGTTTTCAAAGGAGTATGTGTTTTGAATTGTTAGTATAATAGTGGTAGCTAATCAGTATATTAAGACTTCTCCTGGGAAGCAATATTGGGAACACTTTCAGAGTAAAACTTTCATAATTAGCCATTATGCCGGATTTTGATTCTGCTTTGGCTTCTCCTGGCTGTCTTTGTCCAGACAGAACTTAATACGTAGATCCGTAGCTCACTCATATTGATAGTGATTGCGTGTGCCCAGAAGACATCTGACTCCTCAACACAGTGCCAGGTTGTTTGAGGCCAGGGTCTCCCTTTTCTTTGTTGCAAACCCAGCAGTAAGAAAAGGCTAGGTTGATTTCTTCTCTTTCTTCACCCTTGAACATGTATTCACGTACACACAGAGTGATAGACGAGGTCCCAAAGAGGAGCTGAGGATGTCAGGAAAACTAGAAAAATATACAGAAAAAAAGAAAAATAATTATATACTAGTAATCAGAGATGAAATAATTGCTAGTGAGGAGTGATTTAGCTTAGAGTTTTTAAAAAGTTGACAAAAAGGCCAGATTAAATAAAGTTCATTGTCAGGCACAGGATGCATTTTATCGAAGACCAACTTTCTGGTATTAACTGCAGAAGCAATATATTACTTGAATTCACTTACAAGGAATTTTGAATAATGGACAAGGTCTGAAATAGCAGGTATGTAGAAATATTCTCTCAGCTATTTTTAAGTCAACTCTATTTAAAATTTGAGGGTAGACCTTTCTCTGAGGTCCTTATCCTTAGAATTGGAGTAGCCAAAGGAGAGTAGAGGCCGAAGTAGGGAGGTTGAGAGTGTTATTACCTCTCCATGTGTTAAACTATTCAAAGGATGTTTTTCAGTGTTGTTAAGGTAACTGAAGCCCATCTTGCCCTGATAATTTTACCTTCCCTTTATCCCTCTGAGGTTATCAATACTGTTTTCCTGCACAGTGGTAGGTGAATCAGCAGACAGCATCAGGATCTTCGTCCTCTTCCATTCACGTGCCTGTTCTGTTTCTTTACTCAGATGACCATTCAACCTGAAATGCTCCTGTTGTCTCTATGTAATTATTAATATCTCTTTTCGCACAAACATTTTCTGGCTTAGATGATAGATTAGGTATAGTCACTTTAGCCATTGTTCCTACTCCTTTTTGCAAAATCTCTTTTCCTCTGAAGTTCATGCTGTCTGACAATACAACTATCTGTTCCCCTCGTTATCAGATATAGACCCTGTGGCATCATCCCTCATTTTCTTCTTTATTCTCTCTGCCATTATCCGGAAGTTACTTCAGAGTCCATAGGATGACTGATCCAATCTTCCCAGGCTCCTGGTTCCTTGACTTACCTCCATCTCTAATTTGTCTAGTGCTTTCATTTTTATTCCTACTATACTTGCTTTTTGACATTACCAACATCTCAAATTTGTAAACTGTCTTCTGTTTTTACTTCCTTCCTCACTGTGCTTCAGTCACACTTTTGCCAGCATCCTCCACTTTGCCCTCTTTTTCTTCCGTTTACTGTGTTAACAAAATCCTAACCCAGGTTCAGTCCTGTTGTCAGCTCTCTCTGCCCTCTACCCAGGCTGCTAAGCTGGAGAAAGAAGCCCACAACCATGCAGATAGGTGCCATCTCCATCTTGATTGGGCCTTCAGAACTAGTGTAGCTAGCTGCAGTGTGGTGTCCTGGATTAGATCCTGGAACAGAACAAGGACATTGTTGGAAAAACTGGTTAAATCCGAGTTTAGTTACTAGTGGTGTACCAATGTTGGTGTCTTAGTTTTGACAAATGTACTGTGGTAATGTAAGTTGTTTATATTGGGGAAACTGAGGGAACTTTCTGTAATGTCTTTGTAACATTTCTGTAAATCCATAATTATTCCTAAATAAAGTTTATTTTTTTAAAAAGCAATACTATTGTAGATCACAGCAGCTAACTTTTCTTCATTCTACTCAAACCTTACCCTGTCGTCTGCTCTGTCATTTGCCTACTTATTTGAGAAAATTGAGGCCATCAATGTGAATTCCCCACAGCTTACTATTCCTCTCCACCTCCCCAAAGAAAACCCCACAAAAATAAATTTGCACGTATCTTAAGTCATTTGGACATACTCTGCTCTTGTCACAAGTGGATAGGCATAGTTTTTTTTTCCATGTGTTCTCTGAAGCCCCATCCACCGTGCCTTCTCAGAGCTTCATTTCTATCATATTTTTGCTAAATTGTTTCTTTACTTTTTAATTCTATTAGTACTTTTCCATTAGGATATTTTCGTCTAAAATAAAAGGGGAAATTTTCTTTCTACTCTGCTTCATTTCTCTTCACCTTTTTGCAGCTAAGATTCTAGAAAAAGTTGACTGCATTTGTAGTCTTCCTTTCCTCACGTCCCAACCACTGAAATCTGGCTCTAGCCAGTCCCTCACCACACTTCTATAACTGTACTCTTCAAGTCACCAATGACTTCACTGTGGGAGTTAATGAAGATTTTTCAGTCTTTCTCTTTTTTGACTTCAGTATTTGAAACTTCTGAATTTGTCCATTTTTTTTCTTTGCCAGTGCTATCTTTGTTAACACAAATTAGTAACTTACTAGGAAAAGAATTACTCATAATTCCACCATTAAGAATATGAACATCTGTGGGCATATCTGTTTGTACCCACTAAGAATGTATTTTAAAATGTGTTTAATATAATTATATTCTCTGTATTCTATAACCTGTCTTGAACACTTAACATACTGTTGACATTTTTTCATGTCAGTGAATATACTTATTATCATTACTGCTCTCTCTTCTCTACTGGTATGTAGATCCATACAATCTGTTGGATTTCTAACACCCCTCCTTTCTCTTTAGCTCTTACTGATTCATTCTCTTCCTGGCATCCTGAATGATCTTTCTACAGTGCAGATTTCATCCTGGACACTTTCTTGCATAAATCGTTTCATAGCCTTTCACTACTCTTGAGATATAAAATACAAAGACTTCTGTGATATGACCATTGCTTTACCAAACTTCACTTTAGTTTTTAGCCTTATTGAGCAAATGGATAATCTCCCCAAAAAGAACCTAGCTCTTTCTCCTTTCTGCTTCAGATAAAGTGAATGTGGAGAAAGCTAGAGTCAATGAATTTGATTTTAGGTGAAAGGTTAGGGCTAGAGATACCTAACTACATGGTCTTTTTTTCCTTCCCGTATCCTCCTGCACAGTGTTTGCTGAGGCTTTGTTCTTGTCTCTTGAGCTTGTCCCTTCTTGATTCCTGCTTTGGGATAGTTTCATTCAATTTTTGGTTTCAATTCTGTAGATTTACTTCCAAATCTATGTCTCTTATCCTGACTCTACACTGGAGTTCAAGGTGTATGTATATTATGGTCTTTTGGATGGCTCCTCAGGCACCTCACATTCTTTTTGTCCAAAATGGTGTGTCCTTCCTCCCAAATTTGATTCTTTTCCATCTTCTCTTTCCTTTAAAGCTTTTCTATACAGATTCAAAAAGTACCCCACTGCCAGTATTGCAGGCTATAGATTCCATTCCATTTCTGCATCCTTTGTTTAGATTTTCCTTCTTCTACTTTGGGATATATTTTATGGAGTGTTTATTTGAATGGATCCTTGGTTTTGTATAAGCCACTGTAAAGGAGGGAGGGTGGGCCTTCTGGGGTAAGGGAATGGCATGAGCCAGAACCACAGAAGAAGAATGCAGTAGAGAAGTAGAAAGTTATCATTTGGCTTTGAGTTTGGAGGTGAAACAGTGGGAGATTGAGTTGAGAAGGTGCAGATTGTCAGATTGATGGGGAGCTGAAAATATGAGGATTTTTGACCATACACAGTAGGTTTAGTGACTGTTATAAAGAAGGGTAGGCATGACCAGAACAGTGCTTTAGAAAGATTGATCTTATTGGATGTAATTAGAGGCTGAGTCAGGGAAGCAGGTTAGAATTTTATTGTAATAATCCAGACATGAGTTAACAGATGTTTGGCTATAATGAAAGGAGAATGCAGAAGGAATCTTGAAGGAGGAATTGACCAAATTTCAGGCAAAATGATTGGATATGAGGGATAGAGAAGAGGAATGAATTTCTGATGACTAGGCTTTTGAGCCTAGCTGACCAGTAGATGGTGAAAACAGTGGTACCTTGATCAGTTGTTGTTAGATGGATATCTGGGAGGAGCAGGCTGCTGGAAAGCCACATAGGTCATGGGAGAAAAAAGTCAAATATGTAATTCACAGCAGGGGTGGGGGACAGTTCAGAAATCTGTGGAAGAATTTTTGGTTGCTCTTGCTATGACAGCACCTCCACTGCATGTTCTATGTTAGATCCCCCATGATTCAGCAGGCAGAGTTCTACCTGAAATGTCGGTAGAGAACACCATTGTAAGTAAGACTCAAGACAGTATCTACACAGAATTTATAGTTAAATAAACCATGAGTATGCTGAGGGAAGTTAGTAAAGGAGAGAAGCTTTTGGGGAATGGTGACTAAATAGGAAGGAAGTGAAGATAGGAAAAATATATCAGTATATTGCTGGTCGTGGAGGAAAAGGAAATAAATAGTTTCAAGAAAAGGCAGTCTAAAGAGGCAGAAGAGCATGGTGGGAGCACAGCCTCCAGAGTCTGGCTCAAATCCTGATTTGCTATAAAAATTCAGAGCTGTTTTCTAATTGGTCACAAGTCTGCTGGGGGTTTGAGTTGACAACATTTAGCTTGGTGGGGTTTAAATGACGGCAAAGCCTATGCTCATTTTGAAACCTCACTGCATCCTTAGAAAGGGCAATTGAGAAATAAGTCCCACTTTCCATTCCAAATAATTTATAATTCAAAGACATCGTGTAAGACAATCCCTCCAGTACATATAAATAAATACATTAGAACTAGGCTCATTTAAATTGATTTGGAAGGAGCAATCTGGGGTGGGGAATTCAGGATTAGAAGTTACAGTACTTCAAATGTTTAGATTTCTTCAGTCATAGCTCATAGATTTCCTGCTTTAATTCATAACGGAGAATGAGCAGAACACCATTCTGAGTAACGTAGGTCTCTTTAGTTGATAATTAAATTGCTTGGATTATTATTCTAGGTTCTTAAGAGTTCTCCAGAAAACTCTTACCATAGGAAGTAGCAAATGGTGGTCAGGCTCCCAGCTCAAGGCATTAAAAAAACTTCTGCGCTTTTAATGTTTTTGCCGTATGGTATTTTGTCTCTACATAAAGGTTTATAGGTGGAATGAGTGATAGAGATTTCCTTGCTCGATGTTCTTCAGGTGCTGCCTGCATCCAGGGCTTCTGTAGCTCAAGACCACTGCCTGCACAACACAACTCTAGGGGCTCCATTTGCATCCTTTGTGGTAATGGCGCCCCTGGAGTTTGTATTTCCACGACCTGTGTAGCCTTGTAGTAACTTAAAGGGGAAAAGAATATTAAATCTCTAAGAATGATTTTAGTATTTTCACAAATATCACAAATAATTCAGTTTTTAATTGAGATTCGCTTGCTTTATAAATTCAGTCTGGTTCAAATCTGGACCTGCTTTATTAATTCAGAGCTGTTTTCCAGTGGTCAAAGTCCAAAGTCCATAAGGGTTTGAGGGTTTGAATATAAAACATTTGGCTATGTGGAGTTTAAAATGGTGGTAAAAACACTCCTTCAAGATATTTTGTGTTACAATAAAATCTTATAGTTGTAGTCTCTACAGGTCTGTTTGTTAGCCAAGTAGGTCCACGTACTTTTTTAAAGCACACTGAATTGATTTATGTTAAGTAAGTTTACACAGCTGATTTGTAAGCAGGATACTTGTCCTAATCTACAGTGGGCACCTTACCTGACTTATCACTACCTTGACAAGTGATTTCATTTGGGATGTACCATAATTTAATTGAATCTAACATGCATCAGTTGTGAGATTCTTCGTTTTATATATTACTAAGAAAGAAATCATACTGCCAAGTAAACGCTGGCACAGTTTTTTAATTACTTAGACTTTTTATTTTACATTTGGAAAAAGAATTCTTTTAAACTTATTTAGCAAATAAGGCTAATAGATTTTTATTATATAGTATGTATTTTGTGCATATATAAAAAGGAAAATAGAAGTGAAATAAATTGGTTAAGATATTCTTCAGCTTTCTACACATTAAGTCTGACTCTTCTAAATTGTGAAAAACTTAGGATTGTAGAAGTCTCCTTCTTCTTCCCTCTCCCCACCCGTGTAGTGTCATGTCATTAAGGGTGTTGGCGATGAAGCATTTCTTAAGAGAGTGCTCCATTATTCTCTCATTGATTTAAAATTCAGTGATTTGGTGCTTGTGAAGTACTTAAAAGTAGTCTAAGCTGTTTAATTTTTCCTCCTTTAAATACATCAGGGCTGCTGCATGTGGCCACATGGATTGTGCAGTGTCAAGTCTCACTAGCAAACCACAACAAGCTTATCTTCATGTGGTTTTTTTTTCCTTTCTCAGGTTCTGCAAAGCACTTGCAATCATTCCTCCAGTGATGGAGAGTTACTTCACTAATATCCTATTGCTGTATTTGCTTTCTTTTCTATTACACAGTACGTTTCAATTTAGAATCACAGCATCATCTTTTTGAAGGTGTTTTAAGCAGCACTTAAAATCGGGTGCTAGGAACAACACAATTGAAAGGATGACGATAAGGAGTGGCTCTGACCAAGTTTTACCCTTGTACAGATGATGACAGCTGTGACACAGCTTCCGTTTTGGGCCAGTAGCAGTTGTAGCATGGCACTGATTAAGATGCATTCCAGTTTCAGAGAGTTTAAAGTGTGAAAAACCATATGCCTTATTTTTTTTGGAATTATCAGTATGAGGTGGGGAGGGCACTAAGTTGATCTCAGCTTGGGTCTGGTGTGCACACTTGTCTGGCCAGGCAAAAGGTAATCAGGGTTAAGTAAGAACATGGGAATCTCCTTGGAAGCCACATGGTTGACATGGGGCCAGAAATACTTTCCAGGAAGAGGGCAGATAAATAGCTGATTATGGACGTTAGCACATTTTTACTTTGCCGTTTCTGTGTTTTAGACCAATTTCTAGTTTATTGTTTTTAGATCTTTTAAACAGCAACAATCAGGGTGATGTGATACATCTTGGACATATTTACAGTATGTTACAGTGTTTACAGTATTTTCTGTTTTCTAAACTCTCATATCCTTCTTCTTCAGCTTTATTGAGATATAATTGACATAACGTTGTGTTGGTTTAAGGTGTCAGATGTGTTGATTTGATACATTTACATATTGCAAAATGATTACCACCATAGCATTAGCTAACACCTCCATCCTATCACATAATTACCATTTCATTTTTTGTGAAAAAGAAACTCTGTGTAGCAACTTAGCAACTTTCAGGTATATAATACAGTATTATTAGCAACTTTCAGGTATACAATGCAGTATTAGCTATAATCACCATACTGTACATTAGATTCCCCAGAACTTGTTAACCTTATAACTGGAGTTTGTACCTTTGACCAATATCTCCCCATTTCCCCCACCCCCCGCCCCTGGTAACCACCACTCTGCTCTCTGTTTCTATGAGTTTGGCTTTTTAAAGATTCCACATATAAGTAATAAACAATATTTGTCTTTCCCTGTCTGACTTACTTCGCTTTAAGATCTGATATCTTGAAATTGCTCTTGAAGGATCACTCATGAAATTGGTTAGCTTATTATTTTAACTTGATGGTCCAAGGTAACTTTTAAAGAATCACTAGAGTGTAAAGGGCTAAGCAGACAGTGGGGAGAGGAGAGTTGTGGCGGAAGCTGTGAGATAGGTAAGGAGAATCTTTGATACACCTCATGGTGATGGGAGAGCCATTGCAAGGGAGTAATACAAATTAAAATGTAAATCTGTTACCCTTCATTCCCTCCCCATTGCTCAAAGGCTAAAAAAGGAAATCCTTAATTTGGTCCCCAATGCCCTGCATGGTCTTCTACCACCTATCTCACCAGCATCATCTTGTACCATGCCGCCTTTCCCCACATAAACATAAAAAGATGGTGAGTTGGAATGTAAAGGTGGATTTATTCATTTTTACTTTGCCTGCTATATTGTTATAAATAGGGATTAAAAGACCTCATTCTGGTGACTGGTTGAGAGGAGCACAAGCAAAACACACTCCCTAACTATACTTTCTGGGCTGGAATTCTGCATTTAATCGTGACCAACTGTATGGAGATATTTTTCTCTTTAACAGGTTTCTCCTCATATAAAAATCTATTGTAAACATACGGAAAAGAATGGCAGCGGAAACGCAGACGCTGAACTTCGGGCCTGAATGGTGAGTTTTCAAAATCTCATCCTGTTCGATATTGGATGACTAGTACAGTAGTAAGGTATTTGTGCAGGTGTTGGGGGGGTTTATAAAATGTGCATGTTTTTGAGACTTTGCTTTATGTGACTGCTTGAAAACAATATAGCTAGTCTAGGAATAAGTTATATTTGGTTAGTGACTGCATTTATACTTTATTAAAAAATCTTCCGGTTTTGGTTGTGGAATGATAATGGATTTAAAACTCCCCAGAGTCCCACCACCCTAGTAAATTATTTACTTTGTGCTTGAACCCTTGTCTAGGTGCATATATAATTTTATATAATTGTAACATTTTTATGTGTGTGTGCTTTCTGCTACAATGTTTGTTTGTGAGTGCTATTCATAGACTCATTTGAAAAAATAGTTTTTATTGAATTATTATTTGAGTTTATTGATGGGCTAGGCAGGTGATCCAGAATTACACTGGCTATTAACATCCCATTTAGGATCGGGTTAGCATTTGCCATAATAACAATTAATTGACCTTTGAGTCTCTTACAGATGTGTTTGGACCCCGAATATGGAATTCTCATGGAATTTTGAGATACATCACCTTGTAGTGTGACTTTTTCCCCCTCTTCTTCCTTTCCCCCCAAAGTTGGTGATTGAAGATCCTCTCATCAGTGGCGTGAATAATGATAGTTGCTTTTTCCATTCAAACATTGAACCAAAGGCAGTATATAAAATAGATAAATTGGAATAGTCTCTTAAATATTATTGATTGTTTAAGTGGTGGTGGTTTGATAAATGATCCAGACTTCCTGTAGTAACTCCCTACTTACCTTGTTATATGCATTTCTTTTTATGTGTATTTCCTAAGTTTTCCTGGCCCTTACAGCTAGCATTTGGAGACTGAGGAGAAATCACTATTTGAAATTCTAAGAACTGATGCAACTTATATACTTTGGGAGTTTATTTTGGAAATGTTGACCTAAATAATTCTGCACCTTTTTTAGTTCTTATTATTACTTCTAGAAAAATTAGAAATTAGAAGTAATCCAGAAGAAGATATAATCACCATAATTTCACTGTCCATGGTAACCACTGTAAATAGGTTGGTGTATCTTTTTAGGTAGTTTTGTGTATGCTTATTTGTGTAAATGTACATTTATTTTCACAAAAATGGGATCATACTGTACATTCAGTTTTGTAACCTGCATTTAAAAAAAAACCACATCAGAAATATCTTTTTTTATCAATAAATATTTCCTATTATCTTAAGTGGTTGCATTGTATGGATGTACCATCATTTATTTAACTAGTCTTCTAGATGTAGTACATACAGGCTGTTCTCAATTTTTCATTATTATAAAAATATTTTTGATGAACGTTCTTGTAGCTAAAACTTTATTCACATCTTACCAGGTGGCTTTAAATTCGTATAGCCCACTTTGTAAACCATTTTGTGTGCAGCTTTTCTGCCTTCATCTAGATTTTGTAACTGCTGCTCTTTTGTATTTATACACTCTCTTGTATCTTTCTTTGTAAAAACATGATTAAAATTGTCAGCTAGTTTAAGGTAGTTTTTTTTTTTTTTTTCTTCCAGTATCTCTCTATTAAGAAATAACAAAGAGAGACAGTACCAGGAATTTAGCTAAAACAAAAGGAAAAAAACGCACTCCTGGTGATGTTTTAGAGTCATTACACATTTAACTTCATGCTGTATGGGTTGACAAACTATGGCCATGGGACTGTAAAGTTTTGTTGAAACACAGCCACGCTCATTTGTTTCCATAGTATCTGGCTGCTTTCACACTGGTGGCAAGGTTGAGTAGTTACAACAGAGGCCATCTGGCTCAAAAAGCTTAAATATTTACTCTCTGGCCATTTACAAAAAAAAGTTTGCTGGCCCCTGTCCTAAACCGTGGGTTCCCAAAGTCATTTCAGTGAGTCATTGACCCAGTCTATCAGTAGGGTCTTACACATCCTTTTCATCGGTACGCTGAAGTTTTGTTTGATGGTGTTTTGTTTGATCAGCCCAGTGTTTTACACAAAATTTGAATTGACGTAGCTTTAGCAGAGGAAAGTTACCAGTCCCATGCTTAAGCAGTAGCTTTAGCTAACTGTTACCTCTGTTACCCTGCAGGCATTAGAATTTAGGAGCCTTCCCTTAGTCATCTGAAATGCTGATAAACTGAGGAGCAAAGGTCTAAGTAGGCACACTGCCTTCTTTGCACCATCTATCAAAATTTCTTCTGGCAAAGGGAATATATGAGACCTTGAAGTAACTCAGATAACCCTGATCTAGAAAGCTGCAGTATGAATAGAGACTGCCGCTGTGTTTTTTCTGCATGTAACATTACATTCATTGTGAAACTTGAGGTAAGGAGCCGTGTCCAGAATAACTTGAGAATCAAAGTTTAGAGTGATTACACTGAATCTGTGTGTAACTGAACCATACAGAAACATTTAGTGATACTATAGTCTTTCTACTAAGGTCATCATTTTTATAATGATGTAAAACATAATGTTCGGTAAGAGATGTATAAAAGGAAGAGGTTTATTTGACAGTAGTGAGGATGGGAGAGCATTGAAAATTGTGCTAGGGACAGACCATGAATGACCATAAGCATGGACTTTTTACGGTAGGTCTGGAAGAATCATTAGGTCTTAGCTTATCTTTATATTTAGGATAAAGAAATGTATTACATAATTACCAAAGCAGTTTTTAAAAGAGTGAGATAGATTTAATGGAGGAGTAAATCATTTTTTAGGTATAAAACAAGTGTCACTTTAAATCTTTACTCAAATATTACCACCTTAGATGTTTTCTGACCACCTGTATAACAACTCCCCTTACTCCCTACCTCCCTTTCCCTGTTTAATTTTTTTCTTCATGGTCTATATCAAAATATAACATGCCAAATATTTTACTTATTTTCTTTATTATTTATATCCCATCCTCCAGCCCCCACTAGACTGTGCGCTCCTTCGAGGGCAAGTACTTTGGTCTCGATTTTTGTACTGTTTGTTCATTGCTGTATCTCCAGTGCCTGGCACATAGTAGGTACTCAATAAATATTTGTTAAATGAATGAGTGAATTGTTGGAAAGTAAAGTTGTTTTTAATATTTTGCTATTGTCAATATGTATACACATCCTTGAACAGTTCTTTTTGTGTTGCTGATTATTTCCTTTGGAGTAATATCTTGGAAGTGGAATTATTAAATCAGAAGTTTAATTTTTAAGGCTTTGGATGATATATGGACAGACTGACCACAAGAAGGATTGTATGAATTTAATTCCCATCCCCTGCCTGTTTACTTCACCCTTGACAGAACACATAGTACTACCTTGAAGAAAAAATTTTTTTAGTTCTAAATCTGGTAGATTTAGGATTTTAAAGAATTTTTTTGTTGTTAGTCCCAGTAGTAAAATAATTCACGCTCATTCCATAAAACCTTGGAGGAAGCAGTAGTACAAAAGGAGAAAGAAAAGATCTAAGTTACCCTTAATTGTGCCACCCAAAGGACCATTGTTAATATTTTGGTTTGTATCCTCCTATTCTTTCTTGTTTGCAAATAATTGTATACTTCAAGACATTTTTAAAAAGCAAAACAAATTCATTGTAACTTGCTTTATTTTGGGATTTTTATTTATTTATTATTTTTATTTTGAGCATTCAAAATCTACTTAGATAAGTCTGGATAATAAAGGAATTTATTATAGCGGAATGAATAATTGCAGACAGTTACCTGGCTTTATGGGGAAGGAGCCAAGGAACCTCATTTGGGGTTTCTTCTGTCTCATCTCCGTGGCCTTAAGGAAGTTTCCCCAGGTCTTTCCTTGCAAAAATGAATGAGGCACTTTTGTTTTTCCCAAAGTACTTTGTTTAGACCTATGTTAAAGTAGTTATGACCTTGTACTGTGTCTCTTTATATGTGTTTACCTTACTCAGAAAAGAACTAATTCCATTAAGAAAGGCACTGTATTTCTCAATTTTGGTAAGCCCATCGTTTAGCTAGTGTAGGTACTTAGTAAATAAATGTTGAATGATTCAAGTCTTAGGGTGGGGGACATGGGGGCAAGAGAATTCAAACCTGAGATTGCTAGGTTACTATTCATGATCTTTGTGGAATTGTGGAGAAAATGAGAGATGTTCTAGAGGATGGAATGCATTAATAGTCCCAGTTTTCAAAAAGAGTAAAAGATAACTGCCATCTGAAGGAATGGTAAATTAGATGTTATCCTAGGGTGTATTTTAGAAGAGAATATTAAAAGTTGTTTAGAAAACATTTTATCAAGTGCCTCATAGGTTTTATGTCTTGGGTTAGGTGCTGAGGCAACAAGGATAAAGGACTTGGTACCTACTTTTGAATTATTTAGTGGGGAAGCTGACACTAAATAATTTCACAGTAATGTCAGTGCTGTAAAGGGAGTATAATGCCAGTACAGGATATTCAGCTGCTCATTTGATGCCTGTAGGCATCTCATCCTTCATAGTTTTCCAAAACTGAGCTTATGAATTTTGCCCTTTTAAATTTCTTCTTTTATTTCATCTTAATACCACAGTGTGCCCTTTTCCTCAAGCCAGAAATCTTGGAGTTATCCTGGATATTTTCTTTTACTTCTGTATCCCTACGTCTATTCCACCACAATGTTGTGTCAATTCTACCTCCAAAATATCTCTTGAATCCATTCATTTCTCTCCATCTTCATTGCCTCCACCCTAGTGTAAGCCACCGTCATCTCTGACATAAACTATAAGGAGTGGCCTTCTGATGTTTCCTGGCTTCCATTCTTTCTTCTGATTGCTCTCCCCACTGCAGCCAAAGTAATCTTAAAATGTAAATTGGATCAAGTTTTCTCCAGAATCCTTCACTGGCTCTCTATTTGTATGACTGTTTATTAGCTTTTTTTCCCCACTAGTCAATTAGTTCCATCAACATTGGGCAGGTACTTGTGTGTAGATTTCTCTCTCCTTTCCCTCCTACCACTCTCTTTCCAACCCTCATCCTCCTCATTGTCTCTGTTCTTTTCCTTTCCTCCTTTCCACTTAACCTCTCTGCTTCCAGGCAGTCCCCACCACACCCCAGGTGAAAAAATAATAGATTGGAAAAAATATTCCAGATAGAAAGGGCATGTGTAAAGACAAGGGGACAGGAAAGTGTAGGTTTAAGAGGGGAATTCCAAGACATTTGCCTTTACTGTAATGTGAAGTGTGGGAGAGAAGAGCTTGCAGGTAGCCCTTTTATGTTAAGAAGCTTTTATTTGATCATTGTGTGCCAGTGAAGAATTGTTGAGCAGGGAGTGTTTTATTCAGATTTGCATTTGAAATAAATAACTGGTAGTAGTGTGGAGGATGGACTGTGCCTAATTAAATTGTTCAGGATGCCGTTGCCGTAGTCGAGGTAAGAAATAAAAGTGTGAACAATAATGTGTGAACAATAATAGGTTACTTGATCAGGGGATGGTTTGAGAGATACAGGATTTAAAACTGGTGGGACGTTGTAATTGGTTATGGGTGATGGATAGAAGGTGAGGAGTAAAGGATGATTTCCAGACTCTTAATCCAGTGTCTGAGTAGATGGTGGTATCCTTTCTTGCCTTTGGGAATACGGGTAATGAAGGAGGTTGGGATGAATAAACTGATGAGTAGGGTTTTGGATATGATAAACTTGAAGGGCTGTGAGTGGTCGAATAAGAAAACCCTACTCTCTAGGGAAGAGTTCAGAGCTGGAATTGAGAATTGTGAACTTACACAGAAGGGCTTTTTGATTCGTATGTCTTCACACATCTACATTGAAATTCTGAATTACTTTTTTAAGCTGAAGTTTGGATTTTGGACAACAGTTAACAAGTGAGGATTGTGGAGTATCGGGGGGTTTTAGACAGCCCTGCTGCTGCTACCTATCAGTTACTGCTAGTACTACTAGGAGTAGCACTGGGCCTCCTGTGTTAAACAGATCTCCATATGGCTGGGAAGATGAAGATGATAAGGATAGAAAAATTTCACTTGGGCCTAGTGTTGAGGTTATTGAACTTTCTAGAGCAGTGGAGTGAGTGGTAGGGGAGAAGCCAGGTTGCGCTGGGTTTTGAAGTGATTGGGAAGTGAGAATGTGGAGATGTCTCTGAAATGAAGAGGAAAGATGACCATTGCTGCATAGGTAGAGGGGGATGCTGCATTAGAGGAGTTTTAAACAAATCACTATTAGATATATTTATATTTAGAGATGAGGGGAAAGCCAATAGGGAAGCGTTGAATTTCTAAAAGAGAGGGTTGTATGGAGCAAGATCCTAGAGGAGTTAAAGATCACTGGTGGATTTTTAGGGAAAGACATTATCCAAATATGTTTTAGCTTTTCCAGATATCTGTAGGTGAAGGAAGACTCGGGATAGGATTTGTTAATTATTTAGTATAGCACAGCCATTATCCTGATTCAGGCTACCATCTTCTCCTAGTTTGAATTACTCTCAGCCTGCCTTGGTCTGTTCTCTTAACGGTAGCTAGAGGAATCTCCTGAGTGTGCATTCTGGTCGTGTTACTTTTTAGGTCTGGTGCCTATAAGAAGTGTTCAGTTCACAGGCATGGAAAGCCCGTAGGGTTTGTGGGTGGATTTGAAACCTTGTGAGGAGCAGATGAAATTAGGGATGTTGGGCAGTGAGAGGGAAAGTCTCTGGTGAGATGAAATAACTGCAAATACTGGGATGATTTTCACTTGGAAGAGCGCTTAGATGTGCCCTCTAGTGGTAGAAACTCTTGGGGAGCATATTGACTCAGTATAAGAAAGATATTTTAAAATAATTCCTAATTATATATATGTATATATATTTAAAAATTAATTTTTGGCAGAATACACCTTGGCTATTTTAAATAAAAATTTGGAAAGATTTTGCTCTTTTTAGTCGTAAAAACCTAGCTTTGGACTCTTTGTTCTGCTGGCGGTGATTGTGGGCAAATTGCTTAACTCCTTGGCTTCATTTTTCTCATCTGTTATATTGGGGTTGTTGTGGAACTTAAATGAGGTAATGTATGTGTAACGTTCCCAGCTTCAGTTCTTAGTGGATATTAATTCCACTTTTTCAGGAAAGAGCTCAAATGTACATGAATTTGATGCAAACCACTGTACCGGAAGGTCCTTCAGCAGTGGTTGGATCACTCCTTCGTGGGCATGTTGTTTTCTTACTGGTTTGTTTAACCTGTCTTGTAGGAGTTGGACTCAATGACCTCTGAGTCCAAGAATAATTGGAAAGAAAACAAAAGACCAACCCAGTAGCAGTGAACACTGCTAGCACCCAGATTGTGTCTTAATATATATATTACTAAAGAGGATCAGGCTCCCTGGTGAAATGGTTGATTCTAAGTCTGAGGCAAGAAATAAGCTGATTTTGGAACATTTGACCTACCAGATAGAAAAGAAGCTGTTAAAGACTACTAGGGTTGGGTCAGAAGGACTTGGGAGCCAACCTGAAGCCTCTCCCACTGGGCAAAGATGAGATAGTTTGAGTATTGCTAAGAATAATTGCAGTGAACTGAAATACATTAATAAAAAATAATTTGTTACTATTGGAGGATGTTAGTGAACCAAGTCATTATTTTGAAAATTAATAAGTGAAAAGGAAGAATGAAGGCTTTTTCCTTCCTTTCTTACATGAACTATATCCTATTAGGTAATACCAAATAGTGTTAGAGGGAAGTTTCTCTTTGTAGAACTGTTCAAGCTAGCAAATAAAGAAGAAATGATAAAGTCACTTTGCAACCTTAGTGAACTTAAGGATCTAAGCTTTGGTCGTCAGGGACTGCTTAGCCTCGCAAAACCAACCAGGCAGTATGTGCCTCCTGATGGAATAACACACCACCACATGGAAGTAGTCTTGCCAGGTCTGATCAGGACTGTGCATCCAGTCACCAATTTACATGAAATGCAGAGAACAGAGAAACATGTTAAACTATATCACAGGGATAAAATCAGCAAAATTGAGACTTGAAGGAAAAATCCTTATCTTTTAGAGAGAACATTCTGAAATATTTACAGATGAGATACCTTTTCTCCAAATGATTTTCTCAAAACTTGAAAATAATTTCCTTCAAAAATCTTGAAAGCCAAAGATTTCCTTCAAAATAGTATTAAAGGATGGTTAGATGGTGCTGCAGAAGGAGCCGTATGGATTGGGGACTGGGTGATGGGTACATGGCAGTTTGTTATATTCTTCTTGGTACTTTTATATATGTTCAAAATTGTCCATAATAAAACATTAAAAAATAAGTGGAAAGAGAAGATAGAAACATTGAAGTAAAAAACAAAACCCTAGAGTCTCACTTTACTAATGCATACTCCTTTTTTTTTTTGGTATTGCTTTCTACATGTAAGCACGTTTTATATATTTACTATGTACATACTGTTTTTTTCTGCCATTTTTGAATAATGTGCAAGTATTTACTATGCTTGGCCTTCACACTTTTTAATGTATAATTTGTAGACCATTCCCCCCCTCCCCTTTTTTGTCAATAAAGCTTAGCAATTTGGGGGATATATTTTAATGCTTCTGTTGAATTTTCCTCTGTGCTAAACTACTGCATTGCAGTACCGTGGTCCCTTTTACCCTTGTTATCTATCGCTTTATAGAACTTTGGGCCACTCCCAGATAATCAGCTACTCCTGATGGTAGTTTTCCCGCTTGCTATTTGACGCAGTGCTGCAGTACGATCATACTCTTGCCATTCTTTTGCTGAGGTTCTCCCCTGCACCCCGCTCCTTTTTAAAATAAAAACATCTTATTATAAAATTAAAATGTTTCTCTTTTCCCAGTTCCATTCCTTAGAGGCAGCTGCTATTATCAGCTCGAAGTATATTTTTACTTTTTTTCTTCTTAGCAGTAAATATGGCTTTTATTTTTTTTCTCCTTGTACTGCACTTTTTTCACTGCATTTTTAAATTCTCTACACTGATCACTAATTGCTTTCATTAAAAGTGAATTATGAAATATTGCGGGCATATATAAAAGTATCATCTTTTTTATAAGCTTCTGTATTTTGCTTTTTTCTTTTGTGTAACATACTTTGTTAAATATTAGCAAATCATTCTTTGAAGTGGCTGTTCTAGTTTATAATCCCACAAACACTACTTGAGAATTTGCATTGTTTTGCATCCTTACCAACAACTGGTATTGTCAGATTTATTAATTTTTATTAATCTAGTGGGTGTAAGGTGATATATGACTTTTGTTTTATTTATATGTTATTTTCATAGTTTGGAAAAAGGTGTTCCCATCTCACCCCCTAAGCTTCTCACAGACATGCCACGATACTTTCTAAGTTATGGAATTTTCAAATGGTTGTCTAGTTATTTCTCAATGAGCTGTTTTCTTAGTGAGCTATTATAGCAGGTTGTATTAGAGCTAAAATCTTGGATACTTTGAGATAATGGGGTTTTTTTCTGTTCTATTTTATTTTATAAAATTTTTATAGTATATTATATGAAAATAAAAAGTCCTTACTGCCAGAATATTTGACACTTCATTTTATATTCTGTCTACTATTTTAGGCTCCGAGCTCTGTCCAGTGGTGGGAGTATTACATCCCCTCCTCTTTCTCCAGCATTGCCGAAGTATAAATTAGCAGACTATCGTTATGGCAGAGAAGAAATGTTAGCACTTTTCCTTAAAGACAACAAGGTAAGAAAGTAGGAAAGAGTTCAGAATTATGAATGAGATTTCAGGTTATGTACAGTTATGTGCTGATATATGAAACAGCCATGGTTTTTCTCTCTACCCTTTTTTTTCCTGCTTTGAAACCTGCAATAGTTCACAGAGGCTCTTCTTGGAGCCTGCAGTAGTTCACAGAGGCTCTTCTAAATGTTGCGTACTCTTTATTTTTTTAGAGAAGACCTAACATTTCATTACAGGAGTAGAAAGCTTCATGAAAACAGGAGAATAGTCAGGACTTAATGCTTTGTCTAACTAATTTCCTCTTAACCTCTATTTCTATCCCAGTATGATGGCTGAGAAAGGAAGAATTTTTCTCTTGTCTCTTTATTGCATCTCTTATTCTTCTTTCCAGTTAGAAGTTAGGAGTGAGAAGGGCAGATGCTTCTCTTGTTCTTTTCTTTTGAGTTAAATATAAAATTTTCAGTGGGGACAAAATCTTAAAATGTGACACCACATTTGTGTTACTTATAAGTGATCAAAACTCAAACAGTATAAAATACACTTTTCTTTTAAAAACATTTTTATTGGCGTGTAATTGCTTTACAATGGTGCGTTAGTTTCTGCTTTATATAAAATACACTTTTATTACCTGACTAGTGAGAGATAACATTTTCTATTTTTTAAGTATACTTTGTTTTTAATTTTATTAATGGATTAAGAATCAAATTTTAATGATGGTTGCTTAGGACAGGTACAGTTGCTTGTAAAACTCTCCTTACCACCTTGTGCTTTGAGTTAAATATGCACTGTGGAATACCAGAGTCAGTGCTGTATATCAAATCTGAGAGTGGTAGTCTGATGGGAGGACAGGGAGAGTGACTGGGGTTTTTAATGTTTGACCCTTTCAGAATATTAATTGTGTCTGAATAAGCTTTAATCCATATTTTTAATAATCAGCAACAGGTGAATCAAAGAATATTTTCTTGTTATATCTTCTTGTAATTGGAGGGATAGCATTAATCTCTTGGTCATGTGTTTGGTCAAACAGATACCTTCAGACCTTCTGGATAAAGAATTTCTGCCAATCCTACAGGAGGAACCCCTGCCGCCATTGGCTCTTGTACCCTTTACAGAAGAAGAACAGGTTTGTATCTACCTTTGAGCTTCAGTCAAACCCTTGTTCCTTCCCACTGAGGCATGAAAATGTGAAGTTCCTACTTAGGCCGTAAGGAGTGTCCTCCATTCCCACCAGATCTGCTTCCTTTTTACTCTTGGTGTTTGGATGCCTCTCGTAGTTGACTAGATTCTGCTTTAGATCTGAAGCTGTTGAGTATAAGGAGATGTATTTGAGTAGAGAGAAAGAGTTATTTTTGGGGGGAGAGGGCCTTCTTTTCAGAAACGTGTAGTTTTTCAGTTCTTCTGCAAAACATGAGTTCTCACCAATTTTTTACCAGTTCTTACCATTAAAGGAAAATGTAGCTCTTCAGCTCACAATGTGCTTAAAAATGTGCTCTTCTGTCACCAATTTTTTTTTTTTTAATAAATTTATTTATTTATTCTTGGCTGCGTTGGGTCTTCGTTGCTGCACATGGGCTTTCTCTAGTTGCGGCGAGCAGGGGCTACTCTTCGTTGTGGTGCGCAGGCTTCTCATTGCGGTGGCTTCTCTTTGTTGTGGAGCACGGGCTCTAGGTACGCGGGCTGCAGTAGTTGTGGCCCTGTCACCAATTTTCTAAATGATATTGTGAGAAAGTTAGAGTTTTGGGCTGGAAAGTAGCAGATTTTGTGTTTGTCCTTTTATAGTGTACTAAGTGAATACAGCACAGTTGTATGCTACAGAATCAGTACACAAAAATCAGTTGTATTTCTGTATACTAGCAATGGACAGTTCACAAAGGAAATTAAGAAAACAATTCCATTTACAGTAGTATTAAAAAGAAAATACTTGGTTGGACTTCCCTGGTGGCGCAGTGGTTAAGAATTCACCTGCTGTGCAGGGGATACGGGTTTGATCTCTGGTCCGGGAAGATCCCACATGCTGCGGGGCACCTAAGCCCTCGAGCCACAACTACTGAGCCCATGCACCACAACTGCTGAAGCCCTCGTGCCCTAGAGCCCAAGCACCACAACTAATGAGCCCACATGCCACAACACTGAAGCCCGCGTGCTCTAGGGCCTGTGATCCACAACAAGAGAAGCCACCGCAATGAGAAGCCTGCGCACTGCAAGGAAGAGTAGCCCCCGCTGGCCGCAACTAGAGAAAGCCCGCATGCAGCAACGAAGACCCAACGCAGCCAAAAATAAAAATCCAAAATACTTAGGAATAAGGAGGTATAAAACTTTTACATAAAAAGTATAAAACACTGTTGAAAGAAATTAAAGGCTAAATAAGTGGAAAGGCATCAGCATTTATTAAGCCATGGAAGACTTAATATTGTTATGATCTACTGTCAGTACAATCCCCATCAAAATCCCAGTGGCTTTTTGGGTAGAAACTGACAAGCTGATCTTAAAATTCATATGGAATTGCAAGGGACCCTAAGTAGTTAAAACAATTTTGAAAAAGAACAAAGCTGGAGGACCTATACTTCCAGTTTCAGAACTTACTACAAAGCTACAGTAATCAAAACTGTGGCTTAAGGATAGACATATAGATCAGCTGATTAGAATTGAAAGTTTGGAAATAAAAGCAAATCACTCCATACTGCTAAATCGTTTTCAAGAAACTTTGTATGAGGATATTTCTTTTGTTTCACTGCTGCCATACCTGTAGCATTTTACCATTACTTTTGCCACGTTCAGTATTTTTATTTATTAATTAATTATTTTGAATAAGCAGCAAATCATATGGTTTAAAAATCAAAATTTACAGAACAGTGTATAATAGAAAATCTCTCTCCCATCCTTTACCCCAGCCACCTGTCTCCTTTTCCGAAAGGCAGCCAGTGTTAGCAGCTTCTTGTGTATTTTTCCAAGTAAATATGTTTTCCCCCTTTTTGTGCAGGTGATGGTGTATACTAAGCTTTGTTCTATACTTCCAACATTATTGAAAAAATTCTCTGCAGATTTGGATAAAATATTCTTCCATTGTTTTACTTTGCATTTCTTTCCCTAGTGCAGAGTTTCTCAGATGTTTGCATTTATATTTCTTTTAATTTTTTGTTCTTGTCTTTGCCAATTTTTCTTTTGGATAGTAATCTTTTTCTTGAGCTAGCCCTAACCCTGACCTGTTAAATTTTCTAAATTTTTAATTGCATTTGATTTCATTTATGATTTTTTTAATGCAGAAGCTAATTTTTATATAGCTCAGTATACCAGTTTCAATCTTTTGTGATTATTTTTCCAACTGTTTATGAATATTTTTAATAATTTCTTTTTATTTTTCCTTAAATGACTGCCTGGATTTCTTAGAGACTACATGGGCCAGAAAAGCTTTGTAATAAGTAGGGAGGAGGACTTGCTACTAGTTACCAAAACGTGATAGACTTTTAATTTAAAAAAAAAAAAAAAAAAGTAATTGAATCATTCAGAAAAATCCTGTAACATTTCTAAGAAATTGTATTTACTAAGGGCTACACAAATCATTTGAAAAATCAAAAATTATTCAACAAATGCTGCTGGGAACTGTTGGTTAACAATTTGAAAAGGAATAAAGTTAGGTATGCAGTACACCTACACTCCAAAATTAGTTCTAGAATGACTAAAGGAGTAACTCTTCATTTTGTTTTTATAATGGAAAAGTTTATCTTAAGGTGTTAAGGTCTGGATGCTATAATCACAAGGGCTTAATGTAAGGATTGGGAAGTTTTCATGGTAATCACAGAAGACCATAGGGGTGCATTTTTGGAAGCATTTAAGAAGGCATCATTTAGGAATTCCTGACACTTGGTAGCCTTTCTTTTTGTAAAATATGTTGGAGTAGGACAGTACTTAAAGCTGGCAGAAGGTTCATTAACATTTTGAAGTGTATATTTGGATGGTCAGGTACCTGTTCAGGAATTGCTTAGATCTTCCTAGGCTAGAGTTTTGTATACTTATTCACCCTATTACTCCGATTGGGGAGGTAAATAATTCTAATAACCTAAAATAGCTTCTTGCTGCATATCTTAGTTCCTGAAGTTACCTGAAGGGAATATTTTATCTTTAAACTGCAAGGTAATTTTCTGCTCGCGCACATTCCCTCACTACCCACGCCCCCCCCCCAATACACTCACACACATATATATACACACATATATATACATGCATGCATGTATAAAATATAACTAGGTAAAAGGTTTTCTTAGAACAAAATTAACGCTTAAATAAGATCTCCCAGTTGCTCTTTGTTTTGACATTTCCCTGTATGTCTATCACAGTTTGAAAAGCATGACTCTACACATTACACTTGTAATTTAGGTAGCTGCTACCAGATTGGTGTGTTTTATTTATTTGAAATCAAAGAAAATCATTTATGCATCGTTGAATAGATAATACATGTATATACAAAATTCACAAAGTGCATATAGTGAAAAGCAAGTTTGTGAGTAACCCAGACTCTCGCTACCTATTATTCTTCCTCAGGAATAACCACTGTTTCCATTTTCTTGTGTTCCCTTCCTAGGGTATTTAATACATCTGCAACTATCTATGCATCTGTTCTTTTAAACACACATACACATAAATGGTAGCATACTATGCATACAGTTCTACACTTTACGGTTTTCACCTGAGCATCTATTTGGGAAATAATAACAGATACTTATTTAGCTTTTAATATGTGTCAGACACTGTTCTAAACAGTTGTTGCTTGCTGTGTTAAGTGCTTGCAACAACCCACGAAGTAGATTCCTATTCACATTATATAGATGAGGAAAATGAGGCACAGAGAAGTTGAGTAAAGGAGCCAAAATTCACTCTCAGGCAGTCTAGCCTCTCCATGCTCTTAACTCCAGCTATTCTTTATATCTTTGTATTGATATATTAGGCTGACTGTATGAAATTGTAGCTTTCTGCATCAGAAATAGTTGAATATTAGCCATTTTATATGGTCCACCCTAATAAATAGAGTTGCCTCATTTTTTTTTTTTTTAAAACATGATTACCCATTTTATTTATTTATTTATTTAATTTTTAATTTTTGGCTGCGCTGCTTGGCATGTGGGATCTTAATTCCCCAACCGGGGATTGAATCCCTGCCCCCTGTAGTGGAAGCTTGGAGTCTTAACCACTGGACTGCCAGGGAAGTTCCAGCCTCATTTTTTTAAACAGCTGCACAGAATTCCCTGTATAGGTGGCCATGATTTTTAAATTAGCTCCTTTTGGTTGATTCTTAGCTGGTTGCCATTTTTGCTTTTACAAACAGTACTGCAGTTAAAATCTTTCTGCTTATGTTATTTTTCACATGTGTAAGAAGAGGAATTGTTGTGTCAAAGGGTGTGGACATTTAAATATACTTTGAGAAATTGCCTTCCAGAGATTATACCAGTTTGCACTTTCAGCTGCGATGTGTGAGGATGTATGAAAGCATATGAGAGTTTCCCTGAACGCTATAGATGGGTGCATTTGAGTTTCATACATGTAATACTTTGGTAATGAGGTGTTCAACAGTGTCAGATCCTGGTATACATAATACAGTTAGCTCTGACCTCTGTTTTTCTAATTTTAGAATATATTAATCTAGATTTTGGGACTTAATAGTCTTGCTGAATTGTGATCCCAGAGGCATTATTCAGTAACTCCACTGGTTACTCTGTGTTAAAAGGTAAATTAATGCATTTGTTTCAACAAGCTTTTTTTTTTTTTTTTTTAAGTTTTATTAAAAAATAGTTTGAAATCAGTACTAATCAAGTTTGGTATCTGCCTCTAGTTTTTAGTTATCAATTACATTTTAAGTCTTCAATGTTGAAGTTACTTGATTATATGATTATACACCTATAAAAGTCAAAGGAAAAAACTTCCATTGATAAGTTTCTAAAATTTATCTGAACAAATTGTATTGAATGCAGTTCTGAAAAAGACAAGTAATGACAGGTAATGAGGAGAAAATGACCCATATATTAAAACAAGAAATTCAGTAATGAAAGTAGAAGTTTTTAAAACCAATTACATGTTGATTTCTTCAAAAGAGGAATAGACATCACATTTCAATTGATCTTGAATCAGAACAGCAAATCAGGACTTCACAGTGGAGAACAATTGGGACTTAAAATATTAGTTGAATTGCAGGATTCTATTTCCCTGTGATTTAGGTAGCTGCTACCAGATTGGTGTGCTCTTAAGCCTCACTTCTTGCCCCTTTGCCAGGAGGGCCCTTGGCTACAGCCACGCTGAAGTTGGATTTGCCACACTGTTACCACACCTGCATTTTTGCACAGATGTCTGTTAGGTTCTAAGTTTATAGAAAGTATTCAGGTAAGGATATATTCCAACATTTTCCGAGTTTAAAACTCTCTTACGAAATTCTCCTTCAAATGCCCAGGATTTTGATATCTTATAGATCATTTTTCACTATTTTTATAATTGCTTCTTGCTTTACCTTTTCCTAAGCTCTGTATATTCCATTTATCCAGAAGTATCAACTAAACATATTTTTGAATCCCAGACCTCCTATCTTCCTGTGTCCCTCTTCATGTTTGAAGGATGCCCAGCCGCTACTATTGTTGTATTTGACCCTTTTCCAGATTGACTGTGGGTGCAAGTGCAGGCTAATGACCAAGCGATTGGGATTTTGTTTATTTTTTTCAAGCATTCTCTCCCCCTACCCGTTTAGATGGTTGATCTTATGTAGGTTCTTACTTTGCCCTTCCCCATTCACCCCTGATACCTGTCATTCTATTAAATACTAGTTGGAGTTGCTAATTCACAGTGGTGAGCAGTAGGAGGCAAAATGATCATTTTTTTCTCTGTCATACTGTTGATTCAGACCTTTTGTGACTCCCTCTCATTTCCACCTTTCAGTAGTTAAAGGACCCTTTCAAACCAGATCTCTTTTACCGAGTATTCTGTATATATTATGATGCATAAATATCCTGTCTGCTTCCGGATACATACAGCATTTAGAGTTTGTCTGCTTAATATTTCCTCACAGAACCTAACATAGTATAAGGCATTGGTTGTTAATGTTTGTTGATCTGAAATGTTAATTTGAAATTTTCAGCTAAAATCAGGTTTTGGAGCATCTTAGTGGGTCATGTAGTGATTGTTTCCCATTTCTAGTAGTCATTAAATGCCATTTTATAGATGCAGTGGGAGATGGCCAGGAACAACATGCAGTTTTATTTTATTCATTTTTTTCTTTCTCTCTTTTTTGGCAGAGAAACTTTTCCATGTCTGTAAACAGTGCTGCTGTCCTGCGACTGACAGGACGAGGAGGAGGAGGAACAGTGGTGGGGGCTCCTAGAGGTCGAAGTTCTTCAAGAGGGCGAGGTGAGCTTTCACGTGAAGAAAGTAATGGTGGAGACGGTGGAGAGAGAGGATAGGGAGATCGCTTTAAAAATATTTTGATATTTGGTTTTTAAAAGACTGCTCTTTGACATTAATTGCCTAATAAATGTCCTGAACATTTGTTTTCTGAACTGTTTTCTCAGCGTATCTACTCCACAACCTCTGATTTGGAGTAGAGCAGGGTAATTCTAGCTTAGAGATTTGAGTGTGAATGATTCTAGATGGTCCTAGTTATCTTTGGCAAATATCCATTATCCTCATCCCCCGGGGACCTTACACTTTGAGAGCCAGAGCTCCCTGAAGTGCCTTGGCTGCTGGAGTGGCACCCAAGTCCCTGCCAGGCCTCTGTGACACAGGGTCTATGCCATATAAGGCCGTGTGCCAGGAGTGTCCCCAGCCAGAGAGAGGCATTTGTAAAAGCTGTCTCATCAATAGTAGATCTATTTTAGGGTGTAGAACAACAACAAAAAAATTACACAGTAATCCTTTATTTAACCTGTAGTTTCATATTGTGTAGATTTGTGTCTTTTCTTGGAAGAATAATTCTTATTTTGATATTACTTGTTCTTTGATATCTGCTCCGTATTTGGGGTTCGTTGATCTCCTGCTACTTAAGGGCATTCTTTTTTTGTTTGTTTTTAAATAAATTTATTTATTTTATTTATTTTGTTTTTGGCTGCATTGGGTCTTTGTTGCTGTGCACGGGCTTTCTCTAGTTGTGGCGCGTGGGGGCTACTCTTCGTTGTGGTGCGCGAGCTTCTCATTGCAGTGGTTTCTCTTGTGGAGCGTGGGCTCTAGGCGCGCGGACTTCAGTAGTTGTGGCACTCGGACTCAGTAGTTGTGGCTCGCAGGCTCTAGAGCGCAGGCTCAGTAGTTATGGCGCACAGGCTTAGTTGCTCTGCGGCATGTGGGATCTTCCCGGACCAGGGCTCGAACCCATGTCCCCTACATTGGCAGGCGGATTCTTAACCACTGCGCCACCAGGGAAGTCCCCATAAGGGCATTCTTAATGTTTGTAATATAAATATTTACTTGAGCTTTTACTTCTAAGTTGGTTAAATCATAGGAGAAGTGTAAACATACCTTGTAATTTTAAGAGGTGCTTTAAGAAGAATTGGGTGTCTGCAAAAACGGAGATTTAAGCATGTGTATGTTGTGTTTCAGAAGGTCCACAGGCCGTTTAGACTCCCATATGCATGCGATTAGGTTCTGTTGGTCCCGAATTCATCTGAGATCTGTGCTTCTCCGCGGTGTGATGATGGTGTTTTGAGGATGGCTGTGGCCTGCTCCTTGGGTATTTCCTGTGTTCTTCTGCAGTGGGCTGGCAGCGAGGAGAGATTGCACTTACGCAGCTTTGCCGCTAGTGCTTTTCAGGGCATGGCATTGAGAGATCTTATATTAATTAAGAAGTATGGCCCACAAGCAGCTGTTTTTTGTTCCTCAAGCGACCACCAATGTTGTGTATTGCAAATACCAACCAATCGCTCTAAATAGGCTTAAAAAAAATTCCATATCAAGAAACTAATGAAGGGTTGATAAATTTCTTCCTGCCTTCTGGTTTCTTTGAAGTGTGTAGGGTTATCCCTTAGGATAGAACTCTTACATTCAGAATTTAAACGGGGCATGTATAAAAGATACTGTGATAAAAGCAGTGACTTAATTAACATTGATGTGAGTGAATGATGTGAAACTAGTCAAATGAATGAACTGACTTGGTGAAAAATACTTCTAACACCACTGTCCCAACTGTGATTCTTTTTAATGGTTTCATAACACCTTTAATCTGTGGTTTTGTTTTCTTCACTTATTACTTAATTTTAACTTGTGGGTTAAATAAATAGTGATTAATGTGGCTTTTTTTTGCACGGGCAGCACTAACATCAGATGATTATCCTGGCCCTTTCCAACTTGAGAAAACTTTGATGTGGAAATCGACTGACTTCCAGACTTCGGAATATCATGAGAACTAGTAAAATTTAAATAAGCAAACAGGAAAACAACATGAATTTGTCATCTTTTTATTTTATCTGGTTAAGATGTTCAACAGTAAAGCATATCTACACAACTGTCAGCCACTGTCTTCATCATTATTAAAGGAAGTATATTTTAATCCTCCCAAAGAATAGGGTAAAAACTCAGACAATAGGACAGTCATTTAAATTTAACTTTATGAAAGATTTACCATGTTGTATTTACTTGCTCCTCCTCCTATGGGGACTACATTTATAGATGATTATGGGCCTTGTACTTTGAAGATTGTTCCTTACATTTTACAAGCTGGAAAGCTCTAGAATCTGATTCTTTTTTTGTGCCCACTTATAAAGCTTAGGCTCATAAGGAGGACCAGTGCCAGTGCTAGTCGTAACTGGCAGAAAATATTTTGTCTGTGGTTTGCTTATTTTTCTGGCAACTTTGGAAGGCTGTTTTTCGTATTCATCTGTTTCCAGAATAAAACACTTTTTCAAGGTGCTGTGTACTTAATGGTTTTCTTGAGGAAATTGTTCTCTAAAAGGACAGGGGACTTTTTTTCTTTCATCCTAAAAATCTCGTTGTAGGGGATCACCCCAGTGTAATATAACAGTTTGTATTACACTGTTTTAGGATCTTAAATAAAATGTATGTATTTCCTGAGGATAGAGGTACAAAACTGGACATTGACTTTAAGATGACTTGAAGTTAAGTTGGTACAACTGGAAGGTAACTGGAAGGTAAGATTATTGTAGTTCAACCCTAGTCCTCACTTCCATTTTACAGATGAAGAAATTGATACTTGGACTAGTTGAGAGGGTATTTATGTACATAAAATTCTATGCATTATTTTTGTATTCCATAATGTCACATAGAAGTACAATTGTATTGAGTCAGTTCTTGATGAATTATAACTAAGAAGTAGAAATACTGCATGGATATTTGAAACAATTATTTAACTCAGTTGTATTTAGCTTTGGAATGCATTCATGCTTTTATTCAAGATTCATCATCATTTTTCTTTGGGTGGTTTTATACCGTGGGAGAAGTTGAGCTAGGGATAATGGCTAAGATTTCATCTAGGTATAAATACATCCCTAGGCACCTCCCTGCCCTCCAATTTTCTAACCTGTGTGTTGGATGCAAATGGTGTATCCAACACACAGGTTAGTTGGGAAATCCTCACACTATACAGAAAGTATAAAGCTGAAAGTGCATACTGCCTTCTGCCCCCAGATGCAACATTTGTATTTATATCGTTCCTGACCCTAACTGTGCAGCCATATCATTTATATACATGGAATCTTTTTTATATGTACTGTTCTTTGGCATACTTCTGTCATTCAGCAGAATAATGTAGATTTCTTTTAATGTCAGTACTTTATCTTCTGTGGCTTCCTGGTATTCTACTGAAATGTTTTATCAGAATTTATTTAGCCAATCCTTTACTGATTAAGTTCTGTTTTTTTAAAAATTGCAGTGAACAGCTTCGTATATATGTATTTGCATATTTGTGCGAGTATTTCTATTAGGATAAATTCTAGTTAGAATTGTTGAGTCAAATTTTGATAGATGTAATCAAATTGCCTTCAGTAAAGGCCAGTGTACACTTGAGCCACTGGAGCCTCTAAATTCCTACATCCACACATTCTTACCGGCTCTGCAGTTTGAATTTTTAGTGCTGCCTGATATTTTTCTTCAAGATTTGAGCAAACGGGAAGGAGTGCCTTTGGTCGCTGTGGAATATCCTTTAAGGACTTAGTTCACAAAATTGTTAGTTTAGAGTTAACCCAATTAAATTATCCTTTCTCTGGAGTTAAAGAAATTAATTTGACATTTGTGCTTGCCTTTTGTACTTTATCTGCTCTCTTCTCAAACTCTCCACATCTTCCATTTTTGTTGAAAATAGTACAATAAAAGGTTTGATTTGTAATGGTTTACTGATCTTAGAATTTCACTATTGAATTTTTTATTAAGGAGCTTAATGTTGATACTATTTCTTGTTCAGGACTGGAACTGGGACTCTTACACAGTTTTCTAACTTGTTTTTTTATCCTCCTGTGGTCTAGCTACTTCAATGCTGTCATCGGTCTCACTGGTAAAGATTCAGTGGGCCTTGCTAAATATTTAAATGTAGACATCCTACTTTGTATATAGACAGAACTTCAGAGATTAATGTTTGGTGTTGAACTTGTGCAGATGTTGACATCTGACTATCATTTTTTCTGTTTTCTTATTTTCAGGCAGAGGCAGAGGTGAATGTGGTTTCTACCAAAGAAGCTTTGACGAAGTAGAGGGTGTGTTTGGTCGAGGAGGTGGCAGGGAAATGCATAGGTCGCAGAGCTGGGAGGAAAGGTAACTAAAAGGATCCACATCTTGGTATAAAGGTTTCTTGGTGTAAGAAACATTTCTTTTCTGCTTTCTGCAGAGGAGAATGCTCTTTGTAGAGTTACAAGGTTTCACTTTTCAAAAAATGCTGTTAATTGAATATCAATTATGTTAGAAATGTTTAAATGATCCTTATTTAAAGGAAGAAGCATTCTAGATAAATACATTAATATTTTAGTGCCAGCATGGATATTTAGTAGTTAATTAGATTTGCTGTTTGATTAGTGCTCAGTGGGAAGCATCTTCATTTTACTGTTCGTTGCTGTTAATCAAAGCATCTTCTCTATATCGTTTGTGACTTTATATGAAGTCTTTCAAGATGAGCAAAGGCAGTTGCACAGAGATACATGTACAAAGATGTCCACTGTGATAACATTTATATATAAAATAATGCGAAATAAACCAAACAGCTTAATATCAGTGTGGTTTCTTATATAATAGCGTATCCACACAGTAGAATAGTATATAACCGTTAAAGTTAGGATAATTTTGAAAATATCTAGTGATATGTAAAAACACATTCTAAAAGCAGTATATAAAGCTCTGTACAGCAGATACCTAAAATAAAACATGTATCTAATTAAAAAAATAACATTTCTGGGTCTGTAGAAGCTAGCTTTTGGTAGGTGAGATGGTGGATATTTTTGTTTTCATCTTTGTGCTTTTCTGTATTTTCCAAAGGTTAGGCAATAACAATGTATTTGTTTTATAATTTGAAAAAGAAAGAAATGCTATTAAGAAAGATAGGAAAATGGGTGTCATAGATGGGAAATCTACGCATTACTCTCAAGATTTGTTTGAAACTTATTTTTACCTTTTCTAGGGGTGATAGACGTTTTGAAAAACCAGGGCGAAAAGATGTAGGTAAGACTTTCTTACTGTTTTGAAGTATTTTTATCTGGATTTCCATGATATTGGTCCTTAACAAGGCTCACACATAAGGATACATTTATTAAAAATTGACTCAATTACTTGCATCTCTCCAGTAGATGGGGTTGTAGCATTGCTTGCATTTAGAGTTCCCTGGTTATTTGAGGGCATTATTGCATGAAACCAGGGATGATAAATATAACCATTAGGATTTACTTGATTTAACTTTTTAGGTCTGTGTGTTCTCTGCAAGACATATATTCTTTATTAAGGCTATCTTACGAATTGAAATTTCAAGTTAGGAAGCAGGCTATTAACTCCTTTTCCAGTGCAGATAGTATGTCACAGGTGAGAAGAAATAGAGAAAATACTAGAATGTTCGCTTTTGTATTAGAGAGCAAAGGCTAAAACTGTGAATGTTCTTACTATGAATGTCGTTTATTCATCTGGTCTTGTTGATGTATAATCTTTCTTTTTTTCAGGGCAATGTCCACATAGATCTATAAAAATACCTTGTAGTGGCTTTTATTGAATGCTTTTTTAAATAAGATGCTCACTTCAGGTTATTAAACTGTGTTAATGATTCTGAGCTTCTCTTTTTATAAGTAATCCACTTTCGTTGAAAATACTGTAGATTAAAAAAATTTGCTCATACTGTATCTTACTCTCTCCAAGAACAGCAGTACTTAACTCGTTTGTTGGGACACACTGACATATTGCTCAATTGTGAGACGTCCTATGACATCAAATTAAGATAATTTGAGTACTGAAGGTTCCAGAATGATTTGTTCTTTTTAAAGTTAGAGATGGTTCTTATCATGTATTTGCTTCTTATGTGTAGAGAAATGGGTGGAATTAGAGGCATCTGGGTTAGAATTGTGCATGACCCTTGTGAATACCCGTGGGAGAATGTGGAAGTGGAAAAAGGCCTGTAATATTAAAATTATAATTCCTATTCAATAGAAATTGATTGCTGCATAGGGGGAGATCAGTTCTGGTGATCATCTTACGGTATGGTTCTGTGAGGATGGAATTAAAAGATCATTAAAAAAAATCCAGGTGATACCGAAAGGTTCAACTCAGTGCATTTTGGTGTGAAATGCTTTGAAGCAGACATAGCAATTTTTGGTTATTAGGCTGCTGCTGGCAGTTGGTAATATGGACTTGTACATATATAAAAGCAGGCCTTATGATTTTTAGTATCTACTTGTCTTCAGTTTGTTGGGACTGTCATGCTATCTGGATTGGTTCCCACAAGCATTTTTTAACTTAGTTCCAACGTGGTCTCCCTGATGTATCCGAGGTATCGTCACTGATTTCTCAGGTGGCCCAGGTAAGTGAGCTGTAGAGCCAGGAGTTAAAGCTGCTCTTCCCACTTTCCAGTAAATTTCCCCCTCTTTCAGTCTGTACTCCATTCACCTGAAAGGATAATGGGGCCTTTGCAGAAAACTTAATCCTTAACATAGAAGATGTGATTCTTTGAAGTAAAAGAATCATGAACAGTTCTTTCAGAAGCTTTCAGCCTCCTAGACAAAAGTATTTGATTGCATCTCTTAGTTGTCTATTTATTAAATAGCATTAGTATACCAACGGAGTTCTTTTTGGGGGGGGTGTGTGTAGGGAAAGTTATATCTAATTTTCAGATGCAAAGTTTATGTATAAATAGTATAGTAAGACACTTCTCTGACTTGAATGGAGAATATACTGCATCTATATTGAGACTCAGATCCTAGACAGGTCTTGCTCACTTCCTAATTGCATCACTTTGGGCAACCTCTCTGAACTGTTGGAATTGATCTATGTAAGTGATGTAGAGCTCTTAGGAAAAAATATACCATGTAAATCTTCAATACTTAATTTCATCAGATTAGGAGAATCTTGTTAACTTTATTATAGAAATAAGAATTCCTGCTGTCTATATGTGTTACAACAATCTTGGGTTGGAGGAAAACCTGTTGGTCTAGCTAGTACTTAAGAATGCCTAAGATTTTCAAACAGCAGAAGTTCACAATGATTAAGTTTCTATGTCCTTGATATACTTTGCTATAATTAGTCTTAGACCACTCCGAAGTTCTTCTTTATTTTCTCTTCCTTTTGGTCTAGGAGTAGAAAAATGTGACTTGCTGCTGTGCCCTGCTTTTCACAACTGCTTCCCTTTACTAGCTAGTATTTATTTTAAGAGGTGATTCCTGTGTGGGTCATCACCAGTAGGGAGGGTTAATCTTTCACTTTTTTCACATAAACCTGGATAAGGGAAATTTCAGAAAAGAATAGCAGCAACAAATCTATTTGAAATCTGATAGGGTGACTTTTTTGGTTCCTGTTTGAGGACAGTTCGATTTTTTTATTGAAATGACAAGTATACAAAGGATAGTCTTAAGTTAAACTGGAGGTAAGGGAAAGTGTTCATCCTAGTATATGCAAAATTAAAAAAGCAGAGAAAGCATAGTTTTCATGGAGTATTAGATTTGGAAAGAAATAATAGAGTTCATCTAGTCCAACCTCCTACTGGTGAATAAACACTCATTTTGTGTTTATAGAAAAAACTATCTGAAGTTTGAAACAGGAATTTGGGTTTGAAAATACTTCATTGCCTAATTATTTTTTGCTTTTTCTGTTGGAGATTTTTCCCCTTGTTGAATTATATCTAAACCTTTATATCTACAAAAACGTAAATATATTTGCATCTATGAGGTTTTTATACCATTGAGTGGACCCTAAGTAGAAAGGGAATATTTTTACTTAGGTCGGAAGTTATTCAGATGAATAGTTGGTTATAATTTTTAAATCACTGTTTGATTAGTATGCATGGTAGCTTTAAAGTAGATACAATTTTGCATCTCCTTGCTCAAATACCACCCTGCAGTTTCCTTCAGCCTAGAGCTTATCTTAACTTGCTCTGATCACTTTCTGCCACAAATGTATGAATATGTGCATGTGTTTGGGTGTCATGCTCAAATGCTTTTAGAGTTATGTATAAATCTATTCTTCGCTGTTTTCTTGTGAATTTTTGTTCTTAGCTGTTAAAAATTAAGGGGGTAATATTTACCCTAGTTTTGTTTTATAAAGAACCAAAGGACTGATCTTTGTTGCCTTGAAGAAATAACAGTTTTAAAAGGGTATTCACTAAATATTGTTAAATCATTGTTCTATCCAGGGAGCTAGGTTTGAAATTAGGCTGCTGCTTCAACTTGCAGATGAAAATGAGAAATTTATGGCTGATTTTCTTAGCGTTCAGCTGTGTTAAACTTCACTGTCCATTTTACCTTCATTACTGGTATCATACCACATCCATACAAACTCACCAACAGCATTTCTGTTATTGTAAATATCTGTTACATTCAGATGCATTGATTTCAGCAGATAACCACAGATACAAACTTTGTATGATGTTATATTTCCACAATGTGTATTGCTAGCCATTTTTTTTTTAATGGACAGAGGCTTGATCACCATGATGTAATCAGAAAGATGTAATCAGCATTGGAAAAAAGAAAACGTGGGATATGATGAAGGAAAAATAGGTGCATAACTGGCTGAGTATATTTAATACATTAAAAAATAGGGCGCTATGGATATTTCTTACTCTTTCAGTCCTGTTTCAGAGATCTGAAAATTGTCAATGCTTTGTCCATTGATATGGATGTCCAGGTCAGTCCTGTTTGGGCTCTTGGAGACCAGAGGAGTTGGAAGTTCAGGAATAGTCTTATCAAAATTCTCCATCTTGATTTGATATTCACCTTTGGAACCTCGGGTCAGCAGAGATGCAAAACAGTGATGTAACATGATCTCGGAGGGTAGGTAGGATGTCCTCCTTTGGCATATTTCTCCAGTGCCTTCCTGCATTGCTGAAAGGAACACAACTAATTCAAAGTGGGGAGGATTTTCATGCTGGAGCAGAGTAGCCAGGGGACTCGATGGTATAATGGAGTGATAGTAGGTTAGTGGAAAGATAAAGAATGGACATTCCTCAGAACTGATGCCATCAAGGTGGAAGTCCACACTGGTCTGGTAGAGTTCGCCGTTTTCTCTTTCCTGATAGAGTACAGCTGAGACCCGAACACTGGTTAGAGGGCTAGGTCGAGTGTTGGCCACTTGGAAAATAAGATTAGGTTTGCCATCTATGTGAGCTACTACTGCTAAGTCAGTAAAGCGAATTGAGAAAGCTCGATTTTTTGGCCGGGCGATCTTCGCCACAAAGGCACCTAAATTAGAAACCATTGAATTTTTTTTAGAATGAACAGTTCAAATATCAATACCTTTTCTGAATGAGAAGGATCTAGCAAATTGTTATACATTTCTTGGTGCCATGCCTTCGAAATGAGTCAGGAATTGAACTTGTTTATTTCTCATTAGCCTGAAGGATTTTGCAAAACGGTACATACATTCTTTATTTTAAAACTGCGATTTCAAAATGGGTAAGCAAAATTCATTTTGTTACATAGAAATGTAAAACTTTAGTTTGTTATGAAGTGGAGGAGTGGTCATTTCCTGTATTCCTGCCCCTGCTTTAAAAATAATGTAACAGAAAATAAATGCAATGTAGTTGCAACCAGATTACTTCAAGTTTAAATAGAGATTAAATTCATAGGAGAATGATTTGGGGTAGGGAGGGGACCTGTAGAACAAGTGACATTGAAGAATTTTTAACTTTGAAATTTATACAAACCTTTTTTCTTTTAAGAAGGCTCTGTCTCTAAGGTGGTTTCAGTGTACCCTTCAAGTGCATCCTCCATGTGCCCCCCAGCAGGTAGATCAGGGTTTCTTAACTACTTTTGTGCCACAGATGTTGGCAGGCTGGTGAGGTCTATGGACCTCTTATTAGAATTACGCTTTAAATGCATTAAAATAAAGTATATAAAAAGGAAACCAAATACACTGAAATCCAGTTGAACATTTAAAAAATTGTAATGTGTACTATATGTGCTTTTTTAATGCATTAAATAAAAAAATACAGTGGAGGTTTAGTACTGTAATTTTGAAGTATTATAGTATGATATGAAAATATCTGGGATTTCTGTTTGTAACAAAGTTACGGGTATTGCCGATGCTTTTGTTTTTTGTTGCCTACATTTATAATCAAAGGAAATACCAAATTTCAGTTAGATGTTAGTGTAAAAAAAAAAAAGATGCAAGTTTTTCCTGTCTAAGTTCACATATCCTCTAAATTTTATCGAATGGCCCAGTGTAAGAACTCTTCTTGTAAAGATTAAGTGATTTGCTACAGGTTGTAAAAGCCAGGTGGTAGCACACTGGGACTTTATTCCAGACCACTGTTAATATCGCCCATAGTGTGTTAAAACAAGGTTTTCTCTTTGTTTTGTTTTTTATTTTTTAATTGTATATATCACTAGCCCTACTTTATTAGAGCAAAGAGTATCATGCGTTGCCAGGTTTATACGCAAAATTTCATAATCATTGTGGCCAATTTCCAGTACATGCTCAGGATATGTATACTTGTTCTCTAATGTGCAGTGCTGACTGTGGTGCTCTGGGCTCATTAGTATTGAGTAAATGTTGAAAAGATGAACTCAGAGGAGAAAATTCTAGCCCAGTAAAGGTTAAAAAAAAAAAATCAAATTCCTCTGTTAGGTAAAATGACCGTCAAAATATGCATTGAACATATTTATTCACTTATTTAACAAAATATTTAGCTTCTCTGAAAAACTCCTTTTAGATTTTTTGTTAATATTTTTTTGGCTGGTAGCATAATGATCCCTTTTTTCTTAAGAAATTTCAATATGTAAAATTTAAGTATAGAGAGAGGTTTCTTAAAATTTCTCCTATTGTTTGACCCTAGGCTCTTCCTTTCAGTCTCAGTCATTACCTGCCAATATTGCAAATAAATTATTCTGTAATACAGTTGCTTATAACTGACTATACCCATTCCAAAACATTCATACATTTTTTTTTTTAAGAACAAAAACAATTACCTGTGGGGACTTCCCTGGTGGCGCAGTGGTTAAGAATCGGCCTGCCAATGCAGGGGACATGGGTTCGATCCCTGTACCGGGAAGATCCCACATGCCGCGGAGCAACTAAGCCTGTGTGCCACAACTACTGAGCCTGCACTCTAGAGCCTGCGTGCCACAACTACTGAAGCCTGCGCGCCGCAACTGCTGAAGCCTGTGCGCTCTAGGGCCCACGTGCCGCAACTACTGAAGCCCGTGTGCCTAGACCCTGTGCTCCATGACAAGAGAAGCCACCTCAGTGAGAAGCCCGTGCACCGCAATGAAGAGTAGCCCCCGCTCGCCGCAACTAGAGAAAGCCCGCGCGCAGCAACGAAGACCCACCGCAGCCAAAAATACTACAAACAAAATACAAAAAGCAATTACCTGTGATGAAGGCCTCTAGCATGAGGCCTAGGAGCATTTGTATGGCAAGTAGGGCGATTGCACTTGGACAGTCACCACTGGGGAACATGGTACCGTAACCAATTGTGAGTTGTGTCTCCAGGGAGAAGGAGAATGCAGCTGTGAAACTGGTGATGTACTTGACACAGATAGTGTGGTTTTCAGGTGGGGCATCATGATCTAGTTCCAGATCACCATTCATCTCAGCTAGAACATACCAGAGCACTGCAAAGACAAGCCAGTGGATAACAAAAGAAGCAGAAAAAACCAACATCATCCAGCGCCAGCGCATGTCCATTAGGATTCCCCAAGCGTCTCGAAGATATGCAAGACCTCTTTGAGCGCCATCCATTTGAAGTGTGCTATGGCCATCCTTGGTGACCATCCTCCGGTACCTCTGAGTTAGGAGAGGAGCAATAACTTTGCAATTACTGCCATCCATCTCAGGCTGTAATTCTCTGAAATCAAGAGTAAATTAGTAAACCCTTAACTGTTTTTCAGGTAATATTAATAAATTCTGAGACTTTGTTTTGTAATTTTTTGGAATGCTTCCCTGACTGCTGGGCAGGCTTTCCCAGTCTGATAGCTCTTTCTCTTTTCTCTTTACATAAGGGAGCATTTACTGACTAAGTCATTCATTTGATAGCTAATCATGGATTGCCTTAGGATATCTCTTATTGGTTCCTTTAATGACTGTTAAAATATTGTTTGGCATTTTAACGAATCCCCAAGGGTTGGGATTACGATTCATGTCTTTTTTGACACTCCTGTATCTTTCTTGCACAAGTTGAGGCTTCAAGTATGTATTGATTTGACTAAACATTGTGTGTAACAACTTTCCATAATTAATTAATAATTTATAACTATGAATAATTCATAATGAAAAGGAACGTTAAATATGTGTTCCTCTGTTAAAATAAATAGAAATCATTTAGAAGTGTAGTGTTGAACTGTCTGAAAATGTTTTGAAGCCACACTTATTGCTAGGATAAGAGTAAGCTTTTAGAGATCCATAGTTCCATTGTATGCTTTATAATTAGCCTATTGAAAGTTCTATGATTAGGTTTTATTTGTTTTTGTTACTTTGTGGTCATTTTCATAGAGTCTTTCCTTCTATGGCTCATGGATTGCCGCCCTTCTGAATATTCTAGATGCTGATTAGATTGTGGGGTAGAGAGAAAATTATTTTCTTGGCAAAATAAGAAATTCCAGGTAGAGATTCCAAGGTAATATTAATTTTGAAAGTAAATGAACCAGGTACTTCCCTGGTGGTCCAGTGGCTAAGATTCCAGTGGCTGCCAATGCAGGGGGCCCGGGTTCGTTCCCTGGTCAGGGGACTAGACCCCACATGCCACAACTAAAAGAGTTCACTTGCCGCAACTAAAGATTCCACGTGTCACAACTAAAGATCCTGCATGCCACAACTAAGACCTGATGCAGCCAAATAAGTAAGTAAATAATTAAAAAAAAAAAAAGGCAATGCCTTAAAAAAGAAAAAAAAGAAGTAAATGAACCAGAAGAAAAAGCTTTGAGTTTAATGAACTAAAATAATCATTAAGACGTTAAATGTCAATTTTAGAAACAGTAGTAAAGTTAGTTTTTAGCTATAAACGGTTTTCATCTGTGTTTCTTCTTTTCTCTGTGTGGTGAGTTGAAATCTAATGTGTGCTTTCCATGTGACCATCCTTGCATATGACAAAGGTGTCAAAGACTTCTATGCAGAGGCAAGCAGAAACAGAATGGGAAATGCAACTTTGCTTCCCCTGAATCTGCCTTCTTTGCCACAATCCAGTACTAGGAGTTTATACATGACTCTTTTCGATGCTTCCTCCTTCAGAAGTAGATGCCCTTGGAAGTGTTGCATATCACCTTCCTACCTTTTGAATGACAATGATGCTTTGCTTGAGTTTGCTGGATGAACCCTCCTATGTCTAGGGACTTTGGGGCTTTGGAGACTGGCTTCCTGTGTTGTTGGAATTGGACATTGGCCAGCTGGGTATATACTTTCCCTTTTGTCCTAAGGCTGATTTAACATTTATTGGTGAGATTAGAGACATTCTCGTATATTTTCTTCGCATATGAGTTGCTGATGGAACACTGGGTTGATTGTTAACTTTATTTAGATTAGATGGTCATTTCTGTTTCATGTTATAAATTTTTAAAAAATCTTAGGGCATTAATGTTTTATAATTTATCCTAACAAGTTGTCATTATCATTTTATTTAGTTTTTTTTTTCTTGGCACAGCTATTTAATGATTCATTTTGCTAGATGTTTTGATGTTTTAGAAGACCTGATCTCTGCCCTTTTGGAAATTATAATAACAACAAAATATTCATAGGCATTGTGCTAGGTGCTTTCATTACTGCATTGTCTCTAATTCTTTGGTATCTCAGCAAGGTAGACATTCTTTTTTTTTTTTTTTTTTTTTAAGATAGAGATTCTTATCCCATTTTTCAGATGAGATCACTGAGGATCAGGCAGATAAAAGACGTTTTCACAAGGCGTATGGATTATTTTGCAAGTCTGACTAACTTAACAGTTGGTTTTTTTTTTTTTTTTTAACTGAAAGAAACTGTCTAATATTTAGAGTTTGGTGAGATAAGAGTCTTTCCCAAGATGATTGGTACTGCAGTCACAAAATAGTCTTTGACAGCCTGATTTTTAGCACCTTTAGAACTCTCCTGTCCCCAGAAATGTCTCAAATATCCATTTTAAATCATTGTTAACTTTATGCATGATTTTTATGTCAGTAATGATTAATAATATTGGCTAATATATATTATTTATTATGTGCCAGGAATCATACCAAGCACTTCACGTGTATTGACTCATGTGAAGCCAATAGCCGTGCCTGGCACAGAGTAACCTCTTGGGCTATTAGTTGCCTTATTGGTATTAATAATGTTTCTTAACTTTCCTAGTAATAAGTACCATTATTAACGCCCATTTTATAGATAATGAAACTGAGCCACAGTGAGTTTCCTAAGATCACAAAGGTAGTAAGTGGTGGTCAGTTCCTGCTCAGTCCGTAGTCCAGAGTCAGTGCTATATTGCCTCAAAAATAGACATTTTGACCCTAGTTAGCTTTTGTGAATAACACGTTACAGTTGACTAGTTTTATCGAAGAGCCCCTACAGAATATTTGTTCTTCAGAAATGCTTAGGCTAAGACATATGATTTGTAGGCAAGAAGGATATTTTCAGTTAAGGAAGACATCTTGCAAGATTTGAAGATGAGTACAATCAGAATTATTGTACATAGTCTAATCTTAGATTCTATAGACCAGCAGAGTTAAAACAAAATGTAGAGAGGAGAGTTCTTATAAAGCATTGCCAAATTTGTATTTTGCCAGGTGAGAAAATAATTTTAAAAATATAATACTTTCATCATAATTTTATAGAAGAAAAGACATTTTGACACTTGAAGAAGAAAGATATAGCAATAAAGAGTAGTTGGCTGCCTTCAGTAAGTTTGTGAACCACTGTGTGGTTTTGCCTTGTCCATGGCTTTGACCTTTATTGTTTCTTGCTTCCTGCCTATGTGAAAATGCCCATGATGAAGCTGTACACTAGTGCTGTTCCACTTATGGAACCACTGATTGCTTATTGTGTCATAGTAATTTGTGGGCGGAAAGGTCCATGGTTCTTCTTGATTTTCAGCTTGCTTCATTAAGTTCTAAAATTCATTACCTGAGGAGACAGCCTTTGTATACATACTATAGCTAACAAAATTAATTATTTTCATTTGGGCCTTTTCAGGATTGTAACTTCTTACCTATAGCTTTTGTAGCACTCTTGCTCTAGGCTTTTACAGTTTTTTTTTTCTCTTGCAACTAAGTAAATACACGAAAAAACCTGTGAACAGGGCAGTCAGAAGGCTAATATCAAAACAGTGAAGCATTGTCCTTTTTATATATAAGACCTTCCTAAATCTTGTTTAGATGGTGTTGGAAAGTGGAGTAGTTGAGAGAGGTAAGATTTCAATCCCCACTTAACAGATTACCCTGAATAACTCCATTCTTTGCACTCATGTAGTCAGTGTGGTTTAGCATAACGAAGACAGGGTGGGAAATCTAGCCGACCGGGTTCTGGCTCTGTTGGTTACATAGCTGTGTCAGTTTGGGCGAGCCACCCAATCCCCTTGGCCAGGCTTCCTTATATTAAAAAGAGAAAGAAAGAAATCAGAGGGAATTAAATAACGTGATCCTTTAAAATCCTACATGTTTGTAAACTTACTACCATTTCCCTCCACTGATACAGGTTTCCTGTGTGATTTTTTTCTATATAATTTTATATATGCTTGTATGGCATTTAAAACATTAAATTATTGTTGCCCAATATATGTAGATTTTCTTTCCATCAAATTTAAAAGTGTCTGATGGACAGACATTATGTTTATGCTATTATATTTCCAGGTTATTTTCATATCTCTACAGGTACACAAGTGCTTTTTGAATGTGTTTTTCCTAGTCTGTATTTATATGATTCTTGTAAATTGATCCCAGTAGAAAGTAGAATTGGGATGGTTTGCTTGTATCTCTCTGTGTGGGCTATAAAATATTTACCTATTTATAAACCATTTGATGGAAAAAATAGTACTTTATAAAAATGATAGTGTGGATGCTTCATTGGTCATCAAAATAATGGATTCATTTTACTCATTAGGTTGTAGCACTCAAAATTATCTTTTATTGTCATGTTGTAATGTAGTAGTATAGTTCATATTAAACAGTTAAGATATAAGTTATAATAACTACAAATGTTAAATGATTACAGTATTACTGTGCATTTGTTCACTTCTGGTGTAAACAGTTAAGGACTGTGAAGAGAGTCATAATCATCTCTCCTGCCCTCCATAATTAGGGCAAATAGTGTGAGTTCTAATTCTATTATATAAGCTCAGAGATTCTTTTATATTTTAATTTCTTATTTGTAGAAGCACCTAATTTCAGCAATAATTTCATGCTTAAAAAGAAATTAGGACACTCATCATTTTTCCTATGGCTTAAAAAAGTAAAAACAAAATGATTTTTTTTTGGGGGGGGTCATTTGTTTTTGTTTGCTCATTTTGGGTTTCTTTAATCCCTTCCAAAAGAAAAAGATACATTTTTTTAAAAGCCACTGAATTTTTTCCAGGGTCTTTCTCTTCTCATTTCTATATTATAATGGAGAATTAGTATACATTTAGTAAAACAATTAAGAAGAAAATTTCCAATAATGCTTTCAAGAGGACTATTATTCTATTTCCAAAATTTAAGGAAAAAGAATAAAGAACCTTAATGTATGACCCTGTAGGTAATGTCTTTGTTTTAAAACTCTATTGGCAATATCTAGCTCCGTCCCTATTTGTCAGTCAGTTTTTTTCTCTGTTCCCCTTAAGGAAAGAAATAAGATTGAATATTTTCTCATGTACTCACCAGTTCTTTTGCTGGGCCAGCCTTATACACAGGTAGGTCTGGAGGAAGCTTTCAGAGCCTGTCTTTTTGGTGAGGTAATTTTAATCTACAAGTCCAGCTTGTAGGTTCTCTTCTTGGACTGGGTTTACGGTTCACATTGCTCTGTTTATAATGTCGTGGAGGCTGGTTTCAGCTGAAGCTGATGTGATTGGTCACTTAGTCTGGGGGGGGCCAGTTAGCTCTGATCCTGTGGAAAAGAATGCTGGTTTGTTAGGAGGTCTTTCTTTACCCATCACAGACCTTAACAACTCTGGAGAAAGCCTCCAGAACTGACTTGGAGAAGGGGTGCATTTTTTCTCTCTAATCAGGACCGGTCTTTAGTAAGTTTGCATAATCTTACTTAAGAGTTTATTTAAAAGTTCAAAGGGATAAAATTCCCTGCAAGATTTCCTTTCAGCCGTCTTTCCTTATATAGCATGTTTAAGTGTGAGATATTTCCTTTACTAATCTTTTTTTCCTCCATTTCTTTGGGAAATATTTCCTTGGATAAGGACTTTTAGGTAGAAATTAATGAATTGATTTTACTAGTTTTCTTTTCATATCCCATCTCATCAGAATGACTACCACTAATTCTAGAACTAGTAATAGAGGTAATTTAGTTACCTGAAATCTTATTTTGGGGGGCAAGGAGGCAGACTTCCTTATTTTATTTTTTTAAGGCTATGTACGGAAACCTTGAATAAGAATACATTTAATTGTTCGGTTCCTTACACTTATCTCTAAAAAACACACCTGTGTGAAAGAACTGAAGAATTTTCTTAAGTCATGCTTTAGTGATGTTTAGGGGATGTTCCCCTGAGAAGTATGATGACATGCAATAAATATAGTGTTCAGGGTACAGAAACTTTAACTTAACATCTAAATAATGTTTAGCTGGAAAACCTCTGTGATCCAGCTTGTAGCAACCTCAAAATGAGCTGTGGGATGGCTTTGTATAATGCCTTACTGAGCAGAACTTTTCTCCACCTCCATTAGCTGCTGATTTTAAAACTTTGATCAAATGTCACATGTAAGGGGATCTGAGATACAAAGGCTGCGATTGTTCATAGTAAAATCATGGAAGGCCTGCTGGGAAAATTATTAATCTAGACCAATATAATGCTGCTTAGAAAGTGAAATCCGCCTTTGTAGATTCCTTCTCCTCCCCCCACAATTAAAAAATATATTAATTCCTTCTTTGTTTTATTAATGCCAAACATTTCAATACAAGTTCAGACACAGCACTGCAAACTTTGACCTTCAGAACTAGAGAAGGTAAAAGCATAAAGGAGAGACTTGTGATGTGATGCACCTTCCCTGCATGTTCTGGTAGGAATTATACTTTATATCAATTGCTAGTTTACTGATTGGGGGCGGAAGAGGGAAGACAGAGTAAATATAGTGTAACACTGCCTTTCAGAAAGCAGTACTGAAAGTGTACCTGCCATGTGTCTTGAATAGACGTTATAGTAAGCAAGATAGTAAAGGATTTTACCAACATTAGAAGCCTCTTTCCATAATATATTCAGACAGAAATGATTTACAAGATGATTGTCAAGAAAGAAATGTCTCAAGTGAAGAAGTATTCTGGTTTCTGGATTTCACACTGTGAAAGTCTGCTGTGGTCTGTAAACAGTGATTCCTAATTGCTAACTGAATGGATGTCGTAGACCAGTTCTGGAGTGTCTCCTTAGGAGCATAGCACTCCCATTATAATAGCCGGAACACGTAAATTCATTTCTGTTTGAAGTTGCCCGGTTAGCTGAGATGAAACTTGATATTGGCACAGATGATAAACCAACTTCACCCTAAAATACATGGGCCCTCCGTCTAAACAGAATTAATGATTTCAGTTGGAGATGGCTCTAAAACATTCTTCTATAAATGAACATACATGCTGCTAGATATCTGTTCATTGATTTATTTATTTTTTATTCCAAATTGTAATGATTAAGCAAGATGCCAAGAATCAGGTACATTATTCTTTATTAAATTCAGTTCTGTATCCCTAAATTGTTTGCTTTTCTTTCTGGCTAAAGCAATCCAGTATATAATCCATAACTGTACCGCATTGTACCTGAAAACAACAAAACCTTTAGTTGGAGTGCAGTGTCTTGCCTATGTACATACATAATCTCACAATTTTTAACCTTTAGCCCTGGTCTCCAATGCTCTTTCTTACACAGTGTACTTAGCTTTCTTTAGAAGATGCCTAGTCTCTTTCCAGTTCTGCATTGAAGCCCACTACTGATCATCTTCCACTGAGGTTTCAGGCAGCGTCTGGGTATGTACCAGCAGATGACTGAGTGTAAAGGGTATCGGAATATGGGGCATATTTAGACCACAGGAGGTGCTTTTTCAGAGTCTGATATACAGCAGCCCCTCCAGTCTCTCCCAGCCAGGAGCTGCTGTGTTTTCAGGACCATATTAACCAGTGGAGCAGATTTGTTACCTCCTCAGGGGTTAGGATGGGAGAAAAGTTGCAAATCTCTGGGTATAGAATTTAAACTACTCCATCCTAGTTACCCTGAGTTTTGTTTACAATTGGGGGGAAAAGTAAATATCAATACCTGGATGGGATTCCCTTTCACTGTTTTCTCTGGTATTAGAAAATATTTTTAGTGTTAATCAGAGAATATATATCTGAATAGAGAAATACAAAGTTACTTGCTAGAAAAATTTGCACATAAACAAGCTTCAAAGTCTGTCCCATAATTCCGCTTTTGCTTTTGGAGTTTGGGCGCTTCTGAGTTCCAAGTTTCACAGCTGTAGATTTTGTTGGCTGAGTGCCTTTTTGCTCCATCTGAAGTTTTCCATAAACACCATTTCTGGCTGTAAGTCAAACATGCACACAGGTGCCCTTTTACTGCTCTTTCTCCTTAGGAAGTCCACTCAATTACACCAGACTAAAACCAATACTGCATTTTAATTTTATTTTATTTTTAGAAGAGTCCTATTTAGACAATACATTCAGGCAGAAACAACCAAGTATTTATTTCCATTGGGGAAAGTATTTATATATGTAGTGCAATTGTATTTTAGCACCTTTTATACATCTTGAGGAATTGTTGATGTAAGAATGTAAAATGTGTTATACAGGTAGTGTAGTTTGCTCATAAGACTGTCATGCTTGCCATATTGAATAGAAAAAAATATATTTTAAATTTATATTTCTTTACCTTTTAGAGGTCATAGACACCTTTAAGACCCTGGCAAAAACCTTAGACCCTTTTCCCTGAAAAAAGATAAAAGCATGCCAGCGTGATATGTGCTTCCAGTTTAAGGATTCATAGCCCCAAGCTCATTTGTTGACTATAGGTTAGAAATATTTAGTTCAGGCATTAATTTGTAAATTATTTAATTATGTTTACCTTTAAATCATCTTGTTTACATATTAATCTGTTAAGATTTTTTAAAAAGTCAACTAAAATATTTGGCTACTCAACTTTGTCATGTTGCTGATGGTATGGAAAGAGGAAGACTGATTTTAAGTGCTGAGAAAGGCCATGTGGGTGTGGGTGTCCCTCATTCATTTTAGCCCTGGCCACTTTGGAGTCATGTAATTTTTAGACATTAAAGGAGCTTTAGATATTATCTTCTGAGTTGCCCATGAACAACTTTATCATTTATTTTAAATTATGTCAGTAATACACAAATATATATATATTTTTTAACCCTGTAATGAGTTAACTCATTATAAAGTTTTTTGGCACCCTCACTTCCCACCCAAATTTAAATACGTACAAATCTGCTGTAATCATTTAGGTTAGAAAGGATTTATTTTAATGTTTTAGAGCAATTCTTGCATACAGTATAATTTATATTGTAAATTATATTAGTAGTAATTGGAAATGTATATTCTATTAGATTGTACTTGAAGTCTTTTTTTACCCCTCAAAATAATTTTGAGTAAAATTTTTATATTGTTATATATTAAGTTGATCTTAACATTTTTTTCAGGGGTACACATTTTGTTATCGTTTATCTGCTGGAAGGTTAACAAATTTAGTTCCATTTAGACACCTAGGCAGTCTCTATCCCCAAGCTTTTCTATGCATGATATGTCTGTTGCCTTTTTAGAGCTCTTTAGACTTAGATCACAGAACTTCCTTTTTCTACTTTATTTTTGTAGAATTTCTGGCTGCTTCTGATGGGTTTAATTTGTGAGTAAACCCTGGATTAGGAGTTTGAACATCTATGTTCTATTTCTGATTTGGTCACTACTCAGCTGTGTGACCGTGGGAGATCCCCCTACAGGTATCCCTTTCCTCACGGGAACAATAAAGATGGTAAGGTTGAAGGTAAATGAGCTCCCTGCTCCAGTCCAGTCCAGTGGCTGGTCCCAGCACAGAGTGAAGCCCAGGACCCTGTGAAGTCCTTGGCTCTCACAGTCACTACCCAGGATTAGTTTATATCTAAGATTTCTTTTGCCCTAAAATTCTTTCATGTTATTATCTGTAAGAAGTTATGTGAATGTAACTTTTATCATTCTGACCCCTAACTTCAAAGTTCTTAAAGAAGCTCCTAATTTCTTCAATAAATCTTTATCAAGTATCTAACCGTGCCTTGCATCTTGGTCTGATGGCTCTCCCAGCCTTCCCTGGCTTCTTCCCTCCTTCCTTTCATGCAGGCATTTCCCCTAATAAAATCTTTGGGTGTTTTAAAAAAAAAAAAAAAAGATGGTAAGGTTGACTCAACCCTTGTGGTTATTATGAGTATCGGATGAGATATATCAATGCATTTTGTCAACTGTAATGTATCAAGTCATTTGTTTACATGTGTGTCCCTGGACTGTGGACCTGGAGGGTAGGTGCTATGTCTAAGTCTCTTCTTTATTTTCAGTCATATGTCTTTAACTGTATTTGTTCATGGAGAAAGCACTCATCTTAATGTGTGCTAGAGGTATGAGTAAACAAACAAGCAAAAAATGGTATAGTAGTACTGTTTCTCTGGGAAAATACTTGGTAGTACTTACTGAAGTTGAATATACCTTATGGCCCAGCAGTTTCACTCCTAGGTAAATACCAACAGAATTGGAAACATACGCTTACCAAATTTCACATCCAGTAATGTTTATAGCAGCGCAGTTTATAATAGCAGAAAACTAGAAACAACCTAAATCAGTAGTAGAGTAATACATTGTGGTCTGTTCATACAATGAGATCCCATACCACAGTGCAAAAGAACAAGCTTCTGTTCTCTGTAACAACGTGGGTGAATTTCCCGTAATGTTCAATGAAAGAAGCCAGACATACTACAGAATGGGAGAAAATATTTGCAAACAAAGCGACTGACAAGGGCTTAATTTCCAAAATATACAAACAGCTCATACAACTCAACAACAAAAAAACAAACCCATTTTTCAATTGAAAAATGGGTAGAAGACCTAAATAGACATTTCTCCAAAGAAGAAATACGAGTGGTCAATAGTACATGAAAAGATGCTTGATGTCTCTTAATTATTAGAGAAATGCAAATCAAAACTACAACGAGGTACCACCTCACACCAGTCAGAATGGCCATCAATAAAAACTGTACAAATAACAGGGAATTCCCTGGTGGTCCAGTGGTTAGGATTCCCAGCCTTCACTGCCGAGGGCCTGGGTTCAGTCCCTGGTTGGGGAACTAAGATCCCACTAACCATGAGGTGCCGCCAGAAAAAAAAAACACAAAAAAAACTCTACAAATAACAAATGCTGGAGAGGTAAGAGAAAAGGGAACCCTCCTGCACTGTTGGTGGGAATGTAAGTTGGTACAGCCACTATGGAAAACAATAGGGAGGTTCCTCAGAAGACTAAAAATAGAATTACCATATGATCTAGCAATTCCACTCCTGGGCATATACCCAGACAAAACTCTAGTTCAAAAAGATACATGCACCCCTGTGTTCATAGCAGCACTGTTCACAATAGCCAAGACGTGGAAACAACAGATGAATGGATAAAAAAGATGTGGTACATATATACAATGGAATACTACTCAGCTGTAAAAAGGAATGAAATAATGCCATTTGCAGCAACATGGATGCAACTAGAGATTATCGTACTAAGTGAAGTAAGTCAGAAAGAGAAAGACAAATACCATATGATATCACTTATATGTGGAATCTAAAATATGACACAAATGAACCTTTCTATGAAACAGAATCATGGACATAGAGAACAGACTTGTGGTTACCAAGGGAGGGGGGGTTGGGGGAGGGGTGCAGTGGGAGGTTGGGATTAACAGATGTAAGCTTTTATATATAGAATGGGTAAACAATAGGTCCTACTGTACAGCACAGAGAACTATATTCAATACCCTGTGATAAACCATGATGGAAAAGAATATTAAAAAAAGGGCATGTATATATGTATAACTAAATCACTTTGATGTACAGCAGAAATTAACACAACACTGTTAATTAAACAACTATACTTCAGTAAAAAAAAAAGCCAGACGTAAACTAATATTCCGTTTATAGAAAAAAGTTCAAAAATAGGCAAAACTAATCTTTGGAGATAGAAGGCAGGATAGCATTTACCTTGGTAAGGGCCGACTGGGGGGACATGAAGACTTTTGAGAGGTCCTGATAAATTTTTTTTTTAAATCTTAGTAGTTAGGTGGATATATATTGCTTTGTGAAAACTCTGAATTGTACATTTATGATTTGTGTACTTCTTGATATGAATGTTATACTTCAATAATAAGTTTTCATTCATTCATTCATTCATTTATTTTTGGCTGCATTGGGTCTTCGTTGCTGCATGCGGGCTTTCTCTTGTTGTGGCGAGCGGGTGCTACTCTCTTGCGGTGCGGGGACTTCTCATAGCGGTGGCTTCTCTTGTTGCGGAGCACGGGCTCCAGGCGCGGGCTTTAGTAGTTGTGGCTCATGAGCTCTAGAGCGCAGGCTCAGTAGTTGTGGTGCACGGGCTTAGTTGCTCTGTGGCATGTGGGATCTTCCCGGACCAGGGCTCGAACCCGTGTCCCCTGCATTGACAGGCGGATTCTTACCACTGCACCACCAGGGAAGTCCAATAGTAAGTTTTCTTAAAGATAGGGGGAGGAGATGAGTATGGTACATTTAAAAGTTCTTGAATCCTTTTCATCCTTCTCTTATGAAAATGACAGTGATGCCTGAACGCAAAACTTTCTTTACCTTGCACTTACATGTGGGATATGTTTGGCATGTCAGAATTATATTATTCTGGTTTTCCTTGGTTTACTGGAGAAGTTGTCACCCAGATCTTTCTGTTTCAGTTACTCGTTATGCAACATTTGATATATCAAAAAATATATTGCAGTTTTTAGGAATTATTTTGTAGAAACAAGCACTTGGTAACAAGATCTGAACTCCTTTGTTATAGAATTTTTGAACTGGAATTGGCTAGTGTTTGTGTAAATTCAGACAGCTGCCTCAGTAATACACACACACGCACGCACACACACATACCCTCTTTCATATTAGGAATGGGGTCTTCTTTAGTCAAGGTGTACAGATCAGAATTGGAGACAAGTTAAAATCAGGTCTATGACTCCACGATCTTCATTCTTTCTTTAGTACTGTGCTCCTCTATATCTTCAAAATTTCTGTCACAAATCCTTTTTGGAACAAAGAATGGTATAAATAGTCATTTAAACTTAATGAGGTACAGATTTTCCAGCAGGTTGAGAATTATGAGTTTGCAGTAAGCAGAAAAGCCAGATTTTTTTCTTCCTTTAGTTTCCCTATTTTTACCCTATCCTGTCCTTTATATTTTTCTTATTCCTAGGTACCAATATGAAAAGTATATGTAGGACTTGACAGTTATGAAGGTTATAGAAGCTGCTAGTTTAGGAAAAAATGCAGGCAAATTATTCACATAAAGGGAAATAAAGTCAGCAAACAATATGAAAAATCTTTGATGTGAAAAATTCATATTCGAGCCACATTAGTATACCATTTTACAACCATTAAAGTAGAAAAGCTTCAAAAGGATAGCAGCACTTAGTTTTGATAATCTAAAATGGTCTGGTGGTCTTACCTACCCTTTTTTTGAGGAGGAGAGAAAGGTATGTCAATGTATGAAGTCTGTCATTTGACCTAGTAATTTTACTCTTTGAAGTTTTTTTTCAGAAGTAGTAGTTCAGAAAAACAAAACACATACGCACACAGATATTTCTTCCTTGTTATCTAGTTCTCAAAAAGTTAGTTATGATGTAAATGTCCAGTGGGGAATAATCTATTAGATAGTGCAACAGCTGCAAGGTATACCTGCTATGTATCCATTTATATTATCAGTAAGATGTATAATCACAGAGAAGTATTTGCTATTTAGATTACAAAATAGTGGGTACACTGATTGAAACTACATTTTAAAGATGTTATGTAAAAGCTAACCACAGATACGTAGAGTTCTATTTCTATGGTTGAGGAATTACTGGGATTTTTATTTTTAATATCTTTAATTTTTTGCAACTTATCATCTGTTAGAAAAAACTGTAATGACCAGTTTTTGATGCGTTAAGCATTTTGCCATTGGTGGGTTTCCTTTGCTTATTTTGGTACATTCATTACTTCTCAAAGACATAGTGTAAAAGTAGATGAAAATGAGTGTTTTGACCAGCTCATCCATCAGGCGATTGTATTCTCAATATGCCTGGCACATATTGCTTGTGACTGAATGATTTACATGTGTTAAAAGTCATTTCCCATCACTTATCAATTTATACACATTAGGGATTTCTTTGTTTTAAATTTTTCTTCTGTGAGCATAGCTATATTTTTCATCAAGTCATATAATGGATGTGGGCTTTGTAAAATGTCTCATCCCTTCTTATTCTGAGCAAGAGAACCTGGAATGTCTTCTGACCCTTCTCACCCAAGGGCAGACATGGAATGTATCTATACTTGAATTCATAAAACTTGGCACTTAGTGCAATATGCAATAAATATTGGTTAAATGAGTCAGAAGGTTAAGATTTGAATCCTATGTCATTTAAATAGTGGTGTGTGATTTTGGACAATTCTCCTGGGTTATCTTTTTGAGCCTCAATATTCTCAGCTGTAAAATGGGAAGAATAATTTCTAATACTGAGTATTGTTATGAAGATTAAATCAGTTAAGTGAGTGTTTTTATTAACTGTGGCCATGTAACAAGTTACCCCAAAACTTAGTGGCTGAAAGCAGCAAACATTTATTTTCTCAGTTTCTGTGGGCCAGGATGGAGCAGCTTAGCTAGGTGGTTCTGGCCTGGGTCTCTCATGAGGCTGCAGTCATCTCAGGGCTCATCTGGGGTTGGATCCGCTTCCAAGCTCACTCACGAGGCTGTTGGCAAGCCTCCGTTCTTTGCCATGTGGGCTTCTCCACAGGGCTGCCTCACAACAGGGCCGCTGGATTCCCTCAGAGAGAGCGTCCAAGATGGAAGTTTTTAACTTAGTATCAGAAGTGACATCTCATCACTTCTGCTGGATTCTGTTAGGAGCAAGTCAGTAATAAGTCCAGCCCACACTTAAGGTGAGGGAATTACACAGAGGCCAGAAGTCAGGGATTGTTGAGGGCTATCTTAGAGGCTGCCTGTCATAATAAGGGTATTTTGCCCAGCAAATAATTGTACCCCCCCATTCCAAGATTATTCTGTAATAGAATAATATCTTGTAACAACCTAATAACTGTTTGGGTGAACAGGATATGGAATCTTAATACATGTGAAATTGAATATAAGAGGATGACCAGAAATTAGAATTTCCTCATTTTCAAATGTACAATTTTTTTCACTTTTAATATGGTTTAATGAAAGGAATTGAGGTTGTTACTGTGAGAATTTGTATATTTTATTGTTATAAACTGAAGACATCAATGTATGTTTCGGATATTCAGCTACATACTTTAATGTGAGATTTTGGGTAATTTGTTGTGAATTGTAAGTGGTAGCACATGTGGTATGGTGACTGAAGAATTTGCACAGTTCAGAATTCTCTTGTTCTTTGAAACCAACTTAGTTTACTTGGCATCACAGGCTCTCTTTCACTGTTAATGTAGCTCTTGAGTTGCATCAGGTTAGACATAGCTTAGCTTTGAATTCTGTTCCAAAGCAATTTGTTGTACACCTGTAGTGTACTAGGTGCTAGAGTAAAGGAAAAGTAGAGTGCCTCCACTCTCTGGTTTTGAGCTTACAATCTGTTTTGGAATAGAAGAGAGGTTGAAGTTTACAGATATCCTATTTGGACAGAATCACCAGTAGAAGTTGATTAAATAAGTTAAGTTGATTTAGTAAATCATATAGTTAAAAATATTGTATGACTTAAAAATGGACAAAAAGAAGTATATGCTGGTAAGGAAGGACTGCCAAGTGAAAACAGCAAGGGTACAAAACAACACATGTAACAGCCTGAGGGTAGTGTTTGTGAGTGTGAATGAGAGCTCTGTATATATATGCATAAGTATAGCCGTGGGCAGTGTTTGGAAGGCTTTATAAGAAGCTGTTGATGGTGGTTACTTCTGGGGAGCAAGACTCTGGGGGGCTCTTCTGTAGCGGGAAGGTTGATTCACTTTTCATTACATAACCTTTTTAAAAATGCGCATATTATTTTGTTTAAAAAAATAATTTCACAGTCTTAGAACATTCAGCTTTGAGAAATGTGCCTAATAATATACACATATATCCACAGTTACTTATACTGCCTGAACGTTGAAATGGACACATTTGCAGAAAAGCTTGATTTGAGCAATCAAGTCTGTTCAAAATCCTTGCTGGCTGAGGCTTATGTTGACTCATTTTCTTTACAGGGAGACCAAATTTTGAGGAAGGTGGGCCAACATCAGTGGGAAGAAAGCATGAATTTATACGATCAGAAAGTGAAAATTGGCGTATTTTTAGAGAGGAACAGAATGGAGAAGATGAAGATGGAGGTTGGCGACTAGCTGGATCAAGGAGGGATGGAGAGAGGTGGCGGCCTCACAGTCCTGGTAAGAATTCTGCTGAGTAAAAGCACACAGGGGCCGAAATAGTGAGGATTTGGTGGGAATTGTGAGGGATAAAGTAGAAAACATAAACTGGCAAAGAAAAACAAGATGGGTCACGTTTATGTCGTCACACTCAGTCTTGCTCCCACAAAAATTTTTAACGTAAAATATTCCCCACATCTATTTAGTTGATTAAAGTCACTTTTATTTTTCTGGGGCAGTGTGGTTTAATGGGAAGCACCTGCCCTTCACTGCAAAAATGAGAGAGGGTTTCATTCAGTTTTCCTAAATTTTTGAATCTTTTTTCAGCATGCGTTTTTCTTAGGTGATTATTATATGCTTACTTAGGAATATGGGCTCCCCCTAAAATGAGGTTTTTTTCCTGCATAAGAGAGGATTTATTCTTTTTTTTTCTCTTTTTGTCCTAAAAATGTGATTTCTGCTCATTTGAAGAATAAACTTTAAACCCAGGTCAAAAACATAATCACAAGTTTATTCTTTTGTCCCTCTAACTTTAGAAAAAGAGAGAATAATGATTTTTATGGTTTTATAAGTTAAGGTTTTATAAGTCGTGGTTTTATAAGTTCTTCTGTTTGACTCTTAAGAATGCTTCAAACTGTTCTTCCCCGACATTGGATATGCTGGTAATTGAAGACACTGGTGCTTTGTGTCAAAGATCGTTCCCTACCCAAGTGCTGATTCTATGCCTCATGATCGTCAGATGCCACTGTAGTTTGAATCATGGGGTTATGCAGAACTGAAGCATACAAAGAGTGTGTACATGTCTTTTGAATTTCACATGCATAACATTGTTTTACCTATTGGCCGTATGCCAAGGAAGCTTACTTTAATAGAGGAAGTTATAATAATAATGTAAACTCTTTTTATTTATTTTTTAAAATCAAGTTATAAACAAACCGTTAGTCCCGGTCTGAGTTAACATTATAACAGGCATTCAGGGTGCTTTATGGCGTTGTGGGTAGGTGGAAACTTAGTGAAGTTAATCTTTGGATAGAGTTATAATGCTTTTACCCCAACTCCTCATTGGCTGACTCTTGGGCGAGTTTTCTGTCGTTAGTGGGCATTGTTTGCATCACAGTTATTTAGGCAATTCTCATCAGTCTGTGTCCTGGGCAACCAACTGTTATAGTTCTCTTCAAGGCATCACGGCATTTTGTGCTGAGCTTGCCTGTAAGCAGAAGGGTTTGTAGACTATGTTCCTAACAAGCATTCACTAAAAGAATGGACAGGATCTGGGCTGAGCAAGAAGAAAAATTCCAGCTGATCAAAAACAAACAAGGTGAATGTTTTGGAAGATGAACAGTGTTTCTGAGCCCAAACGTCTGATGTTGATTCTATTAAAGCGAGTTAAAAGTAAAACTTTAGTGTTATATTCTACCACTTACCCTCCTCACCCAAGAGCTTAGATTTTGGATATATATAGTCCTTTTTTTTTCCCCCCATCTTTTCTAAATCCTTCTCTCCAGTATTTGACTTTTCATGTCAGTTGTGTCATCAACTTGACAATTTTCCAAATTTTTTATACATATATTTTAAAAAGACAGTTTGGGGGACATAAAGATGCATGGGGGCTGAAAAAACACTGTAAATAGGCATTAAAAAAATACCATCTACTTTTTCAACCCAGCATATTAAAAATAAGTCTGATTATATCAGTTGTTATCAGTTACTCTTAACATTTTAGTTAATCCTTTATTAGGCTTTGATTAAAATTTTAAATATCATGATTTTGACTTATGAAAATAGTATCAAACTTTAGTTCTGATATAAGGTCTATAAAGCAGTGGTCAGTCTTAATAAGCTAGAGATGTGCCTTATCTGCTAAATTTAGTTTCGTGAATAAAATTTTATTAACTATTTAAGACAACAAAAAAATTATGGTATATAGTTTTATTAAAGTATGGCTCACAGTTGGATATGTATGGAGTTGGGAGCCTTAAGGACAGCTAAGCACCCACTCTGGGAGGTGAACTTAGGAAACTTAGTTAAGAGGGAAGAATGAGCCACATGCCTAGAAGGATAGATTCCTATCACAGTGCATACTTAGAAATGAGAGTAGCAGACAGAGTACTCTGGAATTCAGCTTTTGATCATGAGCACTTCTTTGGGATAATGACTCTAGGTTAACACTTAGGCAATCTGGGTATAAAATTCCTTCATTTTCATAGAAGATAGTAAATTGTGTTTTGTTGTTGTAAGTTAAGTGTGGGAAGTGGGAGAATAATGTTTTCTTACCTTTTTGTAAGTGGCTTATAAGATGCTACTTGTATTTGGTGTTTTAACATTTTGCCCTTTGGTTTTCAGTTTGATTTTTAGATTGCTGGTTTTAGCAAATTGGGCCTCAGTAGTATAGTAACATTTAACTTTGACCTCATTTCTTTTGGTGTCTCCCACAGAGAAAGCAGTCAAAGATATAGGTTAAAACGTGTCTCTTCTTAAGACTCTCTTAGGCTCAGGTTTGTCAGATTTTAACAAGAACCACCCCTCCCCCCCCCCGCCTTTTTTTTTTTTTTTAAGAGAAAATACCTTAACTTGTAGCTTTTAGTCTTAGGCATTCATTTTTTGTTGGAAAGTAGATGTGCTACATAATATGCAAGGGTGGATTTAGGAATGTCCCTGGGAGTATTAAATTAAAACTCCTAGGGAGAGTTAAGAGATGAGAGAAAAGGGAAAGGAGAGTAAGCATGTTATTGTGGAAAAAGCAGTAGAGGATGCAGAATTGGATTCTAGTTCTACTTTTCATTATGCACGTTACTTCTGCTGTCAGAGGTTTTGCTTCTTAAACTATAAAACTAGGATAGTGGGCCAAATATGACATGTCAGTGCTATAATTCCATGACTTTTTTTGGGAATCAGAATTACAAATGGGATCCTAGCGCTGGTAAGTGGACATGATGAGTTTGATATTATGAATTGACATAATATCATAGTATCCTGGATATTATTATATTATCAAGGGAGCTGGTCTTATCCATAAAGAATGATATTTTCATCAGAAGAAAGAAAATGCTTTAAGACTTGCCAAAGGGAAGGCATGGACCTCAGTATGGAAAGATATCCAGTGCTGTAAATCTGGGCTAGGAATGGGCCACGTGAGTGGCCTATCAGCATTTCAGTCAGATATCTAGAGCTTATTAAAAGTATGTACTTTGAAGAACTGTCCTTTAAAAATGATTTGTTTTGAATTTATCTTTAAAAGCTTTAGAGTATGTTGTGTGACTCAGTAGTTAATGAAGATAACTACTGTTGTCACTTAGTGATGGTGTATCGTATATAATACTGAGCCTTGAGCTTTGTTTCATTTGCCTAATTTTCTCTTTAGTAGATTGATCCATTTGAATTTGCTGTCAGTTGTAGTTTCCTCCTTTGTTTCCTATCTATGGTTTTCTTTCTCAAATACTGTCATAAAACTTTTTAAGGTTTGTGTCCTCCTCTTCATCCCAGATGGCCCTCGTTCTGCAGGCTGGCGGGAACACATGGAACGACGGCGAAGGTTTGAGTTTGATTTTCGAGAACGGGATGATGAACGGGGTTACCGAAGGGTGCGCTCTGGCAGTGGAAGCATAGATGATGACAGGGATAGCTTGCCTGAATGGTGCTTAGAGGATGCTGAAGAAGAAATGGGCACATTTGACTCATCTGGAGCATTCCTGTCTCTAAAGGTAAGAAATTTGTTTTAAATATTATGACAGGTACTGACCTTCTTCCAAATCCAAATATGCTGTTAATCTTTGGCTTAATTTTCTTGCTACAGAAAGTACAGAAAGAGCCTATCCCAGAAGAGCAGGAGATGGACTTCCGGCCTGTAGAAGAAGGGGAGGAATGCTCTGACTCTGAAGGTAGCCATAATGAAGAAGCCAAAGAACCCGATAAGACAAATAAGAAGGAAGGAGAAAAGACAGACAGAGTAGGAGTTGGTAAGGCTCATTTTTGTCCTTTACTTTTAAAAAAAAAAAATCAAACTAAAAGTTTCCTAAGTTGTTAATTTAAGATTACGTCATGTTACAGAAGCTAGTGAGGAAACCCCCCAAACCTCCACCTCATCTGCTAGACCAGGCACTCCTTCAGACCTTCAGCCTCAGGAGGCACCGCAGTTTGAGAGGAAAGAGGAACCCAAAACTGAGCAAATGGAAAAAGCTGAAGAAGAGAGTCGGACAGAAAATAGTCTATCAGCCAAAGTACCCAGCAGGGGGGACGGTATGTATTTATGAGAGGCAACAAGCCAAACTTGGACTTTGCTGGGGCCAGTGATCACCGATAAGAGAGGCTTCTGTTTATGCCTCTTTGAACTGCTTCTAGTGGTAAATTATTGGAATAGATTATTTTACCAGTAAACCTTCTCAAACACTGCTTCCCCTGTGTATCTATCTCAGAATTCATCAAAACAGAATTAGAAGCAGCAAAGTAGTATCATTTCCTAGGATGCTATGATATAGCCACCCTGGTATCAGTCAAGCAAACTGAGTTTGGGATCCTCTGTGGTAGTTTGATTCCCATATCAGATTCCTTTTATGTAATGGCTATATGTGCATCCAGATGACACACCAGAATGCCATTGTTTCAAAAGAGGCCAAGATGAGTCTGTGCAAGTCCATCACCTTTGCTGGAGAATAAGCTTAAAGTGTATCTCCTTCTCCAATGTCATTATATTGATTTTAAGTTGCTCATATACCTTAGTAGGTAATATTAATGTTCATTCCCATGTTTCTTCTTGGACATAAAATGACCGTATAATACCTGATATTGAAAGGTGAATTGATTTGTTCATCATAAAAATTCACACCCTTTAACATGGCCTAAGAGACCTTGCATGGCCTGGCATCTGCCTCCCTCCGTGCAGTTTCAGCACCAACTCTCTCTACTTTGTACTCTATTCACCAGCTTCACAGCCTGTTAGGTCCTGAAATGTGCCTTGTTCTCTTGCCTTTGTGCCTTAGCATATGCTGTTCTCTGTGCCTGAAACTCTCCCACCCCAAGTTCCCAAGCTAGGTTAGGTGTCTTCTCTTTCTTCTTAAACAACCAGCACTGTTTCTAACATAGCAATACAATATTATAAAGGTCTGTTTATTCTCTTTTTTGCCCAATAAATACTATTTTGATAGCTTGAACCAAGGATTTTTTGTTTTTCAGTTTTTTATGTCTATCATAAAGCTGAATGAATGAATTCAGCAAGTATTTGAATCTCTACTATATATACAAGGCACCATGGGACTTGTACGTTTTGAGACCTCTTTCATTTTTCAGTTATGATGTGCCCCCCGCCCCCAAATTACTTGTGGTTCATACTCTTAAATGTACATGCCTGGGGCCTTACTCCAGGAGATTTTAGGGTGGGGTCTTGACATGTATATTTTGGGAAAGTTGCATAGTTGGCATTAAAGATTGAAATTCTGGATTTATAGTCTCTAGGGGAAGTAAAGCATGTGTATATCAATAACCTAGGACAAAAAGTAATGTTAGGAATTCATGATTGGCAGACTCCTGAAATGCTTCAGGAAGCAAGTGTCTTTGAGCTTGTCTTGGAATAATAAGTAGAATTTGGAGGTAGGTGTAGCTGGATGAATTACGAGAGGGCATTCCAGTACTAGGTAGCAGTGAGAGCTGCAGTGAGGAAGTAGGACTGATCCAGGTATGGGCAGGAAATCAGCTCCTGTTTTTATTTACATGAAGTATGAGGTGTGAAAAGGAGGCTGGTGGGAAACACGGTTGGAACATACATTTGACAGCTCTCTGTGTAGGGTAGGTTGTGATGACAGATGGGCTGCTCTGTGACCTGTTGGTGTCCTGAGCAGTCACTGTGTTGTAGGCAGTGCACTTGTAAAGGGAGGTAGTGGCAGGTGAGATTTCAAAGTAGAAATTGGCAGGACATAGTTACTGTTGTATATCAGGGCAAGGAAGAGGGAAGAGTCAAAGATGAGTGAGGTGCCTGAGAGGATTGTGGTGTCCTTAACAGAAAAAGAGTGGAAGTTGAGGAGCACATTTGGGAGGGGAGAGAACAAATTCAGTTATGAACATTGAGTCTGAGGTGTTGATGAGAAATTAGAGATGCAGTGGCCAGAGAGCAGTTGTGAGTGAGGGGACTGTAGCTCAATGGGAAGAGTTTAGGGCCACAGAGAGAATGAAAATTCAAAAGATTACACTTGTTAGGGGTGAGACGAATTGGGAGAATAGAACATGGATAATTCCTATTTTTAGAGGGTAGATAGAGAAGCCAGAGAAAAATCTTCAGAGGCAAGAATAGAGTGCAGGAAAATGAAGGAAGGAGAATGTTCCAGTGTAGAATTTGGAAGATAATGTCAGACTAAGGTTAGGTGATGGGGACTAGGAAAAGCTATTGGATTTGGGGACTTTGGGTCACTGCTTATCTTTGGGAGAGAAGCTTTTCTGGGGGCTTGGGAGTGTAAGTCACATTGTAGCAGTGTGGGTGGTGGTGAAGTAGAGACAGGTTGTATAGACTGTCCTATTAAGAAGTTTGGCAAAGAAAGGATAGAGTGAGAGGAACAGGAATTTGGAGAAGCTATCTGTAATTGAACAAACAAGGTTTCAAAGGGGAAACTGCAACTGTATCTAATTACTTCCATCCCCCTTTCCTTCTTTAAGAACCTGCATACTGAGAGGTTAGAAATAGGAACCAAGACACAACCTCTTTTGCAGTCTTTATTCTTATTGCAAAGAACCTCCTGCACTGTACAGGTAGACTCCGAGAGCTTTTTGTTACCCTACAAAATGTGTTGCATTGAATTATGTTAATAATAACTTGAAATAGGTACTTATTCAAAATAATTGCAGATATTTTTAATAAAGGTTTTTATGCTGAGATGCGGCATCTTCGCGGAGATTTGCAGTGCTGTTTAAACTGTCTTTACTATTCAGAGACATGATATAAGGAAGGGATTGGACTGATTCTGTTTGTTTTCAGGAGGTAGACCTGTAACTATTGGGTAGATGCTCTAGTGATACAGGTTGGCACTGTAAAAGGCCTTTCTGGATACCTTTTAATCTTATTTGTTGTCATCCTATGCAGGTACTTCTGTCATTCTAGGGAGAAATAACTACACTTCTCCATAAGAAGTAGCAGCAGTGTTCATGACACGGTTCACATATCTGTTGAGCCCATTTAGTAAGCTGCCCAACTTGATAGTTATTCTTCATAAGAGTCTCTATATTTTAAAGGATTTTTATCTGTCTACATTTTTTTCCTCTAGAAATGGTTCCTGGTGTCCAGCAGCCCCTGTCACAGATTCCTTCAGATGCAGCCTCTCCTCTTCTCATCCTTCCACCTCCTGTTCCCAATCCTAGTCCTGCCCTCCGGCCAGTTGAAACGCCGGTCGTAGGTGCTCCTGGTATGGGCAGTGTTTCCACAGAGCCAGATGATGAAGAGGGTCTCAAACATTTGGAGCAGGTACAAATCACGTAATGCTTTTTTCTCCCTCTCGAACTGCCATAAAAATTGAAAAGCATTAAATGAATATTCAAAAATGGAACTTTTGTGCACTAGGTTTTGTGTACTGAAAAAGTTGTTTTTATGTCTAGTATTTATTTTTATGAGTAATTGTCTTTCAAATCATTTCATGCTTTTAAGTTTCTGCTGTGTAGAGTCATTATATCAGGTTATTTTTTGCTCTTCTGAGGTTGGCCTTAGCTGTTTGCTTTTCTTTTTTCTTTTTGGAAATTAATGGAATGCCAAAAATGGCGAATACAAGGCAGCTGTGAATAGGCACTGTGTCTTCTATATTTTGCCTAAAGTGTAACAGGGAAAATAGTTAAACTCTCAGGATATTACCATCGTATTCATGTCTCTAGAGTTCCCTAAGATTTTATATACTATTGTTTATATGTAAAGTAAATGATAATTTGCTTTCTACAAAAGAAATTCTCTTTTCTTCAGGGTGGAGTGGTTGGTGGCAGGAAATGTTGAAGAAAGGAAGAAAGGGGACAGTGTCTTAGTAAAACTTGTAAAAGATTTTATTTGTAATTGAACCTTTTGATCTGTTAATGCTCATGTTTTTTATAGGTTTACCTTGTATAACTTAGGATTGTTTGTTTATTTGTTTAAATGGCACTTTAAAGTGTGTTGATTAGAAGCTTGGGCTTTGATCCATACCAGCTTGTGTTTCAGTCTCATTTGGGTTTGCTTAATAATTTTGAGACCTTGAGCAAGACTTGACACCCTGTGAGCCTTAGTTTCCCCCTCTGTAAAATTGGGATAGTGCCTATTTCATGGCATGTTGGACGAATTAAATTGTTGCCTGCTGTGTTATTTGTACAATGCCTCTCACAGATCAAGTAGTCCAAAAAAGGCAGACAATTTTTATATGTACAAGTATTAATTTAGGATCATTTGTTTCCACAGTTCATTTTTTAATTTTTCCCTTAGCAAGCTGAGAAGATGGTGGCTTATCTACAAGACAGTGCACTAGATGATGAGAGACTGGCATCAAAACTGCAGGAGCACAGAGCTAAGGGAGTCTCAATTCCATTGATGCATGAAGCAATGCAGAAGTGGTATTACAAAGATCCTCAGGGAGAAATTCAAGGTAGGTTGTTCCATTCTACTTTATGTACAGAAATATGCCATTAACTCCAGATTCTGTAGGATGGTAATTATTTAATGTTAATTTGCATACTAGTAGAACAAAAGTCAGTGCTTGGGGCTTCCCTGGTGGCGCAGTGGTTGAGAATCTGCCTGCTAATGCAGGGGACACGGGTTCGCGTCCTGGTCTGGGAAGATCCCACATGCCGCGGAGCAACTAAGCCCGTGAGCCACAACTACTGAGCCTGCGCGTCTGGAGCCTGTGCTCTGCAAAAAGAGAGGCCACAATAGTGAGAGGCCTGCGCACCGCGATGAAGAGTGGCCCCTGCTTGCCGCAACTACAGAAAGCCCTAGCACAGAAACGAAGACCCAACATAGCAATCAATCAATCAATAAATAAATCTTTAAAAAAAAAAAAAAAAAAAAAAGTCAGTGCTACCGGCTTTCTTTATATATAGAAGACTTGTTTATAGGTTCCCTCCATCGTACTTTACAGTTTCAGTGATGGGAGGGAGTCTAGTGAAAACAATTTGAATACAAGGCAGAATGTGATGACTAATATGATAGGGTTGTAAACAGTATGCTTAAGACACCCTCATTTCTGGCATGCCAGGTATTAACTAGGCAGTTGAGTTTCGTACATTCACTGTATTTCAGTCTCCCTACCATAAAAAAAGATGATAGCAGCCATCTTGGGAAACCTTGGTTGAATGTTTCACTGAAGTGGAGTTAATACCATAAATGATGAAGAACTATTTAAAATATCTGAAAAAAGAGTACCATATTATAAACTAATTGCTTAAAATACGTGTATGGTGCATAAGTTAGATTAGAATGGGGAGAGGATGCTGTGAAGGACATTGGTTGATTTTTCATTTCTGCTTTTGAAGTTTTTGCTTATCACCTGAAATTGATTGTTCACTGTATTAGTGTCAGTTTCATGATAATGTTTTACCAAGTACAGCCTGTGACCTCTCTCTAACATCATTATTCCCTTTCTATCCTTGGTCCCCCTACCCTGCTTTATTCTTCTTCATAGCATCTGTCACTACCTGGCACTGTATATATTTGTTCATGATCTCTTTACATGCCTGTAGAATCTGTTGTAATTAAAACATATACAGGTGTGTGTTTTAATTAAATTTACTTTGAGACAATTATAGCTTCACAAGCAGTTGTAAGAAATAATATAGAGATTCCATGTACCCTTTACCCAGTTTCCCCCAGTGGTAACCTCTGACAAAACTGTAGAACAATATCACATCCAGGATATTTTGTTTTTTTGTTTTTTGTTTTTGTTTTTTTAAAATTTTATTTATTTTTGGCTGTGTTGGGTCCCCATTGCTGCACGCGGGCCCTCTCCAGTTGTGGCAAGCGGGGGCCACTCCTTGTTGCGGTGCGTGGGCCTCTTATTGCGGTGGCCTCTCTAGTTGTGGAGCAGGGGCTCCAGGCATGCAGGCCTCAGCAGTTGTGGCATTCAGGCTCAGTAGTTGTGGCTCACGGGCTCCGTAGTTGTGGCTCGTGGGCTCTAGAGCACAGGCTCAGCAGTTGTGGCGCACGGGCCCAGCTGCTCTGCGGTATGTGGGATCCTCCCGGACCAGGGCTTGAACCTGTGTCCCCTGCGTTGGCAGGTGGATTCCCAACCACTGCGCCATCAGGGAAGCCCCAGGATATTGACATATTGATACAGTCAAGATTCAGAACAGACTCTGAACAGTCTTTAACAGAGCAAAAGTTTTAAATTTTGATGAAATACAATTGATCAGTTTTTTTCTTTTATGGATTGTGCTTTGGGTATTAAGAACTCTTTGCCGAGCTTCACATCCCAAAGGTTTTTTCCCAAAAAAATATATAGCTTTATGTTTTACACTTAAGTTGGTGTTGCATTTTGAGTTAATTTTTATATAAGGTATGGGACTTAGGTCAAGGTTTACTTTTTTTGCCTATGGATGTCCAGTTGTTCTGGGACCTTTTGTTGAAAAGTCTGTCTTTCCTCTCCTGAATTGTTTTTATACTTTTGTCAAAGTTTAGTTGAGCATATTTGTGTTGGTCGATTTCTGGGTTCTTCTTCTTTTCTTTGTGTTTTTTGTGGCCACGCTGCACGGCTTATGGGATCTTAGTTCTCCGGCCAGGGATTGCACCCATGCCCACTGCAGTGGAAGCGCAGAGCCCTAACCACTGGACTGCCAGGAAATTCCCTGGGTTCTTTATTTGATCGTTGTGTCTGTCCCTCCAGCCAATACTATGTAGTCTTGGTTACCATAGCTATAGAGTAAGTCCTGAAATTGGGTAGACTGATTCCTCTTATCAAAAGAGCATTTAGTTTTTCTAGTTTGCTTTTCCATATAAGTTTTTGAATAATCCTGTCTATATTTACCAAAAATCTTGCTGAGATTTTAATAGGGATTATGTTAAACCTCTATATCATTTTTTTTTAATTTATTTTATTTTTGGCTGTATTGGGTCTTTGTTGGTGCGTGCAGGCTTTTCTCTAGTTGTGGTGAGCGTGGGCTACTCTTTGTTGCAGTGCGCAGGCTTCTCATTGCAGTGGCTTCTTGTGTTGTGGAGCACGGGCTCTAGGCGCGCAGGCTCAGTAGTTGTGGCACACGGGCTTAGTTGCTCTGCGGCATGTGGGATCTTCCCGGACTAGGGCTCAAACCCGTGTCGCCTGCATTGGCAGGTGGATTCTTAACCACTGTGCCACCAGGGAAGCCCCCTCTATATCATTTTGAAGATAATTGACATCTTCACCATCTTGAGTCTTCCCATCCATGAACATAGTATGTCTCTCAGTTTATTTAGATCTTTGATTTCTTTCATCAGCACTGTGTGGTTTTCAGCAAAGATTCTGTACATGTTTTGTTGAATGTATACCTCAGTATATGTTTTTTTGAGCAATTGTATATTTTATATTTCAGTATCTGTTCACTGCTACTATATAGAATTGAGTTTTAGATGTTTGTCTATTCTGTGACATTGCTGAGCTCACTTATTAGTTCTAGGAGTTGTTTCATTAGAGTCCATAGGCTTTTCTGTGTAGACATTATTATTGTCATCTGCAAATAGGGACAGTTTTCTTTTTTCATTTCCAATATGTATGCCTCTTATTTCCTTTTGTTGCCTTACTGTATGTTCCAACACTGTTGAATAAGAGGGGTGAGAGCTGACATACTTGCTTTGTTTATCCTACTTTCCTATCTTAGGGGAAACTTTAATAATAATTAAGTGGTAATGTTAGCTGTTGAGTTTTTGTAGGTACTGTTTATCAAGTTAAGGAAGTAACCTTTATTTTGAGAGCTTTTATCATGATCGGATATTGGATTTTGTCAAATGCCTTTTCAGCATCTGTTGATATGATCATGTGATTTTTCTTTAACCAGTTAAATATGGTTGATTACATTGACTGGTTTTTGAATTTTGAACCAGATTTGCATCCTTGGAATAAGCTCCATTTGGTCATGCTGTGTAATTCTTTTTATATATTGCTGAATCTTACTCAGTAATATATTGTTAAGGATTTTTGTGTCTCTGTTCCTAAAGGATATTTTGTAGTTTTTTTGGGTTTTTTTTTTTTGGTATTCTCATTGTCTGGTTTTGGTATCAGGGTAATATTAGCTTCATAAAATGAACTGTCAGTTATTTCCTCCCCTTCTATTTTATGGAAAAGATTGTTTAGAATTGGTGTTAATTCTGTGTGTGTGTGTGTGTGTGTGTGGTTTTTTTTTTAATAGTTTTTACCTCTTACCTACCCCTATGTTGCACCTCTCCCCTTCCCTCTTCCCACTAGTAACGACTAATTTGTTCTCTATGTCTGTGAGTCTGTTTCTTTGTGGTTATATTTACTAGTTTGTTATATTTTTTAGATTCCACATGTAAGCGATATCATACAGTATTTGTCTTTCTTTGATTTATTTCACCAGTCCATCCACGTTGTTGCAAATGGCAAAATGTCATTCTTTTTTTTATGGCTGAGTAGCATTCCATTATATATGTATATACCACATTGTCTTTATCCATTTATTCTAAGTGTTGATGGACACTTAGGTTGCTTCCATATCTTGGCGATTGTACATAGTGCTTCTGTAAACATAAGGGAGCGTGTTTCGAATTAGTGTTTTTGTTTTTGTTTTGTTTTGTTTTTTTTGATGTATATACCCAGGAATGGAATTGCTAGGTTACATGGTAGTTCTGTTTTTACTTTTTGAGAAGCATCCATACATTTGCCACAGGGTGTTAATTCTTTAAATGTTTGGTAGAATTCTCCAGGTGGAGACTTCTTTTTTGGAATTTAAAAGTTACAAAAAAAAAAAAAAAGTTACAAATTCAATATCCTTAATAGTTACAGGACTATTTAAATTATCTATTACATAGTAATGAATGAATTGTGGTAGTTTGTGTTTTTTGATGAATTGGTCCATTTCATCTAAATTTATGTGTGTAGAGTATTCCCTTCTTTATTCCCTTATTATCTTTTTGATAAAAGTGTTCCCTTATTATCTTTTTAATGTCTGCAGTTTCTGTAGTGATAATCCCCAGTTTCATTCTTGATATTGGTAATTTGTTCATTTCTCTTTTTCTCTTTGTAAGTCATGCTAAAGATTTGTTAATTTTACTGATCCTTTCAAAGAATCAGCTTTTATTGATTTTTTCCACTATTGTTTTTGTTTTTAATTTCATTGATTTCTGCTCTTATCTGTATTATTTCTTTCCTCCTGCATCTTAGGGTTTATTTTGCTGTTTTTCTAGATTCTTGAGGTGGGTGCTTATATTATTGATTTGAGACTTTTTTCTGATGTAAGCATTTAATACTATACATGACTCTCTCAGAGCTTATTTAACTGCATACCACAAATTTTGATATATGTATTTTCATTGAGTGTATTTTTAAAAAATTTCTCTTGAGACTTCCACTTTTACCTATGTAGTATTTAGAAGTGTGTAGTTTAGTTTCCAAGTGTTTAGAGATTTTCTAACTTTCTGTGTATGATTTCTGGTTTGATTTTGTTGTTGTCAAAGAACACACTGTATACGATTTCAGTTTTTAAAAATCTGTTGAGATTTATTCACGGTCCAGAATATAGTCTGTTTCACTGTATGTTCTGTGGGTACTTGAAAAGAATGTGTATTTTGCTATCTTTGGAGTGTTCTGTAAATGTCAGTTAGATCTTATTGGTTGATGTGGTGTTGAATTCTGTAGTCTTTCTGATTATCTATCTAGTTGTTCTATCAGTTATTGAACTCTTCAACTTTACTTGTGGATCTGTTCTGTGTCTCTTTTCAGCTATCAGATTTTGCTTCACATATTTCACAGTTTTGTTGTTTGGTGCATACATTTTGGTGGATTGACCCTTTATTATTATATAATGTCCCTCGCTGTCTCTGGTAATTTTCTTTGCTCTGAAGCCTACTTTATTAAATACTAATATAACCATTTCAGCTTTCTTTGGATTAATGTTTGTTTGATATATCTTTTTCTATCCTTTCATTTTATACCTGCCTATATTGTTATATTTTAAGTGACTTTCTTGTAGATAGCCTATAATTGGGTCATGTTTTCAATTGTATATATTGGGCCATGTTTCTTGTTGCTCGCTTCTTCAGCTCCAAATTTGGGAAGTGTGAGGTAAAATGAAAACCCAGGGAATTCACCACCAGCTGGTTCCTCAGGCTCCAAGGCCTCTAGTCAGTCTGCTGCCTTCTCTCTACCTTTAGGAGTCTTTTTGTTTGTTTGTTTTATATGTAATGTCCAGGGTTTTTAGTTGTATTTGGCAGGAGGAGCAGGGAGAAGTACATCTACTCCACCATCCCAGAGGTGGAAGTTCGAGGGCTTGGTTTTGTTTACTGCTGTATCTTCCTGCCTGGACCTATGTGACTGGTGTTCAGTAAATAGTTGCTGAATCAATGGTTATTGATAGTGAGTTTGTTAATTTTATGTATAAAATATTCGATTATTTCTTATTGTAAAACATCTAGAGAATGTTAGTTTTTTTTCCCCTTACCAAGGCCAGATTTAATCTTACCCTAGATAAATAAATTGTAATTTTTCTTAATTTAATTTATTATTGTTTATATTTTGCCTAACCTCCAGTAAACTCTAACAGAAAATGAAAATTAGAGAAGAGCATATTCAGCCCTGCATATTTATTTCTCTATGCCTAAGTGCTACAAAGTCTAATAAACACTAACTCTTTTTAGTGTTACGCTTTTCTGACAAATGAACTTTAGAGATTGAGTTGGAGACAATTATGCTCCTTAAAATAATTAAAACACTGCTGAGAAATTGGGATGTGTAGACATAGGCTTATTTCTAAATTGTTTCTGTAGTATTTTATTAGTTTGAGGCCTGTTCACCACTTTTTGTGATAAATTAAGATATTATACAAGATATTTGATAGGTGCCACCTGAAACAAATTGTTACCTCTGGGTGAGGATCAGACCCCGGAAATATATTTTTCCTCTTTAGCTTGAAAGGATTCTTATTGCTTTTCTGTTTAATTAATGCTATTGTAGGTCCCTTCAATAATCAGGAGATGGCGGAATGGTTTCAGGCGGGCTATTTCACTATGTCTTTGTTGGTGAAGAGAGCATGTGATGAAAGCTTCCAACCTCTTGGTGATATCATGAAAATGTGGGGAAGGGTTCCTTTCTCTCCCGGACCAGCTCCCCCTCCTCATATGGTAAGTACCTTATGCTTCACCCAGAACACGTAGTGGACACAGAAGCACTTGCTTCTCTTTGTAAACGCAATCCAGATGTTACATCTAATGAAGAAGAAACTAGTTCCTTGAAAGTAATTAACTGAAATGGCAATGGGAAGTCTGAGTCAGAGACTACATACCTAGCTATAATGATCTTTTCAAAACTCAAATACTGTGCCCATCCTTTTCTCTCTCTCTCTCTCCCTCCCTCTCTCTCTCCCTCCCTCTCTCTCTCTCTCTTGCTCACACACACACACACACACACACACACACACACACACTCTCTCTCTCTCTCTCTCTCTTTCTCTCTCTCTCTCTCAAGAAACAGAATCCTGCAGTAGCTTTCCAGCAGGTGTTGAAAGAAGAACATCTTATCCTGGCCTCCCTACCAGGTCATGCATGTTCTGGCTCCTTACCTTTCTAAGTTCATTTCAGAACTTTTACCTTTATCTGCTGTGCTTCAACACAATTGACTTAGAGTTTCTTGTTGCCTCTAGTTAGAATGCACATTCTCCTCTCCATTTATTTGCCTCTTGCTTTCTGACTTCTGGAGTTCTTAAATTTGAGTTTTGCCTTAAGGCAAATGTTACTAAGATAAAATTCCATTGCTTCAGAATATTTTGAAGACTTTTTTATTTTTTTAACATTAGTTACTGATATTTTAACTAAAAATTAGATCATAACGTAACCCTTCTAGTATGCTGACCCTGGAGTGCCTTTGAAGGGGAAGTCTTTTTTTGCAGCTGCTCCTGGGCCTCTCCCTATTTAGTTCCTTTTGGGGGGGCTTTGGATCTGTGCCTCTCTTTTGCTTCTCCAGGTTGGAGTGTCTGGTTGCTGGCCATAGTCAAAAGTGGCCATAGTCAAAAACCTTTAGTGTGAACACTGGATTTCTACAGTAATATCCATTGATTTACTCACCAATTATATATTGAAGATCTATGCCAGGGCTGTGTTAGGTTCTTACGTGATGAAGATGAATAAGTCAGTCACAACATCTGTAGCCAAGAGAGTTCATAAGTGAGAACAATGGCTATCGAACTTCTGACCACAGCCCATAGGAGAAAAAAAAAAAAAAAGATTTTTATGTCACTACTCTGTACACTTATTAATGTGCAGGTATATCTGAAACAAGTTTCACAAAACATTTGGTGCCATGTACATATTTTCTTTCCATTTCTTTTCTTTTTTTTTTCCAATATGTAAATGTTGATCTTGACCTAGTAATTGATTTCACAATCCAGTAATTGATTTCACAATCCAGTAATTGATTTCACAATCCACTGATGGGTTGAGACCTCATATAGTTTGGAGAGCAATTAAAATTCCTAGGTGAGGAGAATTATTCCTGACATTTCTGTTGTAAATCCAAAGAAAAATTACATTGTGTATTACTGTATATAAATTGTATTTTTACCACCTGCTCAGAAATTGGGATGGGTTTTTATCTTGCATGTTTCAGTGCTGAAAGCTCATCACTTGGAGCTTGGCATGCTTGCTCTAATCCATTTCCTGACTTCCAATTTTAGGGTCTGAGCCTCAGTCAGACCCACTTAAGGGGAAAATACATGGGAAGCTCTGCTTCCTGTCAGGTATTGCCTTTGCCCTTAAGTTAATTTTAGACTAACCTAGTGTAGCGTCTATCCATGAATATTTAATAAGAAAGAAGAATGTCCTTGAATTTCAGATGAACCTCACCCCAAGAAATCATACATCAAATGTTTTTTTCCAGACTATAATCAGTGTGCAGTAAGGATATAAACTGTTCACTAATGATTTGTCTAAATTTAGTCTATGTCACCCTTATGCTTTTATTTCTACTATCTTTACTTCACTTTTCATTTTTTTTCCACTATTAGCTTTCCAAAATATAAATTCCAGTTATTTGACATATAAGCTAAAAAACAGGGTTTTACTACAGCTTATTTAAAATTTTTTTTTTTTTTTTTTTTTTTGGGTGTGTTGGGTCTTAGCTACAGTGTGCGGGATCTTCAGTGAGGCATGTGGGCTTCTCTCTAGTTGTTGCGGGCTCCAGGGTGCATGGGCTCTGTAGTTTGCGGCATGCGGGCTCTCTCGTTGAGGTGCACGAGCTCAGTAGTTGTGGCGCGCGGGCTTAGTTGCTCCGCGGCATGTGGGATCTTCCCCGACCAGGGATCGAACCCACGTCCCCTGCATTGGAAGGCAGATTCTTTACCACTGGACCACCAGGGGAGTCCCAACTACAGCTTATTTTTAAACTCATGGTGTATTAATAGCAATAGAAACACCTAATTTTTGGATAGAGAGTTAAACAGTTTTCAAAGCTCTTTTATATTCCATTTAATTTTAAATTTCTCATCCCCTTTAAGAAGACATACTTATACACTACCTCCCTGTAATTGTTATATGTCATTATAAAATCCTACCATAAGATTTAATTTTACTCCTTTCTGTTTTGTCCTACTTCTCTAATTTCTCCATAATCTCCAAATTTATAAATCACTTTTAAGATTGGGAGAATTATACATTTTTTTAGTTACAGTAATAACTCTGGAGTGCAGTACAACATTCAGCTTCAAGGGCAGGAGGGGAGAACAGCAGCTAAATAAGGAACCTTTCTCACCTTAGGGAATCTCTTATAATGCTGACACCACCTTCTTCCACTAGATGGCACTAGTTTCTAAGATGCCTGATTTTTTTTTAATAGGTGTTTTGGGTTTGGGGTATAAAGGTGGGGCGGGATGTGAAGGTCTAGGATTCATTTTCCTTTCAGATATAGGTACTAAATTGCTTTTAGGCTCTTTCAGTTTATTCAGTGGTATTTCTTTCCTTCACCCCTTTACTCCCAGGGAGAGTTGGACCAGGAACGACTGACCAGGCAGCAGGAACTCACAGCCTTATACCAGATGCAGCACCTCCAGTATCAGCAATTCTTAATACAGTAAGAGCAGTAATGCGGTTGGGTGCACTGCAGCACCAAAAGGGCCTTTAGATATAATCTGCTCCCAAATTTCACCGTTTACAGCAGAAAACTAAATAGGATACTTCAGTCATCAAATCCAGCTAGTGGCATGTTACCACTATACATTCTAAGTTTGGTCTTACCTTGTTTCTTAAATACCAGAAGTTTGTAGAAAATGACACATAATTATAATTTTGCAAGATCTTTAGCTCCTAAAGCAAGAATCAACAAACATTTTAAGAACTAAGTGTCTTCTAAATGGGTCAACTTTGAATGCTGCAGAGAAAAAACAGATGAGGGGGCAGGAAAGAAGTAAAAGTTTATGCTATTAGTAGTGGTATGGAATGATGGTAGAGTCACTTAGGTTATGGGTCCCTTTCATAGAAGAAGTAAGATTTGCTATCATCTGGTGCAGAGGTTGGCAAACTGGCCGGCTACCTGTTTTCATAAGCAGAGTTTTATTGGAACAGAGTCATACCCATTTGTGTATTATCTATGGCCACTTTTGCACTACAGAGGCAGAATTGAGTAGTTGTGAATGTCCTGCAAAGCCCCAAATATTTACTGTCTGGCTCTTTACAGAAAAAAAATTGTCTACCTCTGATCTAGTGGAAAAAAATCTTACCTAAAATTTTCCAAGCTGAAACATATAAATTTGAGGATTTTTATACAAGTGATTTTATTTTTGCAAAGAGTTCTTCATGTGGAAATAGCTGTTAGTTTGAATCTGTTTTATTTCTCACTTGTTTTCTGATAAAAGGCTACTATCATCTTAAGGGAACTTTCCAGTTTTGGGCATTTCATTAATTTTTTTTTTTTTTTCCTGTTCTCTTTTCACTCAGAAACATGCCATCTATTAGTTCAGTTCTTTCTAGAATAAACTACAGAACTATTTGTGTAAAATACATTTGATAGCTATTTCTAATGGTGTTTTTTGTTGGGGGGGGGGCCTGAACTTTGTGTTTTAATGTCTCAGTAAAGTGAACTAAATGTGGATAGACAGGTTATACTGTATTTTACTTTTTGAAGACAACAATATGCACAAGTTCTGGCTCAGCAACAGAAAGCAGCACTGTCTTCCCAGCAGCAGCAACAGTTGGCACTTCTTCTCCAGCAGTTCCAGGCACTGAAGATGAGGTTGGTGGTCGTTTCCATGATGTGTCACATTGTGTGTGTATGTTTTAAAGAAAGAGGGGAAAGGAAATTTTTTTTGTGTTGTGTGTAAAAATAGAATATAGTTTTTAAAAATAATAATAATTAAGTAAAGCATTTATTTGGTCTTTATACTCAGAGGATAAATTTTGAATAATAACCAAAGAATACTAAGAATGCTTGAAAAGCAGTGTAGGCTCATGGAATCAGCAACAACAAAAAAATGTAGTCGAGAAATTTAATCTCATTTTTACCTGTGATGTCTCAAAGATATTAACAATGCCGCACAGGGTTGTAATTTTCCAGACCCAAAAGCCATTAAGGTAGGTCTAAGGAAAAGGAAATTATGCTAAAAGTCTTAAATTCCTGCTGTTTCAAGTTAACATTCAGGGTAGTATGTGTTTTGTCTCCTACGAGATGGGCAAGGTGGTAGGTCTCCTGCACGCCTCCTGCAGAGGTGTCAGTCACTGCTGTTAAAAACTTTACTGTCCAGTTTAACCAGAACCTTTTATATTTCTCCTTTGAGCCATAACCCATTCTGCAGGTAGGCAGGTTAGGTGTTCAGGTCTCCATTTTAAAGATGGGCAAACTGGGACTCAGAGCGGCTAAAGGACTTGGTTGACATAATACACAGAACACTTCAGACACAGAATTAAAATGCAGACCTTTTGTCTTAAGGTCTGTGAGTTTTTTCCGAATAACATGCTGCCTCTGTGACTCTTATTGAGATATTCTGGATTTTTTAAAGACAGTAGGCATATCCATTATTTGGAAATCAAAATTTGCTAATACCTCGAAGGTCCAGAAGTGTGATTACCTTGCCTCTATCCTTTTTCCTTTCCTAAATGTTTTGGTAGTGTTATGTTTTAGTTAAAACAATGAAGTTTTCTGGCCAAATAACCTCAGAAACCTACAAATAATCTGGAAATATCTCTTTATTTTCGTGGATGACAAGAACAAGTTAATTTTCTAATTTCCCTTTTGCAGAATATCTGATCAGAACGTCATTCCCTCAGTAACTAGGTCTGTGTCAGTGCCAGATACTGGTTCTATCTGGGAACTCCAGCCAACAACCTCACAGCCTACAGGTAAAACCTTAGATTGGCCTTTTGGATAGCTCCAAGGATTTAGACTCATATAACTTTTATAATTCAGTTTTTTAAAAATATATCAGTTTTTCGACATGTTTTGTATTGAATATTAATAAAAAGTGAGTTTTTTGTTTTGTTTTGTTTTGTTTTAAATAGACCCCAGCTATTGAAAATAGCTGTTAAGGAGTTGCTAGAAATTACTTAGTAGATAGATTTCTTGAACTTGAGTCAGCCTCTCTTTTTTTATGTTGTTCTAACCACTGTAGAAAAGTCTTTTGAATTGTTTTTATTCTCTTCACCAGAGTGAGAAAAAGCGTAAGTTAAAAACATTAAGTAATGATGATGTATTCTTTTGAGTCGAGGGTTGATGAGTAGTTTAACACTGCAGGTACCCAGAAATTTGGGGAATAGAAAAGGCTACCCTTACCTCATTCGCTCATCTTTTTGCATCAAATTGGAAAATTTAGGGCTGGGGTTTTGGAAACATTTTGATATTGGTGCAGCGCTTCTGTTTCTTAAGGTCTGATCCATGCAGAGGTATGGGTAGTTTGAACCATGGATAGTCCTTACAAGAGGTAAGGACCATGGGCACTGATGGAGTTTTCTTTGAGCCATTGAGCCATTCACGTCATAGTTCTCTTGCTGACATTGACCCTGGGGATTATGGCAGGAGAAGGACTGATTATTGTCTCTTATCAACTCAACTTCCCATGCTGTATGTACCTTATTTTTTCTTGGGAGTCATTTATAGTTGTTAGGATGTTAAAATAGTCTTCACTTTTTAAAAAACTATGAATACCTTATTAAACATTTTCTCTCTTCAGGTATGCAATTAAGGTCCTTTACAAACAGTCCATTGGTTTTATGCAGACAATAATTTATAGTCCATAAATAGACTACAATAGGAATGTAGGAAATAGAGAATGCTGAAAAGTGGTGTCAGCAAACCTTACAGGCAATAGGAAAACAGGCTCAGAAGCCTTTATCTGTTCATTTACTTTGATATCAGACCCTGTGCTGCCTTTCAGGTCAGCAGGGCCCAGTGTCATTTGTGAAACCTGCCTAGCCTTTCCAGAGTACTCCCAGCTCCAGCTGTACTTCTTTCTCTCTCTCTCTCATTGAAATGCAATTCATGTAACATAAAGTTAACCATTTTAAGATGAACAATTTAGTGGCATTTAATACATTCACAATATTGTGCAGCCACTGAGTTCTCTCTAGTTCTACAGCCATACCTCTCTTAACCCCACTCTCCACTTCATATGCAGTAAGAAGTTGTGTGGCTACTGGAAATACCGTTGGCTTTGGGATCTATATACACTGGGATTTAAATCCTGGCATGGCCATGTGCTTGCCATGTGTCCTTGGGAATGTTACAAAACTACCTCTGACCCTTATTAGCTTGTTCATCTGTAAAAATGGGGATATGAACAGATACGGGTTTTTTTGAGGATGAAATTAGTTCCCAGTAAATGCCTGGTACTTCTTCTAGATGTGTTGAAGGGTACTGATATAAACTAGAGCCCACTGGTGGTTCAGTCTACTTAGAAGCAGAACAGATATAGGTGATGGAGCTCATTCAGGGACAGGGAAACAGCTTTTTTCATTATTCTTCTGGACATTTAGCCATGTATATAAAGTCTGATATCCCTCACTTTTTTCCCCTCATGTCTTATAGTTTGGGAAGGTGGTAGTGTATGGGATCTTCCCCTTGACACCACAACTCCAGGACCTGCCCTTGAACAGCTTCAGCAGATGGAGAAGGCCAAAGCTGCAAAGGTCTGAAACTCATTCTTCCATAGCAGTGCATGCTTTCCAACTGCAGGTCATAGACGTTTGTTTATTGATGTCTCTATTTCTCTAGCTACTTATACATTTTTCCTTTTAGTTCACGGCTACGTAGCTGGTATAAGCACATTCATACTCTGTCATTATTGTGCCGCCTTCTCCCCAAAAAGACCTCACAACAATTTAAAGTAACAAGTTTAAATTAAATCAATTAAAATTGGTTTGTCGACACATTAATGATCATGGTGGTATGTTATTCATGGTATAAATGCTTGTTACAAGATCCTAAGAAATATCCACTACATAGCTTATTATAAGACCCTTGATCTGAGGCTTGAGTTCCCGCATTGAATCTTTATGGTGGTGTTTGTTTACGCTTCTTAGTGCCTAAGACATACAGCTGAAAACCTCAACATTAATATTACATTCTGTGTTCTATTCACATCTTCTGGAGGAGCTAGGAATCTTGAATTTTGGTTTTAGTACTTGTCAGAAGAGGTTGTCTGTGAACACCTAATGTTATTGAAATGATTTCTGGGTTCTCATGCCTCCGAGAGAATCTTGTTCCTATTTTATGTTTAGTGCATTCTTATCCCGAGGTAGTGACAGTATCCTTAGAGTGCCCAGAATATGAAATGAGTTCAGAGTCAGGATCTGTCTCCATATGAGTGACAGACCATAATTCAAACAATTCTTGAGTTTGTTCTTGTTCCATAGATAGCGCTTTGTGCTGGGAACACATAGAAGATGAAAGTGTGCATTCTTGTCTGTGTGTGTGTGTGTGTTGGGGGTGTTGGGAAGATGATGACACAGGCAAGTAACACAAGGAAGCACGTGGGCCAGCTACCTAGCAGGAGAGGTGGGGATCAGGAATTGGGTGACACTTTGGATGGATGGTAATACCTGAGCTGATTTCACGTGAAGGGTAGTAGGATTTAGCTCAGTTGAAGGGTTTTGGGTTGACAGAGTAGAAGGAGGTGAAAATTAAACTGCAGTTGGAGGAAACAAGAACTGTAAAGGCTAGAAGTGTATGAGAACATCCTGGCACAGGAAACAGTTAAATAATTTGGTCCAGTCTAGAGCTGGTGTGTCTGAGGAATAAATGATGAGAGAGATTAAAGAAGATGAGGCAGGCCAATCAAGAGGATCCTTGCCCGTGTCACGTTAAAGACTTAGGATTTATTTTCAAGGTGAAGGATGGTATTAAATGTAAGCCTGGGAGTGATTTTTTTGGTGGAGGTTGGATGTTGAACTGGGGACTCTGGGCAAAACAGGATGCTGGGAAACCAGGTAAGAGACTGTTAGGAATGTGGATGAGAAAGTAAAGGCCTGAATTATATGTGTGGCAATAGGACTGGAGACTAGGGGCTGGATTTGACTAGTATTGGGGAATTATACATGATAGAGTTAGTTAAGTGGTTGGTCTTCAGATTTTAAAGAATTTCTGTAATTTTTCAACAACATTGCGGTTGAAACCTTGTTAGACACATTGTTAGATCTTCAATCAGAAAATCCTTTGTAGGGATGAACAAAGAAATGCCATCCCAAGAGAATTCTGATGTTACTCTCAACACAGGCCACTCTCCCACATATAGGAGATGTGCAGTAGTAGTATGGAGCGAAGAGACAGGTAAAAGTAGGGGTGAGTGCATCCAGCTTAGACGAGCGTAAAACTTTCTGGTTACTATGACATAGCAGAGCTTGGCGCTCTCACAGAGCTGCTTTCATCACCCACTTGCACTACACGTAACTGAGTGAATGGTAGTGTCTCCACCTTCCAGTGTCTGCACTGACCAGCTCCTAACAGTACTGGTCAGTGATGTTGGAGTGTTCTGTGCTTGGCCTCAAGTTTCTAAGAGCACCCTTGTGTAACCACAGCTAGAGCAGGAGAGAAGAGAGGCAGAAATGAGGGCAAAACGGGAAGAGGAGGATCGAAAGAGGCAAGAAGAACTCCGGAGACAACAGGAGGAAATTCTTCGGAGACAGCAGGAGGAAGAAAGGAAAAGGCGAGAGGAAGAAGAGCTTGCCCGAAGGAAACAGGTATGTCTGAGAACTCTGCTCCTACGATTAGTGCTGAGGGAGGGCCTGGGGGATATCTTGCTCACTCCCGTCATTTCACAGGTCATAGTTCTCCCGGAGGAGGCTTCCCTAAGGCATCAGGGAGTTAGCAGGATTGGGATTAGAATCTTAGGAGACTCACTTCCCTTTAGGAAAAATGTCTGTTATCCACTAACACCCACTGGAGGGATATTCATCAGTCCTAGTAACTCATTGGAATTGATTGCTTTTACATATTTCCTGGGGTTTTATAAACGAGTTAGATTTCAGAAGTAATTAAGTCCTTAAGTATTTATAACCAGTGACACCGAATGTTTTTCATGTTTTGTGGCCATTTGTATTTCTTTTTTGGGAATTCTCTATTATGTGCTTGGACCATTTTTCTACTGGAATTTTTAAAGATCCCATTTGAAAGAATCCACTCTGTAACAGCCCCAGTGTCTAGCCTTTGCTTCACATTTCCTTCTTGTTTTTTGCCCTAAGAAGAACTCTGAAAAAAGGCATCCATGTCCATGCTGAGATTAGATTAGAACTACTAGTATTTCTTAGAGTCACACTCTACATTAGCAATGTAAGGACCTTAAGAAGTATTGCAGTAAAGAAATCTGTTTAATTCTGTGTTGCTCATTATTTCTTCCTAAGTTATTTTGACAGTGGGACCTGTTTCTGTATATCTAATATCCGTGGGACTTTAGTTCTGGGAACATGTTCTGAGACACATGGCTTTATTCAATACTTTTGACTGGAAAACTTCTCTACCTCACCAGGCATTTTTGGTGGCTATGTTGGTTTGACTCCTCTATGCCTTAGGTTCTCATTTGATTAAAAAAATAGGGACTGATGGTAGCAACAGAGAAACCAAAGCCTGCGTCCTTTTTAGTGTTAATCAGGAAATGATGTAGCTAATGTAGAAACCAGGATGGACTTTGCATGTAGTGCTATTTAACTATTAATATTTTAAATACAAATTATTTTAACTCTTAATATACCTACTCCCCAGCTCACATATATACTTTTTGCCCTAGATCCTGGTTAGATACTTTTTATATATACTGTTAACAGGGTCTTAGCAGCACATAGCCTATTTCTTTCCAAATTATGATGTAATATATTAATTGAGATGCATGCACGCGTGCGCACACACTCACACACACTTTTTTTTTTTTTAATTTAGGAGGAGGCTCTGCGACGCCAGAGGGAGCAGGAAATTGCATTACGGCGACAACGAGAAGAGGAAGAAAGACAGCAGCAAGAAGAAGCTCTTAGAAGACTGGAGGAAAGGAGAAGAGAAGAGGAAGAAAGGCGGAAGCAGGAAGAATTGTTACGCAAGCAGGTGATCAGATGGTTCGCTCTTCTCATTGCTTCTTTGAAGCTAGGAATTAGTGATTAAGAAAGTATTAGGATATTAGGAGAGCCTATCTAAAACTTTTTCAGGTTGCTGCAAATTACCGAAAGAGATCTAACTGGCTCTTATTACTTTTGTGATAACCATCCCACATGTAATTATAAAAGCTGAACAAAATGTCAAGGAATCAAAACAAACAAAAAACGAGGGCACCAGAGAAAAATTGAAGAAGACCTGCTCTTAAAAAACCAAACGTGAGATCTGGAGATTGACAACTTTTTGCCTTAAGGCACTCCCCAGTTCACACTTTTAGAGTGCACAGTTCCTTGCTGCTTAGTATATCCATAAGATGATGGCAGCGATGACCATTATCTGACTCTGTTGTAACCATGCCATTCTGCTGTTACAGGCAGCCAGAACCCCTAAAGCATTTCATTTTAATGTTTAAGAACAGAGGTAGATTTTTTTTATTAGTAGATTTTCTTTTTAGAACAGTTGGAGATTTTCAGAAAAATTGGGATGATAGTGCAGTTTCCCCTATTATTATTTTACGTTAGTATGGTACATTTGTTATAATAAACCAATATTGACACATTAATAAATCAATATTGATGTATTATTATTATTATTAACTAAAGACCATAGTTTATTAACATTTCTTCAGCTTTTCCCCAGTGTCCCTTTTCTGTTCCAGGATCTTATCCAGAATATTGCATTTAGTTGTCATGTCTCCTTAGCTTGTTCTTGGCTGTGACAGTTTCTCAGACTTCCCTTGTTTTTGACGACTTTGGCAGTTTTAAGGAATACTGGTTAGGGTATTGTAGGGTAACCCTCTATCGGAGTTTGTTTGAAGTTTTTCTCACAATCAGACGAGTTATGGGTGTTTCAGAAGAAGATCACAGAAGTTAAGTACCATTTTCATCACATACCAAGGGTACATATTACCAACATGATTTATGGTTATTGATGTTGACATTGATCAACTGGCTGCAGTAGTGCTTGTCAGGTGTCTCCACTGTAAAATTACTCTTTTTCCCCCTTACTGTACTCTTTGGAAGGAAGTCACCATGTACAGCAGTCCACACTTTAGGGGTGTAGGTTTTTGTTTGTTGGTTGGATTGACACGAAGCTGGAGATTACCTGCTTTTGCTTAAGTTCTTGATTGAAACTCTTTGAGAAATCTAAATTCTTTAGAGTTAGATAGATAACTTCCAGGTTAGATTTTTTGGTTTATTCATTTAACAGTTAATAGATTTTGTTAATATACCATATGCCAGTTGTTATGATTGTTTGCTGGTAGAGTCCAAAACTTTTTAAGAAATTGTTTCTGTACTCAAGAAGCTCACAGACTATGTAGGTGATGATTTTACAAGAAATAAATGCCACATTTTGGATGCTTTCAGCTGAAAAATCAAAATATTCACCTAAAAATGGTTTAAACAGTAGATAACGTTATTGCCTCACATATCAAGGTGTTCTTTGGAAGTAAAGCAGTTAAACATGAACTTCAGTGACTCAGTGATATCATTAAGGATCCAGGTCCTTTGCATGCTTCTCCTCTGTCATCTCCTGGTGTGTTGACTTTTTCACCTCATGGTGCACACTCTGCTCTACCATTTCTTGGTATGTTGACCTTTTTTTTTTTTTGCTGCATTGGGTGTTAGTTGTGGCATGTGGGATCTTCATTGCAGTGCGCGGGCTCTTTGTTCCGGCACGCGGGCTTCTCTCTAGTTGTGGTGCATGGGCTCAGTAGTTGCGGCTCGCAGGCTTAGTTGCCGGCGGCACGTGGGATCTTAGGTCCCCGACCAGGGATCGAAACCGCATCCCCTGCATTGGAAGGCGGATTCTTAACCACTGGACCACCAGGGAAGTCCCGGTGTATTGACTTTTGAGTTCACATTTTTTGCCTCATGGTTAGGAGTTTTGGATATCATACCATACCCTGTACCCAGAAAGGGAGTGGCCCTTCTCTCATGCTTCTTTCCTTTTGTCTGGGAAGAATATCTTTTCTGGAAGCATCCCTTTGGCCTAAATCAGATCACATGGCTGTCCCTGTTTACACTGGAAGCTTAAAAAGCAAAATCTGGCATTTTAAACCTCGGATGTGACGGGAGGTTCTGTCTGCAAAGAAGCAACCTGAAAGGAATTTTTGCTGGATAGGTAGTAACAGTTGCTGCCACAGATGGGCTAAGAGCAAACAGAGAGAGGAGGACAAGGTGTAGTTGGGCATAATCAAAAGGCAGAGGGGAAGTCTACCTCCGGAAGGCTAGGGAAGTATTCGTAGAGTGGCTGGTGTCTGCCCTGAGTTCTGGAGAATGGAGGGGAATGTGCTGTCTGGATAAGCTAGGCAGGGGTCCCCAACCCCCGGGATCTAATGCCTGATGATCTGAGGTGGAGTGGATATAATAATGACAGAAATCAAGTGCACAATAAATGTAATGAGCTTGAATCATCCCGAAACCACCCCACCCCCACCCCCAGTCCTTGGAAAAATTATCTTCCACGAAAACGGTCCCTGGTGCCAAAAAGGTTGGGGACCGCTGAGCTCTAGAGCATTGCAGATGCAGTAATCAGACTGCATGGAGGAAGGCCAAGAAAATTCCACGGGGCACATGGAATGGTTTTGAGGGAGGGAAGCAGAAGGAAAATGAGCCAAGGTGCTGCAGAAAGTAGTAGAGGCGTAGAGGATGGGTCAAGGAGAGACCTTCCAAGGGGCCTGTGAGCCAAAACGGGTGAGAACCTGGGGTGGAATTAAGTGGTTTTGTAAAGTTGCTTTGGGTCCGGAACTGGCTGAGGCTTTCCTGGTAATCCGTATTCTTGCAGGTCCTGACAGCTCTTTGCGCTCAGCACCCTGAAAAGCTGTCTCTGCCTCAGTGTTGGAACAGTTTCCAAGAGACTTGCCTGCAGTTTGTGGTGATCTCTGGAAGAGATCAGCACTTACCATAGATGTTCAAAGTGACATTCCTTTTATGTAGAAATTAGCAAATAAGTTAAACATGATAATTATCCTGTAAGCATGCCTCTGACTGAAGCCTTGAAAAGTGATTCAGATTTTTTTTTTAAACACAGTTAAATTTTATTATCATTTACTTTTCCTTCTGGGAAGGAAGAGGAGGCTGCGAAATGGGCCCGGGAAGAAGAAGAAGCCCAGCGTCGATTAGAGGAGAACCGGCTGCGAATGGAAGAGGAGGCAGCCAGACTCCGGCATGAGGAGGAGGAACGGAAGAGGAAAGAGCTGGAGCTCCAGCGGCAGAAGGAGTTAATGCGCCAGAGGCAGCAGCAGCAAGAGGCTCTCCGGAGGTTGCAGCAGCAACAGCAGCAGCAGCAGCTGGCGCAGATGAAGGTAAAGCCTCGACACCAGCTAGACCGGACCAGACCATCCGTAGGAGCTACGTGTTAGCGTTTTTTTTTTTAGTTAAGTAGATGCTGGCAGTGCAGTAGCAGTGAGACAGTGTACTTTTTTTATGTTAAATATTGCTACCTTCGTTTTTTGATCAAGGAAACAATACGATGCATTGTACTTTGTGTTAGGCATTTAAACAAGGGAAGAAGAAATAAAAGAGGGTAGGACACGAGCAGTGATGCAGGCAGAACCAAGTAAGTCTGTATGGTTCATAAATTTAAACATTGAAGTGCCTACTCTGTATCATTTCATCACTGCTAAGACAAAGATAAACGAGACAAGGCAACTGTCCTCAGAGAGCTCATAGACTTATGAGGGCAGGAAACATAAACATTTGGATATGTAAGTAGGAACCATCATACAGGGCTTGAAACATAGCTGACTATGGGGGTTTATTGAAAGTTGGATTGAGGTGATGTGTGCAAAGTGTTGTTTTAGGAGGATTCAAAGCGTTATTTGAAATAAGTAGAAAGTGAGACTGGGAGACCAGTAAAGAGAGTGTGATGGTGGTGTAAGAATGAGTAGGGCCAGAGGATGAGAATTGGCCTAATAGCAATCAGCAAGACTTAGTGGTTCTCTGGATCTGAGGGACAAGGGCAGAAGTTGGAATGGCTCTTAGATGGTAAGCCTTCAGTGACTGGGAAAGTAGTGGGACTATTGATGAACTCTGAGTAATAGGAGAAGGAGGAGCAGGTTTATGGTAGGGTCTGCAGAACTTCTCACGGGGTGTATGGCTAGCCATAAGGCTTAGTGTCCCCTGTCTTCAGGGAGCTCATGGAATAAAGACATAAACAGAAAATTAGAAGACAGGGGGCTGGGTGTAGTGAGAGAGGGGGCATGGAGCAGTAATTCTCAGGGTGTGATCACCTGGGAATTCCTTAGGAATGTGCATTCTTGGGCCCTACCCCAGACCTACTGAATCAGAACCTCTTAGGAATGGGACCCAGCAGTCTTGTTTGAATAAGCCCTCCAGGGATTCTGATGCTCACTAATATGTGAGAACCACTGTCTACCTGAGAAGTTAGGGATGGCTTCCTGAAAGAAGATAGCTTCTGAACTGAGTCATTAAGAGAGGGAAAAATTAAATTTAAAGAAAAAAAAAAAAGTCAAACAGACAGTTTGGGGAATAGAGGGTGTTTGTGAGAGCAGAATGAAGTTGCTGGAGAGTGAGGTATGAGATAAGTGTGGGCAGGGTTCATATCACCATGGGCTGTATATACTCTATTAAGGAATTAGGACCTAGAGTGGTAAAAAGAATTTTCAGCTAGGAAATAACACTGCTAGATTTACAGGAGGGAATAAGTCACTTCGAGAGCTAAATAGGAGATGGACTTGAACAAAACTGGAGGTCAGTAGACCAGTTGAGAGGGGGTGATGGAATTGTCCAGGCAAGGAATAGAAAAGTTTGATCTAAGCCTAGTGGTGGCAAGATTAGAAAGGAGGAGTTGGAGAAACTGCTAATAACTGAGTGCTTGCTTTGTGTCAGGCACATACTGACAGTTTTCCGTTTTTTTTCCACAACCACCCTTATAAAACTTAGGTATTAATACCTGTGTTTTACCAAAGAGGAGAAATGTTAAGAAGCTAAGTCGCTTGCCTTCGGTCCAGCTGAGAGTTGATAGCACAGCCTTGTATTAGAACCCATGTGTCTATGGCTCCAGGGCCCCGAAAAGGCTGTCAAAAGACTTTCTTAAGAGGCCCTACATCACAGGATGTGGTGACTGATCAGAATATGGGGGTGAGAGAGAAGACAAAGGCAGGGGTAACTTCCAGATCTCTAACTTTTCTGTGTCTTTTGTGTGTCCGGTTTTGCCCTCCTATCCTCCCATGAAGACTGTAGAGCTATTTTATGGATAAGCATTCTGATTGAAGATTAAGAGCTCGAGATGGTTATGAGGAATTGCTGAAGGCTCTCATGAGAAAAAAGCTTTTTAAGACGGCTTTATTTAGATATAATTCACATACCATGCAATTGAATCAGTTAAAGTATACAATTAAGTGGTTTTTAGCATATTTATAGATAGGTGCAACCATCAACACAATAGATTTTAGAACATTTTCATTACCACCCCCCAAACCCTCTAACTATCACACCCCAGCCCCTATTTTCCCCTAACTTAGGGCTAAGTAACCCCTAATCTACTTTCTGTCTTTATTCTGTCTTGCCTATTTCTAGACATTTCAGATCAATGGAATCATATAATATGTGGTCTTTTGTGACTGGCTTCTTTCATTTAGCATAATGTTTTAAGGTTCACTTGTGTTGTAACACATATCAATACTTTTCCCCCTTTTTTATAACTGAAGAATATTCCGTTATGTGGATATGCCAGATTCTGTGTGTTCATTCATCAGTTGATGGACATTTGAGCTGTTTCTACCTTTTGGCTTTTATGACTACTGCTGCTATAAATATTCATGTACAAGTTTTATGTGGATATACACACACACACACACACACACACACACATATATTTAGAAGTGGAATTCCTGGGTCATATAATAACAGTGTGTTTAATGGTTTGAGGAACTGCCAGACTGTTTTCTAAAGTGGCTGCACCATTTTACGTTTAGTGTATGAGGGTTCAAGTTTTTCCACATCCTCATCAACCTGTATTATCTGACTTTTTGATTATAGCCATCCTAGTAGGTGTGAAGTGATAACTTGTGATTTTGGTTTGCATTTCCCTGGTGACTTGTGATGTTGAGCATCTTTTTATGTATTTATCGACCATTTGTATATCTTCTTTGAAGAAATGTCTATTCAAATCCTTTGCCTATTTTTTTTTAAAATTTATTTATTTATTTTATTTATCTATTTTTGGCTGTGTTGGGTCTTCCTTGCTGCGTGCGTACTTTCTCTAGTTGCGGCGAGCGGGGGCTACTCTTCGTTGCAGTGTGTGGGCTTCTCATTGCGTTGGCTTCTCTTGTTGAGGAGCACAGGCTCTAGGCACGCGGGCTTCCATAGTTGTGGCTCGCAGGCTCAGTAGTTGCGGTGCATGGGCTTCGTTGCTCCGCGGCATGTGGGAACTTCCCGGACCAGGGCTTGAACCCTTGTCCCCTGCATTGGCAGGCGGATTCTTAACCACTGCGCCACCAGGGAAGCCCTCCTTTGCCTATTTTTAAACTGGGTTGTCTTTTTATTACTGAGTTTTTTAAGGGTTCTTTATATGTTCGATATTTAAGTTCCGTATCAAATGATTTAAAAATATTTTCTCCTATTATTTGTTTTTTTTCACCTCCTTGATAGTGTCCTTTGATGCACAAAAGTTTTAAATTTTGATGAAGTCCAAATTATCTATTTTTGTTGTTGTTGCTTGTGCTTTTGTTGTCATATCTAAGAATTGCTAAATCTGAGGTCATAAAGTTTTACAGAATCCCATGTTTCCTTCTAAGACTTTGTAGTTTTAGCTCTTTGATCCATTTTGAGTTAATTTTTGTAAATTATGTGAGGTAAGGGTTTGACTTCATTCTTTTGCATGTGATTTATCTGGTTGTCCTAGTACCATTTGTTGAAAAAACTGTTCTTTGTCCACTGAATGGCTGTGGTGCTCGTCTTAAAAATTAGACATGTGGGTTCATTTCTGCACTCTGAATTCTAGTCAGGTGATCTGTATGATCGCTATGCTAGTAACACACTGCTTTGACATTACTATTGCTTTGTAGTTAAGTTTGAAATCAGAAAGTGTGAGTCCTCCAAATTTGTTCTTTTTTTTCCATATTGTTTTGGCTCTCCTGTGTTTCAATTCCATATGAATTTTAGAATGAGTTCGTCAGTTTTCACAAAGAAGCCAACTGGGATTCTGATAGGGTTTGCATTAACTCTGTAGATCAGTTTGGGGAGTTTTGACATCTTAACAATATTAAGTCTTCTAATCCATAAACATGGGATGTTTTTATATTTATTTAGATCTTCTTGAATTTCTTTTCAGTGTTTTATAGTTTTTAGAGTATAACTTTTGTACTTCTTTTGTTAAATTTATTCTTAAGTATTTTGTCTTTCTGATGCTATTGTAAATGGAATTTTCAAAATTTCATTTTCAGATTGTTCTTTGCAAGTGTATAGATGTACAGTTGATTTTTGTATATTGAGCTTGTATTCTGCAATCTTGCTGGACTGGTTAATTAATAGTGTCTTAGTGGATTCATTAGGATTTTCTGTACACAAGATCATGTTATCTGCAAATAGAGGTAGTTTTACTACCTTTTCCCCCAGTCTTTTATTTCTTTTTCTTCCCTAATTGCCCTGGCTAGAACCCCAGTGCAGTGTTTAATAGAAATGGCAAGTGTGAATGTTCTTGTCTTATTTCTGATCTTGGGTTGATGTGGGGGAACACATCCAGTCTCTCACCATTAAATTTAATGTTAGCTGTGTGTTTTTTGTAGATGCCCTTCGTTAGGCTAAAGGAGGTGAGGATTTTTATGTCCATTTTCATAAGAAGTATTTGTCTGTAGTGTTTGTTTGTTTTCCCCTTGTGATTTCTTTGGTTTTGGTGTCAGGGTAATGCTGGCCTTGAAGAATGAGTCGGGAAATGTTCCTTCCAATTTTTTGGAAGAGTTTGTGAAGAATTTGTATTAATTCTTTGTTAAATGTTTGGTAGAATTCAGTGGTGATGAAACCATTTGTGCTTGGGCTTTTATTTGTGGATAGTTTTTTGATTACTAATTCCATGTCTTTACTTCTAATAGGTCTGTTTGGATCATCTGTTTCTTCTTGAGTTAGTTTTGGTTAGTTTATATCTTTATAGAAATCTGTCTTTTTCATCTAGGTTATCTAATTGATTGGCAAGCACTTGTTCATAGTATTCCTTTATATTTCTTTTTGTTCCTGTAAGATCAGTAGTGATGTGCTTCTTTTATTTCTGATTGTAGCAATTTGAGTCTGTTGGGTTTTTTTCCTCATGGACAATCAGATTAAGTCAGTTTTGTTGATATTTTTAGAGAACTGGTTTTTGGTTTCATTGATTTTTCTCTATTTTTCACTTATCTAGTTCATTAATTTCTTCTTTAATCTTTATTATTTCTTGCCTTCTGCTTGCTGTAAGTTTAGTTTGCTCTTTTTCTCTAGTATCTCAGGGTAGAAGGTTAGTTTTTTATTCATTTGATATCTATCTTCTCAGTTAGGTATTTGCAGTTATAAATTGCTTTAGCTGCTACCCATAAGTTTTGATTTCTTCTTTGATCCATTGGTTATTTAGGAGTGTTTTAGTTTCACTTATTTGGAGAGTTTCCAAAATTTATTTCTTACTCATTTCTAATTTTGTTCCGTTGTGATCAGAGAACATACTTTGTATTATTTCTATTCTTTTAAATGAATTATTGAAGTTTAGTTTTATGTCTTAGAATAAAGTTTTATTTCTGGCATAAAGTTTTACCTTCTTTAGGTCTATCCTGAAGAATGTTCCATGTTCACTTGAGAAGAACGTATAGTCTACTCTTGTTGAGTGGAGTGTTCAATAGATGTTTACTAGGTCTAGTCAGTTTATAGTGTTGTTCAAGTCTTCTAGTTCCTCATTGATCTTGTAGTTGTTTTGCCTCTTACTGAAAGTGGAGTATTGAAGTCTCGAAGTATTACTGTTGAATTGTGTATATCTCCTTCTATTTGCCATTTCTTGCTTCATGTATTTTGGTGCTCTCTTGTTAGGTGCATATATGTTTATAATTGTTATATATGTTCCTGCTGGATTGACCCTTTTATTGTCATAAAATGTTCCTCTTTATCTCTATTAACATTTTTTTTGTTTTAAAGTATGTTTTGTCTGGTAATGGTATAGTGATTCCAGCTCTCTTGTGGTTGCTGTTTGCCTGATAAATCTTTGTTTATTCTTTTACTTTTGATCTGTTTATACCTTTGAATATAAGTTACGTCTCTTTTAAACAGTATAGTTCAATCTTATTTTTTTATCCAATGTGATAATCTCTGCCTTTTTATTGGATTCTTTAACCTATTCACATTTAATGATATTATTGATATAGTTGGATTTATATCTGCCATTTTACTTTCTGTTTTTTACATCATTTCTGTTTCTCTGTTCTTTTACTGCTTCTTTTTGCACTAAATAAATTATTTTCTAATGTAGCATTTTAATATCCTTAATGATTTTCATCACTATATTTTTTGTGTGTTATTTTCTCAGTGGTTGATCTAGGGCTTACCATACACATCTTAACTTACCAGGATCAACTTCATATTTACTCTAACTTAATTCCAGTTTGACACAGATATGCTACTCTCTTAAAGCTCTGTTCCTTTTTTCTCCTTTTTGTAGTATTTTTGTTGTATCACATCTTATAAATGTTATAAATGCAATGATAAAATGTTATATTTATTATTTGATATTATATTGTCTTTTAAAGACGCTGAGAGGAGAGCAAGTATGTACGTATAGCTTTTGTTATATAACGTTATTTATCATTTCTGCTTCTCTTAATTTGTACCTATGGATTCAAGTTACCATATTGAGTCATTAGCTTAATGCAGCTTTGTTTTCACTTAACTCCTTTGTGCCATTTTTGACATATTAGATTTTTGTATGTTATAGGTCCAACAATATATATACATTGTTTTATACAGTTGCTTTTAAAATCAGTTAAAAGAGGAAGAAATATACATGTACTACTGTTTTTTATAATTACATAATTAATTTTATTGGTGCTCTTCGCTTTCTCATGCGGATTCAGACTATTTTCTAGGGTCACTTGCTTTTAGCCTGAAGAACTTCCTTTAGTATTTCTTGTAAGGTGAGTCTGCTGGCAACAAATTTTCTAATTTTACCTGGGAATGTCTTTATTTCGCCTTCATTTTTGAAAAGTAGCTTTACTGAATATAGAATTCTTGGTTGACAGTTTTTGTTCTTTTGGAGACTTTGAATATCTTATCCCACTGCCTTCTGGCCTTCATTGTTTCGGATGAGAAGTCAGATGTTGATTTTATTGGGATTCCCTAGTAAGTGACAATTTGTTTTTCCTCCTTATTGCTGCTTTCAAGATTTTCTCCTTGTTTTTGGCTTTCAGCATTTTTACCATGATAATGTCTATTTGTGGATCTCTTTGGGTTTATCCTATTTGGAGTTTGTTAAGCTTCTTGGATATGTAGATTAATGTTTTTTCTATAAATTTGAGATTTAGGTCACAATTTTTCTGCTCCTCTTTCCTCTTCTTCTGATACTTGCATTATGCACATGTTGGTGCACTCAGTGGTATCTCACATTTCTTTAAGGCTCTCCATTTTTCTTTATTCTTTTTTTCTCTGTTCTTTGGATTGCATAATCTCTGTTGCTCTCTCTTCAAGTTCACTAAATTCTTTTGCCAGTTCAGATATACTTTTGAGCTCCTGCAGTGATTTTTCATTTCAGTTATTACATTTTTGAACTCCAGAATTTCCTTTTGGTTCTTTTTTGTTTATTTTTTTGAATTTTATTTTATTTTTTTATACAGCAGGTTCTTATTAGTTATCCATTTTATACATATTAGTGTATATATGTCAATCCCAATCTCCCAGTTCATCACACCACCACCCCACCCTCCGGCCGCTTTCCCCCCGTGGTGTCCATACGTTTGTTCTCTACATCTGTGTCTCAATTTCAACCCTGCAAACCGGTTCATCTGTACCATTTTTCTAGGTTCCACATATATGTGTTAATATACGATATCTGTTTTTCTCTTTCTGATTTACTTCACTCTGTATGACAGTCTCTAGATTCATCCACGTCTCTACAAATGACCCACTATCGTTCCTTTTTATGGCTGAGTAATATTCCATTGTATATATGTACCACATCTTCTTTATCCATTCGTCTGTCGATGGGCATTTAGGTTGCTTGCATGACCTGGCTATTGTAAATAGTGCTGCAGTGAACATTGGGGTGCATGTGTCTTTTTGAATTATGGTTTTCTCTGGGTATATGCCCAGTAGTGGGATTGCTGTGTCATATGGTAGTTCTATTTTTAGTTTTTTAAGGAACCTCCATACTGTTCTCCATAGTGGCTGTATCAATTTACATTCCCACCAACAGTGCAAGAGGGTTCCCTTTTCTCCACACCCTCTCCAGCATTTGTTGTTTGTAGGTTTTCTGGTGATGCCCATTCTAACTGGTGTGAGGTGATACCTCATTGTAGTTTTGATTTGCATTTCTCTAATACTTAGTGATGTTGAGCAGCTTTTCATGTGCTTCTTGGCCATCTGTATGTCTTCTTTGGAGAAATGTCTATTTAGGTCTTCTGCCCATTTTTGGATTGGGTTGTTTGTTTTTTTAATATTGAGCTGCATGAGCTGTTTATATATTTTGGAGATTAATCCTTTGTCCATTGATTCGTTTGCAAATATTTTCTCCCATTCTGAGGGTTGTCTTTTTGTCTTGTTTGTAGTTTCCTTTGCTTTGCAAAAGCTTTTAAGTTTCATTAGGTCCCATTTGTTTATTTTTGTTTTTATTTCCATTACTCTAGGAGGTGGATCAAAAAAGATCTTGCTGTGATTTATGTCGAAGAGTGTTCCTCCTATGTTTTCCTCTAAGAGTTTTATAGTGTCCGGTCTTACATTTAGGTCTCGAATCCATTTTGAGTTTATTTTTGTGTATGGTGTTAGGGAGTGTTCTAATTCCATTCTTTTACATGTAGCTGTCCAGTTTTCTCAGCACCACTTATTGAAGAGACTGTCTTTTCTCCATTGTATATCCTTGCTTCCTTTGTCATAGGTTAGTTGACCATAGGTGCATGGGTTTATCTCTGGGCTTTCTATCCTGTTCCATTGATCTATATTTCTGTTTCTGTGCCAGTACCATATTGTCTTGATTACTGTAGCCTTGTAGTATAGTCTGAAGTCAGGGAGTCTGATTCCTCCAGCACCATTTTTTTCCCTCAAGACTGCTTTGGCTATTCGGGGTCTTCTATGTCTCCATACAAATTTTAAGATTTTTTTGTTCTAGTTCTGTGAAAAATGCCATTGGTAATTTGATAGAGATTGCACTGAATCTGTAGATTGCTTTGGGTAGTATAGTCATTATCACAATATTGATTCTTCCAATCCAAGAACATGGTGTATCTCTCCATTTGTTTGTGTCATCTTTAATTTCTTTCATCAGTGTCTTATAGTTTTCTGCATACAGGTCTTTTGTCTCCCTAGGTAGGTTTATTCCTGGATATTTTATTCTTTTTGTTGCAATGGTAAATGGGAGTGTTTCCTTAATTTCTTTTTCAGATTTTTCATCATTAGTATATAGGAATGCAAGAGATTTCTGTGCATTAAGTTTGTATCCTTCTAGTCTACCAAATTCATTGATTAGCTCTAGTAGTTTTCTGGTAGCATCTTTAGGATTCTCTATGTATAGCATCATGTCATCTGCAAACAGTGACAGTTTTACTTCTTCCTTTCCGATTTGGATTCCTTTTATTTCTTTTTATTCTCTGAGTGCCATGGCTAGGACTTCCAAAACTATGTTGAATAATAGTGGCGAGAGTGGACATCCTTGTCTTGTTCCTGATCTTAGAGGAAATGCTTTCAGTTTTTCACCATTGAGAATGATGCTTGCTGTGGGTTTGTTGTATATGGGCTTTATTATGTTGAGGTAGGTTCCCTCTATGCCCACTTTCTGGAGAGTTTTTATCATAAGTGGGTGTTGAATTTTGTCAAAAGCTTTTTCTGCATCTATTGAGATGATCATAGGCTTTTTATTCTTCAGTTTGTTAATATGGTGTATCACATTGATTGATTTGCATATATTGAAGAATCCTTGCATCCCTGGGATAAATCCCACTTGATCATGGTGTATGATCCTTTTAATGTGTTGTTGGATTCTGTTTGCTAGTATTTTGTTGAGGATTTTTGCATCTATATTCATCAGTGATATTGGTAATTTTCTTTTTTTGTAGTATCTTTGTCTGGTTTTGGTATCAGGGTGATGGTGGCCTCATAGAATGAGTTTGGGAGTGTTCCTTCCTCTGCAATTTTTTGGAAGAGTTTGAGAAGGATGGGTGTTAGCTCTTCTCTAAATGTTTGATAGAATTCACCTGTGAACTCATCTGGTCCTGGATTTTTGTTTGTTGGAAGATTTTTTTTTTTTCAATAAATGTTTTTTTATTTATTTATTTTTGGCTGTGTTGGTTCTTCGTTGCTGCGCCTGGGCTTTCTCTAGTTGTGGTGAGCGGGGGCTACTCTTTGTTGTGGTGCACGGGCTTCTCATTGCAGTGGCTTCTCTTGTTGTGGAGCACGGGCTCTAGGCGTGTGGGCTTCAGTAGTTGTGGCACGTGGGCTCAGTAGTTGTGGCTCACGGGCCCAGTTGCTTCGCGGCATGTGGGATCTTCCCGGACCAGGGCTCGAACCCGTGTCCTCTGTATTGGCAGGCGGATTCTTAACCACTGAGCCACCAGGGAAGCCCTGTTGGAAGATTTTTAATCACAGTTTCAATTTCCTTACTTGTGATTGGTCTGTTCATATTTTCTATTTCTTCCTGGTTCGGTCTGGGAAGGTTATACCTTTCTAAGAATTTGTCCATTTCTCCCAGGTTGTCCATTTTATTGGCATAGAGTTGCCTGTAGTAGTCTCTTAGGGTGCTTTGTATTTCTGTGGTGTCTGTTGTAACTTCTCCTTTTTCATTTCTAATTTTATTGATTTGAGTCCTCTCCCTCTTTTTCTTGATGAGTTTGGCTAATGGTTTATCAATTTTGTTTATCTTCTCAAAAGAACCAGCTTTTAGTTTCATTGATCTTTGCTATTGTTTTCTTTATTTCTATTTCATTTATTTCTGCTCTGACGTTTATGATTTCTTTCCTTCTGCTAACTTTGGGTTTTGTTTGCTCTTCTTGCTCTGGTTCCTTTAGGTGTAAGGTTAGATTGTTGATTTGAGATTTTTCTTGTTTCTTGAGGTAGGCTTGTATTGCTATAAAATTCCCTCTTAGAACTGCTTTTGTTGCATCCCATAGGTTTTGGATCGTCGTGTTTTTTTTGTAATTTGTCTCTAGGTATTTTTTGATTTCCTCTTTGATTTCTTAAGTGATCTCTTGGTTATTTAGTAACGTATTGTTTAGCCTCTCTGTGTTTGTGTCTTTTACGTTTTTTTCCCTGTAATTGATTTCTAATGTCATAGCATTTTCTAATCTCATAGATTATTTAAAAAATAATCTCTGTATCTTTATTGATATTGTTTATTTGATGTGACATTGTTAACATGTCTACTTTTACTACTTTAATCATGGTTTCCTTCTCTGAACATATTTATAAGACTTTGAGGTCTTTGTTAAATCTGACATCTGGTCACTCACTATCACAGGCAGTTTGTATTGCCAGCTTTTTCCTGGTATATAGATATACTTTCTCATAATTTTTCTACATGTCTCATAATTTTTTGTTGGAAACTAGACTTTTTTGCTAATGCATTGTAGCAATTCTGGGTTCTGGTCCTCCCTCCGCCCCCACTCCTTATTATGATTTGTTTTGTGGCTAGCTAGATTAATTTAGTGAACTTCCCCGCCTCTCCCCAGTAGTGTGAAGCCTCTGCTGCAGCTTCTCTGGGGATGCAGCACTGGGTATGCTCACAGTCACTCTGGGCTGACAGTCGTTTGGGCTGGGCTCTCTTTGACTGTCTTGTTCCACATTTAGCTGTTAAACTCCACTAGTTGCTAACTGGATTACTCTATTCTCAGAAGAACCCTCGGGCATAAAATGTTCCAAAAGCCTGATCCAATCAAACTCAGGCTCTTTTGAAGAGGTACTTCCTGAGGTTTATATTTGAGATTTGTTCTGACCCTAGGCAGACTTCTTCTAGCTTGGTTCTCTGAGACAAAGAAGCAGAGTACAGTTTAGCCTGTATCTCCAGTGAATCTACCAGTTAACCCCTTGCCTTTCACTGCAACAGCCACTGTTTTTGACAGTGCCCTTAGGCTTGAACTCCCCACTCTCCACACTCTGTTGCAAATGAAGTCAATTCCTTTGGGAAGAGGTCTGGAGCTCTCTCTATTCCAATCTGTTCCTCCCACCTCTGCTTCAAGGCAGAAGTCCCAGAGTCACAGCCCTGGAGCTGGGAACAATGGCGCCTGCTTTATGAATTGAGCCTTGGGAGAGGGGCAGTTGCCTCAGGTCTTCTTGGCTTGCCTCTCCTGGTGGCGTGGAACCTCTGCCTTTCAAAGTGGCAGTCAGGGCCCTAGTAGTCTCTGTAGCACTGTAGTTTCCATCCCATAAGTCGGGGCTAGGCATAAGAAGGGAGCCACCCCACCTCTCAGCTGTATTTGTCCGTAACGTAGCCTTTGCAACAGGTAGCTGGAGCCAGGATGAGAATTGCTGATATTGTGCTCTTTCCGGGAAGCCAGCCCACTGACTGTCAGCTAATGGCGAGAGAGGGAGGCCTGTGTTCTTTGCTGCCTTCATCTGAAGTAGTGTTTCTGTCTGGCTGAGCTAGGAGTTGGGAGAGAGTGGGTCATGGTGCAAGTACCGCAGACTCTCTGTTCTTACTGAGTTTTAGCAGATTTTCTTAAAGAAATGTTATCAAAAATAGTGTTGAAAAAGTAAGGTAGCAATGTCAGGGCAGGAAAAAAAAAAAGTAAGGTTTTTTAAATCAGCAAAGTATAATTAGACATTCAGGGGGCAGAAAATGTACCAAATTCCCAACTGTTTGCTTCTGACTTGGGAGAGAGTTGTTCTGAAAAGCGTGATTGACAAATTTCAGTTCTCTGAGTGGGCAGTACAGGATGTTGGTTGAACTGGAAAATGCCCTGAGGCAATGTTGATGGAGCGATGGGGTATTATTTCTTATGTACAAATAAGACTTAAGGGAAATTGATAGCTATCTGCGGACGTTTGTCTGTCATGTGAAAAACAGTTAGATTTGTTCTGCGTTACTCCAGAGAGCAGACTCATGAATCATGAGCGAAAAGTACAGTGAAATATACTTTGGCACAAAATATAGGAGGATTTCAGAGGTTCTTGAAAGAGGAATAGGCCATTTCAGGAGGCAGTGAATCTGTTCTTGGTGCTGGCTGAGTTTCTGCTGAGAGGACTGGCGATTGGTTTCTGGGTACGGTGGGGTGATACAGCCACTGAGGTTTTCGACAGCATCAGTGGTTGCTGGTTCTGACTGCATCAGAATTACAAAAATATGCGAATTGGTTGGCTTTACCTTTGGGTCTTCTGATTCCTTGAGTGTGGGGCCGGGGCATCTACATTTTTACGGGTCCTCCAGGTGATGCTGCCAGGTTTGAGATCTGCTGCCAGGTTTGATCTTGATAGTGCTTTCCAAAACGTGTCATTTCCTGTGGAGAAAAAGAGTTCATTTGTGCTCAACTTTGCCTACGTAGTCCCCCATCTTTCTCTCTTAGCTGCCTCCTGTACCCCTCTCCTACCCTAGCACAGGTGCATTTTGAGAGAAATGCCGCTACTACCCATCATTGGGCAAAAAATGTTAAAGGATCTATTATGTTCGGTAGTGTTGAGGGTACTCATTTGGAGAGCTGTCTGGTAACATCAGTGACAGTTTAAACTGTTTTTACTCTTATCCCATCAATTCCAGTTTTAGAGATTCCTACTGAAGAGCCATTCTTTTTTGGGACTGTTCGGCATTTTGTTTGTTTTGATCCATCCGTGCTCATGTATTGTTTTTATTAAACATATTTTAAGTCTGGTTAGATTTGGTTTTTGTTGCTTTTAAGAGCCATAAGATGTCTCAAAATTAGAGTGTATCTTTTTTCTGGCCCAGAAAGACCAGGGGATTCCCCTAGAAATAATCAAGCTTTTGAGAACACTAAAGTATTCAGGACTCATATATTTACACTTTATTTTAGTTGATAATTTTAAGGCATAGGAAAAATAGAATTATTGATTAAAACCAGCTTAGTGCTCACTACTAGAAGGCACAGCCTGGTTAACTCCCTTTCATGAAAGACTGATTGAAAACTGTGCCTGGCATCTTTCATCAGCTGCCCACCTCAGCTCTCCCTTCAGAAATCTTGCCCTTGCTACTTTCATTGAAAAGTAGCATATCTTGTCCTTTATTACCTCCTTGGATTAAAAACTTAGTGATTCTTTTGTTTACTTCTTTCTCTTTATGGTTGTATATTGTTGTATATGTCAATGCCAGGTGTAACAAATTTGCAGTTTCGTAATGGTAGATCAAATAAAAGTGTATTGATATACTTAAGTTGTTTTAAAATAATCTTGTGACAAAAAAATTATGTAAAAGAAGCAGACTGACTGGGAGAGTAGTACGTAAAAGGATTAAAGAAGGAAATTTGAATTGAGTGTTATAAATGGAGTTGAAAGAAACATGGATGTTCTGGCTGTACCTAATGCATTATTGCCCCTTTGTTTCCTGTCCATGTTTCCTCATGAACTCTTCTGCCTTCCTTTTTTGTTAGCTTCCCTCTTCTTCAACATGGGGCCAGCAGTCCAATACGACAGCATGTCAGTCCCCGGCAACGCTATCATTGGCTGAAATCCAAAAACTAGAAGAGGAACGAGAACGGCAACTTCGAGAGGAGGTAAATTTTTAAAGTAACAGTGGGGCTTCCCTGGTGGCGCAGTGGTTGAGAATCTGCCTGCCAGTGCAGGGGACACGTGTTCGAGCCCTGGTCTGGGAGGATCCCACATGCCGCGGAGCAACTAGGCCCGTGAGCCACAACTACTGAGCCTGCGCGACTGGAGCCTGTGCTCCGCAACAAGAGAGGCTGTGATAGTGAGAGGCCCGCGCACCGCGATGAAGAGTGGCCCCCGCTTGCCACAACTAGAGAAAGCTCTCGCACAGAAACGAAGACCCAACACGGCCAAAAATAAATAAATAAATAAAAATTTAAAATAATACAGACATACACTTTAAAAAAAAAAGTAACAGTGATCTAGACAATCAGTGTTTCAGAATAGCTAGTGTGCATCATGGATGAATGGCTACTAAAGATAACTATTATTGTCAGAGCTGCTGTGTGTCTGAATTGGATATTTGTTATTCAACTCTTTATCCTGTAATATGGTCTCTAGCAAGTATGAAGCATCTGATAGGAATAACATTAAGAGTGGGTACGTAAATGTTCAGTTACCTTAAACATTTTAACCATAGCTCTTGAGAGAATAGCTCGTAAATAAAAGTTACTTGGGTGTTTCAAAATTGGGGGTGAGTTTTGTGCAGATATCCTTTTGTAAATTTGATGCTTAGAATGCAGAATACTTTTTTCCCTAAAGGGTATTGGGTTTTCTGACTAACCTAGAAAAACTTAAAATATGACAGAAATAACGCCTCTCTGCCTGTAAGTCTATATCCTGTAGTTCCTCATTAGGATAGGAAGGATACAAAAGAGTGAAAGGGGTTGGGGGGGGCGGGCAGCAGAACACAGTTCTTTTTTTTTTTTTTTAATTTATTTATTTATTTTTGGCTGTGTTGGGTCTTCGTTTCTGTGCGAGGGCTTTCTCCAGTTGCGGCGAGCGGGGGCCGCTCTTCATCGCGATGCGCGGGCCTCTCACTGTCACGGCCTCTCCCGTTGCGGAGCACAGGCTCCAGACGCGCAGGCTCAGTAGTTGTGGCTCACGGGCTTAGTTGCTCCGCGGCATGTGGGATCTTCCCAGACCAGGGCTCGAACCCGTGTCCCGTGCATTGGCAGGCGAATTCTTAACCACTGCGCCACCAGGGAAGCCCAGAACACAGTTCTTGACAGAAAAGAGAAAATAAGTAAAATGGTTTGGCTCAGCATGCCATTAGGTGCCATATTCACCCACCCATCCATGCATCTATCCATCACATAGTTGCTACTCAGTTACAGTTTTAGTCTGGGGATATAGCTGAGTCTAAAACAGACAAAATTGTCTGCCTTCATAAAGCTTACCTTTAGTTGAGGGGACATGGACAATAAAAATTAAGTAAAATATGGAGTTCTAGAAGGCAATATGTGTCAGAAAGAACAATAAAGTGAGGAGGGGCATAGAGAGAGGGTTGGGAGTTGGAGATAGTATTGGTGGTGGTAGTGATTGTCTAGTTTTAGGTAGTGCTATCTGGGAAGGCCTCTCTGCAAAGGTGGCATGAAGTAGCAGAGTCTTGAAGAAAGTGCTTTATGTGGATATAATTTGAGGCAGAGCAGTCAATTTGTTCGAGAATGCAAGCTGTCATTCTGGTCTGGGTGGTGTGGTTCACTGAAGGCCATGGGAATTGTCTATACAAGTTTACCATGCAGTGTGCGTGACGTCATCCAGTAGGTTAAAATGTTGCTTCACCTTCAAAATTACCTTATTTCCCACCCTCTTAAAAAAAAAAAAAAAAAAGACTGAACTTTCTCTGAAATCATCTCTCTTTTCTAAAAGGTTAACAATTGCATGCAGAGCAGAGTATATCTTCCCCCTTCAAGGCTAGAAATTGTTCCAATAATTTTGGTCTCTGCTTAAAAATAATAATAGTGGTCATCAGAGTTGAAATCACAGGTCTTTTCTTGTTCATATTTTTGTCTGTTAGAAGTTAATAATTGCCTTGTGTTTTTATTTGATTAATTTTCTTTGAACTGTTAAGTCTTCCTACACTCTTCAAAAGGTATAAAATGCCACTCCATAGATATTTCTCATATAGGGAAAACCTATGACAATTCTGTTTCATTCTTTCCCTGGAGGTGTCCTTTCCAGGACCCTGTAACCTGTTCAGATCTGAACGCGCTTGGCTTGCTGCACAGGTGCTCCGTTTTTCTCGAATTTTTGTCATCTGCATGTTGCCCTCCTGGACTGATTTTGGTTTTCTCATATTTTCTCTCCCGCTTTCCATCCCTGTCTTTTTTATCTTTTCTGATGGGGTATTTCTTCAGTCCTATCTTTCAGTCCTTCTATTGAACTTCTAATGTATGTTCTCTTATTTTGAAGTTCTGAGTCCGTATGTTCTTCCTCTAAGTGTTTCTTTTTATAGACTCTTATTCTTGTTTTACTGACTGCACTATCTTACCTCTAAAAATATTACTTACTGATAACATTTTAAAAAGCTAGCTCCTATTTTCCCTTGTCTTGTTTCTGTTTCCACAGAATTTTGTTTGTTTGATTTGGTCTTTGGCTTTCATCTTAGAAGCTCTGTCAGGTGTTTGTTGATCCTGGGCTATTCGTTCATATTTAGGAATAAGGCACAGAAAAGCTGTTTGGAGGTTCTGGTATATACAGCACCTTGCTGGGCTTTGCTGTAATGGTCTCTGTAATGGTCTGTTCTGTTGGAGTCCCACCATCTGTTGGTATCTGTAGGTGTATTCTCTTGTCCTGGGTCAGCTTTCCTATAGACTAATCCACTAATCTGGTTCAGCCTCTTTAAAAAGTAAAGTTTTAATTTTCTGCTGGGGAGAGAGGGATAGCTGTTAACTGCTTTGGGTTGGGGAGGTAGTCAGGGTCTCCGTGCTGCTTTTTACAGACCTTCAGCCTGTCTTCTTCTGTGTGAGATACCCCTCCCTTTAATTCCTGAGCTTTCTCTGTGAATTGGCCTGTTTCTGAGCTTCCTTTACTTAGGTTTCAACTTACTGGGTCTGTTATATTGGCTATCTTTATCTGCCTGCTTTCCAGCTTTTAAAGTCTATTTTATTCTCTTTGTCCTTAAGGTTTATGCTTTAGAAAAAAAAATTTTTTCTGTCATTTTGGTAGGGCTTTGGAAGTAAACATATATTTCGCTTTTATGCTTAACCAAAAGCCCTACTTAATTTTTAAGAAGTAATTCTTAATTTCTTTTTATTCTCCTGTTAGTACTTCTGGCAGTTTACATCTTTATTTGCAGTAGAGGAGTTAACTCTGTCATGGTGTTTAATTTTATATAGCTGCTATGTATTTACATTCCGTTTAGTATACTGGACATTTGTAACTATTTTTTTAAACAACGGAATCCTGAGGTACCTTCTGTTTCTGTGCCTCCAGCAAAGGCGCCAGCAGAGGGAATTGATGAAGGCTCTCCAGCAGCAGCAACAGCAGCAACAGCAGAAACTCTCAGGGTGGGGGAATGTCAGCAAACCCGCAGGTACTGCAAAGTCCCTCCTGGAGATACAACAGGAAGAAGCCCGGCAGATGCAGAAGCAGCAGCAGCAGCAGCAGCAGCACCAGCAACCCAGCAGAGCCCGGAATAATCCGGTGGGTTCGTTTCCCTCAGCAGTCACTGTGCGGACTGGTGTTAGAGGTTATCTTCCCTAACTTTTGTGATCTCCCTTTTTATCTTCTTAATATTGTTAACTGTAATTATCTGTCTCCTTTTCTTTAACAGCATTCTAACCTGCACACCAGCCTTGGGAATTCTGTTTGGGGCTCCATAAATGCTGGTCCCCCTAACCAGTGGGCATCTGACCTAGTCAGTAGTATCTGGAGTAATGCTGACACTAAAAACTCCAACATGGGATTCTGGGATGATGCAGTGAAAGAGGTGGGACCCAGGAATTCAACAAACAAAAACAAAAACAACGCCAGTCTCAGGTAGGGCTCAAAATGATCAACCTACGCTCTTTGGTGGGTTGGGGGAAGCGGCGTGTGAGGAGTAGAATATGGGGTGGCCAGAGAAAGGTAGTTATTTAGTTTTTACTTATTTTCACCTCTATCCTAGCACATGAGGTCATAGTTTGATGATTGCTCTTCTTCCCTGTGGAAACACATCTATATTACTACTAGGAGCTCCTTTGGTTGCTGGACACTTAGTCCATTGCCTGTCACATGGTAACCACTTAATATTTTTGTTATTGCTGTGGAATATTTCACCAAGGTATTCTCTAGATTTTAGCATTTTTCTCTAAATTTATATTTTTAAGTTACTTATACTATGAGTATTATAAACACTAAAACCATTTTATTTTTATGATAAATTAGTTACATTTTACATTCATCTTTCTTTCCTCAGTATACAGTTTTATTGAACGAACATGGGTTTTAATGTTAAATACATGAACTCAAATCCCAGCAGTACCACTTATTAGCTGTGTGACCTTGGGCAAGAGGGAACCTCTTTGAGCCTCAGTTCCCTCATCTGTAAAATGAAGATAATAACTTCATGGGTGTGGTTCTAAAGGTTAAATGAATACATGTGAAGTAGTTAGTAAAGTGCCTGGCACATAGTAACTACTTAATAAATGGTAGTGTTGTCAGAACATTTCTTCTTGATCGAGGGCTTAATGTGTTATGAATAGGACACTAAATAACTGTCAGTTTATTGAGCATTTTTGCCAGGCACTATGCTCTAGGCCTTTGCATATAGTATCTTTATTCCTTTTGATAACCCAAAGAAGTATTAGTACCATTTTACAGATGAGGAAACTGAGGCTTAGCAAAATTTAAAATCTTACTGAGGGACACATAGGGGAGCATTTAATAATTTCTCTGTAAAGAAGCCCTGTATTCACAAACTAGAATGTATTAACTGAGGCTAGATTTTAAGGGGTATTGAGTAACCCCCCCCCCCCCCCAATATTTCAGTTTTTTTGTTTCGGATTTGTTGTTTGTTTGTTTTCATTTTTGGAGCCAAGAATTGGATTGCTGGGCAGCCATCCAATGTTGCCAAGACATTATCTATTTATGGTGTTAGAGTATAATCATATAGTAACAGTTTCTGGGAATATAATATCGCCCTATTGTTTTGCTTTAGTAAATCTGTAGGTGTGTCTAACCGGCAGAATAAGAAAGTAGAAGAAGAAGAAAAATTGCTGAAGCTCTTTCAGGGAGTAAATAAAGCCCAAGATGGATTTACCCAGTGGTGTGAACAGATGCTTCATGCCCTTAATACGGCAAATAACTTGGATGGTAAGAATTGGGGAGGGAAACCCAGCATGTGGAATGGCAGAGCAGGACCCACAGAGAGTTAGAAAATTGGAATGATGATGGGCCAACACTCAGGAGGTGAAATCTGATGGAGGTCAAGTCCTGCACCTACCATAGGAACTTGACTCTTTAATAGTATTATAGAAAAGTTCTATAATACTATGCTGAAATAGGTTATCAGTGGTTACCAAAAAGTAGATGCTATCTTAGGCTGTCTTATGATGTACAGGGCAGAAGAGGTCATAGTTCCATACTGCTCATTTTCTGGGGGGCATTGCCAGATGGACAAAGGAGAGTAACTGTTATAGTGGGGACAGAGGTCAGCCTGGGCAATACAAGGCTGAGGTGATGTGAGGTTTTTCCCTTCCTGCCTTTGGGGGCAGGGGTGGGAATCATGTGACAAAGCAAGTAGACTTATTTTGTGTAGGATAAAGCTGAGACCCATAATGTATGCAAGTGAAAAGATTTCAACACAGTTTGAAGAAAAACTTGCTAATTGTTAGTTGTTCACAAAGAGAATTATCAGCCTTAGATGGAAGTGAGTCTTTCCATTACCCGCCAGCTTGGTGTGGAAGGGATTCCCATAACGCATGGGCTTTGTTGAACTAGTCCACCTCTGATGTCTTTTCTAAAACCAAGAATCTTTTAAAAACAGCAGTAAAGGAATTGAAGGGTTCCTTTGTAGCATTGTAACAATAGCTAATGGTCCGCCTGAGCCAGAGGAAACAGTAGTGAAAAATAGCAATGGCTACCATCCATTAAGCACCTACCATGTACTAGGCACTTTCTAGGGGTTAACATGTGTTATCCTAGGTATCTAATTTTTGCAGTAATTTTATGACACACGTTTACAATGTAGGTGATGTTATCCCCATTTTATAAATTAGGAAACGGAGGCTCAGAATGGTTAAGTAACTCATCAAGGTCACACAGTCAGCAAATTTCAGAATCAGGTTTTAAACCCATGTCTGTCTAACTCTGATACTTGTGCTTTTCTCCTGCACCACACTGCTTCGTGTTCCGTTTTTCTTGTAAACTTAGGATATCTCAGTGAAGTGAAAGGAGGCTATGCCTATATCTTCAGTATCTGTTGTGGTGCCTGCCCACATTATCACACTTAATAAATACTGATTGAATTTAAGGAAAAAAGAAATGAATCCCCAGATGACTTTAGCCTTAGGCAAGCAGTTGTTTCGATCAACATGACTTTTAGTTTCTACCAAAATAACGTTTAGTGAAACTAAACATGCATGGTATCTTTGTCTCTGTGCTATTTCAGATGATTTGGGGGCATTGCAGTGATAGTGGGTCCCCCCCCCACTACTACTCCAGAGGAGACTGAAGAATATTTAACATAATAGCTGCATGCCTTTCAAGTTTCCATCATTCATGTCTGCATTAGGTGTTAAAATATATTAAAAACTAAAACTGATCTCTTCTGTGTGATATTTCATTGTTACTCTTTATGTCTTGTTCCCTCTCATATTACAGTTCCCACATTTGTTTCTTTCCTGAAAGAAGTAGAATCTCCTTATGAGGTCCATGATTACATTAGGGCCTATTTAGGAGATACCTCTGAGGCCAAGGAGTTTGCCAAGCAGTTCCTCGAGCGCCGCGCCAAACAGAAAGCCAGCCAGCGGCAGCCGCAGCAGCCACAGCCGCCGCCGCAGCAGCAGGTATGAGGCAGCAGAGTGAGTGCAGTGCCCTTGTGAGTGTTAATGTCTTGAAATGTTGAGCAGCCAGAGAAATGGAAATTAGAACAATGTCCCCATTTTTGTACATCACATGACTGGAACCTTTTAAAAACATGGTGGACTTGATATTTTCAAACAGGGTCCAGAGACCTTTGTGAATTTCCCAATTAGCAAATATAGCCATTCATTCTCTGTTAGGCATATCAGCCCCATTGTTCCTGGTTCATACAAGCGCCTCTGTCAAATTGCAAATTCCAACTTGTCATAGACCATAAATTTGGTTTTAAATAGTTACAACTTACAAATGTTAGCTCTCTGCTGCTCAGGAGCCACTGGTACCCAGTACTGACAGTACTGTAACCTGCCAGACATTTCACACAGTGTTCATGGGCCCCGGAGAACAAAGGAGCCTTCCACTTTGAGTAGGTGAGAGGTGTGGATTGCCAAAGAGCCAATTCCTAGTGGATGATACAGATTCCATGTATATCTGGAGAGGTTTTGACAGCTGTGCTGTCACAGCAGTGTGGACACCTGGAGTTACCAGGACGGGCCTTGTGGAGACAGAGCTTAAGTGGGATGTCTGAATCTAAATGAAGGGAAAGCGTGGCTCAGTGGACTGTTCTTAGTTTCGTTATTACCAGAATCCATGGTAGGCTTTCTGTTTTTAAACTCATCCTTGGTAAGGTGGGTCCAGATCAACCATTTCCTTAGGGTGGGCCAAGCCTGTATCCACCGTGCAACCTCAGTTGTGCTATCTCATTTTACAGGACTCTGTGTGGGGGATGAACCACAGTGCACTCCATTCAGTATTTCAGACCAATCAAAGCAACAACCAACAGTCCAATTTTGAAGCTGTACAAAGTGGCAAGAAGAAGAAAAAGCAGAAGATGGTCCGAGCAGATCCGAGTTTATTAGGTGAGCACAGGCCTAATGTCTTAGCTGGGTGTTGGGGGGAGATTATATGTGAGTCCCATGGTGGAATGTTTTTCATGAAGGGAAATACTTCTTATAAAAAATAAATGTTTTTGACCAGTTCAAAATTAGTAGTCAGTATTTACTGGGCATCTCAGTGCAGGAGCTATGCCTCATGTGCTATAGGGAGTAAGAAAAGTAATACATTGTACGGTGCCTTCAGTTTTAAAGTCTTTTTTCATATCTAATATGAATTTCGTTAAAAAAACTTCCAATTTAGTTGGAAAATAATGCTAATGGACAACAGTAAAAGTTGTTTAAAATTTAAAGTGCTGATTTGTGTGGAAGCAGACCATAAATCCAATCAGATGTTCACAGAAAAGAACCAGTATTTGTTGACATTCACTGTATGTATAATACAGTTCTCATAATTATCCTGCATTATGAGGTGATGTTCCAGCTTTACCAATGAGTAAACCAAGGCCTAGAGGATTTAGGACATTTCCCAGAGTCACACAGCATTTAGCAGTGCAGCTGGGGTTTCAGAGCAGGCCTGTTTTCACTCTTCTGTGTTACCCATGGCTACTCTTATCTAACATTGAGGACCAGTGTCTTCATACAGGGCAGCCAGCCTTGGGGAAAAGGTGACACCTGAATTGGGGCTTTGAAAGACAGGAAGAATAAGGAATGGTGTTTCTGGAATAATAAACAGCATAGGCAAAGCTGATGGGCCACCTGTGTTTGTTAAATTGGCCTAACAGCCTCACAGGCAATGATGAAATTAAAATTATTCTCTATTTATGGATGTAGAATAGGGTATTATAAAACTGTTGTCTGGAATAGAATGGTTACATTGGCAAAGGTGGCAGATTGGGAAGTGAGGCAGACCAGTTAGGAGGCTGCAGTATAGACCAGGTGAAAGATACTGGTGGCCTGGAATAGGGTTTTGGCAGTGGAGGTGGAGAGGAGTTAGGTGGATTTTAGAAATTTAGGGGATGGACAAGGAGAATGGAAAGGTTTGGGCAGCAGGATGAAAAGAGTTGCCCTTTTGCTAAAATGATGAGCCCTGGAAAGTGGAGCAGGCTTACGGGGGAATGATGCAGTGTTGAAGTGTTGGGTAGATTGAGTGTGAAGTGACTAGGAGGCATGATGCAGAGATGAAAGAGTTGATCGCACAGCAAGAGGTAGATTGCTCTGCTCTTGGTAGGATCCATACTTCAGAGGTTTCCTGCCCTGGAGAAATCAAAATATCAGTAACAGAAACCCAGCTTTGAGGATTGCCCTCTGGAACCGGTGCTCTGCAAGCTGGCTTTGGAAACCTAGAGATCTGGCGAAATTTCATTTTCTTCTGCATGTCTTGGAAGTTTATGTTAAGGATGGATGGAACAGTCCAAAATTTTATCCAGTTTTGACAGAGATAGGTGAATGTCGATTTAAGAGTGTTCCTTCAGTTCTGGTTGTGAGTTCTAGCTAAGAATCCCCCGCTATTTAGCTGTGGTACTTGGCGGGGGGAGGGGGGGAAAAGGTTCTCGGGGAAAAGGTTCCTCTGAAAGTGAGGTAAAGGTTTTTGGATTAAATATCTGATCTGACCCCATCTCCTATTGTAGACCTAAGAAAGAAAGGGACTTAAAATCCCCCTTCAAGGGAATGAGACATAGGTCATTCTAGGAATAGAGTTTTAAGGAATATATATCTTGAAAGAGAAGGGAAAAAAAATTAAATATAAGGGAAGTAAAACTGTTCAACAAAATACTGAAGAAGCTCACTTGGGTGGGCTCTTGCTTGGACCATATAATGAGAATTTCTGCTCAACTAAACTTTCCTCTGGAAATTCCTCTGATAATTTCTGCCCCTTACCTGCTCATATCCATTTATTATTGTTTTTAATTGGTATATGACTTATAGATTAAGAAAAATTAACAAATATCCATCAGTCACAAGTTCCCCATGCACATAATGGGAAAACAGGTTCAAATTTGACCCTGAAGTATCCATTGAGAAAGTGGTCGTTGATCAAAAGAGAATTTTGCTTCTAAAACAAACCTTCAGAGAGATCCCAGCTTCATTTTAATGATCATGTCCTCCATTGTACTCTTGTGTTTTCCTCTAGTTTTTAGAGCTACCAAGTGCCATTGTGAGCCAGCATCCTGTACTTGGATATGAGAAATATACACACACAATACCATTTTTTCACCAGTCATACTTTCCTTATAGAAACAGTCTCCCAAACCTTAAAGAAATTATGTGAGTGGGAGTCTGTTGTTCTGAACCTAATATAGTCTTTACAGCTGGGCATACTGGGCTTACATCCTCATTTGTATTGCATGGGGTCTCATTATATCCCAGAGCTCCCCCTTCTGTCAAGTGGGGAGGAGACGTGCCCTCCTTACTGGTTTTTTTGACAGGTAAATGAGACCATGTCTGCTAAAAGCCCAGCCCCGGTAATCGGTAATCGTCATATTATAGCAGCGAATACTTAACTTTTTTTGGCCCCAGGCTTCTTTTCCCTTCCTGTCTTTGTATGACTAAAATTGTTTTAGTTTGTGTTTTTGTTACATTCCCACTTTTATTTCATGTAGCTCATTATTGTTTTTATCACATTTCATTTGTTCTTGAGATATATGTGAAGTCAAAGAAAAACCTGCTTCGGAATAGAGTAATAGTTCATTTCATAAACTGTTTGGTCTTTAGGTTTTTACACTTACCTAATTAACTGTTATTTTCAAATATGAACACTAAGCCTTTCATTATTTTCAAGGGAAAAAAATCTTGCAGGTTATGGGAACACAGTTGAGGGGTAGAACTCAGGTTGGGATTTGGAATCCTAGCCTCTCCCAGTAGGAGGCCTTGTAAGCAGCTTGTACCACAGCTTCCTTGGTTAATAAATAGGCATGTTTATTTTTTCAAATCATGATATTTTGGAATCAAGAATGTAATGTAATTAAGCTATTTTTATTATGTAAGACATTTTTGTTTATTATTGGTACATTTAAAATGTGTATTTGAAAACTTGAACATTAAAGAACAAAAAGGAGGGGGCAGAAAACTCAATATTAACAGAACTGCCTTTAGACTGGAGAGCATCGCCTGTTTACTTTTTGATATTCAAATAGCAGCTGAAACAGTTTGGGATTTCATTTAGGGTGGATGTACTGAAAGCTTTTTGAGAATCACTCATTCCAAAGAGGCCCTGTTAATAGTACTTTTTATCAATCTCTGATCATGGAGTTTATTGAAAAATTACACGTGGCTGATGGCGTTAGGTTTTCAAACCTCAGTAGTGTTTGTAAGTGCTGCTTGTTGCCTTCAGTGGCTGTGCTAGTACTGCTCTTTCTAAACCAGATTGCATTTCAGTCAATTAATATTGCTAAATGAAATCCTTGCCTTTGCTGGTCTACTTAGAGTAGATTGAGTTGAATAAAGTAGTTTAATGTTTTTATGCTATCTGCTGTGTGATAGGAAGAACATCTGAGGGCTCTAAGGATCTTGTAGTGGGTCTTCCCTGGAGCCTCCTACCACTGAAAGCAAAATCTCTTGACCAGAACTTTGACAAACTTTCGGACCCAAAGTATTCCCGATAGCGAATGGGGCTGAAGTATTGGGTTGGCCAAAAAGTTCATTTGGGTTTTTCTATAACATCTTACGGAAAAACCCGAACGAAATTTTTGGCCAACCCAATAGTGTTATTCCCACTCACATTTCACAATCATTTGGTCGAGTGGTTACAAAGTACTTAGTGTGTTATTCCTGTCCTCCCCCTGCCCCATTCTTTTAAGGTACACCTTCTGAATGAACTTTCCCCCCCTAGCCAGCCTGGCCTTAAAACACCCTTACAACCCAGGCTCTACTCAGGACTCTCGAAGGCAGTGGTTTGCAATTCTTTTTAAGCAGTGGTGCTGGGTGTATGTGTGTGTGTGTTTCCTCCCTAATTAAATTATATCAGAACCTTAAGATACAACATATAAAAATAGAATGTCTAATTGGAAGGGCAAAAAAACCATTACATTGATTTTTATCCTTTCTTCTCCCTCCTTTTAGTATCCCTGTTTGTGTGCTCAAAAACAGGAGACTAAAATTCCAGCTGCCTGCCTAGAATTTGAGCCACATGGTTGTCTGGGTGTGGTCAGTCACTCGTTGCCAATTTTTCCCTGCAGGGTTTTCAGTCAATGCTTCATCGGAACGACTCAATATGGGTGAAATCGAGACTTTGGATGACTACTGAGCACCTGCCAGAGCGGACTGGTCTTCCCTCTTTTCTCTGCTGACCATGGATTTTGCACCTTTGGACACGACACTTACTCACCATATACTCTTTATCACTGCAACAAATCACAGAACCAATCATCTCAGGCTTTTTCTTCCAGCCCTTTGTGTCCAAGATTCTTTAAACCATTTTTGTTGGTGAGCATCTCAGACTGTAGATAAGTGGACCAGACCCTGTGTCTTGGGGGTGGCAGTTGGGATTACTCCCCAACAAGGCTGATTTTGGGCAGACGTGTTTACTGTGCCGTGATTTCACCTACTGTCTCCCAGAAAGTGTGTTGGGATCTGCCAATAGCAATTTACTTTCTCTTGTCGCTTTTTTCCTTCTATTTTGTTTTTCTTCTCCTTCTCCCCCACCCCCCCCAAAAAAATGGGCATGGGGTCTGACTGCAATCATGAAGAGAGTTAATGGTAACAGACATTGGCCAGCAACAAAAACGCCCACGGACTGTGATTTGAGTGTCCGACAGAGACAGTGAGAGCTCTTCCAGTCTGAAGGTTGCATTGCCACCGCTAACTCTGGGATTGCGTCAAAGAGGCCCTGAGTGGGATGGAGTTTAGATTGATTGGTTTGATGTTGCACACCCCTCGCCTCTTCTTTCTGAGCATCCTTTCAGAGAAAGGATTCTTGTTTTTTCTTCATTAGATAGTGACTTCCAAGCAAGCTGACTTCTCCCCTGGCATACTCCAGCCTGATTGGACAAAGGAAGCCCTGTGGCCTGGGAGAGGGACTTATTTTTAATTTTTCTTTCTTACAAAAACGGATTTTTTCCCATAAATATTTTTACTTCAGAGGACTAGGACCAGTTTGTTTTGGGCCTTTCTGCTGAAAATTTGTCTCGTTTAAGAGGCAGTTAGGATCTTTACCATATGTATGAATTTGTGTAATTTCATTTTGGATAGGGATAAACTTCTGCTTCTGATAAAAGCCCGGAATTTCATCTGGTTCCTCAGAGCATTGCGTGTGTGTCTTGCTGTGGCCCCGAAAGGTTTTGTTTAAAGATTCTGGAATGGCAAGTTGCTTGCCTTTTCTGAAAAAAGAACATACAAAACCTGACCATCTTTAAGACCTTCATCCATGGAAACCACTATACAGGAGATTGCAGTGGGATGGAGGGGATGGGAGAGAACAGGAGAGAGAAGCCTGGTTCTGGCTTCTGGTTGTGGCCTCCTAATACCCCTTCACTTCAGATACAAATGTATTCAAGCCCTATTTATAAACAATACTCTTCCTGCCTCTGCCAACCCCCCCACAGAACATCACCTGGAATTGCCAGTCACACTTTGGTCTGGAGCCTTTGGACCGTCCGTCCCTGTGCAAGAAGTGCTGTGGTTCGGGTGGCTCCTGGTAGAGCGCCTTTTCTTTCTGTCATCATTGCCCGAAGAAGGCTGGAGTTGCTCTGAGAGCAGTTTGGTTTTGGATGATTATATTTGGGTTTCTGTTTTTATTCTTTTGGATCACCATTCTCCCTGTCCCTTTTTGCCTCCCTCCCTCCCTCTTAAACATGTACAATAACTATACAGAGACTGCTACAGACTTGTACATAGTTTTTGGATCAAAATAGCATGAGGAGATGGGGAACCATTAAAAATTGGGGCTCCTGCTCTCCTTTGCTTTGTAAATTCAAAAGTGGGGGGGGGGGGAAGAGGGATAGTTAAAATGTTTACAAAACTTTAAGCTCCCTCGGAACTTTTGCCAGTGTGGAGGAAAATAAAAAAGAACTTAAATAAAACCTGGTGGTATTCTATCTGAGTACACTTCTTGTACTCACCCTTGTCAAGGCTGAGTTTTCCACCAAACCATCTTATTGGCACCATGGAAAAGCTCCAGACACATGAGCACCCAAGACATGGAGGCAGCTGTGGCTTTCTCTGGCAGGCTATGGAACGCTGACTGGTTCTGTATTTGAGAATGTAGAGGTCAAGGTAAACGTGGGTAAGTTGATTAAATGTCTTTCCTCCTTTGCCCCTTTCTGCTGACCTACAGATCGTCTCCTGTCCTCACAACACAGACACACACCCCTGAAGGTGCCCCCTCCAGAGCCTGCCCACACCTTCCAAGCTAGATTCTATTGTATGCTTGTTCAGGGGAAATTTAAAAATAAAACACAAACATTTGGGGGAGGGGTAGGCAGATTTCAGGGAGCAACGTCGTTTTAGTCATGGAACATTCCATCTGCGTAACCAGGAGCATTGCTTCTACCTGAGGAATTTCCCACATGGTGGAAAGAAACCACTCTTTCCTAAGAATGTTTGTTTCTGTCTCAATTCTGCCAATTTTCACATTCTCATTTGCTCACGCTTTTACTTCCAGTGACCGCGTTCTTATCTTCTTCTGTGAACTTACTTGCAGATTATCTAAACTCTTCCTGAGTTTTAAAGTATTTGTTTTGTACACTGTTTCCTTCCAGTTGTTTTAAGTCAGAGATTTAAAAAACATACCCAGACAAGGTAGTTTGATTATGGATACTTTCCCCAAGGTAGTCGGTGTTCTGGTTACTGTTGCTACATAACAAATTACCCACAAACTGGCTTACAGCAACCCTTGCATTTTATTGGTAATTTTGTGAGTCAGGACTCAGGGGGGGAGGGCTCAGCTGGGCAGTTCTTCCATGGTGTCTCCTCTGGTTATGGTCAGAGGTCAGCTGGGGCTGCGATCTTAGGAAGGTTTGATAGGTTGGCCGGCACGATGGCTCACTCATGTGAATGGCAGTTGATGCTGGCTGTTGCCGGGGAACTCAGCTGGGTTGGTGGCTGGAGGAACTACGTGTGCCCTCTGCAGCATGGCAGCTTCAGGGTAGGTGGACTGCTTATTTGGCAGTTGGCCTCCCCCAGAGAGCCAGGCGGAGGCTGCATCACCTCTTCTGACCTGGACTCAGGAGTCACGTAGCGTCACTCCTGTGACACTTTGTGAAAGTAGTCACAAGCTATTTCAGATTCAGGGGGTTGGGGAACATGGTCACCTCCAACATCTCCCTTGATGGAATGAGTGGTAAGGTCACTTTATAGAAGAGCATGTGGGATGGGAGGTACTGTTGTTGCTGTTTTGGGGAAATAGCTGCATAAAATTAGTTTATGCATATACATCAAGGAACTTCAATTCTTCCTTGGCTCTAAATTGAGGGATTATTTTTTTCTTTTTAATTTCAGGGTAATGGTACTTCAGGCTTTATTTTAAATAATACATATATACAAATATATACACACATAAACAGTGTGTGTGCCATTTTCTACACCCTATTTTAAATTGATCAGGTGAAGAAATTGAAGTTTATTTTATACAAAATGTCCTCTCTACATTATTAATGAAAATGTCTGTGTATGATCCTGATGTGAAGTGAACCTAGTTCTCTCCTGTGCTTCCAGTGTGGGAAGTAGAGCTTCATTAAAAGAGCAACAGGCACGCACGTTCTAAATAGAGTAAGGTGCAGCCGAGAGCACATTCCAAATGGAAGTTGGCCTCATAGTTAATGGGTTATTTGGGAACAAAAAGAAAAAAGCCCAGCTCTAGAGGATGGCTGTGAGCGCAGGCAATTCCTGATGAAGCCGCAGTGCTTGCTGGGACCGTGGAGAGCCTGGGAACCTTGAGGCAGCCAGATGTGTGATCGTTTTACAGACATTGTCAGATGCCCTGAGTATGACGGACCTGCATAGCTTTTGGTAGTGTTGGTTCTGGACAGGGCACCTGGAGCCTCTGAGAGAAGGGTTTCCCTCCAGGGATTCGTCAGTGGGAATGTTTTGCAGCTAAAGTAACAGACGCTGCTATGGTTCAATGTATGGGAGAAACAGCACATAGATGTCGGGAAGCAAGAGAAGAGAACTGGGCTCTTTCCTAATTGCAGCAACTGCCCTGCAGCCTAAAAGCTGCAGTTGGCTCCCCTTTCGTTGCTGGCAAAGTGATGACATCATGGGGATGGAACTCACCGTAGCTTCAACACTCAGTTCAGTCCAGCTGGTCTTAAGCAGAGACATCATTTCTTAAAGATTGTTTACTTGTCCCCCCAAATCTAGGAGTGGGGGATTATTTTCCCTTGGTAGCCAGTTGTTTTCTCCTTTGAATGCCTCCTTTAGCATGAGAAGTAGTCCTGAGGGTCAGTGGGTCAGTGTTAGGTTTGGCTGCATATAACAAGATAAAAAGTAACAGTGACTTAAACAAGATAGTTTATTTCTCAAGTGAAATCTGGAGGTCATCAGTCCAAGGCTGGTGTGGCTCAGGGACCCAGGTTCTTTCTGTTTTACCCTCCTGGTTGCGGCTTCTGTTCTCAAGGTCACTCATGGTCCAAGGTGACTGCTAGAGCACCAACCATCATGCCTATATTCCAGGCAGGAGGAAGGATTGGGGTGAGGCTCAGGGAGCACACCTCCCTGTTCAGTCAGCCCTCCATGAGGAGCTCTTTTGGGAGCTCTACCAAACATCTTAAGTCTTTTCAACTGGAACGTGGATACGTAACTATAGTTAGTTCAAGAAAGGCTGGAGGGCTTCCCTGGTGGCGCAGTGGTTGAGAATCTGCCTGCCAATGCAGGGGACACGGGTTCGAGCCCTGGTCTGGGAAGATCCCACATGCCGCAGAGCAACTGGGCCCGTGAGCCACGGCTACTGAGCCTGCGCGTCTGGAGCCTGTGCTCCGCAACAAGAGAGGCCGCAATAGTGAGAGGCCCGCACACCGCGATGAACAGTGGCCCCCGCTTGCCGCAACTGGACAAAGCCCTCGCACAGAAACGAAGACCCAACACAGCCAAAAATAAATAAATAAATAAATAATTAAAAAAAAAAAAAAAAAGAAAGAAAGGCTGGAAATTTGGGGGTTTTAGTTGAGTGGTTTGCCACCCCAAATACCATTGGGATTCTGTTTCGAAGAAACACAGGGAATGGATGTTACATTGGCAGTTAGCAGCCTCTACCACAATCATTCTCTTTAGCCTGCTTTGAAGTTGGAAGAGTTTGCGATGGTTGAGTTTGTGCACATCCACCATGGGAAAGGAATCCTAGTGGTTACCCTGACGAGGGGGCTCAGAACAGGCTCTGTTCCATTCTTGTGCAGAGCTGGAAACCTAGAGTGATTTCCAAGGGCTCAAGCTTGCTGTGTCTAGCAACCCCCAATTCTATACAGAATCTAGGTTTTTGGTGTGTGTGTGAGTGTGTGTGTGTGTGTGTGTGTGCGTGTTTAAAGGAACCCTGTGGCATGAACCTATGAGTGGTTTTGTGGGTGGGGACACTGGAGTCAAGCTGTCAGATTTGAATGTTGATCTTGCTGTCTCCTTTAGGCAAGTATTTGTTTCCCCATCTGTGAAATGGGAACTGTGAGGTAGCTGTGATCAGTAACTTAAAATGTAATTGCATAGTACAATGCCCAGCGCATAAATACTTGATAAATATTTGTAGGCCATTTTGCAAGGGAGAAGGGAGTTTGTGGGCTCATGTGTCGGTGCAGTGGAACGTATTAAAAATGGGCAACCTCCCTCTTAGGCATCTGAAAATCAGTGTAAAGAAGTACCCCTCAGGGAGGTAATGTGGCGTGGGTTCCAGGAGACTGGATATTAGCACCAGCTTCGTTATTAACCTCTGCTTCCTGTCCTGTCTCTGGGTCTCAGTTTCCTTGCCTGTCAGATGAGGGGGTTGGTCCAGATCAAATGATGAACTTGAAACAAAAATCAGTCCCTGAGCCCCATGTCCCATGGTTTCTTATTTAGGGTGGGGCCCAGCCCTGGAAATCATTTTTCAGGTGCCCTAAGTGATTCTAAATGGACAGCTTGAGTGGGGAACTACTGGCCTAGCTGATCTGTGAGGTTTCCTTCAGCTCTCACCTCCTGAGTGCATGTGTACAAGTGTGATCTGTGTGTGCATCTGTACATCTTTGCAGCATATTGCTGACACTTGGTGTTTGCAGATTTAGCACTTGTGTGTTAGTGTGGGTCTTTGACAAATACCCGTTGTGGTTTTACTAAAGCAGACCCAGGTCAAAATGTAAGCATGGTGAGCCTCAGTTAAGGGAACGAGTCACTGACTTGGATTTTCTGACTTCTTTTGGTACCGTCAAGTTAAGCCCTAAGCAGGTCAGGGTCCCATCGTGAATCAGAAACCGTCCTAAATATTCAGTCAAAAGAAATGCGGGCGGAGGGCAGGGGAGAAAAAAGAATTGGCGTTGGAAGAGTAGGAAGGTAAGATTACTGAAGGATTAGTAACTAGGGAGATCACTAATACCTTATCTAATGGTCAGTCATCATATCCTTTTCTAGGTGATACTAATATCTCTTCAATTCACTTACAGTCTCACCTGGATAATTAGTATCTGAATGACTAAATTTTATTTTACATATATATATATACACACACAGATATATATGAAAAATTGGTGTATATATATGTATATATACAGCAAGGAATAAAATATACAGCAAGGAATAAAATATACATCAGTTTTTGTTTCTGTGCCTTGTCATGAGGCTGTGGGTGATATTTGTACAACTTCCTTATTTATTTCCCATTTCATGTTCTTTTTGTCTTCCACCAGCCCCTGAGCTGGTGGGTGACTTAAACCTTCATTCCCAAGCGGTTTGAGTCCTTAACAGTACTGAGGTTATTGCAGCTTTCGTCTTTAATTAGCTTTTGCCTGAGTTTAGTTTTTTTTCTTTGTAATTGAAAAAACTTAAGCATACATTGAAGTAGACTAGTGTCTTTAGTCTGGGCTGGGAAGTCCCACGATCTAGGTGCTGACAGATTCAGTGTCTGGTGAGAGTCATCTTCCTGGTTTGCACATGGCCATCTTCTTGTTATGTCCTCACATGGCAGAGAAGGAGATCTCAGGTCTTTCTCTTTCTATCCCATCTTTTTAGCTCTTAAAAATCGTCTTTTTATCCCATTATGCGGACCCCACCCTCACGACCTAATCTAACCCTAACCACCTCCCAAAGGCCCCACCTCTGAATACCATCCCATTGGGACTAGGGCTTCCAACATACAGATCTTGGGGGACACAACTTTCAGTCACAGCAGCTAATGTAACAAACTCCTGCCGTTTTACCAATTTTGTTTTTTTAATCTCACCTTTTTTCCCTTAGAATATTTTAAAACAAATCCTAGATATCATTGAGTCACTCATAAATATTTTAATGTGCATGGTAACAGACACAGATACCTTAAAAAAAAAAGTACATGCCAATACCACATTAAGAATATTAATGATTTCTTAGTATCTAAACAGTATGATTTTTTCAGATTATCTTAAAAATGTCTTTTTACAAAAGTTTGAATCAGAATCAAAATCAAAATGAGGTTCACGGATCGCATTTGGTTGCTATGTTTAAGTTTCTTTTAGTCTAACCAGTTTCCCCTCCAAAAAAAAAAAAAGAAAAAACAAGATCATTTACCCACAGAACATCCCATAATGTGGACTCAGCAAGGAGCGTCCTTATAGTGTCAATTTGTTACTCTCCCCCACATCTTCTGTGAATGAGTAGTCAGGTCTGGAAACTTAATTGGATTCAGATTCTCCCCTCCCCCTCCAAGAATACTTAACTGCTGTACGTCCTGTTGCATCACAGGCAGCAGTGTCTGGTTGTCCCATTTTCACTATGTCAAAATTCATCAGTCCTGTTGCTATCAGGTTGATTCATCCATTATAAAAGTTCTGTTGATCTTTCATGTAGCAGTTTTAACATTCATTGATGATCATTGCCTAGGTCTATTATTTCATTAGTCACTGAAATACAGTGATTCTTTTTGGGGAGAAGGGGGATTTTTAAAATTTTGAATAATTTCAGACTTAAAACTTGCAAGAACAGTAGAAAAAACTCCCACATATCTTTCATCCAGATTCTCCAATTGCTAACATTTTACCACACCTGCTTTATCATTTTTTTCCTCAATAACTACACTCACAATAATGACTCTCAGTAACTATTTTTTATGAATCACTTGAAAGCAAATTGCAGACATTATGTCCCTTATCCCTAAACACTTCAGGGTGTGTTTCCTTGAGACAAGGACATTTACATAACCACAGTACAATTATTAAAATTAGGAAATAAAGTATATGATGCTATTAGTTAATATCCAGGCTTCATTCATATTTCACCAATTGTTCCACTAATGTCTTTTATAAGGAAAAACAAAAAGGTGCAGGATGCCATCATGATTGCTTTTTGTATTTGGATGTCATGTTTCTTGAGTCTTCCCTAATCTGGAACAGTTCCTCTATCTTTCATACCTTGAGATTTTTAAAGGATAATTATTTTGTAGAATGTACTCAGTTTGCATTTGTCTGGTATTTTTCTCATGGTTTAATTGAGATTATGCAATTGGGCAGGAATACTACAGAAGTGATGTTATGTCCTTGATGTGTCATATCAGGAGGTACATGATGTCAGTTTGAACCATTACTGGTGATGTTAACTTTAATTACTTAAAGATAGTATCTGCCAGGTTTTTCCACTGTAATGATTTTTCTCTTTATGGGAGATACTTTGAGACTACGTAAATATCCAGCTCTCATCAAACTTTTATCCGCTAGTTTTAGCAGCCATTGATGATTCTTGCTTGAACAATTAGTGGTTGTCAAGCTTTCCTGTAATTTATTAGTCAGCATTCTACTATAAGGAGCTTTACACACACACACACACACACACACACGCACACGCATACATGCACACACTGTAGGTTATAATCGGATACTACTGTGCACAAATTGTCCATTTGGAGCCCCTCCAAGTTGACATTTGTGTCCTTTTGCCATATCCCTATCATCCTTTGAGCACTTTCTTAATTTGGCATGAGATATTCTAGGCTCATCGTTTACTTTTACTTTTCCAGATTCGGAATTAGCCGTTTCTCTAAGGAGCCTGCTGCTTCCGCAAGGGAGGCCTGAGGATTTGTGAGTGGAAGATTCTCAGATGTGTTTTGAGTCTGCCCAAATACCCCCATTCCAGATCTCAGGGTCTCACTCCTTCCCATTCAGTGCCATAAATTTCACCTAAAGAATTGACACAGCTGTGAATTCAATTTGACTGTAATTTTGCAAGCCACACTTCCTCGTTACTGAAGTTGCTGTGGCCAGTGCTGCTGCTGCTGCCAGAGACATTGTCAGAAATCTGAATCAGAAGGAGAGGCACTTCTCTCCCGCCTTTCATCTCCCCCCAGTGCCTCCACTGCAGATGCCAACAGGGAGTCAGCTGGCAAGAATCTCTCAGGAGTGTGCTCTGGGAGTCTGACTCTACATTACACTGAGGGCACAGAACGGTGAGGACGGGAGACAGAGCAAACACGCAGCACCAACAGATGAGTGAACAAGTGAGAAGATGCTCGATGTTAATTCTACCCCAGAAATCCCAACTGAGTGAATTCCAGTATTAAGTTCCTATCATGTGCTAGGTTCTAGAAATACGCTGGTGAACTAAACACAGCCCCAGCTGTCTAGGACTTAGTCACAGAGTAGAGACAGACAACCAATGGACACTTCATTTAAAGGCACCGTATCATATATCTGACAAAGAATTTTTTTCTGGGTACGCACACCGAAAAAATCCTAAAAATAAATTCAACGTGATAGACCACCCTCATATGTCAGCAAAAAAAACTGAGCAGACCCTTCACACAGGAGGATATTCCTGTGGTCAGTAAATATGAAAAGGTGTTCAACTTTATTAGTCATGGAAGTACAACCACGGTGAGACCCTATCAGAACGGCTAGAAATAAAAAAGACGGGCCATGCCAGGTATTGGTGAGGATGTGGAGCGACTGGAACTCTCACACTGCTGATGAGTATGAATGAGAACAAACACCGAAAGGCTGCTCGTCCGCATCTACAGAATCTAAACACTATACTCCGACCTAGCAATCCTACCTTTAGATACATAACCAAGAGCAGTTAGTGTATATGTTCACCAAAGGCAGGTACAAGAATACCCACAGGAGCTATATTCATAAAAGTTCAGACCTGGAAATAACCCAAATTGACATAAATAAATGGATAAAAGTGGATAAATTGTGGCATAGTCATACAATTGAATACTATTCAGCAATAAAAAAGACTGAGCCACTGCGACGTGCAACAATGTGGATGAATCTCACAGAATGTTGGGCAGAAGAAGCCAGACACAAGAGTTCATGTCATATGATTCCGTTTATTTGAAGTTCAAGAGTAGAGGAAGCTAATCTATGGTGATAGAAGACAGATTGGCACCTTGGGGGTACTGACTAGGGAGGGGCAGGAAGAATCCTGCTGGTGTGCTGGAAATGTTCTATATTGATTTGGGTGGTGTTTATACATGTATGAAAGTTCCTCAAGCTGTAAACATAAGATTTGTGTACTTCACAGTACATAGGTCATCCCTCAAAAAATTAACCAAAAAAAAAAAAAAAAAAAGGAAATGAGAGTTTCATATAAATATAAATGCTAAGAAGAAATTTAAAGCCATGTGATGGGTGGATGGGGGACTGAATGATCAGAGCTGAGACCTGAATGGTGATTAGGAGGTAGCCATGTAATGAGCTGAGAGACTGCTTTCTGGGAGAGGGGACAGTGAGTGAAAAGGCCCTGAGGCAGGATTAAGTTTGGTGTATTGGAGGAACCTCGTCAAGGCCAGCAGACTGAACATAGTGAGCAGGGCCAAGGCAAGTCCTTAGTTTGGCTTTTTATTCTAAGAGCAGTGGGAAACCATGAAGGGTTTGAAGTAGGGGGGTGTACTTTCTGAGAGCTTAGACAAGGGAAAGAGAGAGACCTCTGATGAATTTTAATTATGTGGCTACGACATCTGGAAGGTGGGGGGCTGGGATTTAACTACTGTGCAGGGCTGGGGAGGCAGCGCAGTCAAGGTTTGTATTGGACACGTTAAGTTGGAGATGCTCATTAGGTACCCTTGGGGCTGTCCGGGAGGCAGTGGGTGATGGGGCTGAAGTTCTGGGCCAGAACTGGGTTAGAAATGTGTGTCATGAACACACAGGTGGTATTTCAAGTCCCAGGTACCTAGGAGAACAGAGAGCAAGAAGAAGGGACACAGGTCGTTTTATGACATGAGTTTTTCCGGAGAGACTAGAGCTGCCAGAAGGTTTGGATGGAAACTGCTTTAAAAGTGCTGCTTTAACAAGCGCTGTTGTGTGCCCACTCCACGCCAGGCATCGAGAGCCCAAACGTGAGCAGAACCTGGCCCTCATCAGTGCTGCCATCCTAGGGTTGGAGTCTCCCAAGCCTGGGCCTTGAGCACTAAAATGCAGATTCCTGGGCCCATCCACGACCCACTGAAACAGAGTACCAGGGCCATCTGCATTTATCAAGCTCCCTGGGTGAGTCTTGCACATGGAGGTTGAGATTCTCTCACTTTCAGTGGCCCAGGTGTGTGTGTGTGTGTGTGTGTGTGAGAGAGAGAGAGAGAAGGAGAGCGGGAAAGAGCAATTTCCTCTTCCCCTCTCTGAGGGTGGGGCTGCTCCAGAGTTCAGGAAAGCAGTCAGTTCTGTAAGCTTTGCTGTGTGTGTGTGTCTGTGTGTGTGTGTGTGTGTGTTTTCATGTGTGGGGGGCGGGCACGGTGTCCCAGGAGGACAGAGTTTGCATTGATGAAACCCTTCCCAGCCCTTCGATGCCTCTTTCCCTCTGCCCTGAAGTTAAGCAGCTGAGCCCTCGGTGCATCCCGCTCGCCGGCCGCGCTCGCTCACGGGCTGGGATGGCGTTCCGTCTGGCCCTGCACACGGCGCTGCTGCTCTTGGGGGTCCTGGCCCCTGCGGTGCTCACAGGTAAGGGTGCTCCCTGGGCTCTGCTACCACCAGCCTCCCAAGGCTAAGAAGTAACTTAGGCCAGAATCTCTAATGCCCACTGGCAAGGCCATTCACAGGAGATGGGGTGGCAGTTTGGGGTGATTCTGTGAAGGGCTCCCCCAAGACAGGCTGGCAGCAGCTGCGTCAGAGGCCTCAGGGAATCGTTAGCTATAGAGACAGTGACCTCTGAAGTAGGAGGGTGACTTGGGGAGCAGGGCCAGGGACATTAGCTGCCTAGGGGACATGGGGATTACTCCAGCACCCTAAAATCTGAAGGCCTTCAGATCTGGGAGTCAGGAGGGGGCACCAGGCAAGCAGCTGAGGGGCAGAGGCCCCAGGCCCCTAGATGTAAGACCACAGAGCCCTACCATTTATTCGTCAAGCCCTGCAAGCCCTTCTCTGCTGGTTTTCTGAAATGTCCTTTGAGAGTGAAGACCCAGGTACTGTTTCCATCTTGGGAAAAATTCCAGAGGGAGCACAGGGCCAGAGACCCCTCTGTAAAACCATGAGGATGCTGGACTGAGGCGCTGCACTGAGGCTGAAAATGGCCGGGTCTGGGGTCTGGCGAGGAGGGTCCCACCAGGCTTGGGTTGGCAGGCTCCTGGGACCTGAGCCCCCGTCCTGGGCACAGCTGTGGGGCTTCAAAGCCTGAGCGAGAAAAGGCACAGATGGGTCATGGGTGGTCTTTCTCCTGGAAGAAAGCCACCTCTGATGGCCGCGAGGTGGGCCAAAGGGAGGTGTTTCAGGGCTCCTGTGGGGAGTCCTGGGGCTGGAGAAATGTGCGGGTGGGGGGCCCCTGGAGACCCTCCGCGGCATGGGTTTCGGGGGAGTGTCTGTGGATCTGAGGGAGGCTGTGATGCCATCGTGTGGACGTGGTGCTGGGAGAGCTGCTGGGGGATGCGAGGCCTGGGGGGACCCTTACGGTCACACACTCAGGCACGAACACGGGAGGAAACGGGGTGGGGCGGCGAGGAGCCTGTGGGCCTGCCGGCCTCCCTCTGGACGCCCTAGGAAGAAGCTTGCGGGCTGGCTTTGTTTCTGGCTCTGTCCTCCTCGCTGTTTCTCAGCCTCTCTGTGCCTCTCCTCTGCTGTACCATGGCGATAACCATAGCGCCTCTGCCTCTCTCGCAGGAGACTGTAGGTCTGCCAAGTTCACACACGTGAGCCTTCAGGACGGGCCAGGCAGCTGGTAGCGCTCAGCGCATGTTAGGAGAAAAACATCCCCAGCCGCTCTGCTGGGTGCAGGGTAGTCTCAGGCAGAAGCACCTCGTCACGCGGCTGGGAAAGCACCCAGCCTCCCTTTTGGTGGGAGAGGGGCCAGCTGGGCAAGCCAGGGGGCTGGTGTGGTGCCCAGGGAATTCGGGAAGTGATCTAAAGTGGGGTGGCGTCCCCCGTGGCTCCCTTATACCCCACTCCCCCCAGTGAAAAGCTTCTCTCGCCTGGTGGTCGAAGTGGGTGGAGGTGAAGGTGCTGGCGTCCGTCTGCCCGGGGTCTGGGGCCGTGTGGGCAGCTTCTGTCCAGTTTCTTGGTCCCCATGCCGCCAGCCCTCCCAGCCAGGCTGCCGGCCAGAGGCGCTGGATCAGACTGTGCACACACAGCCTGGGTGGGTGGGCTGCGTCTGCTGCCGCAGGAATGCCTGGGGACAGCCTGGTGTCTGGCGGCAGCAGGACCTCACCTGGCCTCACCTCCCGAGTCCCCTCCACGTGTCCTACCAAGGGCAGGCAGGCCAGCCCCACCCCGGAGTCTTTGGGGTTCCGGCTGGCTGTGGTTCGCCCTGCCGTTCTGGGAGGGAGGGGGTTCGGGAGGCTCCTGGCCGCCCCACCCCGGGCTGGAGGCTCAGAGCAGGTGTGCAGCAGGCCCCACAGGCCCCTGGCCCGCTGCTCCCTGGGCTGGGGTCCTGAGCAGGCAGGCGGGGAGGGAGCGGCCTGCTGCCCGCCCTGCAGGTCGCCTGTGGCCACAGCTACCGAGGTGGTGGTGGTGGGGCGGGGAGCAGGCCAGGCTGAGCGGGCGGGAGACCAGGGCAGGGATGAAAAGGCCCTTCATGGCCGCACAAAGGCCGTCTGTGAGCTCGGGCGCCTGGCCTCCGGGCCCAGTGGTCAGACTGAGCGTTAAACAAGCTTATTTACTGACAGGCGGTGGGGCTGGAGGAGAGCCCACGGTGCCCAGGCCTGTGGCAGGGTCACGAGGCCCCCACGTCTCCTGGTCTTCTCAGCGCGCGGAGTCGCAGGTCGCTGCTCACGCTGGTCCTTGCCCTCCCCCGTCTCCGTCCTCACGTGACACCTCTGCTCGCCTTCCACGCCTGCCCTTGTACCAGTCCCTCTGCCCGGCATTTCTTTCCCCCTCCTCAGACGGGGCCTGCTGTGCGGAAGCCCCTTGACAACGGCTTCTGTTCATGGCTCCCCAGAAGGAGAGATGTGGGGGATAGATTTGCTTCCCCCTCTGACTACAGCAAATTGAGAGAATACGGAGGCACGTAGATGAGGACAAGAAAATGCCCGGCCCTCCTTGGCAGCTGCACCTCCTTTGCCGGAGGGCTGGTGACTGAGCGCAGGCTGCGGTTCTGGCCCATGTGTGCCGCTGGGGCACCCACCTGGGCTGGCAGGGAGCTGGCTGGCCCCTGGGCCCTGGCTGCTTGGGTGCAGATGAGTCCTTGAAGCCCGGATCAGCCTCTGGGGGTCTCCTGGTGATGGTCAGCTACAGCAGGCGCAAAGCCCGCAGGGTGGCAAGGGCCATGGTGCCCAGGCCAGAAAGGCCCTAGGGCAGAGGCAGCAGCTGATGATGGCCTTGACAGCACAGTCACCACCTAGTGAGGGCTGTGAGAGGCACGGTCCAACCCCCATTCCACAGGTCGGGAAGTGAAGGCAGGCGGCGAAGTCAGTCTGCGGTGGTCCCAGGGTGAGGCTGTGATGGAGCCGGGATTTGGACCCAGCCCTCCAGATTTGGAAGCCAAAGGATTCAGCCCCTCAAGCTTCAGAGACTGGCTGAGTCTTGAAGGGGCGGGAGGGGCTGCGCACAGCAGGGATGAGGGGGCCTGGGCTGGTGTATCTGGCAGGGAGGGTCCAGGCTTCTGTGGGGAGCAACAGAGTGAGGCTGGGTCACTGGGGGCAGACAGGGAGATGGTCTGGGTGGGTCTCCAAGTACCCTGCTCAGAGGGCCCTTCTCCCCCAGAGATGGCTCCCAGGTTCTGGCAAAGGGCAGAGGGTGACCACTAGTTCCTGGGAGTGAGCCCCTGCCTGTCACTCCTCTTCCTGAGCTTGGGTCTGACTCCTTGGATGCCACCAGGTTGGCTGGCCCTGATACCCAGTAGCCCTGTGGTGGCCTCTCTGGCCAGAGGCCTGGCAGTTGGAGGTGCGCTTTGGCTAGTGGTGGTAGGACAGGGAGGTGCCCGGCTGCCACTCTGTCTTGGGCGTGTGGTGAGCAAGTGGGGACCAGTGGTTTGTTCATTTATCTGGGAGGCAGGCAGTCTGTGAGCCCTAGACCTCAGGGCCTGCCAAGCGGTGGGTAGACCCAGGCCTTTTCTCTGCTCAGCCCCGGAGAGCCCGTGCCTAGGGCCTGGAGCCTTCCATGGCAGCTGCAGGCTGCAGACCCCAGCCCTCCCAGGCAGCGACAAGGGAGGCCTGACAGAGTCACTTTCCCCTTCCTCACAGGGAAGTCTTTGAAGTTGGCGGTGGACCAGGGTGGCCCCCAGACACCAGCACTGCTTCAGCCTGGGCCCTGGGAGAGGGAGGCTTCCACAGAGTGGGTGCAGGGGCCTTCCGCCCCTGAGAGGCCTCCTTGCCAGGGGTGTTTCTGAAAAGGGGCACAGGCCCGGGCAAGCCCTGGGAATATGACAGCTGTCCCTGCCTGCAAGCTGAGCCTCGGAACGGATCCAGCTGAGGCCTGGGAGAGGCACCAGGGGCAGGGCCTGGGAGCTGGGGACCTTGTAAAATTTTGTCATGAACCGATCTGAAGTTTACAGAAAAGTTAGAAGAATAATCCAGTAGGCTCTTCACTTGGATTCACGGACCGCCAACATTTTGCCATATTTGCTCTTCTCACCGTCTTCCTGTCTCTATTTACACATTTACCTATCTGATTGCTGAACCATTTGACAGTAAGTTGCAGACATCTTGCCCCTTTGTCCCTAAATACTTCCTAAGAACAAGGTCATTCTCTTACATAAGCAGAGTCAGTTATCCAAATCAGGAAGTGAAAACTGACGCAGTACTATCACCTGAACCACAGCCTTATTCGTAGTTCACCAGTGGACTCCATAATGTTCCGTCCGGGAACGCACGGTGCGTTGTGTTGTCACAGCTCCTTAGTCCCCAGCCTGGAACAATTCCTCACTCTTTCTTTGTCTCTCATGACCTTAACGTTTTTGAAAGCCTAGTTATTTTAAGACTGCCCTGGAATTTGGGATTGGCTGTTTACTCATGATTTGCCTCAGGTGGACACGTTGGCAGAAGAACCCTGGAAGTACCTTTGTGTCTTCCCAGAGCACCCCCCCTCTCCAGGAGCTGGTGAGCCTGGAAGCAGGGTGTGGGTCTGGCTTGTCTGTGCCCTGGGGGAGCTCTCAGGGGTGGAGCCCCCAAGTGTGAAATGTGCCCCAGGGACCGCAGGTGGGCTGGCCAGGGTTGTACTGACTGAACCACAACTTCCCAGGAAGTTTCTCGGGAAGCACAACCTCTTCAGGGGCTTCAATCCCCAGCAGCACCTAACTGCCAGCGCGGCGCCCACCTCAGCTTAACACTTACAAGTGTCACTTCCCCAGGACCTACAGAGCCCAGCAGTTCAGATGGGGGGCCCCAGGCTCTGCTGGGAGTCGAAGTGCCCTGCCTCCCCTGGCCCCCCTGCCCTGAAGCTTCTTGGAAGACCATAGAGCAGCTGGTATCGATGAGACGGTGTGCTGTAATGCCCACTAAGCCCATTCTAGCATCCCTGGATCACAACAGAGATCACTCAGGGCTGGGGTGGGGAGGCCTGGAGCCTGCTTCCCATCCTGGTGTTGGACCTCACTGGGTGTCTGGGAAGGCTGGATGGGGCCAGGGCTGGGGTGTTGCTGTGAGGCTCCTCAGGCTAGGACCCCTGACGGGGGAGCAAAATTGGTGTGGGCTGCCTAGGGTTACCATGCAGGCCTCTCAGCCTGTCCCTCCCTCTCGTTCTCTGGGTCCCCTGGGTCCCCTAAATCCTGCTAACCCCCAACCATGAGCAGAGAAAGGCTCCTGCAGAAAACGCTGCCCGGAGACTGATGTGCTGACGGAGCCCCAGCTAGCGCGGGGGTGAGGGCTTACCCTTTTCTGGGGCTTCCCTTACACTGACCACAAACACCCCTGCCCACCCCTCTGGCCCTGTTCTGTCTGGAGACAGCAACGTGCTGGCATCACAGTTTCTTAGGCTAGAGAGGCCCCTGCGCTTTAAGCCTCAGACACTCGGGGGGCATGTGGAGGCACGTGCGGGCGCTAGACCCCAGGCCCTGGGGGCTGCTCCACTCTGCCCAGGTTAGGGCCGAGGAGCAGCAGGGCCGGCTGCCCCTGGGGTGTGGGGTGGGCCTCTCCTCTCCACCTCCTGCAGCAGGGGCCCCTCACCGGCCGGGCTGGGCAGGAACCCTGGTTCCCGGAGAGGGCACTGCCTCACCCTCCCGGTGCCTTCTCCAGGGTGAAGGCTGCCCTGGGTCTGCCCTGTGAGGGTGCGGGGAGAGGACCCTTTACAAGTGTCACTTCCCCAGGACCTACAGAGCCCAGCAGTTCAGATGGGGGGCCCCAGGCTCTGCTGGGAGTCGAATTGCCCTGCCTCCCCCGGGCCCCCTGCCCTGAATGAAGCTCGCTGCCAGCCCGAAGTTCTTCCAGCTTCCTCCCGAGTGGGCCTGTTGGTCCCTCAGTGCCCTCCTCCCCCATCAACCTGTCCTCTCATGGCAGGGGCGGCCTGACCCCAGCGGGGGCTCTGGGGCCACACGTGGGCCACTCGGCCTCCGTCGCCCCACCTGCGAAGCGGCAAGCACCGCGCTGAGCCCCAGAGCCCCGCACTCAGCTCCCCTTCCCAGTCGGTCAACGGCGGGGGCGACGTCCCCGTCGGCCCTGCCGCCCGGGCCCCCACACCTGTCCTTGGCTTTGCAGCCGAGGGCCCGCAGGAGCCCGTGCCCACCCTGTGGAACGAGCCCGCCGAGCTGCCATCGGGAGAAGGCCCCGTGGAGAGCACCAGCCCCGCCTGGGAGCCGGCGGTCAGCGGCCCGCCCGCGCCCACCGCCGCGCCGAGCCCCGAGGACAGCACCGCGCGGGAGCGTCTGGACCAGGGCGGCGGTACGGGCTGGGGCGCGGGGGCCGGGCGGGCCGGGAGGAAGGGGTGGGGGGGGGCCGGGCCTCGGGGCTGACGCGGCCCTCCGTCCTCCGCAGGCTCGCTGGGGCCCGGCGCCATCGCGGCCATCGTCATCGCCGCCCTGCTGGCCACCTGCGTGGTGCTGGCGCTCGTGGTCGTCGCGCTGAGAAAATTTTCCGCCTCCTGAAGCGAATAAAGGGGCCGCGCCCCGGCCGCGGCGCGACTCGGCGGCACCCCGGGTGCGCGCCCCCGTGTCTCCATGTGTCCGCGCGTGAGTGTGTGGGCGAGCGGGTGGGGGCGGGGGGCGGGGGGCGGGCGACGTGCACGTGCTCGGGGCTCGAGGCGCACGACAGCGCGCACACGTGCGCGTGCGTGAGCGCACGTGCGCCGGGGCCCCGCAGGAGCGCGGGTGCGGGCGCGATGCGCGTGCGCCGGAGGCCGCCGGTGTGCGGGAGCGGGGCTTGCGAAGCGATCTGGGCAGAGTCCTCGGCGAGGCCTTGGGAGCGCGGAGTCCCCGTGCCGCAGCCCTCTGCTCGTCCCGCAAACTGCCCGGGGCCTGCCCTCTGCCGCCCCCTCAGCTCCGGCCCTGGAGCCCGCCGCCCTGCGTTCTGCGCCCCGGGCCCGCCGCCCTGCGTTCTGCGCCTCGCTGGGTGATGGTGGGGTCCGCGGGGCCCTCGGCTGTCCCGGCTCCCCAACCAGAGGCCAGTGACTTTGGGGGTGGGGGGCGTCTTCTGACTCTGGCAGCCAGCGCGCTATTTGCGGGCTCTGAGCCCCAGACCTGCACCCTCAGGACCCCTGGGGGCCCCTCTACCCCGGGGAGCCCAAGGAGCGAATGAGAAGAGGGGTGAAGCCCGGGTGCTGTGGGCCCCTGTCCTGGCTCCCCAACCCACAGCCCCAGACCGCCTCCCTCCCCTGGCTTGGGTAAGCTTGTGCAGGGGGCTTCGCCGAGCCTCTGGCAGAGTGGGCAACCCCACGCAGGACGGCTGTTTTAGAGAAAGAAAACAAAAAGGCTTTTCAAGCTCATCTCTTTTCACTTCAACCCTGAAATTATGGCAGCTGAATGAGGGATGAGGAACCACCCAGCCGTGCCACGCCCCAGCTTGGCCCTGGCACTGGGTCCTTGGTCATGCCCTCTGTCTTCCATACTTCCCAGGAAGCCTAACTTTTATAGTTTAAAGAGAGGGATTTAAAATAGTGGCTTACCTGCTCTGGGTGCAGCAGGAAAGAAGTCAGAACTGCATCCTGTCCTCATCCTCCAAGGGCCCTTGGAGTGAGGACCCTAAGGCCTAGAGGGGGCACTGTCTGCAAACCCCAGTGATGGTTTAACCCCTGGGCCACAAGAGGATCCTGGTGAGTGAGTGCTGGGGGAGTGAGCTGTTCCTCTTTTTTTTTCACCATTGTCTCTAGCAACTGTTTTGGCCTCCTTGGTTTCTCTGAGCTCCTGACTACACCTGTTCTGGCTAAGACCAGTTTTCTCCTCCTGGATACGCCAGATGGCCACACGTGGTACCCACTCACACTCCCCAAAACACATCACGGCTTAAGTTTCTGCTTATAAAAGACTGTTATGAAACTGACTGGTTTTCATGAAACTGTTTACATTATTACACATAACCTGCAGTAGCCGAAGCCCTCCTTAGAGCAGGTGACTCAAGTCAGTATGCTGTTTCCCAACTCCAAAAAGAAAAGTGGGGTAAGGGCCAGGACCAACGGCTCCCCTCCCCAGCCCCACCCTGCCAAGAGCAGTATGGGGCTCCGAAATGGTCCCTCTCCCTATCCCCTCACTCCTGGGAAACTCAGGTGCAGGTGCTCCCCCTGGGGTTGCAGCATGGAGGCCCCAAGAGCATCAGCCCCTCACTGGGACCAGGGGGGTCCCTCTCCAGTTGGGCCAGCATGTTGCATATGTATGCATCTTCCAGGGATTCATCCAGTTCTTAAAGGGTCTGAGGTCTCAAGAACGCCAAGGGCCATGCTGTGGCCTGTGGGAAGATGCTGCAACGTCCCACTTGATCTAAATCCTGGGCTTCTAATCTAAGTGTGTCCTGGTGGAAAGGGCATGGCCACAGGCAGGCAGGGCTGGGCGGGGTGGGATTTAAGGCCCTCCCCATTCCAGGACAGAGCCGTGTGTGGGGTGGCTCTGAGGGCCAGCTGCAGCCTCCGGTAACTGGCTGCCACCTCTGGAGGTGGGAAGAAGTGTCCCAGGCCAGTGACTGGCCAGGTGGGAAGCCGCAGTCCCAAACCTTATGGGACCACCACCCACTGACACCTCTGTCCCCCAGTGTTCAAACCTGCCTCCTCAACCTGCAGAAGGATGTCCCCCACTGCCTCAAACAGCTTATTCTGTTTCTGGAGTCCCTCCACAAGTGGAGGTCCAAATCCACTCCCATCCTGAGGCCCCAACCCCGGCTGCTTCTTCCTCCACGGGAAGCCTCCTTAGCCCTTTCCCTGGGACACACCCCCTCCACTGGGCTTGAAGGGGGCTCTTCTCTCCCTGCCAGACCGAAACACCTCATTCTTGTGCGCACAAGGGTAATAAAAAGTAGACCTTCCTCTCTTTTATTTTATACATGATGCTTCTTTTAATGCAGCCAGAAATGATATTTGCTTTTCTCGGAACCATAATCCATACAGGATGCAATGACCAAGTCATTTCTTTATAACACCTGGGCTCCAGAAGGGGCCAGAAGAAACGAGTTACATCCAGCCCATCAGGGAGCCAAAGGCGGCGTGGGCCCTCAGCCAAGCTCTGGTGGCCATGAGGCAGGCCTGGCCGTGCAGCCAGAGGCTGGCAGAGGCTTGGGGCGGAGGTGGACAGAGGCGGTTGGTCTCTCAGTCCTTTGAGTCGGAGACCAAAGGACGCTCGTCAAGCTCATCAGGCAAGGGTGGTCCGTCTGTGCACCTGGCCGATTCTAACAGCTTCCAGGGGAGAGGACACGTGCAGGGGTCATGACATCATCACCTCTGCACCTGCCCTTGGCCAGGGACACCCTGGGTCTGGGGCCTCTCAGTGCCTGGGAAGGGCCCTGGAGCATGCCCATCCTCTGTCTGCCCCTCCCAAGAGACAAGAAGAGGTGGTGTAACACTGTTTAAAATACACTTTTTCATTTACAAATGCAGCAGAGGAGGGACGTGGGCACCTTTTCTGCAGTTCGTGAGTGAGGGGCCAAGACACATGAGCACTAACCACGTAGCAGGGGTGAGGGGTGGAGGCAACTCCTGCCAAGGCACCCCAGCTCACACCCTGCTGCCTGCAGCGGCGTCCGGCCTTCCTGCTGAGCCCCTCCGCTGTCCGCTGGGGGCTGCCCGCCACGACCTGCTCCTGCCCACCCACATCCCTTGGCCAGGCCGGGGACCAGGGGTCACTGCCGATTTCGGCTGCCCAGCTTCCTGCGGTCCTTATTCTGGCTGCGCTGAGGGTCATCCATCTTGTGGACACGGAAACACTCCTTGAGGTTCTGGGACCGAATCTTCGGATTCAAGATCTCCTCAGTCATGTTGCTGGGGAACCAGCCTCTCTCCTGGTCATGCAGGCGCTCGCCAAAGATCCACCCTGCGTAGGGAGGGGAAGGGGAGGGTCAGAAGCTCTCCAAGTGGTGCAGGCTGGGCCTCCCGCCGGCCTGTGTGGGGAGCAGAGGAAAGGGAGACACAGGGGTCCAGCTGGCCTTTCCAGAGGTCCCCTGCCCTCAGACACATTGCTGGAAATGCCCAGACCTGGTTTATCCCCCATGAGTTGGGTGCATGCTGCCCTCCCGGGGGGGGCGGTGTGTGCACAGGGCGGGGGCAGAACCACTGCGTGTCCCGGATGTATTGACTTTGGAACCCATTCCCAAGCTCTCACGCATCCTAGGCTGCCCCACGTGAGGCCAGGAGACCCCAGGGGCCACCCCCAAAAGCACGAGGCATCGAGGGGCTGGTGGGGTGGTAGCTGACCGCGTGGTTCCGTGGCCTTGAATGCTACTGTCACCCTCTGGTTGGGCAGCCCCTCCTCCCTGAGCCTCAGCCTCCTGGGAGCTGGGTGGTCAGCCGAGGGTGGCCGTCATGAACTGGCCGAGTGCCCTAGCTCTCTACCCCTCACCCCCCATATCACAGTGTCTCTGCTGGGGGCCTGGGGCCCGAACCGCAGGTCCTGCTGGCAGGTCCTGGGGCAGGGCTAAGACCTGGGGCCTGAGGGCCAGGGGCGCGCCTTCTACAGGCCACGTGGGAGGGGTGTCAGGCTGTTTATATTTTGCGGGGGGAGGTGGGGGCAGGAACCACTGTTCTCCCAATGCTGGGTGAGCCCCTAGGATTTAGGAAGGGCGGAAATGGCCTTCTCTGGAGGTCACCAGCCTGAGACTTTCCAGCCAGGGTCTTGAAAAAGAGGAGGAACCAGGGTTGGGGAGAGATGCTTTGTGCACTTTTGGGGATTTAGATTAGGAACAATTGATGTAGAAATAAGGGATCAATTTTTCGGGGGAGGGGAGCGAAACTCTGGCACTGATGCCAACAGCAGGAGTGGGCGGGAGCCCCGGCGGGTGGCTCTCTGGCCCATGTGGGGCTACAAGCCTGGTGGTCACAGGCTCATCTGGAAGCTTGTTGCAAATACGGGGTCAGGGTCAGCATGCTCCTGGCCATCATCCCTCCCACTGTGATGGGGGCTGATGCCCGGGCCGGATGAGGGGAAGGGGACATGGAGCCAGGCGCTCGGCTGGGCCTCACGCTAAGCGGGGGAAGGCGGACCTCACAGCTCCGGGGAAGGAGAGCGGAGGCACTGGCAGAGATGCCTGCTCTATGCTGAGGAAAGGCCAGCGGAAGCCATGATGGGCAGAACGGTCTACGGGAGCAGAGAGGCAGCACGGCCCTGGGCTCTGCCTGCCTCTCAGCCGGCTCTTCTGTCTGCTTCTCCACCGCATCCCTCAGGCTGGGGCAGAGCCCCAGGATGGGGGGGCAGGGAGCCTCGAGTGGGAGAGGCACCCAGCCCCGGGGCCTCACCATCCTCTGTCTTGTCCAGGATGTTCAGGATGTCGGCCAGCTCCAGCGTCAGCTCGTCCGGCTGCTGGGCCACGTACGGGTGCACACACTGGACCTGGGGGCAGTCTGATGGGAGGAGAGAGGGGAGTGGCATGTCCTCATCACCACGGCACCCACCCTGGTCCCTACACGGGCAAAACCTGGCCCCCCACTTCTGCCTCAGCAGTTAGCAGGGACACGCTGCCTGTCCAAGAGGCAACACAAACTCCCGCAGCAACGGAAAGGGCTCATTCGAGGGCGGGGTGTGTGGCTCCAAAGAAAAGGCTGTTAAAGCGCCAAGAGTTCTGAACAAAAAGTACGTGGATACAGGGATGAACAGGCTGTGAGGGGCTCTTATTGAGACTTCAGAAGGAGCTGTTTGGTCCTGGGCTGGGCCCTGGGAGCAGTTTGGGGACAGTCAGGACTTGGTGAGCTGGTCAGGATGGCAGCGTCTCTATCAGGCAGCTGGACTTGCGCCCTTTTATATTTTGTAAGGTTTTCAGACAACTGGCCACCCCAGAGAACACTGGCGTTTGCCTTCTGGGCCCAAATTCCTCTTGGTTTCCTTGTGGCATCTGTCACTTATGACCCAGTGGCTTTTATTTCTTCATTAACCATCAAAACGTTTGCAAAGCTCAGGCACACCCGTGTCCTCCGTGGGGTACTAAGCTTGTACTGGGGTGCTAGGGACCCCCGGGCAGGCGAAGCAGTCTTCCCAGCAGCCCCGCAGGCCCTTCAGGTGGAGTGCAGAGGCCCCCGAGGCTGACGCAGCTGTGACAGGCAGGGCCGCCACGAGGCTCCCTGGACCCTCCCTTGCCCCACCCGGCGGGTGCCCCCTCCCCAGTGGGCCACCTACCCAGCAGCCGGGACGTGAAGGAAACAAACTTGGTTCTTCGGTTGGGGGCCAGCGAGGTCATCCAACGCTTCATCTCGCTCCTGGGACAGGGAAGAGGACAAATGCCCCAACCGCAGAGCAACGGACCCCACGTGAGGGGAACCGCTGCGCCAGGCATCCAGCAAGCTGGCCACTGGGTCCCGGGCCTGGCACAGGGCCGCAGCAGGACAGCGTGGACGGGGCCGGGAATCTAGCGGCAGGATGGGGGCGGAGCGCTATAGAACCTCCCTGGTACATCTTTAAAGTCAGTGGGTGAGGGCGAGCCCACGACACCCCAAAGTTAACCAAGAGGCGAGCCCTCAGCTGCCAGCTGCCCTGAGCCATGGTCCATGGAATCGGGAAAGGCTGACGCCACCCCTGCCCCAGGCAGTCGGAACTGGACCGTGATGTGCAGGGCGACACCTGTGAGTTCTGGGCTGGGGGGTGAACAGAGGGGCCGGCCCAGAGCCTGACACACACACACAGACACACACACACAGACACACACACACACACACACACACACACACACCCCAGCAACGTGCTCGTCCCGCACCCTGACGCTAACACTGCACAGAAGCCCTCCCGGCAGGGCCTGGGAGGAGGAAGGACAGGAACAGGGCGGGCGGTGTGCCGAGCCTGGAGCCTCGCTCCACCCAGGCAGGTGACAGGAGCCTCGCTCCACCCGGGCAGGTGACAGGGGCACCAGGCACTCACTGAGCGGACGCCTTCAGCATGTAGGTGGCCTCCCGGTCGTCCGCATTCTCGAGCAGCCGCAGGATGAAGACGTTGGCCAGCGTCTGGCCCTGGTCCTCCAGCTCCTCCACTCGCAGCAGGCCCCGCGGGGCCGAGTCAAACACCTGGTACTTGTCTCTGGGGACCGAGGGTGGCAGCAGAGGCAGGTCAGTCCCGAGGCGGCGGCTCGGATTTCCAGGAAACGCTCTACCCTGGCCAGCAGGGCCGGCCCCACTGCTGCCACTCCTCACCTCCTTCCGGAAGCCCCCCACCTGACCGCCAGTCCCCCTCACCCCCGGCCCCCGCCCTCCACAGTGTGGACGGCGGACGAGGGGTCAGCACCCATGACGTGGCAGTGGCCGCTCTGCCGAGCCAGCCCCAGGCGTCAGGCACTGAGCTGGACTCTCCACGTCCTTAGGGGTACAGCCCCCGCTAGACAGGAGGGGAAACGGAAGCTCAGGGTGTTGAAATACACCTGCCCGAAGGCCCAAGGCTGGACCAGAACGGAGCAGGCCTTCAAAGTGGATCCAGAGCCTGAGCAACATCCCACCACCGCGCCCGCCGCCCCCAGGCCGTGGCGACCCCCCATCCCTCCTGCCTGCCGCTCACCCCGGAATCTGCCGGCAGATCACCAGCAGGTCGTTGAAGAGGAAGAGGTAAATTTCCCGGAAGAGTTTCTTGGTCCGCAGGGTCCGGGATGTCTTGGGGCCTGACATCTGCTGCAGCTCGCCCTGCTTCAGCAGCCAGCGGGAGTGGGAGATGATGGGCACTGACTGCGTGAGGGGGGACGGCATCAGAACGGCTGTGCCCCTCCGCGCCCCCCGCCCCAGGCTCCCCTCGCGCTCTGACTGGAGTGATGACCGCGAGTAATGGTGTGTGAGGCCCGCGCTGGGCCCAGGACACGCGTGGCGCTGGTGGGAGGGACGGACGGGTGCTGGGCAAACACGGGAAGGGCGTGTGTGTGCATGCGCACGTGTGCCTGAGTGGGCTGGTGTGTGTCTGTTGTCTATGTATCTGTGTGTGCTTTTACGTATGTGTGCTCACATCTAAGTGTCCACGTGTCCTGTATGTGTCTGTACTCACGTGTGAGTGTGTCCACGTGTCCTGTGTCGGTACTCACGTGTGTGTCCACGTGTCCTGTGTCTGTACTCACGTGTGAGTGTCCACGTGTCCTGTATGTGTCTGTACTCACGTGTGTCCACGTGTCCTGTATGTCTGTACTCATGTGTGTGTCCACGTGTCCTGTGTCTGTACTCACGTGTGAGTGTGTACACGTGGGTGCCTCTGTGTGTGTGTGTGTGTGTGTGTTGTCATCCTCCTACTAGGCTCAGCCTGTGTGATGCAGGATCAGAGGAGAGGCCAAGTTCACAGGAGAGAGGGGAGAACTGGGTCCCACAGGGCGAGGAGACTGGGCCGGCAGGTCCCCACTGTGGCTCTGGGGCAGGCACCCAGCACCCAGCACGTGGCCCGCAGGTGGAGCTACGTGGGGGGCCCGGAGGTCTGCATCCTCAGCTGGGGCTCAGCTCCCAAACCCAGCATGACCTCAGGGACCCTCAGCAGGTACCGTGTACTCATGTGCCCAAAACCCCAGAAACCCAAGCCCTCGGGGCCCTTAGGGTCACTAATGCCTGAAGCTTTACACAAAGTTGGGGGAAAGGTCGGTAGCTTCTGTCAGATTTTCAAATCGCCCACATTTAAGAATCCCTGGAGCAGTCCATGTCACATTCTTCATGTGAGCTGACTGTACAAGGTCACACAGCCAGTAAGTGAGAGCAGGCAGCTCCCGACTCCCTGCAGGAGACAGTCTAGGCCAGCGGTCCCCAACTGTTTTGGCACCAGGGGCTGGTTTCATGGAAGACAACTTTTCTACAGATGGGGGTGGGTGGTGGGATGGCTCAGGCGGTAGTGCGAGCGATGGGGAGCGATGGGGAGCGATGGGGAGCGGTGGGGAGCCGTGGGGAGCGGTGGGGAGCCGTGGGGAGCGGTGGGGAGCGGTGGGGAGCGATGGGGAGCCGTGGGGAGCGGTGGGGATCCGTGGGGAGCGATGGGGATCCGTGGGGAGCCATGGGGAGCCATGGGGAGCCATGGGGAGCGATGGGGAGCCATGGGGAGCCATGGGGAGCGGCAGATGAAGCTCCGCTCGCTTGCCCGCCACTCACCTCCTGCTGTGCGGCCCGGTTCCTAACAGACTGCAGACCCTTACCGGTCTGCGGCCCGGGGGTTGGGGACCCCTGGTCTAGGCCAATGTGATGGCCCAGTGACTGGGGGCAGGTGGGGCCTTCAGCTAAGGGGTCAGGGAAGGCCTCGGTGGAGGTGATACTGTGCTGAGACCCAAGGGCGGCCATTCAGCGAGCCCGGCCAGTGACCAGTGCTCCAGGACAGCCGGGCTGGGGCGGGGACACGTGGCTGGGCGTGGGCTCACCTTGATCTTAAACTCCATCTTCTTCTGAATGCTGATCATTTGCTCCGTGCGGCTCATTTTCCTGACGCCCTCGTTGCATGCTTTTACCACCTGGGATGAGAAGGAGGACACATCAGGCCACCCGCAGCCAGCTGTCTCTGGCCACTTCCTTTGGCCCACTCAGGCCACAGCTCATCAGTCTCAACTGGGTCTCAGTTCCAGTGTAGAAAATCAGGGCCTTGTCTTTGCTGGGATGTGAACTCCAGAGAACACGAAAATCGATGCCGACCCCTCATGTCACCTAAGAGAGCAAATTTCGACCAGAAGACGTCCTTTCTCATCTGTCAGACTGGAAATGCCCAACGTTTGGGGGTCAGGATCCGTCACACACTGTGAGGGGAGCACAGAGTCCCCCCCACCTTCCTGGGAGGCAACCCAGGTACAAAGGGGCTGAATGAAACCACATTTTCTGGGACTTCCGGGGACTCATTCCAAGAGATGATATCTGCACAGGATCTAGAACAGGGCCCGGCACCCAGCAGGCACTCAGCATTTAGGAACGAGCCCAAAGACGTGCGTACTAGGATGTCCCCTGCAGTGGCGTTCAGAGCGAGAAAAACTGTCCTCAACCTAAATGTCCGTCAACAGGGGTTGATTAACGCTCATAAATCCACATAACCCTGTACTCTGAAATCATGAAGAAGTGCAATAATTTTACATGCGCTAAAATGGAGGGAAAAGCCAGCTCATAAACCACAAGCCCATCTGCAAAGAATACAATTGTGTGGTGCAGGCGTCTGTTTGGAAAGGGGTCTGGAAGGGCAGGCACCAGCATTTTGGCAGTGGGGTGTGGGAGAACTGCTGATCTTTACCATCTTCTTTTTGCTTATGAACAGTTTGTGGACTTGTTTGTATTCAGCATCATTTTTATAAATTAAGGGATAAAACCCACCTTTATTAAAAAAGGTAAATAATGAGAAGCAAGCGTATACCTGGGAAATGAAAAGGAAATGAAAGCAGAAAAGAACTTGAAAACAGAAACCACTTGCCGGTGCCCCGAGACCCCTTGGGGCCCAGTGTGGCCGGCTGCCCAGTGGGGGCCAGAATGAAGCTCCCATCTGATCAGGTGTGTGCGTTCCAGGGGTGGGCAGAGGGTCCCGAGAGATGCAGCCTGGCTGGCAGGTCACTGACCCTCCCTGACCAGCCTGCTCGAGGCTCCAGCCTTTCCCCAACTAGGCTGGGAGGGGAGTGCTGTTTTTCCCAGGATCCAAAGGGTATAATCGCCAGAAGGATTTTGGAGGCCAACTGGCCTGAGTGAGGGATGCGAGGAGAGGCCCCTGGGGGGAAAAGACTGCATTAAGCTACGAAGTCCTCATGGCTCCATGTGGCTCACCGTGGCTTAGAACCACCACCTGATGCCCACTGGGGCTAGTCGTTTTACTAAGCTGCTGCCACTGGTACACTAAGTGGAGAGGACTTCCCAACACCAGGCTCTCGTCCATTTCAGGGTCACCAGCACGACACAGTGGCCCCTGCACGGCTGCCAGGAGTGGGCTCACAGCTCCAGCGGACACACTGGAGCCAAACACACGAGACAGCGCTGCTTTAAGACAAACATGTGGGAACAGACACATTCACTGACCCCTCCCGCATAGCCCCTGCTCTGCCGGCAGCTTCCAGAAGGATCCTCCTCTCTCCGAGGATCAGGAGCGGAGATGCCTTCTCCACTACTGGGCAGGAAGAGCCCAGGCTTGGCAGGGCCGGGGAGTCCTCTCGCGGGGACAGGAGAGGTGCAGCTCGAGGGCCGGGAGAGGCGGGATCGGGGGGTCGGAGAGGCGCACAGGGCAGAGCTGCATCAGGGCCCAAGAAGAGCCAGAGCTGGCCTCAGAGCACGGCAAGGGAGGCAAGAGCCATGGCTTTTGACACTGGAAACAGGTAAGGACAAGCGTGGGGCCTCCGAGGGCTGCTGCGGGGAGTGCCTGGGCCTGTGGGTGGCCACAGAGCGGGGGTTGGCGGGAGGGTCCATGAACATGTCTGCAGGTCAAGAGCGCCCGGCCGGCCTGGTCCACCCCGCACGTCAGCAGCCTGGGGTGAGAAGGAAGCCCACCCGACTTATTTTTTGGACCCAGTGACTTCTCTGGATTGCCAACTATTAAACTGAATTTGCATCTTCCAGAGATACACGGGCACAGGAGGGGGCAGGACGGGAAGGCGGGTCTAGAGGAGGAAGACAGCTGACCGGGAAATGTGGGAAGAGGAGGCACAACTCACCAGCTCCAGTTCCTTGTGGGCATCCAGGGCAGTGCCTTCCCGCTCAGACCTCTCTTCCACCCGCTTCAGGATGTTCTGAGCACAGGCAAAGTCTGCATTTAGTTTCGTCACGTACGGCCATTCCTCCCCTCTCCGCCCCCTTTGGCAGTGGCAGCCTCCCTGCTGCACTGGTCCAAAGAGCCTCGTGTTGCTGCAACAGCCGGGAGCAAAGAGCCCCACCAGTTACGGACTGAGGGCGGGAGAACCTTCCACCAGCCGAGGGCCTAGCATCGCACACAAGCCTTGCCCAGCCCTAAGATGATAACCACGAGTCAAGGTCTGCATGAGGACTAACTACGAGGGCCAAACCCGAGCCCCAGTCTCCTTACAGCGAAGACCAAGACAGAAGCAAAGGGGGCAACCAAGTGCGGTGGGGAAGGGGGAGGGCGAGGTCCGACAGTGAGGGAAGGGTGGCTCAGGGCTGGCCGTCCCGAGGCGAGCGCAATGCTTGCAGCAGCAGTGGGACTGCCGTCTGAAGCCAAGTAGCAGCGACCCCGAGGCTTCGTTAACTCTGGTCTTATTGATAAAGATGTCTTTTTTCCAGTAGCTGGATTTTCTTGAGTTTTGCCTATAGATTACAGTGTTTGCACTGGTTTCTGCCTCACTGTTCTCCCCGTGCCCGTATTTCTGATCTGCTCTCATTCCATGAAGAGGTTTGGGTGCGTCTGAGCACAGCTCACCTCCCCCCAGCTGCCCCATGTGGTGGCACGAACGTCCCCAGCCACCTGCTGCCACCCAGACACCAGGGTGCTGGGCATCCTTTCCACTCTCTCCTGAGCTCCAGGCCAGACCCAGATCCCTCCCGCCTCTGGACGTCCCCCAGCTGCAGGCCCCCAGCCTGCCCTGTGCGGTCACCTGCCCCGCCTCTGCCTGCCAGCCAAGCCAGACACACACAGTCAGCTCCGATGCCTCCTTACCCTCCCCCCCACCAACCTGGGGTCACCAACCCTGCCTGTAACCATCCCCCGGCTCCCAAATCCAGCTCCCAGCCAACAGGATGGCTCAGGCTCCACCTCTTCTCATTGGGATAAAACCCCATCTGACCAGGTCCTGCTCCTGGCCTCAGGCAGAGAATGGCGTGGCTTCTTCAGCCTGGTGCACGAGCCCTCCATGCTGGCCTCCTCTCTGGTGGGCCCCTCCCTACCTTCTGCGGTAACTGGCGGGTCTGCCTGGAGCATGTTCACCCCTCAGACACGCTGCCTCTGAACCTCAGTCCCCCTGCCCGCACCCTCCACCCCATGCCACCGTTCTCCTCGCGACAACATTAAGATAGGTCTTGATCTTAGTTTTGTTGGGTTTTATCATCCAAAAGTTAAGATTTTTAATATATCACTATATACTCTTTTCCTATAAATTTTTTTCTCTGCATAATTAGGAAATGTTACTGTCTTCTGTTTCATTGTTTCCAAGTTTAAAAAATTCACATGCAACTCCTTCAGTCGCGGCGTCCTATGACTGGGCTGGTCCCAGCTGTTCTCCCACCGTGCCATGGACCTCCCCACACTGCCCCCTGTCTGGGCTTCTTTTGACTCCGGTTTCTTTGGTCCTAGGCCTCCGAGAGCCCCTTCCTCCCAGGCTCCGACCTCTCCTTTCCGATACTGCCCTTCTCCTGTGGAACTAGCTGCCCATGGCCTTTGGCCTCCCGCCTGTTTGACCTCTGACCTCCCCTAACTGTGGGTCACAGGTCACCATCTCAGCCCATTCCTTTCTGAGCCACAGCCGGATCCACACCACCCACTTCATCTGCCTGGTGGCCCGGGGGTTCCCTCTACCCACCAGCATGCGGCAGGCACAAGGGCTCTCCGCCCTGTCTTGCTTGACTCTTGCAGACCCCCTTTCGGGAAATCTCACCCTCTGCAGGCTCCCCCGACTCCAGCTCTCTTGGCCTGCCTCTTCCCTCGCTGCGTTCCTTCTCGGGCATGATGTCCCAAGGCTGGGTCTTGGGACCCCTTTCTCTCCATCCTTGGTGGTCTCTCCTATTAAATACCACCTTGATGCCGAGGGCTCGCACCCTGACTTCTCCCTTTGACTTTAAACTTGGATATGCAACGGCTCAAAGTCCTCCCAAGCTCAGCTGGTCCAACACTGAACCCCGCCTTCCCCATCTCGGGAAACAGCACCATCACCTGAGCTGCTCAAACCAAAGAGTCTCCTTCCCTTTCTCTCCACGGTAGCAAGTGCACAGCTCAATTCACTGATTTCCCTCCAGGATCTCCCACCCCAACCTCCACGAACCCACCTTTCTTTCTTGAATTGCTCCGTAACCCCTTCTCCCATTTCCACTCTTGCCCTCCTGCCCGACACCCTCCACACGGCAGCTGCTTTGAGCTCTTACCAGCATCAACTAGATGGAATGACTCCCCATCACATTGAGGATAGAACCCAATGTCTTACCTGGCTCCTTAGGCCCCTGATCAGCCTCTGCCCACATCTGCACACTCATTCGCATCATGTTCCCCCAGCTCACCACTGGCCGCCCCGTCTGTGAACCTTGCTGCCCCGGGGCCTTTGCATAAGCAGCTCCCTGTCAGATGAATGGCTCCTCCCTGTCAGCCAAGTCCTAGCTTAAATGTCACTCATCCGAGAGTCCTTCCTGATCCCCCACTGGCAGTGGGCAGGCAGTCACCACCATCATGTCACTCTGTTTCACTGTCCTCAGCCATGACCACTTCCTGGTTGTGTGTGTGTGTGTATGTGTGTATGTGTGTGTGTGTGTGTGCATGTGTGTCGATCTCTCCCCACCCTCCCCCAGAATGTCGCTCTGTGGAAGCAGGGGCTGAGTCCCCCACTGCTTGGCACACAGTAGGAGCTTAATTAGGATTTGTGGAACAAATGGACTTCTGGAAATGGAAAGCCAGCCTGGAATGACCAAAGGAAACAGCCTGCAGCAGGAGAAGTGTGTGTCAGGGGAGAGAGGCCGGTACCTGGACCAACAGCTTGAGGCGTGTGATCCTCTGGAAAGGCAGGATGAGGAAGGAGGAGAGGGGCAGCCCCTTGCACTTTGGGTCCAGCTCCAGCTGTGCGATCAGCTCCCGAAAGGCTGCCTTCTCCTGGCTGGGGACACAGACAAGAGAGTAGGTCTCTGGCTCGTGGGAGGCGCAAATCGGAGGGGGTTCCTCCCCATCCTCAGCCTCCTAAGAACCAGACAGCCCACAAGCACAGAAAACGTGTCGATTTCTTCTCCTCTTTTTTTTTTTTTAAAAAAAAAAAAGGAAAATAAACTGTTCGTGTACAAGTCAAATAACAATAGTGACTTCACACGCCAGGCCCATGAAGACTTAGCAAAATATGCTGTGTGTGGGAGGGCAAGAATTCCTTGCGTGGCCAAGATTATGAATCAGACGCAGAATTCGATGATTTACCCAGGAGGAAACGGTGGCAAGGTAAACCCACGTAATGACAGCAGCAGGCAGCAGGCTCGAGACGGCTGCAGGGAGAACCTGTGCTACTCCTGCCAGGTGGGGATGTCTCGTCTGCAGACGGGCTGAGTAGTGGGAACCACTGCTGGAGATCAGAGGCGGGCCCTTGACTGCCCGTCGTTAGGGACACGGCACTCAGGCCCAGAGAGTCTGCTCTCACGGGCCACACCAGTGGACCCCTGGGCACTGCAACATCTAGAATCCTATTCTCCTGTGTGATTGTCTTCTCAATGTTCGTCCTCAAAACTGGCATACCGATTCCCTCCAATCCCAGTTTCAAACCCCAAATGTAAAACACCCAAACCTCTGAATACTCAAACTTTAAAACATCCCCAGTGAACTACACGGCTTGATGGAAAGACCCAACGAAGCATAACGTCCAGAGGTCACTACTCGGAGAGTCCTTTGGTGCCCATGAGTGTGCTAAGAACATATCACTGGTTAAACTGTGGTTGAAACATGGTACAGAAATGTGAAGAATTCAAAAGAGGCAAGTTAATGAAAAAACTCTCTCATCAACGGAAACCCCAAGAAAGTTTACAAAATGGGCAGATTAGTAAATTCAAGTGCTTTGCTGGAGAACCACCAAAAAGACTCCCTCCCCCCAACCCTTGCCTTTGTCTCTAGTTCAAACCACTTTCCTGCCGCCTTGGGCCTCGAGTTGTCCTCTTGGCCTCAAGCTCCCTTTTCCAAACCTCACAGAGCTCTGCACGGCCGTCTGGACACAGGTCCAGTGGGCGCCACGGCTGACTGTCCCGGGGTCAATATTTCCCAGTGACACCGAAAGCCCCAGAACGTGCCGGAGTTGGATGCTGTCCTGGGAAGGCGGAGACCCAGGGAGCACAGCTCAGTGTCAGCACAAGAGGAGGGGGCCGCCGGGGCCACGCCTGCACGATGGCCCCACCGCCCAGCCCTACTCACAGCAGCTGCTTGTAGGTCCTCTCCTGGTAGGTCTGGTTGCTGACGTAGGTGATGTAGACAGAGAAGTGGTCGGCGGCGTACAGGTACACGATGTCGCACACGTCCGAGATGACGATGTTCTCCTCCATCCGGCGCTCCAGCTCCAAGAGAAACCTGCGGCGGGCAGCGGCTGGCTTAGGGGCGGCTGGCTGCGGAGACTCGGGGCACGCCTCCACCAAACCAACCAACACGACAGGAGGCGGTCCCAGCCAGGGGGCACATTCCGTCACATCGCAGAATTACTTGTTCAGTTTTTTAGGTGGGTAGTGACATTAGGAGCGTTTTTCAAAGGGAGAGACCTCAACTTTCACATCCATACTGATGCGTTTACAGATGAAGTGAGATGACGATGGGGATCTGCTTCAGAATGATCCCGTGGGTGAACCTAGATGCTGAAGCGTGGGCTCGTTACACTGGTGTCTCTACTTCTGCATGTTTGGGATTTTCCATAATAAAATATAAATAAATACAAAAATAAATAGACACCCCTCCCCCAGTGGAGGTTAGCGGCAGAGACCGAGGGGTCTCCGAGGCTGCTCTGGTCTCAGTCAGCTCTCGCCTTCCTGAGCCTACCGGGTGGGGGGCTGCCACGAGGATCTGGGGGCTGCAAACGGGAAGGTGGGGTGTCCATGTGGAGGGGGACCGACTCAGGAGGGTCCATGGAGAGCCGCACACGGGTGTGGGTTTGCTGCTGCCCGCGTGCTATTTCTTCACACCTGAACAGGCGGGGTCGGACCAGCTGATAAAAGCTGAGTTCTGCACTTTTAGCTGCAAACCTCCCCAGGCTACAGTGAAAAGGGTAAATGGATCTTTTATCCTAACGGAATGACTGGAGTTCATTTCTTCTTTGCAATAATCAGTCAATAGATGTCTATTCCTCCTCCACTTAAGCTCATCCCATCCTTCTTTAGGCAAAATATAAGTACAGTCCCAATCGCCACCTCCACACACTCTTGCAAACACCACGCAACCGGAGAAGAGAAAGTGTAAATCCAGGACCACGCTCCACGTTGGCCCTCGGAGGGTCTCGGGCCCCGCACGCACCAAGCCAGGGCCTTGTGACGTCAGGATAAAGAGCAGCTCACACGGACACCCCCGGACCAGGTCGTGACACCCGCCACCGATGTGCCTGACTGTGGGAGACACACGGAGCACCTGCGTGGCCGGGAGGGACCTGCAGACATCAGTCCTGTCCAGGGGGAGGCGACGGGCCTCGCTGCTGGGAGATCTTTGGATTTATGTATTTAGTTATATCTTATTACAGAAAATTCCAAACATGCAAAAGCAGAGAAGCCAGAGTAACAGGCAGTGCCACCAGCCCCGGACGTGCCCCAGGCGAGGAGGAGGGACAGGAAGGGGCCCCACGAGGACCGGGGCGGAGGCTCACCGCTCGCTGACGGCCATGACGTCCAGCACGTTGGAGAAGAGGATGTGCGCCTCGGACGGGTGCAGGATCTTCTTCAGGCGCTCGTTCTCCATGAAGTGGGACACCAGCAGGTTCAGGCTTTTGTAGTAGGAGGCCTCGGAAGTCACCAGCTCGAACATGGCCTGGGACGTGAGGAGGGCCAGCGGTCAGCACCCAGGACTCGTCTCCCCCCTCTCTCAGACAGATGCAAAGGTTTGATTTTATTTTAGTATTTTGGCCTCCATGCATGGCTTGTGGGATCTCAGTTCCCCGACCAGGAATCAAACCTGTGCCCCCTGCAGCGAAAGCGCCGAGTCCTAACCACTGGACCGCCAGGGAAGACCCCAGATGCAAAGGTTTTAAAAGTGAAAGAAGACTGCTGTCGGGGTCTGCGTTGGCAAGGGCACTGCCATCCGCAGCCAAGACCACTTGCCCCGCTCACAACAGTGAAGCCGGAGATAGCCTCGTGTCCAAGTACGGAACAAGGTAAAACACGAGGGGCCAGCCATCCGTTGGGTTCCCGACAGCTGCTAAGGGTGACTCAGGACTGTTTCCTGGTGCGGAATGGGTGAGAGAGTCAGCAGTAGAAGAACCCCACTTCTACACGCCCAGAAAAATGTCTGGAAGGAAACAGGCCATAATGTCAACCACAGGTGTCAGTAGGGGGTGGAGTTTGGGGGTGACTTTTACTCTTTTCTTTTTACCCTTTCAATTGTCTAAAAATTGAAGAATGAGCATATATTGTTTCTTTCATGGTCTTATTTTATAATGTAATCGATAAAGCAATTTTCATTTTGAAAAAGAGAGAAAGAAGACAGAGAAAGAAATCCATAATCTGATAAGCTTTTTGGAGGCGCCTTCATTCTCTATCATGCTTATCACCTGATTATTGAGCCTATGAAACAGCAAAGTAACTGGACCTCTGTTCCCTCACGTGTCATCTGTGAAGCGAGGGCAGTAGTTGCTGGTTCACCCTCCTTCCTCGCTCTCAAGCAAACCCATGACCCTTCCTGAGACCACCCTGGGACCACCCTCACCTTCCTCTCCCCCATCTCTCTCTGCTGTTCCTCAGCTTAGGGTGGGTTCAGGTCTGGGCCCACGGTGGCTGCCCAGAAGGGACAGTGTAGTGGGATGAATTGTGCGCCCACCCAAAGCTGTGTCCACATGCTAAGCTCCAGCACCTGTGAATGTGAACCTATTTGGCAAAAGGGTCTTTGCGGATGTAAGTGAAGGATGTCAAGGTGAGGAGACCATCCTGGATGGAGGGTCTAAATCCAATGACAGGTGTCCTTATAGGAGAGATGCAGAGGGAGACCTGGCAGACACACAGGGAAGAAGGCCAGGTGAGGACACAGGAAGAGACTGGAGTGATGCTGCTTCAAGCCAAGGAACGCCTGGAGCCACCGGAAGCGGAAAGAGGCAGAACTGCCAACACGCTGATTTCAGGCTTCTGGCCTCTACAACTGGGGGAGAGTAAATTACCACCCAGTTTGTGGTAATTTGTTACTGCAGCCCCAGGAAACAAACACAGACAGACAGAGGAGGGCTGGGAGATGGGACAGCGATGAGCGTAGGGGGCCCTGGTCCTTTCCCAGCGTCCCGACCACCCCACATCGCACTCCCTTTGGGGTCCTCCATCCTCCCACTGGCCAGAACCCTGACCCAGGCAGGGTTCCAGGCTCTGGCCATGAAAGCTAGCGCTCCCGGGGCTAGGAAGGATGGTGGAAGGAAGGGAGACAGGGAAGGGAAGAGGGAGGGAGGACCAGCATGTGTTCCAAACACACAAGGCGCTTTCTCGTTCTATCCTCACTGGTCCCCCAGGAAGGACATACAGAAGTTCGCATTTCACTAAAAGGAAACAGATGCAGAGGTTAAGTCATGCCCCAAAGTTACTGCTGGAGGTTGGAAGATTCAACCCAAGGTTTTTCCAAGTCCTGGGCTCTGCCCACCAGTACCCACCCCTGCCGACATAGACGCAGGCAGAGCGGGGATTCAACAGCGTCTGCAGGTGGCCTGGCCTGCTGGGCAGCCATTCTGCTGCTTCCCTGCAAAGCTCGGACAAGCAGCCAACCTGGCAAAGTACTTTAAAATAAGCGACATATTTGTAAGTTGGGGATGCTTAACAGCATAAAACTGCCCAGCACCACTGAGAAAGTTCACACAGAGCTCACTCCAGGGTGGCCCACAAATGACAGACCGTGGGCCACCATCAGAGGAGAGCCCACCAGTCCCCTAGTGTCTGTGCCTCACTCAAGACAGTGAGACGAGGCACTGAAACGAGCTGGCGGCCTCTCTGTAACTGTCCCCAGGTCACAGATGCTTGGTCTGCTTAAAGATACGAAACCACACAAAGCACATCCCGCTGGCCTCACTCACGGCAGAGCTGAGGCCTCAGCACAGAAGGCCCCACCCTCTGTCCTGCCAACGTCCAGCCAAGCCCTGTCTGGCAAGGCTGAGACCACGCTGGGCAGGAAGTTCCTGGAAGCATCTCTGTTACAGATGTTGAAAACAAATCACTTTCCTGCTGCTAAATTTAAGTTTCTTAAGAAAATGTCAGGCCATTACAGCTTGCAAGTTCTAAGCAAATATAACTAAAAGAAACAAAACAAAACACCCCAAACTGAGACAGATGAGTGTTGCAGATACCAAGAGAGGAAAACACCACCATGCCCAGGATGCAGCCCCGCAGATAAGGCGTGTCTGCTAAACCACGTCTCCCTGAGCGACGCCTGTGAGGCACAGCTGTGGGATCACACGTGGGAAAGGCGCCCAGAGCCCTGACAGCATCACCATCTTGATCCCCAGGAGGACGGGGGGTCGGGGGCCGCCGGGCAGTGGCAGGCGGGCCTCTCAGCCGCTGACACGCAGTGGGCGTTGGGCCTGAATCACTGTTCCTTGATCCCGGCTGTGCCCATTCACCACAAACTCACCCCCTTTCTCCATTTATAGGCGATTAGTCATCCGTGGATTTTTGTTTTCCAGGGTGTTTGTCTTTATTTTATAGGTCAAATTATTTGCCACATCAGTATGGTCGTCTTTTCCTCATCAATATTATTTTTACTCTCAGTCATTCAAGCCTTTGCATGGCGTGTGGAGCCGACAGGGATCCAGGCCCTGCTCACTCATCCACTCATTCGTTCATTCATTCGTCCGCAAACGCTCACGAGCACTGGTCCAGGCACCCGGCACTCCTCCTCCGTGAACACAGCAAACTCCCTGCTTCCATCCCAGGGCAGTGAAGGCAGAGCAGACAGGAGTAAAATGCATCCCGTTGGGTGTGAGGGATGCTACGAGCAGACGGGAAGAGGCGTGTGTGAGCACATGAGAGTGTGTATATACGGGTGTGACTGTGTGTACGTGAGTGCGTGAGTGCGTATATGTCAGTGTGTGCGTGTGAGTTACTTAACTGCAGAGAATCCCTCCTTGGTGAAAGCAGCCGCTGCTCTGCGGCCGGGCTGGCTAAGGCCCCGCATTGCCCACCGTCGGGTTGCAGGGCTCACGTAGGACCGTTATCCTCGGGAGCTCGGTTAGACTGACCCGAATTTTCTGAATCACAGCTTGGTCTCCCATCGGTGCTTAGTGCTGGATTATTCTGCTTGGTATCTGCCAACAGTCATGAAATGCTTCCTGGGTTTTTTCCAATCCCGCTACTACTCAGCCCAACTCCCTCCTGGGTTCTTTGCCAAGGGTAAGAGCCGGTCAGCTCTGGACCTTTCTTCGAGGGGCCAGTCCAGGTGGTTTTGCAGCCAGCGAGGGCTGTGCTGGGCCTGGTGTCCACCACAGGCCGCTGAGGAGCAGAGCTGTCAAGGCTTTGGCCTTGGAGTTGGCCAGAGAATTGCTTCATCCCACTAAGCGTGTTTCCACGTGTGCAGGACGAGGACCACAGTCCCCAGAGGAAAGGCCCAGCTGGAGCCGGCCCATCTCAAAGCACCTGGCAGACAGATGTCTGGGGTCGTAATCCATCCGACATCTGTGTGTCGTCTTCACAGGACCTCAAGTGCTTCACGGATGGAGCTCCAGCCAGAGGGGTCAAGAAGGGCCTGTACCAGGAGGTGACATTGGGTCTGAGTCCCAAAGTATGACCCGTTCAGAGCAGGGGTGTGGACACCGGGTGGAGGTGGGAGACGGGGTGGTGGAGAGGGAGCTGGAGGAGGGGCCCTGGCGGCCAGGCCACTAGAGGGGTCACGTGTGGGCAGAGCAGGTTTCTGTGTACAGTCTTAAGTCCACCCTGCTGGCCGCCGTGTGGACCACAACCACACAGCCTTGCGTTCCGGAGTCCCCGGGGCTGCTCGATGCTCCTGGGCTCCGCACGTGTTCTCGCCGCTTCCCCCGCCGGCCTGTGGATGAGAAGCCATGCCTGTCTCCCCACAGGCTTCGGAAGAACTGGATTATATTTTTCTCAGTAAACTTAGATTTTTCTCCAAAAAAAGGAAACAACGTATCAGAGAAATCGCCGGAGTTCCAGCTGAGACCATCGCCACAGAATCTCATGAGCTGAGAGGGTTCAGCTTTGGTCGGTGAGCATCTCCCCCTCCCTGGGGGAGTCCAGAAACTTCCGAGCCTGCAGACCCCAGGCCAGCCCCGCACCCCACGGAACAGAAGATGCCCCACAGACGCACAGAACCAGGACCCCTCTCCCAATGCAGCCCAGGCCTCGGTGCTGTTTGGGTTCAGGGCCCTCACGCAGCCTTGGGACCGGAGTGGCCCTGAGTCAGGCCCACCTGGACCACCCTAGTCAAGCAGTGCATTTGAAGAAACAGAGGAGACGCCTGACCCATCAGCAAGGGGATGAAAGAGGAAGCCAGGACACCAAGAAAAGTCTGCTTCTGATCAAAGAAAGTGAAAAAAACAGCCCCTAACACACAAAGAGTGCTGTCCGTTAAAAACTCAGTTTACTGGGCTTCCCTGGTGGCGCAGTGGTTGAGAATCTGCCTGCCAATGCGGGGGACACGGGTTCGAGCCCTGGTCTGGGAAGATCCCACATGCCGCGGAGCAACTGGGCCCGTGAGCCACAATTACTGAGCCTGCGCGTCTGGAGCCTGTGCTCCTCAACAAGAGAGGCCGCGATAGTGAAAGGCCCGCGCGCCGCGATGAAGAGTGGCCCCCGCTTGCCACAACTACAGAAAGCCCTCGCACAGAAACGAAGACCCAACACAGCCATAAATAAATAAATAAAAATTTAAAAAACAAAACAAAACAAAAAAAAACTCAGTTTACTGACCCACAATTTCCTGTGATCTAAGGCAGCTCAGCCTGTCGTATCTCATTTTCCAACGTGGGTCCTCATGGTCCGGGCAGGCAGCTCACATCATCGGCCTCCACACTCCACCTTGATGTCCTCATTGGTATGGGTCCTTCCTTCTTCTTTTTTTTTTTTTTTAATTGATTATTTATTTATTTATTTATTTATTTATGGCTGTGTTGGGTCTTCGTTTTGGTGCGAGGGCTTTCTCTAGTTGTGGCAAGTGGGGGCCACTCTTCATCGCGGTGCGCGGGCCTCTCATTATCGCGGCCTCTCTTGTTGCGGAGCACAGGCTCCAGACGCGCAGGCTCAGTAATTGTGGCTCACGGGCCCAGCTGCTCTGCGGCATGTGGGATCTTCCCAGACCAGGGCTCGAACCCATGTCCCCCGCATTAGCAGGCAGATTCTCAACTGCTGCGCCACCAGGGAAGCCTGGGTCCTTCCTTCTTACGGCATCAGCGAAGCTCAAGGCTGAACAGTCCTTTGCCTTGTTCTTCACCTGCACCGTCTCCTTCTTACAATTCAGGATTCTCTGTGGACCCCGTGTGTGGTCATTCTATCCTGATTTGGATTGGTTTCGGCTTCCTGACCTTGGTGTCAATGCTTCACAGCGGTCTTTGATGCCATAACCTTTACTATGATGCTGTTGCGTGGCCTGAGTCACCAGGGGTCAGAGACAAAAGCGGGCTGACCGAGGACAGACGCTACCCACCACCTCCCTTCACTACTGTTGTTGCCTGGTGTGTCATTGGCAGAGCCAGGAAGCAAAAGCATCCCCTTACCCCTAAGGGTCCCAGAAGGCACCTTCACCTCTGCCTGCATCCCAGGTTCTTTCCAGGACAGACTGTCTGCAGTGGCCGGGACTGAGCTCTTGTCTGAGCAGATGTACAGAAAGGATCTTCTCAGGTAGCCTGCATTTTCTCACCTGTTATGGACTGAATTGTGTCCCCCAAAATTCATATGTTGAAGTCCTAACCCCCAATGTGACTGCATTTGGAGATGGGGCCTTTGAAGAGGTAATTACCGTTAATGCGCTCATAAGGGTGGGCCCCTAATCCAATATGACTGGTGGACTTACAAGAAGAGGAACAGACACCTCACATCTCTGTGTAAGGGATGCACATACACAGAGGAAAGACCATGTGAGGACACAGTGAGAAGGTGGCCACCTGCAAACCAAGGAGGGAGGCCTCACCAGAAACCAACCCTGCCAGCACCTTGATCTTGGACTTCCAGCCCCAAGAACTATGAGAATAAATGTCTGTGGGTTAGCCACCCAGTCTGAGGTATACTGTTATGGCAGCCCAAGCTGGCTAAGGCACCACCTGCTTTCCCATCCAACTCCAAGAACTCTGTCCCTCTCCATCCTCTGGGCTGGACATTCAGGTGATGCCTTCACCACCCATCTGACCAGATCACGGACTGGAGGGCGAGGGCAGGGGGCCCCTCCTGACACAGGACACACATCCCTCAAGGAACAAGGCAACACTAGACATTATTCCAAACTGCTGTAAACGAGGCCTGGGACCAGAGTCCAGAGAAAGGAGACATTCCCTGCAGTAGGCTCCCAGGTCACTGGGGAGGTTCAGACCAGAATGATGGCTGTTCATCAATATTCTGTAAAACAGCATGTACTGCTTCCAAAAAATCACACTGGGGAGAAAAAGGCTGTTTTGCAAGATCTGCTGAGCACTCCCCGATGCCCCTTTGCCAGTTTGGGCATCACTTTCTCTCCAAATCCAGGAAACTCTTGGCTACATTTCTCTCTTAGTCAGCACCTTCCTGTCTGAGACACACTGATGGGTGTGACACTTCATTGGTAAACAGTGGCCATAAATGTCCTTGTTCTCTCCACCTTGTCTATGCAGGGTTATCAGAGCTAAATGGCACCAGCGGGCAAATAATAGTAACAGCTGCCATTTGTCCAACTCCTAACCCGTGCCTGGTGTAATGCTGAGTACTTCCAATGTGTCACCTCCCTCCGTCCTCACTACAATCCTGGAGGTCACCCAACCGTCCCCACTGTGTGGATGAGAGGGCCGAGGCCACACAGCCGGTGAGTGGCAAAACCAAGGTTCGCAACCCATCCTTCTGACCTCAGGGCTCTGTGTCTTGACCACTCTGCTAGAGACGCCCTTCCACAGAAATGCCCAGGCTTTCCCGTGAGCCTGCGGGCCTGCAGTGGCGCCAGGCTGGTAGCCCCTCTCCTTGCAGGTTGGTCTTGGTCTGCTGTTATTTACGCAGAAGCCCCTTCCTTCCCGCCGTAGGCTCTTTCCAGGTTCTTAATCATCTTTTTAGCTTTACATGGTGCTTTCAAGTAGGTGCTTGATAATGAGTTTGTTAAGAGAAAACCTTTAAACCAGTGCTCAAATGCGAACCAGGCCTGGCGTTGGGTCGATGGGTCGTACAGGCGGGTGAGTCGTGCCCACGACTCACAACTTCCACCCAAAGGCTCGGCTCCCAGACCTGTCCTCCTCGGGGCTGTCTGTGTCTCTTTACAAGGACACTGTTAGCTGTGCCCGTCGTTCGTCCTCCTTTCCTGGCTCCTGCTGGCCTGAATGTCCGATGTCCCATCTCCTTTACCAGGTGGCTTCCTGAAAGGCCTGGCCTCGGTGCAGCACACAGGAAACTCCAAATGTTTACTGAGCACCTCCCAAGAGCTGGGGGCTGGGGGCTGCGGGCACCGGGGATTCCCGAGATGACCAAGAGCTGATCGCTGCCCCTGGGGGGTCGCCGGCTCAGGAGACCACAGCTGCTGGGGGGCTGGGGTCCGTGATGCTGTCCTGCCCTCCCCACCTCACTCATTCCACAGACATGTGCCCAGCGCCACCTCCAGGTAGTGGCTCGGCTTGATGCTGGGGACACAGAAGGACACAGACACACCAGGGAGGCGGCGGCTTGGGCACAGCCAATGACAGCTCTGCAGTGATGCCCATGGTGGAGTGGGAGGGGGCTTTGCCATGGCAGGCAGCCAGAGAAGGCTTCCGGAAGGGGCTGTCAGAGTCAAAGAACCAATAAGACTTAGCCAGGCAAAAAGGAAAAAAAAAACCCCAGCATTTCTCAGCCTGGTCCTGCGACCACAGGTGTTTGTGAAAATGCAGATTCCCAGGAACCTCCCCAGCCCCCCGCATAACCTGTCCTTTAACAAGATCCCCAGGTCGTTCTGAGGCATGGCAGAGTCTGAGGACCCCTGGTGCCAGGGCTCGGGCTCCCAGCCCCAAAGCCTCCCCGGGTACCTTTCTTTCGCTCTTATCACCTTGAGTGCTAAGCGTTAGGGCACCTGCCCGATGCCGGACTTCACTGTTAGTTCCTGGAGGGTGGGAGGAGATGGAGAGAAAGCTGGGCCAAAATGCCAAGGGGTTTGGTGGGAGGATGGGGGGGGTCCCTCCTGGGGCTCAGGCTGCCTTGGAGGCCATGGGACGTCACAGTGCAGGCTCTGTGCCCTTGTGCTGGTGGGAGTTATGACCACCTGGGTTGGCTGTAGGCTGAGCCTCGTGCTCAAGAGGCTCAGCCCCTGTGCAGACCACAGACCCCAAAGACAAACCCGTGGCCCCCGAGGGCCTGAGGCTGCCCCAGCCACTCAGGCGAGCTGCCTCCACTCTCCTCTCGGGGTGTCAGCAGGAGCCGGGGAGCGGCGTCCTCCGTCAGAGGCTGCGCCTGCTCTCTGCTTTGGGCCTTGAGCCCTTCTGCTGCCAGCAGCGGCCACCCTGGGTGGATCTGCATCCTCGCTCTGCCAGACCTTGCCTCCCACGTGACCCTACTGGCCATGCACAAAGCTTTCCTCACTTCCGCGGCTAGAAGAGTAATTCATACCCCAGAGGCATTAGGGTGGACAGAAGTGACTCCGAAAAGGCTTTGAGTTAAGAAGCAGCCTCTAGAGCCCCTCTCTCATCCTCGAATAATTACGATGGAGTCGGATTCCAGAGCCCAGGCTCTGCTGCAGCGTGGTCTCTAGTCAGTGCGGGAAATGCAGGAAGTGCCAAGACCCGGAGCCTCCACGGGGGACACGGGGCCTCAGCGTCACCCAGGGTGATGACAACTTAGTCCCGGGGTGGCTGTGGAACTAGGGATCACACATTAAATGTGAGTTGGCATGCAGGCCCTGGGGGGCCCGACGTGCCTCCACACCACCAGCTGCCCAAACCCAAGCCTTGGCAAGCTCACACACATCACAAGGCAATTGTTACGTTTTCTCAAGATGACCTGGTTAATAAGATAACTTACAAAAAAGTACACACAAAAATAGACATAAATTTTAAAAGACACATGCTTGAAAAGATGCCCAGCCTCATTCACAACAAGAGAAATGCAAAGTAAAACCACAACACAATATCATTTATGATCTTGCACACTGGTCAAGATAAACTCGTTGGATGCTGTACCACATTGGTGATAGGGAACCAGCACCCTCTCATACAGCTGAAGTGTGAAGACAACTTGGCAATATCTTCTCAAAATTTAAAAAGTATGTAATCTTTAACCCAACAGTTCCACTTCGCAGTTCCCATAGTATCCCATTGTACAGCTCTGTCTTTTATTACTATAAATGACGCTGCAATGAACATCCTTGATACACAACATTTCAAGTTTCAGTCCATCAACAGGGGACTGGTTAAATAAATTATGGAACATCATAAACAATGGAGGTCCATAAAGCCAGAAAAAAAAAAAAAGTCAGAAAAGAAAAGAAAAAAATGAATGGGGAACTCTGTTTGGGCTGATCTGGAAACACTGTCAAAACATTTTGCTAAGTAAAAAAAAAAAAGCAAGGCACACAGCAGTGTACATAGAGTTTACCATTTGTGTAACACACACACACACGCACGCACGCACACGCACGCACATACTGGCCCTGAGGGCCAGGGGTTGGCGGGGGAAACTATTTTCGCTGTAATTCTGTTTGCTCTGTTTCAACTTTATATCAGGTGCATAAATTATTTATCCAAAAGATTTACTTTAAAAATGATAAATGGTAACATTGTCACTTTGCTAAAGTAGGTATAGGCGCTTGCTTTCTAAATCAAATAGAAGAGGAGCTATCTGATATTTTGGGTGATGGCTCCTGTCCGCCTTAAAGCATGGGGCAAAGAGCCCTGCCCCCTCTGAATTCGGGATTAATGTGCTGAATTGTTAGGGTTTATCCTACAGAGAGAAATATATGATTCAATGAAGGTTGGTAAATAAAATAACAATCACGATTCAATTTTCTGATAGAAGTATATCATGTTAAAAACCGTTAAGTAATTTCCTTCTAAAATGGACTGTTTTCTTTTGGAAAAAGAATGTAAGTATATTTCAGTTCTAAGTTGTGAAAACAAGTTGAAAAACAACAAAAATACAACTCTGATTTCAGAGGCTGAGCACACTCAGACTGTGAGTTATATCCAAACTTGCCAGCTCCCTGGGAAGTCACTCCCTCCTCGTTCCCAGGGGGATGAGGCTGAAGTCTAGTTCGGGCACGTAGGGGCGGTGCCACCACAAGTGCCAGCCTGCGTGGACCGCCCCCCAGGAGTGTACATGTAGCCCTGTTTCCGTGGAGATGCTCAAAATATCATTCCCGGCTCATTTTTCGAGCTGTGCACAGCCAGCCCCCCAAGATCAGGGACCATGTGGAGTCCGTCTTTATCTGATCTGGGGGCACCACCCACGCCAGCGGCAGGAGCGACTGCTCCAGGGACGGTGCTGGGGCAGCACCTCCAGCTTCTCCTTTGTTTCTCACGGTGTCAGCTGCGGCGAGAGTTTGTAGGTTTGTCGCAGTGACTGTCCCCACCTCCCCCATTTGAACACCCGACCCTTCCCCAGCTGCCCCCTTCCTAACTTTGTAATTTGAATATCTGTCTACTTATTTTCTCAAACCATTGTGTTCTGAAACAGTAATTGAGAAACCATTCCAAATAGGAGGGTGGGAACCAAGCGCTTCAGAGTAAGTTAAAAAACAAAAAGTAAACCAAGAAAATCCTACACGACATCTAAGACAACGCTTTGCAATTTCAGCTGCCTAATTTTTACTTTAAAAAGGAGGTGGAAAACATACAATTTTATTCTTAAATCCTGATTCTTCAGTGACTGATTAAGACTCAGGCCCACCAAAAGGCCATCATTTGGGGGTCTTTTCCTTGTGTGAACAGTAGTTCATTGGGACCTGCTGCTTTTGTAGCTAAAGAAAGAGGTGTTCCAACCACAGATTGAGCTGCCAGTACAAGCTGCCTGACCTGCTCTGATAAATGAAAAGATGATCTGATGCAGAAGTCACTGATTCGGAACATAAAGTCTGAAGATCTCAGTGTTGTGTTCATTGCCAGATATTAACAAAATAGAAAATAGAAACTCACATTAAGCTCTTTAAAATAAATATGAAAAGTCAGGCTATAAAGACTCAGAGAGAGATGCATTGACGCCCGTGTGCCCTGTGCTGTTCACTACTGCAGGTGACCGCGGTTATTCTTAGGTCATCCTAACTTACTTAAATATCTTGATCTGATCCATTGGAAATGACAAAAATGCAATTTATTAAATATCTTTATTTTCTATGCCCACTCTTCTATACATGTAACGTTCTATCCTGCATTTTAAAAACAATATGTTATTCTTTCATTCTTTGAAATGAAAAACATTTCATTTCATTCTTTGAAAACATGCTTTTTAATGTTTGTGCCTTTGTATAGTTGTACACTGTCTTACTAAACAAATAATTCCCTATAATTGGGCATTTAGGGTTCTTCCTCCATTCTTCTCCTAATTTTTGCTTGAATGGAAAGCCTAATAAGTATTCGTGTACACTTCTGATTATTTTTCAAGATAAACTTCTAGAAACAGAAACACTAGACGGTAAATAAACATATTCTTGTAAGGGGGTTAATACAAGCATTGCTATACTCTTTCCATCAGCTGTGTTCGAGAGAAGTCATTTAAAAATCCCCCCAACGCTAGGTTTTAAATATATTTATATTTAAAAGTCTCTGCCATTTTGAAATGCCGGTGCCTCAGTGTTGCTTTAATTTGTACCTCTTTCATTACCAGTGAGTTTTTGATTTTTTTCCTTTTTTCATTTAATCACCAGCCACTTTTTCTATGAGAATTGTTTTGCCCATTTTTCTTTAGGGTGCTTATCTTTTTCTTATCCATAGAGCTTTCTAATTGATGGAAACCTGAGTTTTGCTGATGTATACAAAAACAACTAATTTTTACAGGTTTATTTTATAATCCACCACCTCCCTGCTCCGCCTTATGAGATCCAGTATTTTTTACTCCCTCAGGATTTTTAAGTAGGCAGCTGTCACTGGCAGATAAGGGTGGTTTTGACCTTCCTTCTTTATGGGTTTGTCTCTTGTTCCTTTCCTCATTGTTTTGCCCTGGCCGCAGCTTCCAGAGCAACCGCAGGGTTACCAAGCATTGTCCTCTCACCTTTATTGCCACCAAAGATTCTTCATTAAGTAGGAGGGGCTGGTTATAGATCTGAGATACTCTTTGTAAATTTCAGAAAAAGTGTCCTTCTGAGTTTTGTTTAGAAATTGATGTTTTACTCCCCTTTTGAACCCCTTTGAAGGTCAGGGTATTTTTCTCCTCTGGCCTATTAACATGATAAATTTTGGTTTCAAACATTACCATCTTTGCAGTAATTTCTGTGCTCAATGTTATTCTTTTAATGTATCTCCAGATTTGATTTACTTATGTTTTATGTAAATTTTTGCCTTAATTCAGAGTGAGACAGATCTCTGTTTTATTTTGGGGGAGAGGCCAGAAGAGTACTTAACAAAATGGAGACATCTAACTCTTTTTACAATGCTTTAGTTTTTAAATGAACGTACAGTAAAATTGACTTTTGGGGGCTGTACAGTTCTATGAATTTTGACCCATGTATAGATTCTTGCAACCAGTACTATAACCAAGACACACAACAGTTCCATCACTCCAAAAAAAAAACCCCTTGTGCTTTCCCACTCTAGTCACAGACTACCCCTACCCCTCACCCCTGGCAACCACTGATCTGTTCTCTGTCCCTATAGCTTTGTCATGTTCAGAATGTCATATAAATGGAATCACGTACTGTGTAACCTTTCTGACCTCTTTCACTCAGCAAAATGCCTCTGAGATTCATCTGAGTTGTGTGTATCAATAGTTCATTTCTTTTTCTTACTGAGTAGCGTGCCATTGTACAAATGTTCCAGAGTTTGTTTATCCATCTATCTGTTAAAGGACATTTGGGTTGTTACCAGTTTTGGGCAATTATGAATAGACCTACTATAAGCATTCATGTACAGGCTTCTGTGGGAACATAGGTTTTTGTTTCCTTGGGGTAGTGGTTCTCAACCATGAACTATTTTTGCTACCTGGGTGATATTCAGCTAGGTCTAGAGACATTTTTGGTTGTCACGACTGGGAGTAGGGGTGCTACAGGCATCTGGTAGCAGAGGCCAAGGACGCTGCTAAACTTATAATGCACAGGAGAGCATCCCCCAACAAAGGATGATCCAGCCCAAATGTCAATAGTGTTGCTGTGGAGACACTGCTCTAGGTAAATACCCAGGACTGGGATTGCTGGGCTGCAGGAAAGTGTATGTTTCACTTTATAAGAAACCGCCAACAGTTCTCCAAAGCAGCTGTACCATTTTGTAATCCCACCAGCAATGTATGAGAGGTCCAGTTACTCCACATCCACACCAGCACTTGGTATTGTACTTTAAGTTATTTTTAGCCAGCGTGTATTATTATTAGTTCTAAGAATTTTTGTAGATGCCTTGAGATTGTCTATGTGCACAGTCATATCACCCATGAAGAGGGGCAGTTTATTTCTAACTTCCCTGGAGACTTTCTCTTTGACTCAGGGTTTCCACAGAAATGTGCTGCTTGATTTCCAAGTGCTTGGAGGTTTTCCTGTTATCTTTATGTCATTGATGTCTAGTTTAATTCTATTATGGTCAGGTCATACTTTGTATGATTTAAATTTTTTTAATTTGTTAAAGTGTGGTGTGGTCTATCTTGGTGAATGTTCCTTGTGTCCTTGAAAAAAATGTGTATCCTGCTATTGTTGAGTGCAGTGCTTTACACAGGTTAATTAGTTCCAGTTGGTTGATGGCACTCAACTCTTCTTAGATCCTTACTGACTTTGTCTCCTACTTCTACTAATTACTGAGAGGAGTGTGGAAGTTATTATCTATAACTGTGGATTTTGTTTTTAATGTATATGTGCTCTAATGATCAGATTTAGTTACTAATATTATATTACCGTCAAATAATTTGTGTTTCCCTCCTTTCTATCTTTAGACCAGGGGTCAGGGCTGGCCACCTGTAACTATATAAAGTTGTACTGGAACTCAGTCATGTCCATTCCTTTACACATCGTCTATCTGCTGCTATGACATTACAATGGAGAGCTGAGTGGTTGTGAAGGAGGCTGTATGGCCTACAAAGCCTGAAATATTTACAAAGTGGCCCTTTAAGTTTGATGATCCCTGCTCTAGAACTGCACTGACCAATATGCTGGCAATGCGTGGCTTAATTTTAGTTTAAGTAGAATTAAACATTTAGTTCCTCAGTTGCACTGGTCACATTTCAAATGCTCAGTAGCCACATGTGGCTACTGACTATTGAAGATGCAGATATAGAATATTTCCAACATGACAGAAAGTTCTGCTGGACAGCAGTGTTCCAGGCTATTCTAAGCAACACGGGACTCTTCTGTGCTTTGACCATTTTGGACAATTCCGTCATCTGGGTGCAACATCTCTTTTGTAGATTTTTTAAGTTACTGGTATATTTTGGTGGTTATTTTACTTTTTATTTTGGAGTCAATTTTTGTAGCTTATATTTTCCTAGAAAATCACTCATTTCACCAAGACTTTTACACGGTATCTTTCGGATCTCGACCCTGCCTGCTTTCCTTAGGAGTGTGTCTGTGTGTGTGTTTTCCTCCTAATGTCTCAAGCTGCCATCTTAGTTCATTTAACTTACCTTTATTCCTTATTTAATAATTAAAGCATGTTAGGTTGTGAATTTTTATCCAAATGCAGCTTTGGCAGCATTCCATATATTTTTAAATGTAGTACCCTCATTATCTCTGAAATAATCTGTAATTATAAAATTTATTTCCCTATCTCAAAAGTTAGGAACATTTTAAACATTTCTGATTTGAGGTTTTTACATTGTTTAAATTTATTTTCTTGTTTCAGTGCACTGTAGTGAGAGATTATGGCCTATACAATTTTAATAAATATTCACTGAGCTTTTCCTTATGGTTTAATACACGGCTGCTTTTTGGTGGTATCTATGGACACTGGGAAATAAAATATTGCCTCTCTTTAGAGCAGTGCTGTCCAACAGAAATATAATGTAATTCTCATATACAGTTTTAAATTTTCTAGTAACCACATTAAAAAAAGGTAAAAAGAAATGGGGAAATTTTAATATATCTTATTTAATCCAATATATCCAGAATATTATGTCAACATGTAATATAAAAATTATTAATAAGATAGTTTACTTGCTTTTTCCTTGTACTAAATCTGCAAAATTTGGTGTGTATTTTACACCCACAGTACACCTCAATTAGGACTAGCCACGTGTCAAGTGCTCAAGAGCCACATGTGGCAGGGGGCTACCAAAGAGGGCAGTGCAGCTTTAGAGAGTATAAAAATCAGTGAAAATATTTTAAGTCAACCTCATCATTTTTTTCAGATTCCTTATATCCCTGTTATGTCCCACTGCTACAGAACCAGTACAGCGTGTACCACAGCTTCTGCTCATGTCTCTGACAGACTCTGCTCTGTTTGGCTTCCGTTTCAAGATACTTTATCATAGTTATCTTTTCATTGTAAAGTGCACCTCTTGGGAACGGCCTTCCTAATCGTACAACACAACATCCAGAAGATCAGGTTTAAATAAATAAAAAGACTGACAGGTTTTCTATAAAAATGAGAAAAGATTTTTAAGTGGAAAAAGATACAACTTTTTGTTGAAGAATGTCAGCCTGTTGCCAGCTCTTTATCTGTACTAACTCATTTGATCTTCACAACCCTGTTTATGAGCTCAATTTTACAGATAAGGAAGCAGAGGCACAGAGAAGTTAAGTGACTTGCCCAAAGTCACTCAGCTAAGAAGTAGCAGAACTGGGATTCAAACCCAAGGAGTTGGGCTCCTGTGCCTGTGTGCATAAACTCTGTGCTACATCACCTCCCTATGTTTTTACTGTGGGAGAAAACACTTGAAACATATAAACAAATCATATCCATAATATGTAAAAAGATGCTATCAATCAAGAAGACAAACATAAATAACCCCATAGAAAAATGGGCAAAGAACAGGCAAGTCATAGACAAAGAAATGAAAACAGCCAATAAACATAAGAAAAGATGCTCAATTTATGTCATCAAGGACAGGCAGGTTAAAACAAGATATGACTTTTCATGCAACAGATTAGAGCAAAAATCAAGAAGTTTGCTAACGGGGTGAGGAGGGTGTGTGAAAATGGCCTCTCTCGCACCGCCGTAGTGTGAAATTTGAACTGCCTTTTTGAATGGCGATTTGGTGGTATCCACCACCATTGAAAACGCACTTCACTTTTCACCCACAATTCCACTTCCGGGCATCTATCCTACGGCTGTGGTCTCCCACGGGCGTGAAGATGCAGGCACACAGAAGCTCTCCTAACCCAGCTCCACATGACCCATGTGCCCGGGGTCACGTGCACTGCTTCCCTGCAAAGCCCTGCGAAGACCCGCTGAGGGCCAGGCACAGGCTGCCCTCCACCTGCCACCTGCACACTTCCCTCCCCACCTGTGAGCCCCATGTTTGTCCTTAAACTTATGCAAGCCAGTCGTACTTGCTCTGCAATTACGTCCTTACTTGATAAAAACTAAAGAATTTTCAGTGCAAAGAGAGTTGTTTTTACGAAAAGTAAGCTGAAAGCTCTAAGAGGTCAGTTAAAGGCAAGTTGCTAAAAACCAAAAGCAAAATCAAACTGCTCTTGAATAAACAAGTGTAAAATATGGGGGAAAACATCATAAAGATCTCTAAGGATTTTGCACTTAAGAGTCTTCACAAGTGTCTAAAGTCCAAAATCACACCACGCTTTATGACTGTAATTTACCAGGAGAGAGAAAGTGAACACAGCTGGTCCTCCAGTGAGAACCCAGGAGCCAAGAAAAGGCCTGCACACGTGTACGTTGTTTGCATTTTTTTAAATAATGAAAATGTATTAATGAGTAGCCTATTTAATTTTAAAACTTTAAAAAATAAAGTGATAAACTTTAACAATACAAAATGACTCATTGTTCCCTATGGTAACTTTTCTTGCCCTGAATTGTAATCTGTATGATAATATCGTGGGTTTAGTTTTCTAATCAGTTGGATAATTTCTGCCTTTCAATGGAGGATTTAAGCAATTTACATTTGTGATTATAACAGATACATTTGCTATGAACTCTGCCACCTTATTTTATTTTTAATATTTATTTATTTATTTAATTTATTTATTTGGCTGCACCGGCTCTTGGTTGTGGCATTTGGGATCTAGTTCCCTGACCAGGGATCAAACCCGGGCCCCCGGCACTGAGAGCGTGGAGTCTTAGCCACTGAACCACCACGGAAGTCCCTGCCACCTTATTTTATGCTATTTGTTTTTTGTGCTTTTCTACTGTTTGCTTTCCTTTTATTACAAGATCCCTGCTTTCTCTGCTTTTGGCTTGTTGTTGGAGAAGGTTTATACCATGTTTTAAGTTCTACTGGGGTTTATCTCTAAGCTTTCCAAATTTTTTAAAATTTATTTCTCTAATTATCAAGGTAAAAAAATAAACAAGTATTCCTCCAGAAGCTAGACACTTTTCCTTATTTTGAGGACTATAAAAAAGGCCCCGTGGTGGTAATATTGCGTGAAAAAAGCCAAATGCGAAATAGCATTGTATAATCCCTTTTATATGAAAGTCAAAGTTAGGGATAGTGCAAGGGAAACAAAAGCAAAAGTAAAAAAATGGGACTATATCAAACTAAAAAGCTTTTGCACAAAGAAGGAAACTATCAACAACACGAAAAGGCCACCTACCGAAAGGGAGAAGATATGTGCAAATGATATATCTGGTAAGGGGTTAATATCTAAAATATACAAAGAACTCACACAAGTCAATATCAAAAAACGAACTCGATTAAAAAACGGGCAGAGGATCTGAATAGACATTTTTCCAAAGAAGACATACAGATGAACAACGACACATGAAAAGACGCTCAACATCACTAATCATCAGGGAAATGCAAATCAAAACCACAATGAGATATCACTTCTCACCTGTCAGAATAGTTATTATCAAAAAGACAACAAATAATAAATGCTGGTGAGGGCGTGGAGAAAAGGGAACCCTCATGCACTCTTGGTGGGATTGTAAGTTGGTGCAGCCAATATGGAAAACAGTATGGAGATTCCTCAAAAATTAATAATAGAAGTATCATATGATCCAGAAATTCCACTCCTGGGTATTTATCTGAAGAGAATGAAAACACTAAGTCGAAAGATATTTGCACCTCTATGTTCATTGCAGCATTGTTTACAATAGCCAAGATATGGAAACAACCTACGTGCCCATCAATAGATGAATGGATAAAGAAGATATGGTGTATATATATACTATGGAATATTACTCATTCATAAAAAAGAATAAAATCTTGCCATTTGAGACAACATGGATGGACCTAGAGGGTATTATGCTAAGTGAAAAAAGTCAGACAGAGAAAGACAAATACTATATTTGCAGGTATAAAAGATTCACTTATATGTGGAATCTAAAAAACAAAAACAAAGGAACAAACATAACAAAACAGAAATAGATACAGAAAACAAATAGGTGGTTGCCAGAGGGGAGGAGGGTAGGGAAGGAAAGAAATAGGTGAGGGATATTAAGAGGTACAAATTTCCAGTTGCAAAATAAATGTCACGGGTATGAAATGTACAGTGTGGGGAATACAGTCAATACCTATGTAATACCTTTGTATGGTGGCATATTGTAACTAGACTTAATCAAAACGTTTAGGTGACCATTTTGAAATGTACAGAAATACCAAATCACTACGTTGTGTAACAGGAACTAACATAGTGTTGTAGGTCAATTATACTTCAAAAATGAAAAGCAAACTCAGAAAAGGAGATCAGACTGTGGTTACCAGAGGCGGGGGTGGGGAAGGGGGATGGGGAGGGGGAATTAAATGAAGGCAGTTAAAAGGTACAAACTTCCAGTTATAAGATGTAATGTACAACATGATAAATATAATTAAGATTGCTGGTATATATATGTTACATATGGAAGAGAGTAAATCCTGAGTTCTCATCATAAGGAAAAAAAAATTCTCTATTTCTTTAATGTTGTATCTATACAAGATGATGGATGTTCACGAAACTTCTTGTGGTCATCATTTCATGATGCATGGAAGTCAAATCATTATGCTGTACACCTGAAACTTATACAGTGTTGTGTGTCAGTTGTATTTTAATAAAACTGGAAGGAAAAAAAGTCAGGGATGATTAAAAAAACCCAGAAAGTTAGGGATGATGGCTCTGTCAGTGGCTGGTGCACAGCCACCTGTGGGGGGATTTCTCTGTGGCTTCCAGCACCTTCCACATAGTTGCTTTCAGTGGCATTCCTCAGTCCAGTTCCACCTGCCTCTTGGAGATCCCCCTGACCATGCATCTTCACTTCTGGTGGGGTGCGTGGTTCTTTACATCCCCTCACCAGTATCTTTGTGAGAAGCTGGGTTAAGCCCCATCAGGATGACTAGACACTACTGACATCAGAAGTTTCATAAAAAAACTGTGGCATCCTTTACAAATCACCGCTTGCAAGTCACACGTGATGTCAGAAGTTAAACCCATCCCTCCTGAGTCTGCAGGGCAGGACACAGTGAACCTTGGTGGCCCTTCAAAAGTCGAGTGCTATCAAGCCTTCTAGAAGAGCAAAGGTATCGTACCAACCGAGTCAGCGTTAGCTAACCCTCGTTGGGAACTAGTCTCAGTCTTGGTCATTACCTGTGCACACAATCTGCAGTTTTGCCTTTCTATAGAATCTCGCGCAGGAGAACCAAGAGTTAAAGAAGGACAGAACATCTGGAGTCAGAACTGCAACTAGGAACAAGTTCAAGCATGGCTTGAAGGAACACGTGAGTGGAGGGGAGTGGGGGGGTGAGGGCGAGAGGGAGCGTGAGAGGATAGAGAGGATGGAATTGGGCTGAGCAAGTTAAAAAAAAAAAAATCTCTTCACTTTTTCACTCTGCATCCACTTTTTAACTTTCACGATGACACACACCTGCAGGGTCACCATTTCTCGCCCCCAGTCTCTCCCCTTGCTATTGACCAACTTGTCTCTCTGTACCACAGATTTCCCCTCTAATACCCAAACAATCCTGGTTCAACTAAAATGAACACTTAGACTTCTTAGCTACACATTTCTATTACTGTTCATGTTTTATTTCTCCTCGCTAGCAACAAACTATTAGGTGACTCCGTGATCTTGCCTCAGCCTAACTGACGGGCAGTCTGCCTGGACCATCGGATGAAGTGGGAGAGACGCAAGTCCCAGATTCCCACACCGTTTCAGGAGGGGGCCAAGGGCTTTCTTTCAGAGCCCCACCCAAGCTTCAAGCGACTACAAAATGAAGATGTGGGATAAGACTGTGAGTGAAAAGTAAAGCACAGATGACTAGTCAGTTCACCGTCGCAGTGAGTTCAGCATCACCTACTGCATCAGCATTCACGCGTGCCACGGAAATGCCCCCACGATAACAACCAAAGGGTTAGAGAGCGCAATCTTACTATCTGACGAAACAGCAACGTGGAGAACACTCAGTGTCGGGGTTGAGCTATCCTAGAAGGTAACTGGGTACTTTTTGTTGCCTGTGAAATAATGTGAATTTTCCTGCATGTTCTGGATGGATGTACCCTGCAAGTAATTCCTCTGGTGAACCAGCCAGGGAGCCTCACCCCGCAGAAGAAGGCTCACCCACGTTGGTTAAAACCCCTGTACGTTCTGATTGGAAGCTCCCACCCTAGGGCAGCCCATTACCTCCTGCAGCCTGATCTCCTCCGGCTGGAGGATGTCCAGGACCCCGCTGCTCCGAATCTCCGGGAGATCCTGCCAGAGGTTAAATCTCGAGTGCGGGTTACTGAGCAGGCATATCTGGGGCACAGCCTTCCTCTCCGGTGGGCTTGCCGGCTCCTCCTCCTCCTCTTCATCCTCCTCCGGGGTCTCCTCGCCGGCCGGGGACCCATCAACATTGCCTTGTACTTCTGCATCCTGTTGCCTCCTGGTTTCAATTTCTTGGAGGGTTGATTTATCTCGGTATTCCTGATACAGGAGCCCTGAAATCAAATGGAATTATACTGAAGACATGAAAAAGATTTCAGAGGAAGATCTTTTGGAATCACTAAGTCAAGGCTTTGGACTCCTATCAAGGGCAGATGCTCTGCCTATGAAAATACAAAGAAAGCCAGACCCGCACAGGTCTCAGAAAAGGCTCTATCGCTGAAAAAACTGCCACTGTCTTCATTTCTTGGGAAGGATCAGCACGCATGAGTTTTCTTTTTTCAACAAAGAATGAAGAAATCCCAGAACAGATTCAAAATCCAGTCACAAAAATATATGCTTTTCACACACATACTTAGCAAACAACAAGAATCCAGAATTTGACGTGTTAATAACCAATGTGTGCAGAGTTGATGGAAATGTCCCAATTATGTTTCAGTATCCCAACAGGACGCTTCTCAAAGCCTAAATGCTTCAATATTAAACCTCAAGTATATTCATTGGTGAAATGGGAATAGTTGTAAATTCTCATTTTGAAGGAAAAAGCCAATATTTCATCAACCTTATCATTCAAAAGGGAAACATTCCTTTTCTGCTTTCACACTTTCAGACTTAACTTCCCTGACCTGAAATAAATGCAGTCTAAGTCTCCAAGGAGATTTGGGGGTACAGAGGAATCAGCAAAAATGTAGCACCTCCACAGGGAAAAATTCATTTTGGATGTCCTGGCTGCAGGGCAGAGGGATGGTCTTTCCACACAGGAGCAGCAGAAAAGCTTCAGTGGCAAGGGGTCTCCCAGCCCAGGGAGAGGGGAAGCAGGGCTGGGTGGGGAGAGGAAGGGGGGTCCTGCTGGCGATGAGGCTGGGAGGAGAGGAGGGTCACCCCAAGGGTTTTGTCTATCCTGTGGGCAAAAGGGAAGCCCCTCACGCAAACAGCTCTGGTCTACATCTTAGGAGGCCCGTGGATGGGAAGAAAGAGGCCATGCCAGTTCTCTAAGGGAGTGATGATGGAGGGCTGAACTGCAGTGGTGGTGGAGGGATGGGGCCATGTGCGTGATTCAGGGACAGTTATAAGGTAGAAGACAGGTCCTGGTGATTGGCTGGTGCTGGGTCATGAACGATATCTGGGTGGCCAGTTGGCAAGGGGGTCTGGTGGCCCTGTTCAAGGAGATGAGGAACATAGGAGGAGGATCTGACTGGGGAATGGGGTGGTGGTGAGATCCAGGTGCACCTGAAGGGAATGCAGGTGGAGAGAACCAGTGCGCAGCTGGACTGGTCTGGAGCCTGGGAAAGCTGTTGGCCCCCTTGATATATCTATCTATAAAACAAAGATGACTTTCCCGGGAAAGTTCTAACAGGGATAAGTGTACCACTTGTAAAGCACTTTCTCATGCAATGCAGTACAAACATTAGCTATTATTCCTTCTTTAATTGTTAAATATATCTAAACAGTGCAAAAAAGGAAGGAAAAAAACAGACGATCTTCAAAATTCTGAAAAATGGCAGGATAAATTATATTCATAATTTATAAATAACAGGAACTCAATAAATTACCTTGTGGATTATATTAGTTGGCTTCCTATGTTCCATAATGCTAAATTATAAAGCATTTATGCTAAGTATAACATTTACTTCAAAAAAAAAAAGATCCTGTGATTTTACGTTACAATCCAGCAGATTACAACATGGAGTTAATTTGACAAAGGAATGAAAAAGAAAATCTAAATCTATGCTAAATTCAACCCGGACTGAAGATCTATAAAGACAGAGGTTTAAAGTCACTGCATAAACCGGGTTCAGTCATGAGCATAAGATATGATTACTGTTGCCAACATCGAACCAATTAATCCCCTGTGATTCCGATACTGTTTTTATGGAGGTTTAAAGAAACCAGGATTCCACGAGTTGACTTGGATTCACTTTTCAAAGCTTAGCACAGTGTCTCCCACATAGTAGGTACTCACATATTTGTTGAGTTGAACACCTTTAAAAATGCAGTTTGCAAGCTTCTCAAAAATATCTAACCAATTTGGCATCTTTTTGAAAGTTCAAAACTATGGCTTATGTATGCTACATGGCACATCATGTGTATCATGGGTCAGCATGATGGGTAAATCATGGGTAAATGCTATCTACAACATCTCACATGATAATGTGATACATATGCTGAAAAGAGACAAAAATATCAGCATTGTGGGTAGTTGGGTTGAAAATAATATTTCTGAAATCACATTGTGGCAGACACTGTGGCTGCCTCTCCTCTATCCCCTCACAGCCCTTCTTCCCAGCTGGCAGGGAGGGGTTTTGTTTGTGTGCTGACCTAGTCTGTGCTCAGGGAAGTGGATGAATGTTGACTGATCAAAACCTACCATGATGGTTCCCTTCCCCTTGCCACTGCTGTGTTTAGACATGAGCATGTGACATGACCTGGCCAAGGAGACTAAGGGGACATCTTACATCTTTGAGAAGGGCTTCTCAAAAAGATGTCCCTCCCCAGGAGACACTTGAAGACAAACTGCTCTTTTTTTTTTTTTTGGTTTTTACACATGGTTGCTTGAGGATGTGATGCACGGAGCTCTGGCAGCCATCTTGTGATATGAAGCCCAAATGCTGAGAATGGTGGAGGGAAAGGAACTAGGTGATTGCTTAACTTAATGAACCAAATGCAGAATTTCCTACCTCATTCCTGGACTCAACTGAGATAGAATACGTTCATTCTTTAAGGTCATTTTTTTGGGGGAGGGTGCTGGATATTCTATTACACTCAGCCAAAGACTCCCAATACAAGTAATTTTAGCATTTTCTTAAAACTTCATACTTCTTTCTGAAGTCTTCAGAATATGAATTTAAACACGCATTTTCCTGGAGTTACTATGATTACAAAGAGTTATCTGACACACTGTGTAACCATTTTCATGACCTGTTTATTTTTATTAGCCTTACCTGAGGAACTATGTTATCTGACTAAATTTTTGTAGTAGAGATATACTGTTGATATATCATGTTTTTCTATTTTCTCTTTTGTACATTCAGTAAGCAAAATTAATTTTACCTGTAAAAGCTGGCACCTGGTATTATATTCATGCAGAATTAGAAGGCTCAGTTCCCATCTCTCCTAATTAAAATGATCTATATCAGGCTGGCTGTGCTACCCTGCAGAAGGAGGATAAGCTCCTGGAGTCCTTCAAAATCTCACTTTCTGAAGGGAATAATTTTTTTCTTTGAATCCTTCAGATAGAAACTTCTAAAGGGCAGAGAATTCATTTATTTTCTAGTGAGCACCTTCTATGCACCAAGCATTTGTTAGGTGCCAGAGACAACCATAGCACACACACACACGTGTGCACACACACACACACAATCACAGGGTCTCAGGGTCTATGATCTTCAGGGCCACCACCAACTACAATGACAGTTGTATACCACATCATGCATAGTCCTGGCATCATTTTGTTCTTGCCTGGGTGGGAGCCACTGCAGAATTCAACACAGTGGTCTACAAGATGCCCATATAGTCTTCCCACTTTCCTTCCCCCTTAATTCCACTGTGTCTTTAGGAACGCGTTGTCCCTTCCTGATACCTGGCAAAGAATTCACTTCATTCGTTGAGCTAAAAGCAGCTGGCCTCCTGTAGCAATCTGCTTGGCATAAGCCTCAAGTCTATGGATGTGAGTCTAAGGATGTGAGAAGAAGGCAGCCTCGGTCCTGTGCTGTCATTCAGCACATCTGTTGAGCACCGACCATGGATCCAGCCCAGGAGCCAGAAACACATAGTCACCATTACACCAGGAGATAGTGGGAGAAAAGCCTCAGAATGTCAGTGTCTACTGTTTACCAAATGAGGAAACCGAGGGCCAGGATAAGCAGGTACCAGAGCTCAGGGCTCCCGACTCCCAGCTTTGAGCTTATGCCACGGGCTCTCCAGGAAGGAGGTCTCCACACGCCCACACTGCAGAAGGGAGCCTCTCTCTCCGTGAGAGGAGGCACGGATCTCCCCACTCCCACCTCGATTTCCTTCCTAGTCCTGACATCGATCTCAGCCAGAGGATCCCTTTCTAGAGGGTGGAATTCGAGGCTTCCAGCACATGCCAAGGCCGAGGTGGCCCTCCTCGCTATAAAGGGCAATGTGGCAGAGGTGGAAGAAAGGGATTTTTCGGGTGTGTTTGTCCTCAGATCAGTCCCTCTCCATTTCCGCCAGCAAACAAAGGGAAAAGCCGCCACCACCACCACCACCACCACCCAGCCCAGACACGCAGGGGGCCCGCTAGGAACAATATCCCTGGAGTCAGCGCTGCTTAACAGCGTGCAATGTGCGCTCCACCCTCAGCTTTGCAAGGGCTCAGCTCCTCCCAGGGTTCAGTCCAGAATAAACCCCAGCCAGGGAAAAGGGAACCTGCCCAAAAAGTCTCCTAAACACGGGTCTCCTGGGGCAATGGAAGCTCCACTTCCATTGGAGACACTTCATGTCCGTCTGAGTGTTTGGGATGGAGAACAATAATGATGAATTTAGGAAAGAAAATTTTCAAGCCAAAATTTTAATTTAATGAATAAACTGCTGCTCTGACAACCCTGAAGAACAGAAAGATTTCTAGGTGGTACCATTCCCACATAACCCACGTCACCCACTCGTGGCCACCTCTGGTGATGAAGATGAGAACGAGTTTGATGTCATTGGCAATTTTTGACTTTTAAATGCGAGTGCTCGGGTTTTGGGGACGCCTTCTCAATCCACTTTCTGCTTTCACAGAGCTTCAACTGCAGCTGTGCAGGAGCTGGACACACGGGCTGTGCCCTGCACTTCTGGCCATGCTCTGGACAGGCAGGTGGAGCCAGGCTTCCCTTCCTAACCCAGGGGCCTCTGGGGCTCCCAGCTTCTCTCTACTTTACCTTTCCTTCCCCTGTGCAAAGTCTGCCACTGCCACCCCTTCCTGAATTGCCCCAGTCAGCCTGACTCTCTCCAGACGTCCCCTCTGCAGGGTCCCCTCCCTTTCCAGGTCTCCCCCAGGCCCCCGGGTGCGGATGGCGGGGGACGCATGGAGCCCCCCCTCCTGCATGGCCCATAAGCACCTAACCCCTGGACTTTCTGGCAGAAGACACAAGAGGACAGAGAGCCCTCCCCAGGAAAGGGCTGGGCAAGCACACCTCTCCAAGAGAGCAGGAAAGAAATGCATTTGCTAAAGCCCAATTATACACGTGGCAGTTTTGCCTCTGGAACCATTTAGAACCAAATATGTCAATAACCTTCCTTGTCAGAAACATTTGTCCAGGGGAAATGCAAGGGCATCCCACAAGCAGGGGAGCCCTCAGAGTCCACCAGGAACCCACGTTTCCCCCAGTGACGCCCCGTCGCCGCTGGGGACACCCACCTATTTGTTCGATGAGGTTCCTCCAGGAGTCGGCGGGAATGGGGTGGATCATCTGCAGGGCCTCGGTGAGCGTGGTAGGGCTGTCGGCGAGGGCCGGGCACTCCTCGGGTGTGGCCTCATTTCCCAGGGTGGAGGACGACTCGCTGCCAGAGAGAGAGGAGAGGCAGGAGCCGGTTATTTTTAAGCAACGACACACCTCGGCCAGCTCGCGAGAAGCGTCCGCACAGGCGGCCCCGGCCAGATGGACCCTGACCGGGATGTCCAGGCCGAGCGGCCGCCGCTGCTCCCTGCCACGCAGGCCCCACAGGCCCTTTCTGTCACCGCACCAGGGCGCGACCGGGTAATTCATTCCCACACCAGCCCGCCCAAACCTTCATGTTTTCGGAGCTCGCGGGCAGGCGTCGGAAACTTGGCGCGTCCTGCCCGCTTCGCGGCGCCGCCCGGCCGCCCGGACGGGTCCTGCGGCCAGGGGCCCTGCGCTCGCTGCGCACCCCGCGCCGCTCGCTGTCACACGGCCCACGGCCCCCTTTGGGTAGCGATCCTCCAGTCCCAGGGCCACGCGGCGCGGAGAGGGGCCACCAAACGGGACGCGTGCGCCCAGGGCGCCCGAGCGAGGGCGCGGGAGGCGGCCCGGGGCAGGGACAGGGGTGTCGGCGGTCCGGCTGGGGCGCACCCCCGACCCCAGGCGGCGTGCGGGCACGATGGGGGCCGCGGGAGGAGTGAGGGGCTGCGGGGCCCGCGGGGTGGGGGGCGGGGGACAGGCGGTTCGGGTAGGCGTCCCCGGCCAGGGACGCAAGCTGGGGCCACAGGCCCGCAGTGGTGGCGCGCAGGGGTTGGGACGGCCGCTCGCCCTCACCTGCCAGGGAGGTGTCCCGCCGCTGAGTCGCGCGCGTCGCTCTCCGAGGTGGAGCTGTCGTGGTCCACGGCGCAGGCGGCGCTGAAGGCTGCGGCCAGCAGCTCCATGGGGGCCGGCAGCCAGGCAGGCTCTGGGGCCGGGTCGGGGACCGCGCTGGGGGCCCGGAGCCGGGCGGGGGGCGACGAGCGGGCTCCGGAGCGGGGTCGCAGCGCGCTCAGCTGGAGCAGGAGCTGCCGCTGCCGCCGCCGCTGCCAAGAGCTCCAGCAGGCGCCCCGGCGCGCGCCTGGAGGCTCCCGGGGTTGCCACGGCAACGGGGGAGGCGGGTGGGGCGCGCACGGCGGGGGCGAGGCCCGGCGGTAGCTGGGCGGGGGAGCCTGGCCTTGGGCGCGACCCAGGCCCCGCGGGCGCGGACTGCTGCCCGGGACCGCCCGCCAGTTCCGCGCCTCCCTCCTCCAACGCGGCCCTGCCCCGGCAGGGGAGACGAGGAGGGCAGGATGGGTGGGGGCCGGCGAGTTGCACCTTCGTCTTCCCGCCCCCTCCTCGCCGTCTGGCCAGATCCCTCCAGCTCGCGGGGCGAACTTGGAAGGTAGGGGCGAGGTGACCCTCTGCCCGGCGCGCCCTCGAACTTCCGCCTTGCCCACCCCGCGCATCCTATGAGGTCCTTCACAGGGACCCGCCCGGAGACCCCCGCCTCTGTCGCTCCGGGCCCAGCCTCGAGGGACCCTCGAGGATGTCCGCTCCTGACCTGACTATGGAGAGGGGCCCAGCGCGGAAGCCTCTCCCGGACGAGTCTGGCTGCCCCCAGCTACCCCGAGGTCCTGGCAGCACGGGGTGGGTATAGGGGAGGGAGTGGAGGAGAAACAAAGTGCCCCCAAGCCTCCACCCGGTTTCCCTGTCCGGTCACAATGACTTTCGGAATCTGCACCTTTGTGTTAGCTAGTTCAAGTCGCTTCCGGATACAGAGAGCAAGCAAAAATGGGAAACTGGAGTCGAGGGGAGTGTGAGTGGTCCCGTGTGACTTGGAAATCTAGAGGGACAACTCCAAAATCCGACTGCAAGTCCAGCAAGAGAACTGGAGCCCTCCGCGGCGGCCTTCTCTGAGGGCAGCCCCTCCGCTCCCCGCTCCCCTGGGCGGTGCCGGGTGCCGGGTGCCGGGACGGCGGCCTGCCTCTCCGGCCAGAGCCAGTTCCCGCTCTTCGGAGGGTACCTGGGGGGGTGGGTTGTGCAGACCAAAGTGGAAAATCTTCTCGGCACCTTCCCCTGCACAGTCTACCCACGGGGCATTTGTTTAAATTAACAAATTCCTCGTTTTTCGATGCAAATACTCCTGCTGGGAGGGGTTCACTTACTAGTTAGTAGGTTCGCTTTAATGCATTCCTTAGCCAGCCGTCTAGAGCGCGGCAATTGTAAAGGGAGAATTGGAGTGGAAAAGGAGAGAAAGCAGCTTAGGAAGGGGCCTTTTTGCCAAGAGGGGAACTCCCTTTCCCAGAGTTCAGCCGGCGACGCCGGCGGGCCGTGTGCATTCCATCGGACTCCAGGAAAAGGTGCTCAGGTTGACGCAAACCAGTTCCTAAAGCTGCCTCTTAGCCCTCGTTCCCCTCGAGGGGCCAGAACGAACAGGTCTGATCCCCTCTTGCCCTTAAGGCCTCATAATATTTGCGTGACAACCACCTGGTCTTCTGTCTTTCCAACCCGAGCCACTCCTTTCCTTCACTCATTCTGCGTATCTCCGGACAGCCCTCTCTTGAGCTCTACATTTTCATCTGTCCACTGGCAGTCTTCACCTGGATGTCTGCTAAACACTCACATCCCCACCACCAGCAGCAGCCAGCCAGGAGGCCAGGCAGAACGTGAGGGACAGCCTCAACTGCTCCTGTACCTCCTGTCACCCCACATGTCAGTGCCCCACTGAGCCCCCTGGATCCCCAAAAGCTTCCAAAGCTGTCCCCTCCCTTGGTATTTAGACCTCTCCTTCTCTCTGTCCATCCTTGTCTCTGTCTCCTTTTTAACCTTTTGTCCCTCCCCTACTTAAAAACCTCTGTGGAGTCCCATCCCCTGTGGGCGAAGGCCACCTCCTGCCTCTGTAATGGGCTCTTTACCAGGTGTCCCACTCCTTGCCATCTTCCTTGGCTAGAACTGCCCACCTTACCCCCCAGGTCCTCACCGTTACTGGTTGAGGCTCCCTGGAGCATCCCCACCAGGCCCTTAACCCTGTATAACCAGCGGCATTGCCTGGCACTGTAATTCCCTGTGAAGAGGGCCATCCTTACACTAAGACATGGGCTCCTCTAGGGTGGGCACCCTGGTGTCCTAGTCATCTTTCATCGGGGTCCAAGGAGGTGCACTGGCTGGGCGGTCACTGGGACCTGCTGCTTTGCATGGTTTCACCGCCCCTGAAATTTGATGTAACACTAAATGGAAGCTGTCACTTTCACACTTGGTTGCACTGAGGAGAAAAGACTCATTTTTATTTTAATCAGAAAATATTCAAGTGAATTACATATATTAAGATGAGTATAATAAAACCTTCCAATTGAAAAATAAGCTAAAAATATCCTTCTAATTATAAAATCAGTTTAGAAAGTCACTGCGTTCTGAAGGCATATAACCTTAAGCTAAATTCCCCATGTTCTATTTTCAATCATACTTAGTGCTTATTGGGCAGGCTATTATTAAAATCTCCATTTAACTGACATTTTGCTCTGAATCATTCACAAAATAGAGTATAGGTAAATATTTCAAATATTTTTACTTGATTAGAATTAATGATATGTTTTTTAAAAATATTTAGTTATTTTATATATTTTATCTAAAGATTCTTTATTTCTTCCTTTGGGTTATAAAAGGTAAATATTGGAAACAAAGTGGATTCTTATTTATGTAGCAACCTCAGCCTTCAGGCGTTCTCATTTATGTTTATAAAATGTTACTTTATTCTGAGGGAGAATTGCTAGAAGCAGAAGGGAGCTTAGAAATGATCTGGTCCAACTCTTATTTTACAGAAAAAGAAGCAGAACCAGAGGGTTAAAATGACAAGCCCAAGATCACAAAGCTGGCTAATGGCAGATTTTGGAAGTATGTGCTAGTAAGTCAAGACTACCTTGTGTGGATTAAGGAACTGCAAATTTCTGTTTTCTTATTCTAAATATTTTTAGGGTCACATGGTACGCCACCAGATTATTACAGGTTAAGACACATCTGTATTCTTAAATCTAGTAGGAAAATGACTTTGTAGTGAGAAGGTAATCCTCAAATATACATTTTAAAACTTCTAGAAACAGGTGCTTGATAACTTTTCATTAACTATAGCTTTGAAATCCATAAACACAGTTTATTTTTGTCACTCTTAAAAGACTTTTTCAGTTGCTTTGAAAATCAACAAATTTAAACCAGAGAGGCAGCACCAGCAGTCAGTCCCCAAAAGGCTACAGGCTTGAGGCTAAATCGACCCCCCAAATCCAGGCGAAAGTTAGGAAAAGGACAAGATGTAGCCTCTCTCACTGCAGCTCCAAGAGAAACCATACTCAGTGGATAAAAAGACTTCCCCACAAGGAGACTCTCCGAACTTAGATTCTTCTGTTGTGTGGTTAGAAGTATTTTACTGGTGAGGTGGAGGGGGAGATCTTTCCTTACTTATTATCAGAAGGATAATTTGTAAATGTGGGATTGTAACACATTACAGAAATAAGTTTAAAACACAATCAATTTATCCCTGTTTAGTAAAGAATTAATCTTACCCAAAGAGAGGTCTGACCTTTTCCTTGGGCTCCCGGGAGGTGACCTCTAAGCCATTGGAATGTCTGATAAGAGTGTCTTTGCTTACCTGGGGGCTGGGGCCACATCAGATAAGGTGGAGGCTTTGGGCCACGTGACAATAGCTCAACCTCCAGAGGGGCTGAAGACTGAGGTCAGCCATCTGGGTGGCCAACCAGTTCTAGCTGATGGAGCCCCAATAAAAACTCTGAGCACCCAGGCTCAGATGAGCTTCCTGGTTGGCAATATTGTCACACATTGTTACCTGGGAATGTTAGCTCTGTCCACAATTTCATAGGGACAAGACAACTGGAAGTTCCGAGTGTAACTTTTCTGGATTCTGTCCTATGCATCTCTACCCTTGTCTGATTTAAAACTGTAGCCTTTCACTGTAGTAAGCCATAACCATCAGTAACAGCTCTGAGTCCTTCTCATGAATTTTTGAACTGAGGGTGGTCTTGGGGGTTGTACCCTAACTTTGCAAACCTTGAATCTGGTTTAGAGTACAGTGACCACGTTCCTCTTACAGCCTTCCTTTCCTTGGTCTCTTTTTCTCTCCGTCAGTCTGCCCCGTATGCCGCTGCCAGGTTAGTTTCCCTCAAGCACATCTGTTTCCGCACGTCTGTTGTTTTCAGTGACTCCCCAGTACCTTGCTGGCACTTCATTGCTAATGGAGTTAATGTGCAGCCTGGACTCGGGCTGCCCGTTTGGGAGCTGGGTCACCCCTGAGAGCTCCCATGGCCCTGCCTTTGCTCTGTTAGCTCTGCCCTGTTATCACCCACTTGCATGGTTTCTCTTCCCAGTGACCTGAGGTTTGGGGGTGGGGCAGCTCTGAAGATGTCATTTATTTCTGCATCCCCAGCGTCCAGCCCAGCCAGGAGGCATCGGGAAATAGTCAGTGAATAAGTAAATATGGGGAAGTTGGTAGGTGTTATGTGGACATGTCCTTGGTTTCATTCTTTCTTCTACAGTTACTGAGTCTAGCACTAGCACTCCTTTGGTGTTACATCTTGGCCTTCTTGGGTTAGAAGGTAATTCTTTCATTGCCCTCTTTGGGAACTAGCAGGTTTCTGGGGTTGGTGCCTCAAGCGTGGGGGAGGTAACTGACCTGCTGTGGTGAGTCAAAAAACCCATTAAAACTGGATTCATTGTTTTGGTGAAGTGAGGAGCGTTTTGTTTTTGTTTTGTTCTTTTTTGACGTGGTTGCTATGGTGGACAGTTGTTATAGTTTTGGTTAAATAAGGAAAAGCCCAGAGGGATGAAGAGATGCATACAAATCTTTGTCTGATTTAAGAAGATATGCGAGTGTTGGACAGGTTTCAGTGATCATGGGAAGTAGGCATCGCGGTCCGAGGGCTTAGCTGCCCAAGCTTCGATATTGCTCTGCTGAATACATTTTCAGAATCAAAAATAGGCAGCCAAGCTTTGCTCCACTTCCAGGCGTGAGAGGCAGCCTGGATGATGTTGTTTGGCTAGTGAAATGTCGGAATTTCCAAAGCAATTTGATGGTTCATGTGTCCTTAGTACGGTCCTTAAAAGGTTGAGACAAATGGCGGCTGTATCGTCAATTATGAGATGCAGACAGTTGTATGGCCTGGATAGAAATGTATTTCTCAAAACAGGCTCCCCAAAATAACTCATGGATAAAACACTATCATGTTGTGTGTCTGTCTGAAACTGCGGAAAATGAGAGCGGGCCTGGGATGTGGGTTTCTTTGGAACATTCCTAACCAAGGAGCTGGGGACACATAGAGCCTGAGGATTTTGGCTATGGGTGATGTCATATACTTTTGACCAATAGGAGCATTTCTGAAATAAGGGGGACCTAAGAGAAAATACTGCTATTTCCAAAATATGTTGAGGATGAAATTTGGAGAAAATGAGATTAGGAGTTGCCTTGGTACATTCCTAATCTAATAATTTACATTTTAAGTTGTGGCCATTAGGGTTTATACACTCTTAGTTGGAACTCAAACTGTAAAGGCATTGATAGCCCACTTCCTTCCACTCAAACATTTATTCATTTTAAATCACTTTACAAACTATATAGTTAGATCTAATTTAGTACTATATTAATTAGAGCATTTTGTAAACTATAGTATACTATACAAATAGAAAGTGATATTATTATTATTTAGGAAGCTTACATTTAACGCTAAAATACATTCGCTATTGTAATGGGGAATGCATTGCCTTAACTATTAAACAAATGTAGCAAAACTATTTAAGACATGAAACAAGAAAGAAAAAGATGTCCATTCATAAATAAAATATACTTGAAGGAAAAGCATGTAGTTAACAAAATTAATAACTAGACGTTGTTCACACATTGTTCTTTGAAAATTGCAAATAATTGGATTTTAGAGAAATATTTTCCTTAACAAGAAGTAAGTAGCATGACAACTTTTCATTTCCTACCGAAGCAAACCACCTCGCCCTTAACATCCAGTAGAAAGAATGTTCTGTGTTGAGTCACCAGGACTAAATGGTCAAGGATTTAGAGTCTCATAAAAAGACCAATATGTCTTTGGTAGAGACTGGTCACTTTATGACAAGAGCTGTTAGAAGCACGAAGGAGGTGTCCCACCAGACAAAGTGCCCGGTTCCAGGTCCTTGACTGCCTGTCATCATGTTGATGAAAATGCCTTTCTTCCCAGGAATTCAAAGCTTTTGACTACTGTTGGGTATTTCTATTTGGAAGGCTCTAAAATAAGGGAACTGGTGACCACAGTGTACAACAAACAAATGAGTGTTATAATAAAGAGAAAGCACGATATTTCAAAAGCATAGCAGATACACAGCAATCAAAGAATTTAAAAAATGATCAGCCAGTGTTAGCCAAGGCTTGGAAACTGTCGTTTGCCTCTGGAGGTGGGAGTGTGAGTTGGTGCAACCTTTCTAGAGGGCACTCTGACACCCATATCATAAATCTGCCAACGTTCATACTCTTTGGCAAAGAGATTCTAATTCTAGGAATGTATCGTAATGAACTGTAAGAATCCATGTTAAAAATTAGCTACAAAAATATTTATTACAGTGTTATTTATAATAGTGAAATATTTGGAGTAGCCTAAAAGTCCAATAATAGGAAATCGACTGTTTAAATTATGACATGTCTCTAAAATGGAATATCATTAAAATGATTTAGAAAATCTTTAATAACCTGGAAAGATGCCCATAATATATTGACTAGAAAAGCAGATTCCCAAACTGGATGGTAGCACGATCTTATTTTGTTTGTAAATAGAGTTATATATATGGACTTTTAAGCATACATATGTATTTGAAAAGGACCGGAAGAATGATCACCAACAACATTTCACAGTACTTGTGGTTGATTGGTCAGATTCTGAGGGAACTTTCATCTTTTTACTCATATGTGTTTAAAAAAAATTTTTTTTTTTTGCAATAAATGTGTCACTTATGTAATAAGGGGGGAAAAGTTACTTAAAAAAAAAAAATCAATCCCTTAATGTGCATGCATCTAGAACACGAGTTTAAAGTGTTCACATAACCATAGGGAATCCTGATGAACTTGAAAAAGGGGGCTTAGCTATTTTGTGTTCTCTAGATTCACTTGGGGGAAAACACCTCAAGTCATTACATAAACCTATCTTTTAAAAAGCTCTTCAGTTTCCAAAGAATCACAAATTCAAATTTTACAGTAGATTACTTCCTGGCAATCTCTAAAATTAAAGCACTTACCTGATATTCTAATCTGCCTGGTTGTAAAAATAGTCCCTTTTCCAGAAATTCCCCTTTTCCTTCCATAAACCCACATGAACAACTCCTAACCAGAATGCTCCTTCCTTTTCCATTGAAGTCCTGGTCCCATCGAAGGAGTCATCAAAGAAATGACTGCCTCCCATCAAAGGCAGGTCTCCTAACACCACAAGCCTTTACCTGCCCTCCTGCATGGCTATATCCCACCTGGGCTGGCTCAAATGCCACCTCCTCCATGAAGCCCACCCTGCATCCTATCTCATGGCAGGCTGTATTCGCTCACTTAGGGTCTCCTGTAGCACTTCACCAGGGTTGTCTCTAAGGCGTGATCATATTCTTGGAGAATGAATTCTCTGTCCTCCTGGACTGTTCATGGAGACAGGACTCAGCCTGATTGATGTCCACCCCCTCACTGTGCCTGCAAAGACCTTGTACATCCTGGAGGCTCAAGACATAGTCACCAAATGGAGGTGGAGTGGAGGAGGCTTGAAAGCACAGGCGTTCTTTCGGTCTCATCCCAGTGCTTGGTAAATTACAGTCATAGAAACATTTACAAACCCTTTCCTTTCACCCACTAAATACAAACTTCCTCTCCTTGCTACTGCCTTAGCAGGTGAGTACACTGTTAGTTGAAGTACCATCCCTTCCCTGGGGGAAACGTCAGTTTACCAGCAAAGAAGTGAAATTTCACTTTTGTTTCTTTACCTATTTACTGTTCACCCCTCCCCTGAGCTGACCGGTTGATGCTTCTTTTCCTAATTTTAAACCCATGTCTCATTTTTTCCACGCAGTGAAGACTGCATGCTAAATGATTGCTATTTCTAAAGTGTTGCTCAGCCCTTGGAGTAGCTTTTATTTGTCACAGTGTCAGTGGGCTCTCGAGGCTTGTTTCTTTGTTAGGCTCAGGGTAAAGAGATGGTCTGTATTAGTCTCCCTTTTCTTCCTAACCATGAGGGTCTTTTGTAGGGGGTCTCAGAGGAGGGTCTTAAGCTCGCCAGAAATACATTCTTCCCTTTGAAATTAGCATTTGTTCTTTAAAAAGAAAGAGGCTCTAACCTGTCATCAGTTGAGTGTTTTCTGGAAGAAGTAATGGATTTTTACCAGGAGAGAGGAAAGCCTCCTAGACACAGTGAGTCAGGGAAGCAATAGAACCGAACTGGAAAATTCCTTCCTTTTGGGAGCACCTGAGAATACATGGTGTCCCTTCCGTAACCTAAGGCCTTCGTTTCAGCACTTCACATGTTGTGAATCTCCACCAACTGTGTGCGGGTCTTAAAGATGGAGTGCTCTAAATTTTCTGTTATGACCGAATTGAAAATCTTCAGGAGAAACAGGCACTTGTGCATTGCTGATGGGAGAGCAGAACTGTCCAACCTCATATGGAAGGGAATTTGACCCTAACTAACAGAACCACATATGTGCAATGGACTGAGTGTTTGTGTCCCCCGCAAATTCGTATGCTGAAATCCTAACCCCGCAAGGTGCTGGAAGTGGGGCTTTTGGAAGATGATTAGGTCATGAGCGTGGAGTCCTCATCGTTGAGATTAGTGCCCTTATAAAAGAGACCCCAGAGAAATCCCTCGTCTTGGTCTTGGCTTTCCCAGCCTCCAGAACTGTGAGAAATAAGTGTTTGCTCTTTACAAGCCACCCAGTCTATGCTATTTTGTTAGACTGGCCCAGTCGGACTGAAACAACACGCATTTCCCCTCTGACCCAGCAATTCCATTTCGCAAAATTACCCTGAAGACACGTCCTGAAATACAAAATAAGATGTGCACAAGGTCATTCTTCATGACATTATTTTTAAGAGCAAAATATTGGAAACAACCTACATAGCCATCCAAAGAAGATTGGTTGACTACACCATGGTATAGTCACCCGATGAAGTCCTATGTAGCAGAATCGAGAATGAGGAAGGCGTTTCTGAACTGGTATGGAGTGATTTCCAGTGCTATGTGAAAGAAGCAAGGTATGGAAGAGCACATGCAGTTTGTGAACTAAGGAAGAGGAAGTCATACAATTACACACCCCACCCCACCCCATCCCAAACGAGAAGCATGGGAAGGAAAGAAGAGAAACCAGTAAAGATGGTTATTTCCAGAGCTGGGGTAGAGAGTAAGACCTTTCTGTGTGTACTTTTTATATAGTTTTGAATGTATAACCATGTAGATGTTTTACATATTCAAATAATTTTTAAAAATATAAAAGTACGGGGGGGGGAATCAAACCCTAGAATTGAAAATAAACTGAAACAAATGAACTTAAGTAATTATCAAGTTGATAATATTACAACACAAAAAAATTCAAGTAACTTTTTAATGTAGTGCTCTGTCTTTGTGCCATTACTGAGATCTATTCTAGGACTAAAAAAAGCAAAGACATTTTAAACTTTACTTTGCAGGTGTGGCGGGTTGAATTGTGTCCCCTGAAAAGATATGTTGAGGTCCTAATGCCTCGTACCTTGAATGTGACTTGATTTGGAAATAGGGTCTTTGCAGATGTAATGGCGTTAAGTTGATATACTGATTAGCCCTAATCCAATAACTAGTGTCTTTATAAGAAGAGGGAAATTTGGACACAGAGACACAGACACACAGACAGGAGAACACTATGTGAAGACGTTGGCAGAGATTGGAGTGATGCATCTACAAGTTAAGGAATGCCAAGTGTTGCCAGCAACCACCAGAATCTAGGCGAGAGGCATGGGACAGGTTCTCCCCTGCAGCGTTCAGAGGGAGCGTGGCCCTGCCTTGATTTTGGACTCCTGGTCTCCAAGACTGTGAGAGAACAAAGTTCTGTTGTTCTTAAGCCACCCAGTTTGTGGTAGTTTGTTGCAGCGCCTTAGGAAACTAATATAGTAGATTCGTTATTGGTTATGGTATAGGTAGATTAATTGTGAAATTCTTCTTTGCGTATCTGTAGAATAGAGCATTATCCTATAATACATTGATGTTGAGACCCAAGGGCCTCACTGTTAGAAAAAGGAGATGAAAATATGGACTAGGGAGAGAGAGGAGGAATGCTGTGTGTCGGGTTGGAATTGAAGGTGTCCATATGAACTCACATGCATGCACACACACACAAGCACAAACACGTTTCCTCACTCTGTCCACTGAAAAGTCCTAGAAGCGATGACCTTCCAGTAGTAAGGAGCACATACAGCCTGAAGATCTTGGTTTCTAAGTATCATTCTGCACTAAAACTAGGGCTCCTTGGAGAAATGGTTGACTTCAGGTCTGGGATGTAGAAATTATCTAAAGTATCTTCCTGTGTCAGAAAGTAAGGAAATGCTCAAGGACATGAAGGAATGTGTCAAAGGGACATAATAGCCATCTTAAAGGGGCTCTTACTGGCCAAATTAGTGACAGTAATGGATTCACTGGACACATTGAATTAAACAACAACAATCAACCACCATGAATCCATAGTGAAACTCAAAAACAAAATAGAACCAAAAACAAAGGAGAGGTCTTCTTCACAGAAGAATATCGATTAATACAAGTAGGAGGAATAACAGAACATTCTCATTTTACAATTTCCAATGTAATGGTTGATACAGGAAGGATCATTAATGGATGTTAAAAGCCACTGAGTGAAAGATTAATAGGAAAGAGGATATTTACATGTTCTCAAACTATCACTTTCCAGATAACCTAGTAGTTGCAAAAGGAAAAATTGTACCTTTACTTCGGAGCAGTCTGGTAGCTCCTGAATGAACCAAATGATCAAACTTAGCCTCAGGAATAGCAGGCCAGCTGACATTAGTGCCTCTTGATGGGGTGCAGTTTGAAGTACACACCACCTAGATGCATTCTTGCTAAAAATGTTTAACCTGAATGTAACCAAGTGTCTAGCCCTAACTTTCAGTTTAAAGAAAATATAGGGAGTAAAGGAACAGGTTAAAAGTCTGCACAAGGAAGTAGTCAGACACACAATGGGGGCCATTCTGCAATTGATCAGCCTGGATTTTCGCAAAGTCAGTCATGGAAAAAAAATGGGGAGACTGTTGAGATTATAGGAGTCTAAAGAGAACATCTGACAAATGCAGTGCTCAGAATTTAATTAGACCTTGGTTCACAAATCGCAGCTGTAAAAGACATTTTGTGGGGAATTCCCTGGTGTTCCAGTGGTTAGGACTTGGAGCTTTCACTGCAGTGGTCCGGGGTTCAATCCCTGGTCAGGGAACTGAGATCCTGTAAGCCACTCAGCAGATCCACAAAAAAAAAAAAAAAAAGAAAACAGACATTTTGGGGACAGTCGGAAGAAATTTGAACATAGACTGGCTAGTAGATAGATTATGGAATGATTGTGAATGTTCTTAGGTGTGATAATGGCATTGTGATTATGTAGAAGAATACTGATTCCTAGAAGCTTTGCACTGGATATTTAGGGGTGAAGTGTTTGATGCCTGCAATTTACTTTCCTGTGGTTTAGTGGAAACAGAAGAGGGAGAAAGAGAATACAAATATACAAGGTGTTAATAATTTAGGAGGTCTAGGTTGAGGGTGTATCTGTAGGTTAAATTTCTTTCTTTATAAGAAGTTGGGGGAAAGGAAAAGAAGTATTTAGAGAAAGGGCACATTTGGTTTAAAAAACTGTATTAACAATCAATTTTAAATGCAGTCGGATGTAAAGTATAGAATATTGAGTTAGGGATGGTATAAAGGCTGAGGGAATGAAGTGGCCTTTGCTAGTCACCTTGCCAAGCTTGGGAGGCCCTACTGGAATGGGAGCCCCAGGAAGGCAGAGCTTTTGGTCTCCTGTGTCCGCTACTGACCCCCTGGTACCTAGAGCAAAGCCTGGATCATAGTAGGTATCTGTCTGATGCAATGAAGTGTAAATAGCTCAGTGATAAATACCTTTGTCTGATTTCTGATTATTTTTTTAGGATAGACTCTTGGTCAAGATTAAGAAGATTTTTATTGCTTTTCACATATTTCATGAAATTACAAAAGGTTATGCCAGTTTACACCCAACCAGTGTCTCTTTCTGTACCCTTTCCAGTATTCAATATTTGAATTTTAAGCAATTTGTCAATTTGATACATGAAAAATGAAACCTTGTTCTGTTTTGCATTTTTTTCTTTACTAGTGAAGTTGGTTTTTTGTGTGTGTTTATGATGGTTTTGTATTTTTCTTTTGTGAATAATCTTTTTGAAACTGAGTAATTATTAGTCAAATCCATTTCACCTGCCTTCAATAATGAAGGTCATTTTAAGACTTGCATGTCTTCCAAATGGCACTTAGCCTAAACAGTAAGATGTTTGCCTGAGTTGTTTTCGAGGAACTTGGAGTCAGCTGCCTCTAGTTTGAGCTGAGCTGAAAGTCAGCCGCATCTAGTTAGAGCTGGGCTGGTTAAGACTGGATAGGACCACTGACCCTCCAACTGGGCACGAGCAAGTGGGTGACCCTTTGACGTCAGAGGACTGAAAACCCCACCCGCAGATCGTGCTAAGAGCCTCCATTGTTGAACGTGTAGAGGCCTGTAGCTTAGTTACACCTGAGCAGGATGATAATGACTGCACCTTTTCCCAATTTCCTGTCCCCACTCTCCCACACTCCCTGTGTTTCCCATGCTCCCCACATGTGTCGGCCCATCCTTTTTCTTTATAAACCCTCTCCTTGCTGCAAACCTCGGAGCCTCAACGTTTTGGCTTGGTGTGTGTGGGGCGAACCCAGCCTGGTTCGGTAATGTTTTTCTTTCGCTTGTTTTTTTTTTTTAATTTATTTATTTTATTTATTTATTTTTGGCCGCACCATGTCTTTGTTGCTGCGCGTGGGCTTTCTCTAGTTGCGGCCAGCGGGGGCTACTCTTCAGTGCTGTGCGGGGGCTCCTCATTGCGGTGGCCTCTCTTGTTGCAGAGCACGGGCTCTAGGCGCGCGGGCTTCAGTAGTTGTGGCTCGTGGGCTCTAGAGCGCAGGCTCAGTAGTTGTGGCTCGCGGGCTGTAGAGTGCAGACTCAGTAGTTGTGGCGCACGGGCTTAGTTGCTCTGCGGCATGTGGGATCTTCCCGAACCAGGGCTCAAACCTGTGTCCCGTGCATTGGCAGGCGGATTCTTAACCACTGTGCCACCAGGGAAGCCCTCTTTCGCTTGTTTTAATTTTAGGGGTTTTATGGTTTTCCAATGGATTTGTAAATTCAGTGAGCTGTGTTTGTATACGTTTTTTAAAAAACGTAGCCTGGGAATTCCCTGTCGGTCCAGTGGTTAGGACTCTTGAACTCTCAGTGCTGAGGGCCCAGGTTCAATCCCTGGTTGGGGAACTAAGATCCCGCAAGCCGCACAGCACGGCCAAAAAAATTAAACAAACAAATAAATAAACAAATTAATCAAAAAAAGTGGCCCATTTTGTAGGAAAAGAACATTTCTACGATATGTGTGAGTGGAAGTATCAGCAGGGCTGCCGGGGCTGCTGAGGGATGGGCAGGGGGGTTGGCTCTGAAGCCGCTCTCCCTTGACACCCCGCCCTGGGATTCCTGGCTCCACTTTCCCACTGGGGTGTGGAGCAGGGTGTTAGGAGATGAGGGTCTGGGGGGGCAGAGGAAGGCCTGACAGGGTCTTTTGGTCCAGCCCCTGCCTTCAGCCAGGCTAGAAGAGCTGTATTCCGATTTTACAGGAAGGACAACCAAGGGGGCAGGACCTCTCTCCATGGGCGCGTGCTGTTCCGGGGCCACCTGGGCAAGGAGAGGGTCAGGGGAGGCTCTTAGTCCTGAAAGTTGCTGTGACCTCAGGTCACTTCCAGGAGGTCCCCTCACCACTGCCTATCCCCCTGCCCTCATCTGAGACAGTTTGTTCTGAAACTGTCACCATCGAAACCAGACTTGCCTTGTCTGCTGGTTCAGTCTGTTTCACCAACAGATGATTGATTTCACCGCATGCTTCAGAAAAAAAGGAAGAACAGCTGACAAATGTGTATCAGCTGCCAAGTGTCCAGTAATTAATTCCACGAGTGAGTGCTGAGCATCCCCACTGGGAGCCCCTGCAGACGACTAGGCCTCCGCACCCACTGGAGCATCCAACACGCAGCTGCCTGTCATTGACTTTAAATGGTCATTACGTGCAAGCCCCAAAACGACAAGCAACACCATGCTGATAACATTACACTGATGGTTTCTGAAAAGATGCTCGTTGAGGGCCCATTATTTCATCTATAGTTGCTGAAGGATTTATTTTATTGACTTACCCATCATAGAGGCCTAGTAAATACTTCTTGAAAAATTACTGGGTAAATTGTACACTTAAAGTTGTAAACAGATTTTCTTTGTTTAAAAGTTATCTTAATTATGGGAATGGAAGAATTTCTTTAAGAATCTGATAACTTTAAGGGGAAATTTCAGTTAAGACTTGGCATCTTGATTTTTCTTTTTTCAAGGAGGCCGGGTTTTAATATGGGGTATCCTAGGTCAGATTCCCTTGAGATAAAGATTCGAGTGCAGATGACTCCTTAAGGAAGAGCTCCCAGGAGAAACGAGCGAGGGAGTGGAGAAGCAGGACAGGGAGAAGAAGTGCCAAGCAGAGGGTTTCAGGCAGAGCCCCAGTCTCAGCTGCCCCCACAGGGACTGTGGGACATTAACTGCCCCTCGGTCACAAGGAAGCTGGAATTTTATAATGTGGTGTCAGTCATTGCCTGAGGGCTGTGAGGGCCCTGCGTGTGTGTGTGTGTGTGTGTGTGTGTGTGTGTGTATGTAGTGTCCCAGATGGCAGGGGAACAGGAAAAAGGCACATGGAGTCAGAGGGATATGATGCCAAGCATTCTGCCCAGCATATTGTGTATATTGGTAGAATTTACCTTCTAGCCCAGTTTATAGAATGTTCCCAATGTATTAGTTATCTATTGCCGTGTAACAAATGGCCCCATGACTTTGCAGCTTACAGCAACATTTATTCTCTCCTGGGCCAGGAAGCACATGTTTCTTTCATGGGGGTGTGGTCCAGCTGCTGCCATGTGGGCCTTTATTGGACTACCCAGTGTCCTCCTGACATGGAAGCTGGTTTCCCCAGAGCGAGTGATCCACAAGAGGGAGAGACTAATGCCTGCTGCCTTTTATGACCTTGACTCTAATTCACATGCCATTAAGCATTCCTATCAGTTAGAAGTGGTCATGAAGTCCAGCCCACACTCAATAGGAGGCCATGAATACTGGGCAGTGGGGTCACTTGGGTGTCTTGGAGGAGGAATACCCCACATTCCTTCAGCTTTTTGCCAGAAAATTCTGAGGACAACCAGTGTCACTGTCCCATTGTGTGTTTGACACTCGCCAAAGCAAAGACTGCAAAGTGGACAAAGACACTGGGTCCTTTCTGCTGAAGCTGCTGTCCCTTTAGCCCTCTCTGGTTGACCAGGAGTTACCCTCCGGCAGCACGGGGTTTTCCACATGTGCGTCATCCCAGGCACTTCCTGTGGCCCTCTTTAGATGTAACAGACTCTTTCTATAAAATGAATTACCTGTGATTTGCTGTTCCACCTTGAACCCAAATCCAGCATCTCATTTCCTTGGCTCACACACAGGTTCTTAGATCTCTCCCCAGGCCAGGTGTGATGGCCTTGTCTTGGCTGGCATGTGACTTTGCAACCTGGGAAGACCTGACTCCTGGCATAGTAATTAAACTTGGCCAAAATAGAGCATGTGATTATCCTACAGTGTGGAGTCAAGATCTTAATTTGGAGGTTTTATAGTTGCATGACTGACAGTGTCAGGATTTAGGAGACCGGCAGTGCCAATTACCCACGTCAGAGAGGGGAAAAGCAAGGGGGGAGGTCTGACACTCCCTTCCAGGGCGCTGCGTGCTGCCTGCTCTTGGTGCCACCAGGGTGCCGAGGGCCACATCACTTGCTCTTTTCTCTCTCTAGCTGGCGCGCCCTGCCCCTAACCCCCCAATTCCCTTATGTGCAGTGGAAATCCCCGTACACTGTTTATGGGCGAAAGAAGTCATTTCTCCCATGGATTCTCGTATGAAAGATGACTTGCTCAATGGTATTGCTGTAGTCAGTGTGACGGGAAATTTTGAGTGGCAGTTTTTTATGGTATCTCCTTTTTTAAACTTCAAGTGTAGTTGATTTACAATACTAGTTTCAGGTGTACAACATAGTACTTCAATATTTTTACAGATTATGCTCCATTAAACTCCATTAAAGTTGTTATAAAATATTGGCTATATTCTCTGTGCTGTGCATTACATCCTTGTATCTTATTTATTTTATACCCAGTGGTTTGTGTCTCTTAATCCCTTTCCCCCATCTTGTCCCTCCCCCTCTCCCCACTGGCAACCACTAGTTTGCTCTCTGTATCTGTGAGTCTGTTTCTGTTTTGTTCATTTGTTTATTTTTTAGATGTCACATGAGTGAAAACATACAGTATTTGTCTGTCTGTGGCTGACTTATACCGTAAGCCAGAGGCAGGACATTGAAGTGAGGCTTAGTGGAGGCTTTGCTGTTAGAGTTGAAAGGTGGAGGGAAAGCACAGAGCCCTGTGAGGGCCTGGTGCCATCCAGGGACAAAATCCAGGTTACCAAAGGATAAAAGGGCAGCAAAACCTTCACCTGCCACCAGGAGGGTTCTGTTGGTGACAGGCTGGGGCTCACACCTCAGGCAAGGACCTGGAACGTGTGTGCTCTGCGTGGTGATTAAGGCAGCTCTTTAAAAATAAAGCCAGTGGGGCTTCCCTGGTGGCGCAGTGGTTAAGAATCCGCCTGCCAATGCAGGGGACACGGGTTGGAGCCCTGGTCCGGGAAGATCCCACATGCCGCGGAGCAACTAAGCCCGTGCGCCACACTTACTGAGCCTGCACTCTAGAGCCCACGAGCCACAACTATTGAGCCCACGTGCCACAACTACTGAAGCCTGCGTGCCTAGAGCCTGTGCTCTGCAATAAGACAAGCCACCAAAATGAGAAGCCCGTGCACCGCAACGAAGAGTAGCCCCTGCTCGCTGCAACTAGAGAAAGCCCGTGCACAGCAACGAAGACCCAACGCAGCCAAAAATAAATAAATTAAATAAATAAATTTTAAAATAAAATAAAATAAAAAATAAAGCCAGAGTAATGCTAATGGAAACTGGAAATATGAATGTAAATCCAAGGACAACACATAAGAACCATGTAATATAAGAATTGTTAATACGTATAAGAATTGCAGAGGAAATTCAAGCTATTCAGATTCCAGCAGACATTTATCAAGCACCTCCTATGTGGCAAGTACTGTTTTCAATGTTTTCCATACGTTCTTTCATTGATTTCATTGATTTCTCATGACTGTGGAGCAGGGTAATACTTATTAAATTTCAGAAACTTTTCTGCTGCTTGGCATTTGCTTTTTTCTTGTACACTGCTTTATCTACCAGCCAACGTAAGTTCCAGGATTTCTGGGAGATGATCTATCATTGCATCTAGTACTGTTTTATTGATTATTCTCACGGTGATTACTATGTTTTCCCAATAGTAGATTAGTTAACTTCATGGGTCACTTCCTACAAGGAAATGGTATTATTTGCCAAACAACATTTTGGGGGTTTGTATTTTCTGACTTTGCCATCTTTTTGCTGGAAACTCTTGGCAACATAATCAATTGCCTTGATCAATCTCCTTTTGAAAAGGGATTGGTGTATCTACCTCTTGGTATTGATGGTTTAAATCTGAGTGCTACTCCTACATGACCAATGTGCTCAAAATGAATGAATGAGAAACAAACAGTAATAAATCAGGCCAGAGGATAGCTGACATACATCCTTTTATGAAAATTAAGTGGCACAAACTTCTCAGTGATCTGCCGAGAGCCAGAATCTTCCGTGCAAGAGCTGTTCTGTGGATGCTCCAGGACACGTAGTCAAGGTCACAGTTCTTTCCATGGAGCATGACTTGAGGTGATTGGGGCCTGGAAACCTTTCCAAGAAGGAATGCGCCAGAGCCACACAACTAAAGCCCAACAATAGGCTTCTGGACCATAGGCTTTAGGACGTTGAGGCTTTCTGGGAAGTTTTCAGGGAAGTGGTTGCTAAATGTTCCCCTGAGTCACCAAATAAGGAGTTTTCTGATAGAAATCAGCACTCAGAACAGTGGAGGTGCTCAATAAATATTCATTAAATGACTGAACACATAAATAAATGGATTCCTCTGATTTGCAGGGTGAAGCATCTGCCAAGAGCAATGATTTTTGTTTTAGAGCAGCTAACCATAAAAATGATTCATTCTTCCTACTGGTATATGGGTAACAGAACAGATCATCTATGAAGGCAACTGTTGATTTGTCCTCAGGGCTGCCATGTACAGCAGCTTAGGCTGTGCACTGCCCAACACCAGGGGTCCCTTTTACATAGATGACAGTGTGAATGGTGCCCTCCAGACTTGGGCCCTGGAATCACATCCTCAAACAAAGGATGCTTCATTCTCAAATCTATGACAGGGGGAGGCGTGCAACCAGATCATTCATTCACTCATTCATTCATTAACTGTCTTAGGCCGGAGGATATGACCATGAACTTAGATGCCTTGAGCTAAGTATCATCTGATAGAAAAGATAAGTCATCAGGAAATTATAAATTAATACATATGATAGGGATAGTACATGGTGCTATGGGAGTTTGAGAGAGGAGTTTCTAATGCAGCCTGAGGCAGGAAGTGTGACGGAGGGATGGAGGGTCAGGGAAGGCTTTCTGGAAGAAGCTAAATGAGACCTGAAGGATGAATAGAAAGTATCCAGGCAACAGTGGTTGATGGGGGAGCAGCAGGTGCAAAGGCCTTGAAGTGAGAGCACTTTTAAATCCTTGAGATAAACAGGTAATGCATGTTGGGTATTGATCATTGTTCTCAGCACTTTATAGATATTAACTTAGTTTTCTTCATAATGCCTCCAGTGAGTTAAGCATTGCTATCAATCATCCCCAATTTAAAGATGCGTAAATTGAGGCAAAGCAAGCCTGAGTAACTTGCTTAAGATCACACCTAGTAAATAATGGAGCCAGAGTCAAACTTGGGAATCTAGATCAAGAGCCTGCAGCCTTTATTTTTCAAGGCTCAAGATATTTAAAATTTTTTTCTTACATTTTGAAAGAATCTCAAAAGTTGTAAGTACAGTACAGTACAAAGAACCTTTTTCTCTTTTTAACTTTTACTGAACTATTGGAGAGTCAGTTGTTGACTGATGTCCCATCATCCCCAAATACTTTTTAGTGTGTATTTTCTACAACCGAGGACCAACTCCTATATAACCAAAATATCACCAAAATCAGAAAGTTAACTTGGAGACACTAATGCCAACTAATGTTCAGACTCCATTCAGATTTCACCTATTGTCCCAATAATGTCCTTCACAGCAAAAAGATCCAATCCAGAGTCATCCAGTGTGTCTAGGTGTCTAGCTGCTTTGGTTTCCTTCAATCTGGAATGGTTTCTCAGTCTTTGGCATTTGTAACCTTAACAGTGATTTCAGGCCAATTATTCTGTAGACTGTTTCTTGATTTGGGTTTTCTGAGGTTTTCTATGATTAGATTCAGGCTTTGCCCACCTTGTTTAGTTGGGCAGGTTTTTGAATTTTACCACAATGAAATCACACTGTATGTATTCTCTGATCCCTCCCAAAGACAGATGCAGTTTATTGTTTGCTTGTATGTGCTCCACGCTGTCCGTGTGTTTTCTGGTTTCAAACTCGGCTCTCTTCCTTTATAGTATGAGGTGACTGAGGCTTGGGAGGAGTGAGAATTTACTTACCCCAAACCACATGCTGGTATGAGGACAACCCAGGACTCAAGACCCACTCTGAACTTCTCTGATCTCTTGCCTGTATGAGGATACTCCTGGGCCTCCTAAGGTCAGAGCAGGGCAGGTCTTGAAGGTGAGAGAAACAGGTTTCCTGGGTCCACTGCCCCGGCTTCCACATCCTCCCCAGGGCCAGTGCAGGAGGTAAAATTTTTGAAATTAAGAATTCAAAAGAGGGACTTCCCTGGTGGTCCAGTGGCTAAGACTCCTTGCTCCCAGTGCAGGGGGCATGGGTTCAATCTCTGGTCAGGTAACTAGATCCCACATGCTGCAACTGAGTATCCACATGCTGCAACTAAAGATCCCGCATGCCACAACTAAGACCCGAAGCAGCCAAATAAATAAATTAATTTAAAAAAAAAAAAAAGAAAGAAAGAATTAAAGGGCTTCCCTGGTGGCGCAGTGGTTAAGAATCCACCTGCCAATGCAGGGGACGTGAGTTCGAGCCCTGGTCCGGGAAGATCCCACATGCCGAGGAGCAGCTAGGCCTGTGCGCCACAACTACCGAGCCTGCACTCTGGAGCCCACGAGCCACAACTACTGAAGCCCGCGCGCCTAGAGCCCATGCTGCACAACAAGAGAGGCCACCACGATGCGAGGCCCGCGAACTGCAACTGGCCCCCGCTGCCCGAAACTAGAGAAAAAGCCCATGCGCAGCAACGAAGACCCAACACAGCCAAAAATAAATAAATAAATAAATTTTAAAAATAAATAAATAAATACATAAAAGTATTCAAAAGAATTAGAGAAAAATACAACCAATAAGATACAGATTTATGACTAACAAAAGAAACAGAATAATTAACATTATGCATAAGGGGTAGAACCAATAAAATAATAATTTAAGAACAAAATTAGGTTATTGAAAAGTTATGGTTGTAAACAGTCAAGTAAACAAAATAAAAGGACATATAAAACATTATAGCTTAAAAAGAAATAAGAAATAAAGCAATAAGTTAAGACCTACAACCTCCCAGAAGCTTAGGGTGTTAAACAGTAAGTTAAAAACAAAATAAAGTGGCGGGGTTTGGGGGAGGATTTGATACTAGAGCAAAGCCAGAAGCACTGGATTTAATTAGTGGAAGTAATTATAAAGGTAAAATCTAAAAGGAAAACATTTAAAAGGTGATTTAAATAGAGGGAAAATAAGAAGGAAGGTAAAAGGGTAAAATAAGGAAGCCTAAAAATTAAAAGAATGATAGGTAAAATAAACTAGAATAACTCAATTAAGGCAAAAGTAACCTAAAAGGACAACTTAACAAGTCAGAAGATGTCAACAGCTTAAAACACCAAAGATATAATTACATAGGTAAAACCCATGCATCAGGGGCTTCCCTGGCAGTCCAGTGGTTAAGACTCTGCAGTTCCACTGCAGGGGGTGCAGGTTCAATTCCTGGTCAGGGAAATAAGATCCCGAAAGCTGCACTCGATGCAGGCAAGAAAAACAAACACCTACGTGTCAGGCTCTGCCCGATGCCTATTATTATTACTATTATTGTTGTTTCAAATGTTAAAGGAGTTAGCAAGTCCAAGAGACTGTCCATTTAACCCCTTAAGATCTGAGTCCTTTGCAAGTTCCTGAGCCTTTGTCTGGTCACCTCTGGGCCCGGCAGGAGGAGGGAGAGCTGGGAGCCATGCCCATCCCAAGGTCACCCTGAAAGAGCCACTTGCCCTGCAGCCCGTGTCAAGGCCTGGTGGGGAGGTGGGGAACACAGTCCTTCAACTTCCCAAAGGGAAGAAAAGTTTAGCACTGCTAAAAATAAGATAGAGCTGTCAAAAATATATGAAATTAGCTGCATAAACTGTGAAACATAAGTCACAGTTATATTTGTTCTGAGACAGTCTAAGAATAGAAACAATTTCAGAGACAGAAAATCTAAACCTCTTCAGTCACCATGTCCAAGTGGCCTGAGATCCTTTGAGCGTGGCAGTGTCCTTTGTTCACGTTGCACAGAAGGGGTGGGCACTCCTGGGCTTAGCCAGTGCCCAGGTAGAGGGATGCCGGAGAGGAAGTTAACGGATGATGCTCCATTTGCATTTTTATTGCTGAGGGTACTGGGTCTCCTGTCTTACTGGGGGAGCTGGAGAAGTGGGTTATCTCCAGAAGGCAGCTGGGGGCAGGCAAACCCTTCCGCATTAGAGCTGCTGCATTCCTGCCAGGACTGCAGTATTTACCTATCCCGGTGACACTGTGACCTGGCTTTGTGAGAGCTTTGGTCTGAGCAGTCCTGGGCCACTGCTGGACTAGTTTGCACAGGTGTGCCTTCAAGGGGTCGTCAAGTTCCCAGGCTGCAACCTCTGCCCAGGGAGCCTCCCTGCCTCTGCAAATATTGAGTGCTCCTGGTGAGTCAGGCATGTGCGAAGTGCTCAGGGGGAACAAAACTTGGCATGGTCCTGCCTTCAGGGAGCCTACAGACGACGTCCCCTAGACCACCAGATCAGTGGTAGGGGCTGATGATTCTGCCCAACTGCCTGGAAAAGGGGACACAGGCAGGGCGATTGGGGTAGGGCCTGAAGGGCCTCTCTACTTCCACTTCTGCCTGTTTATTTTTTTAAAAATAAGCTCTCAAAAAATATAATAAAAAGTCAGCTTTTTATTATGGAAAATTTCAAACATACACTAAAGTAGACAGAAAAGTATAATGAACTACCCAAATACCTATCACCAGCTCAACAGTTAAAGACTCATGGCTTATCTTCCTTTTTTTTAATAAATTTATTGATTGATTATTTACTTTTGGCTGTGTTGGCTCTTTGTTGCTGCACGCAGTCTTTCTCTAGTTGCGGTGAGCGGGGGCTACTCTTTTTTTTTTTAGGGGGGCTACTCTTCGTTGCGGTGCGCAGGCTTCTCATTGCGGTGGCCTCTCTTGTTGTGAAGCACGGGCTGTAGGCGCTCGGGCTTCAGTAGCTGTGGCACACGGGCTCAGAAGTTGTGGCACTCAGGCTCAGTAGTTGTCGCTCGCGGGCTCCAGAGCACAGGCTCAGTAGTTGTGGCGCACGGGCTTAGTTGCTCCGCGGCATGTGGGATCTCCCGGACCAAGGCTCGAACCCATGTCCTCTGCATTGGCAGGTGGATTCCCAACCACTGTGCCACCAGGGAAGTCCCTTTAATTTTTAAATTTTATTTATTTATTTTTGGCTGCGTTGGGTCTTCGTTGCTGCGTGCGGGCTTTCTCTAGTTGCAGCGAGCGGGGGCTACTTTTCGTTGCAGTGCGCGGGCTTCTCATTGTGGTGGCTTCTCTTTGTCGTGGAGCACGGGCTCTAGGCACGCGGGCTCAGTAGCTGTGGCTCACAGGCTCTAGAGCGCAGGCTCAGAAGTTGTGGTGCATGGGCTTAGTTGCTCTGCGGCATGTGGGTTCTTCCCGGACCAGAGCTTGAACCCATGTCCCCTGCATTGGCAGGTGGATTCCTAACCACCTCATGGCTTATCTTCTTTCATCCCTACTCTACCCATGCCTTCCTGGGCCTGCATTATTTTGAAGCAAATCCCAGACATCATATCCATTTCATCCAAAATATTTCAGAATGTATCTCTAAAAGAAAAGGACTTTATAAATAGCCATAATACCTTTAACATGCCTTAAAAAATTAATAATTTCTTAGTATCATCAAACATCTGATCCATGTTCAAATTTCCCTGATTGTCTTTGAAACTTTCCATCCCAGAAAAGGGACACAGTGTTTGTTTGAAACAGGATTCAAGTAAGGTCTACGTGTTGCAGTTGGTTGATGTTGCTTGAGAACCTTCGAATCGCTACCTCACTTTCTTGTTTTTTCCTTGAGAACCTTTGAATCGCTACTTCACTTTCTTGTTTTCTCCTTGTACTATGTTAAGAAATTGGGTCATCCGTCTTGTCTGGATTTTGTTGATTGCGACTGCAGTGTGTTTTACTGGTTCCTCTCGCTCCTGTGTTTCTTATAAACTGATAGCTCTAGAGGCTGATTAGAGTCAGGCTGCATTTCTTCAGCTCCTGTATTGCCCCAAATGACTGACTAATGGCAAAACCCAAAACAGCTTCCTTGAATCAAAGAGACAGCCGCCAATCTGCAGTGAGTCAACATTTCTTTCTTGTGTTTACAGATTGTAAAGACTGTGAGGCTCTCCTAGTGACAACCCAAACTAGCATTTATGAACATCTGACAAGCTGCCCCCAGGGTTACAATACATGGAACTTGTATATTTCCATGGAAACATATACAGTTTCCAATATGGAAACTGGTCCCTCCCTCGTATCAGCATTCAAAGACTCACAGTGCCATGCATGAGCCTTTAATGGCAGTGAGGGATTTCATGGCAATGATCATTTTGGACATGGATCCAGGGATAATAGTCACAATATTTAATAATTAGGAAGGTTTGGCTGGACCAAGTAGAGCAGAGCTGTTAACACTGAGTGAGGCTGCCCCTGGCTGCCCCGCGAGTGTTAACCCTGGGGTGACTCTAATGCTTAATACAGGCTGACGATCCTTGGAACAATTAGAAACTCCTGCAATTCCCTCAGGGCACTGCCAGGAAAAGACAAAGGCATTTTCAGTGGGAAGGTCAGTGGACAAATATTTTAAGAAGCATCAGCCTGCCGAAAAATTGCCCCATGTGAAATTTTATAATGTAGTTTAATTTTATATAGAAATGTCAATTCATCAAAGCACATTTGAGTTCTTTTCTCATATGTGTGAATCTGTATTTATCAATTTGGTACTTTTATGATATGAAATGATTTCTGGGACATTACATCTACAGTAAAGACCCAACTTATAACATCTTGACTTGAGAGGACCCTGAAGGGACCAATCTGGTGACGGACTGGGGGTGCCTCTGGGCTTTGCCCACTGTGGGCAGGTTAACTGTAACACCCTCCTTCTCACAGCCAAGTTACCCTGGCAATACCTCCATCCAGGGCAGCCTGGGAAGTGGGAGGTCATGGGGTGTGGAGTCTAAGCCTCTGGGTTCCTGGTCTGGCTCTCTTCTTACTAGCTGTGCCACCTCAGGCTACTTACTAACTTTGAGTCTTAGTTTTCTAATCTGTGAGATGGGAATAATGTAAGAGAATTTAAAGCGATAGCACACATAAAGACCCTCAACAGACATTAGTTCCCTTCCTGTACTCCTGTTGCTAGCACATCTGTCTATAGTAATTGTGTTCCCCTCCTGCTGCACTGCCCAGCAGCACCATGAACCCCCTGCTTGTGGGCATATGGAAGAGGACTTGCAGGACACCCTTGGGTGAGCTGTGGACAATTCTAGAACCTCTGGGGATAGGCACTGACCACTAAGAAGAACATCACATGCTTCATATCAGCACCACCCAAACTTCTAGCAAATGGAGGACTGGTTCCTTGGCCATCTGGGTCTCAGAAGACGTTAATCCTCTAATCTAGCCTCCAGCCCCTACTGCTCTAACTTCCATTCTGCTGCTTCTCACCTCAGCCAAGACCCCTTTGGCATTCCCTCGTGTGGGAAGCCCAGACTCTAATTACATGAGATACATTTTGGGTGCCTGGCTCTCCTTAACATACTTCTCAAAGATTCTCCCCAACACAGTTTCCTCTGAAGTGGGAATGACCTCATTAATCCTGCCTCCTATTCTTTTAGCTGATTGGTCCAGAGCTAAACACCTGACCCAAGGATGGCCAACCAGAATTTTTTTCCTTAGAAATTCTGTCGTAGAGACACAAAAATCCCCATTGACTGTGGAGAGCCAAGCTGAAAGGTCATATCGGCTATGGCTGCCATTTTGGGTCATGTGCAATGTGACAAGCAGGAGAAGCTGGTCTGAGAAGAGAGCAGGAGAATAAAGCAGTCCACAGAGCAGAGAGGAATGGGCCCCATGGCCCCTGAGAAGAGGAGAAAGTGGCTCTCCTAATGGCTTTTCCCTTCCTATAGAGTTGGGCTTCATCTCTTTTATTTGGATTCTTTGGGATTCCAGCATCCTTACCACATGCCTCTTTTACTTGAACAAATTTGAGTAGGCTCTGATCTTTGCAATCAAAGTAACTGTGACCAGGGAATGAGATAAGGATTCCTACTCTCACTACTTCTTTCAATATCATAATGGAAGTCCTCATCAGTGCAATAAGACAAGAAAAAACAAATAGAAGGCATGATGATTGGAAAGAAAGAATTAAAACTATCTTTATTCACAGAAGACAGGATTGTGTGTGCGGAGAATCCAAAGGAATATACAAACAGAACTACAGCTGAACTTATCAAGGTCACATGATACTGGGCGAACATGCAGAAATTAATTGTATTTATGCATACTACCAATAAACAATTGAAAAATGAAATTACAAAACACAGACATTTAAAATAGGATGAAAACCATTCAATGCATAGAAACAAATATAATTAAAATATGTGTAAATCTTCTATAGTATACTATAAAATCATTGCTGGATTAATTTAAGGAGTATCTAAATAAATGGAAAATTAGGACATGTTCATAGATTGGTACCTTAAATTGTTCAATCTTCAGGTGTCAATAATCTCCAAATTTATCTATAGAGATAATGCAATCTTAACCAAAATCCTAGCAGACTTTTTTTCAGAATATAAATTGACAAACTGATTCTAAAATTTATATGGAAATGCAAAGGACTTAAAATAGCCAAGACAGTCTTAAAAAAGAACAAAGTAGGAGGGTTTACGCTACCAGATTTTAAAACTTAGCATAAAGCTACAGTATTTAAGCAGTGTAATACTGGCATAAGGAAAGACAATTAGATCAATGAAACAGAATAGAAGTCCAGAAAAGACCCATGTGTCTGCAGTCAGTGGATTTTCGGAAAAACAAAATCAAAACCAAACAAAACACCAATGCAATTCATCGGGGGAAACAGACGGTCTTTTTAATAAATGATGCCAGAGCAACTGGATATCCATATGGACCATAGACCTACATGTGAAAGCTAAAAGTATAAAACATCCATAAGAAAAGCATAGGAGACTATCTTTTACTTTGAAGTAGTCAAATCTTTCTTAAAATGGAAAAGGACAAACAATAAAAGAAAAAAAATTGATGTTAGTCTTCGTCAAAATTTCTGCTCTTTAAAAAACAGGAAAATTAAAAGACAAGCCACAGACTGGTAGAACATATTTGCAATTCATTTATCTGACCAAGGATTTGTGGTCAAGATACATAAGGAATCCTACAATTTAAAAAAATAATAATAAATGGGCAAAAGAGTTGAATAAGAACTTCACAGAAGAAGTACATGAATGGCCAACAAACATATGAAAAGGTACTCAACATCATGAGTCATTGGGGAAATAAAAATTAAAATCACAGTGAGAAACCACAATATATTAGAGTGGATATAGTTACAAAGATTGACAATTCCAAGCATTGATGAGGATCTAGAGCAACCGGAACTTTGATATCTTGCTGATAGGAGTGTAAAGTAGCAGCATAAAATAGTCAATCATTTTGAGAAATTACTTGGCTGTTTCTAATAACATTAAATAAACACCTATCGTAAGACCCAACACTTCCACTCCTGAGTACACACTCTGGAGAAATGAGTACACACATCCACAAAAAGACTTGTCTAAGAACATTCGTAGCAACTTTATATTAGTTGAAACTAGAAATAATCCAAATAGTCATCAGCAGAAGGACGGATAAGCAAATTGTGGTAATACTTCTCAGCAATGAAAAGAACAATCTGATAGACACACATTGATGAATCTCAAATATTATGTTGAGCAAAGTAAGAGAGACACTATAGATGACACACTGTGTGATCCCATTTTTATGAAGTTCATGAGCCAGCAAAATTAATCTAACAGTGATAGAAATCAGAAGATGGTTCTGTCTGAGAGGGATGGGTATTCATAGGAAAAGGGTCTTAGCTTCATGGCTAATGTTCTAGATCTTGGTCTGGTTGATGGTCAAGTGGGTGTATATGTATGTAAACGTTCATTGCTATAGAGTGAATTGTATCCCCCCCCCGCCCCAAATTCATATGTTGAAGCCCTAACCCCCAGTGTGATGGTATTTGGAGATGGGGTCTTTGGGAGGGTGGGGCCCCATGAAGAGGAAAAGACCAGAGCTCACTTTCCCTCTCCACTGTGTGAAGACACAGCGAGAAGGTGGCTGTCTGCAAGCCAGAACCCGACCATGCTGGTACCTTGATCCAGGACTTCTGGCCTCCAGAACTGTGAGAAACAAATTTCTGTAACCATCAGTCTATGGTATTTTGTTATGACAGCCCAAGCTGACTAATGCATTCATCAAGCTATATATCCAAGATTTGTACATTTTATTGTAATGTAAAATTTCCTTTAATAAGTACTATTAAAATTGCCTTTATGAAAGCATTTACTATAGTGACAATTACAAAAAAGAGGGGTAAAATGTTTGGGGCCCAGCATAACACTCTAGTCCTCCTTCAGTTGCTTCCAGTCTTTGTACAATGTAGGGTTCTCTTTTTTTCCTTTTTTTGGGGGGGGTCAAATTTAGATCAGAATCTTGCATTTATACACTCAAATCAGCAAGGAGGTAGTGAATTATTTTCCTGGCTTAGAGCAAAGGGGATTTCAACAGGAATGGATGGCTAACAGCATTGGGAAAGTGACCATGGAAACTGAACAAGAGATGCTCAGGGTCAACCATGGCACTTTACATGAGGCACACAGTATATAAAGATAGGGACACAAGAGACGTGGGCAAGAGCAGAGATTAAATTACTTTACACAAATAAAGATCTGATAAATATTAACTGTCGAATGGTAATGTTTCCCAGGAGAAACTCATATTTGGAACTTTACCTATAAAAGCAGTAACTCAAAGCTGTGGGAGCCTGACAGCCCAGCAGGAGGTTTTTGACTAGAAAGCTTTTCCATAAGTACCTTGTGACCTGCCTGGCCATAGAAATCCAGCTCAGAAAACATAATAGAAACAAGTGTCACATTGGGGCTCCTGAGACTGACCTAGATATGCTCCCCCAAACCTCTGTCCTCACTAAGCCCAAGACGGAAGGAAGCACAGGTGACTTCTGTGAGCCAAACCGACTCAGTGGGGAGCAGACAGAAAGGGCTCTCATCTTCCCCTCAACTCCCCACTTCAGCCCGCTCTGTGGGTTGGTACTGCCTGCCCAGCCTTGGGTGAAATCGCAGGCAGACCACATGCAAAGTTTTTCCGGTCACTCTTAGCTTATAAACAAATGGCCTCTTTTGCTGGGTATAAAAAGTGCACCTGAAAGCTATTTCAAAACTCCAACTCCTTCTCCCCATCCAGGCCTCCCACAGCTGGGAAGCCTCTGCTTCATGCTCTGTCTTCTCCCTGTCCCCCTAGCTGCACTTTGGGCCCTGAAAGTGGGGCAATTGTAGGGGCTCCTCAGAGATACCTTGCCAGGGGCCTCTGACTGCAGTTTTGGGGCATGTGCAAAGCTCTCAAGCTGGCCACTTAGGACGCCCCATGTTCCTGCAGCCACTTTCTGCCAAGGTTCACCTGGCCCCTAGCAGGAAGTCTTTTGGGTGGAGTTCTTTTCACAGTGGTTCAGAGCTGGTTCCTTTCCTTGAGGTCCACACTTGCTCTCCAGAAAACACATACCTCTGCCTTGCCTTTGGTGTAGATGCCCCTCACTCCCTGCTCAGCCCTGCTCCCCTCGCCTCCCATGCAGGCTGTCAGCCAGCTCACCTCTAGATGTTTCCAGTCTTTGTATCCCCCAGATTTGAAATTTCCAAGGCCTCCCTCTCTTGAAGCCCCCCTCACCAGGGTTAAGGTGAGAGGTGTGATGGTTAATTTGATTTATCAACTTGGCTGGGCCATGATGCTCAGATATTTGGTCAAACATTATTCTGCATGTTTCTGTGAAGGTGTTTTCTGGATGAGATTAACACTTAAATCAGTGGACTTTGAGTAAAGCAGAGGACCCTCCTTAATGTGAGTGGGCCTCATCCAAAGAGTTGGAGGTCTAAAAGGGATTGTGCCAGCAGCCGCCTATGGACTCAAATGACAACTGTTCCTTGAGTCCCCAGCTGCCGGCCCACCCTGCAGATTTTGGAGTCAGCAAGCTTCCACAACTGTGGGAGCCAGTCCCTTAAAATGAATCTCTCCCTCTCTCTTCCTCTCTCTCTCTCTGTCTTCCTCTCTCCCTCTCTCTCTCTCTCTTTCTGTCTCTCTCTATATCTTGTTGGCTCTGTTTCTCTGGGGATCCCTTACAAATACAAGGAGGAGGCCCCCTTGGGGAGAAGCGGACAACTCAGGGCACCCCAACAATTCCCTCCAAGCAAAACCCAGCAGCCACTCTCCTTACCCCTACCCTGTTTTTTTTTTTTATTGAGTGTTAAGATATGAAAACATTTATGTGCTGATTGGGAAATAGCCATTTTCCTGAACCACTGCTCCCAAGGGCCCCTCCTCTGCCCTTTTGGGACCCTTGCTCCAGCGCTGGGTCCTGCTTGTCAAATACTTGTACCATCACCCTTGGTACCCCTCGACAAGGGCAACCTCACTTTCTCTTGGAGTAGCCTGTGTAGGTGGTCGGACATTGATTGTGTTGTGTTTGGTTCCTGAGATTTATCAGAGCCAAATCAGACACAACAGGAAGCAGTTGCCCCTAACATATAATTACATGTCAGTAAAATAGGTCCTTGTTACTATATCTCTATATAAATCGAGGCCCTATGGGCAAAGTAATGTCATGAAGCAAAGGGGTGCCTCACCACCTCTTGGTGGGACAGGTGGCCCAGTTCATGCTTCCCCAGTGCAGATATGGGAACATTATTTCTCATAACTACCCAGGGATTTGTAGAGTGTGAAGTTTCCAGGAATTTAACTTAAGGAAATAATGAGGGATTGGCTTCAGGATTTTGTCACAGTAATATTTATCATAGTGTGGCTTAAAAAATAGCAAAATGTGAAACACCCTCAGGTCAGAGATTGCTGCCGCTTCCCTTGTATCCACTCCCCTTTCTTCTCTCCTATGGAACCAATTTATTTGGGGCAGAAACAGACTTGATTTAAAAGCAACACACATTTCTCAGCTTCCTTACAGGTGGAGGTGGCCATGTGACCCAGTTTTGACCAATAAGACCCAATTTGGCCACTAATTGTTGAGTAGGCTTCAGGGAAACTCCTTAAAGGAGGGCAGACGAGGCTGGCATGTGTCCCCCTGTCCTCCGCTTTTCTCCTTCCCTCCACCTAAACTGAGGCTCTGATGGCTGGAGCTCTGGCAGTCATTTTGACAGATGGCAGAGAAGAGGCTAGAAGGAGCCTGGGTCCCTGATGGCATGAGAAGCTGCTGTCACAATCCTCCAGATTTCTTTCACACAAGAACCAAATAGACCTCTGCCTTGTTAGGCTGTGTTATTTGGGTTTTTTGGTTACAAGCAGCTAAATTCAGTCCCAACTGATAAAATATCCAAGCATCCAAACAACAGGAGCATGATTAATTAATCACAATCCAACCATTCTATAGATTATTTTATAGCCATTAAATCATGATGTAGAAAAATATTTAGTGACATGATATACAGGAATACTTTGTTTTATTGCACTTTGCTTTATTGTGCTTTGCAGATATTGGGTAGGTTTTTTTTTTTTTTCTTTTACAAATTGAAGATTTGTAGCAACCCTGTGTTGTAAGATGACGGTTAGGATTTTTTAGCAGTAAAGTATTTTTAAATTAAAGTATGTATATTTTTTAGGCATAATGCTATTGCACACTTAATAGACCACAGTGTAGTGTAAACATAACATTTATATGCACTGGGAAACCAAAAAATTCATGCTACTTGCTCTGCTGCAAGATTCACTTTATTGTGATGATCTGGAACCAAACCCTCAATATCTCTGAAGTTTGCCTGTATTGTTAAGTAGGTTTCAAGATGGCATGTATATAAGATCCCATTTTATGAAGAGAAAATATGCATAAAACATATAGAAAAAAAGACAAAACAGTTACAACACATAAAAACCTCTGGGTGGTGATGATGCAGTGATTTTTCTTTTCTACTTCTTCATGTGTTTAGTATCTAAAGTTTCCTAGTTTTGTGACAGGAGAGTAACAGTGGAGCTATTTATCTTTTTTAAAGGAAATTGTGGAGTTTTTTTTTTTGTTTTTTTTTTAACTGAGGCACTACTCAGAGCTCTGAGGGTGATTTATTTATTTAGTTATTTATTTTTAATAGATCTTTACTGGAGTATAATTGCTTCACAATACTGTGTTAGTTTCTGTTGTACAACAAAGTGAATCAGCCATATGCATACATATATCCCCATATCCCCTCCCTCTGAGCCTCCTTCCCACCCTCCCTATCCCACCCCTCTAGGTTATATATACAATGGAATATTAAAAGCCATAAAAAGCCATAAAAAGAAATGAAATAGAGTTATTTGTAGTGAGGTGGATGGACCTAGAGTCTGTCATACAGAGTGAAGTAAGTCAGAAAGAGAAAAACAAATACCTTATGCTAACGCATATATATGGAATCTAAAAAAAAATGGGAGTTTTTAAAAACATGAACAACTAAAAGTTATTATTATTTTTTAAACACAAGACACCCTTGTAGCCCTGTCAAGACTCTGCAGAGCGACCCTTGTTACATTGTTTCATGAACCAACCCCTCATGATTTGCTGTCTCTCACCTTGCTCTCTTGGCTCCTAGGTCTGTCTGTGTTGGTATTCTCCAGGGTTGAGTTCTGCCCCGGGGGAAATTCAAGTTCAGGGGTTCAGTTACAGAGTTCCCATTTTCCAGTGAATCTGTGACATGTGAGAAATGGAGGGAGTTACGAATGTGCATCTCCCCTTTTCAGGCAATTCTCTCTATGAGACTAGGACAGTAGCAACTGTCACCGTGAGAGGGGAAGGAAGTGAAGAGGGGTGTCCTTCCTCTCATGCCCCCAAAGGGGAGTTTGCCACTTTTTGTGCTGTATTCAGTGACCTGCAACGCCATCACTATGACAATCATAATTATGGTATGAGAAACCTCATAGCCACACATACATCCATACACACATCCATCCATACATGCATGTATAGCGGAAAAAAGAAAATCAGAAATGAGCTTGAAAACTTGGATACAAACCTGGTTAATGTCTTAGAGGACAATAGAACCGTAACCACTGGTGTTATCATTTCTACTGGACAAAAATCATTTGCAACTTATCAGTTTTTTAACATCTAACTTTACAATTTCTGTGTCCTAATAGATATTAAATAATAAGTCACCTGCCCTAGAGTGTCAGATCAACCATAGGTGTGGTTGTTAGTTAATATTCTCGTATGACTTTGAAAGGACACCCCTTAGCAGATGAGATGGGGACTGTCCTCACTTTCCAGACCCAGATCACAAACCGTGAACCCAGAGCGCCAGCCTTCTTTCCTTGTTAGGGGGTGGACCGGAGAAGCCCGGTGCTGGGTGGCCTGTTCTGTCTGTTCCTCAGCAGAACAGTGTTTTCTCCTTGGACCCTGAATCAGGGGATGCTGGGCTGTCTTGAGAGTTAACTCCAGGGAGCTGAAATGAGGAAGTCACTTTACAAATAAAACTGCGAGTCTGATGAGAGTATTTATGGTCTGAACATAAATGGCATCTTTGGCTGTGGCAGGGCATGCCGTGGCCCCGGTGTCTACACTGGCGTCGGCAGCCTCCACTCGTCTTGGAGGCGACAAACTTGAGGCTCTCTCCCCATCAACCCCGTTTCCCTCTCTAGCCTCATCTCAGACACAGCCCCACACCCACCTTTTCTCCTGCTCAGAACGTCCCCCACCCCGACTTTGGGCAGCTGATTCTGCTTTTCTCTCTGCTTTCAACGCTCTAACCCTGCAAGGTCCGATGGGGTAGCCGCTAGCCACGTGGGGCTATTACACACTTGAAATGTGGCTCATGTGACTAAAGTAAATTCTTCATTTTTTTAAAACTTAAGTTAATTTAAATTTAAATGTAAAAACTGATAGTTTCATTATTGGAAAACTTTTGAGGACATTTGGAGTAATCTGGGGATTGTTTCTACTTTGATTAACTTTTCTGGCTGTACATTTAATAACTTCTCTGGCTGTAAACTACTTTGACTGCACATTTTATGAAATCTAAATCCAGATCAAGAATTTCCAATGAAAATTTAGTATGCAAATTGAGAGAGACTATAAATACAAAATACTCAACAGATTTCAAAAACAGTACCACAAAAGACTGTAAAATATCTTATTACTAATTTTTATATCGATTATTGACTATAGGATAAAATTATAATATTTTGGATGTATTGGGTTAAATAGAATGCATTGTTAAAATTAATTTTACTCATTTCTGTTTACTTTTTAATGTAAAAAAATTTTAAACGACGTATGTGGCTTGCATTACATTTCTGCTGGACAGAGCTGCTCTAACCCCCTTCTCCATCTGCACAGGTTCTGGCACTGGGAGAATCTGAACTCTAGATCAAGCCATACCGCTCACTAGCTGTGTGATTTGGGGTAAGCAACTCAGTTTCTCTGGGCCTTGGTTATTTTTTTTTAATCTGTAAAATGGGTATGGTAAGAACTGCCTTGAAATGCCTGCCTATCTTAGCCAATAAGTACCCACAAGTGCTCAGCCAAGTTAGCTGCTGTTCTTTCCGGCCACGTCCTAATGCATCCTTCGGGGCTCACCTAAAATATCGTCTTCTTTGGGGGAATCATTCCTAACCCTTCCAGAGGGTCTAGTTTTTTTGCCTTTACCTCTCTTATAAACTTTGCCACATTGCTTGCAGTAAAATGACATCATTACAATATTTTGGGTTTCTCAAGGGCAGAGACTTCCACTTATTCATGTGTGTATGCTTTTAACTCTTATGGAAATTTTCAAACATACACAGAAGTTGAGAGAGTAATATAATGTACCAACCACCCCGCTCCCATGGCTATAGTGTTCCCATTGCTGTATTTCTCTTGCTTCACACGGTACTCAACACAAAATTCTATGTTTGTGGTAGGTGGCAGACAGCCATGCTTTCTTTGCTGCTCCTCGCATCAAGCAGTGGAGTTGATTTCTCCATCTGCTTTTATCTGGGCTGGACCTGTGAGCTGCGTGGACAGATAGAATGTGGTAGAAGTGACTGTGCGGCTCTGACCCCGGGTCTCAAGACCTGGAGGCTTCTGCTCCTGCCCTCTGGGAACCCTGCTGCCGTGTGGACAAGCCCAAGCTAGCCTCCTGGAGGATGAGCCACATGTGGAGCAGAGACAAACAGCCCAGGTGAGGCCCTCGTGGACCAACCAGCTCGCTAGCGGCCAGAGAGGCTGTCCTTGACCTTCCAACCCCAGATGAGCCACCAGCTCACTGCAGAGGTCAGACAAAGTGGCCCAGACAGAGAAGCCACCCAGTCAACCCCCAGAATCAAGAGAAATAATAAATATTGTTGTCCCGTCTCTAGGTTTTAAGGGTGGTTTAACATGTGGCAAAAGGCTACTAGATAGAGTTTAATAAAAGTTTTTGAACCAGTTAATGTCTCCCCAGCACACATGGGGCAGCATGCTATCTGTCCAGTGACAGCTGCCTTACCCCAGGGGCTAAGAAACTGTCACACGGTCCACAACCGCAGCATGCTGCCCACTCAGCCACGTGGGCAAGTCACAGGGGAAGGAGGCTCAGCTCTGACAACCCCCGTTTGTAAACGTTTCTGGTCCTATTCTGCTCAACAGATATGCTTTGAGCAGATAAAATGTGCTAGGAACTGGTTTAAAAGATTAAGGGATCCTGCTGCAAGGCTATTCCCACGGTATTAATCTCTCATATTTTCAGGACAACAGAAACTCTAGCTATCATGGTGATGGTGAGAGAACAGGATAGAACCTCATGTTAGGAGAGAAACTCGTGTTCCCAGATATCCTTACACATAGACAACTGCAAGCCTCCCTTCTAGAATGCATGGAATCTGGGGGGTTTACTGAGTCCTGGAACAAGATGGCTCTTTTAAGAGAAGCCAGTCTTATTGTATCACTTGGGTGAACACTTTCTCCTGAAGTATCCACATCATCTTATTGGGGGAATTTGAATTCTTTGGATAAGGGCTTCAAAATGTTCCACCTTATTGACCCTGTCCTTGTTCATTTTCAGTGCCTTTTATTCTGCTTTCATTTAAGTGGGCCTTTCAGCCCCAGTGACTCCAACTGGATGTCCAGGAGCAGCTGTGACAGTCGTCCCTGGTACTGACCTGCCAGGTGTCCGCAGTTCTGTTCGGGAGTGCCTCTGGCTTTGCCTTTGCTTCTGTGTCTCACAGTGCGATTGAAGATGGAGTTTCTCTGGGTAAGGGTGTAGTAATGGGGTGCTTTGTCTTGCATCTCCTGATCGGCATGGGGCGTCCTCTCTTCTGAGAGGACCTCAGGTCTCACACTGGCCGGCTCATCAATCTCCCACGAACCATTCACTGATTTCTTCTGGGGCTTTCCCAAACCCTCAGAGTCCCTGGTCTCCATGGAATCAAGTCCAATTGTTTCTCAGCAGAATGACTGGAGAACAATAACCTCTCTCAATTGTCCCTGGTTTTGAGTGCTCTAGAATAGAAAGAGAACAGTTTTCAGTCACTGTCATCAGGCTAAAGATGCCAGAGTATGGAATTCCACTCCCATTCAGATTTGAGGAAATTTGAAATAATCTGTGCATCCTGGCGACCACATCTTTGTCAATGAAAATTACAGTTTAACCACTGCAATTTGGATGCATTCATGTATCATTTTATAATTGAGGGTTGTTAATTCTATTCAGAGGCAACACTTGTGGGGAAAATGCTGAAAGTGTCTCGTGTAACTAACTTTCAAGTACTGTAAACATTTGCTGAATAAATCAAGAGAGGGTAGCAAAAATGGTGAGGGGAACTCCAGGAAACCAAAGCAAGGGAAAGGAAGATGTATGGCCACAAAAAGAAAGAGTCGTGGGAAGAATAGGAAGGGCTATTAGAGAGTGACAGGTCCCAGGACAGTAAATTTAGAGATGGGAAGTCTTTTTTTAGATTATTATTTATTTTTTAATTGAAGTATAGTTGATTTACAATGTTGTGTTAATTTCTGCTGTACAGAAAAGTGATTCAGTTATACATATATACATTCTTTTTTTTAATATTCTTTTCAATTCTGGTTCATCATAGGATACTGAATATAGTTCTCTGTGCTATACAGTAGGACCTTGTCGTTTATCCATTCCATATACAATAACTTACATCTGCTGACCCCAACCTCCCACTCCATCCCTCCCCCAACTGCCTCCCCCTTGGCAAACACAAGTCTGTTCTCTATGACTGTAAGTCTGTTTCTGTTTCATAGGTAGGTTCATTTGTGTCATATTTTAGATACCACATATAAGTGATATCATATGGTATTTGTCTTTCTCTTTCTGACTTACTTCACTTAGTACGATAATCTCTAGTTGCATCCATGTTGCTGCAAATGGCATTATTTTGTTATTTTTTATGGCTGAGTAGCATTCCATTGTGTATATGTACCACGTCTTCTTTATCCATTCATCTGTTGGTGGACATTTAGGTTGTTTCCATGTCTTGGCTATGGTGAATTGCGCTGCTATGAACATAGAGGCACATGTATCTTTTTGGATTAGGGTTTTGTCTGCATATATGCCCAGGAGTGGGATTGCTGGATCATATGGTAATGAGGAACCTTCATACTGTTTCCATAGTGGCTATACCAACTTACATTCCCACCAACAGTGTAGGAGGGTTCCCTTTTTAGAAATGGGAGGTCTTAAATCCTGCGAGGACAAACCTCTTGCCGTCCACTGGGGGTCAAGTCTGGTTGGTGGCTTAGTGGCCTCTCTGATAGGATGATGTTGTACGGCAGCTGCGGGAAGGACAAGCCCTCCCTCATCCCACAGCTATCCCAGGCTTTGGAGTAACAGAATGGTTACCTCCCTCTGGGGTGACCATAGAAGATAGAGCATCTGAACCAGGACACTTTTCATAGGAAAAAGGGGTGTATTAGGAACACACCAGGACTGCCAGGCAAACCCCTTTTTCCTCCCAACACAGGCCTTATTCTAGGGTAGGGGTCTTAGAGTGGAGTGAACCATGTGTGTCCTTCGAATGAGGTGTAAGCTGGTAGGGGGCTGCCAGACAGGGGAGCCAAGCTAGGAATTCTTTGTGGCTCCCCACCCACTTAGAACCTGGGGTCCCGTGGGTTCTGTGGAGGTTTAGGGGGGATGTAAACTGGGTGCAGAGGCTGCGTGTGTATGTGTATATACGTTCTTCTTGATTTCGGGTCCAGAACCGCTATCATGTTCTCGAAGGACTTAGAGACTCAGGAAAGAACCACATGAAGAACCACCTCTTCTGTCTCTGCTTTCTTGAGCAAAACAGAAAGAATGGGGCCTGGACTTGAGAGCACACCCCCTTTCCCACTGCACCCCTCTACTTACAGCCAGGTTCCCTGGCTACCCCAAGCCCCGCCTGTGGAGTTCCCCATGGGTGAGTGCTCAAACCCTTCCCTTCCCCACGACCCCAGGCCGAACACACACCAGGATTTCAGGGCAGTTGGTCAGGTGATCTTAGAATATTCAGGAGGGGCGTGGGTTTCCCCCACCCCCAGGCAGAGAATATCCTTGTTTATCTAAGGCAGGAATTCAGACTTTCTGGTCAGGAGACATTTGAGGATCCAAGACCATTCTGGTCTTCTGCAGAGTAGAAGGTTCACACTGGGACATGGCCTCCTGTCCTCCCTGCCTGCAGGTCTGGTGATATTCGAGTAATGACCTGCCCAAGAATAATCAGCCTAGAGAACCGAGCATTAAGGTGTTAGAGATTGAGAAGCATTAAGACAGGGTCCTGCCCTGAGGCAGCTTGGTTGGGGGCAGGGGCACTGCCAGGCTTGTGGGGGCCTGGGAAGCTCCTTCGCTGTCAAGGTCAGCTGTGTGACCCCAGCAAGGTCCCTGCAGTCCCAGCATCCATGTCCTTTTCCATAAATGCTGGGTATGCACTATGGGATCTGTTGGACATGTCCCATTCTGCTGGCTAATCCAGACTTCCCTTGGCGAGTCAGCCTGCAATTTCTGGTGGCCAGAAAGGAGAGTGCAGTGACTAAGAGATCACATTTAGGTTGCTGGACAATTAGTAGGACACCCCTCCCAGGAGCACCTGGGAGGACATTGCTTGTTACAAACGCGACGAGGAACCCACAGCTAGTGGGCAGGGTGGGCGATTTTCATTGAAAGCAGGTTTAACCTGAGTCAGCGAGGAGATGCAACTACAAAAAAAAGCTAAACTGTTTTTGGATCACGTTGTGGAACGAGAGAGATTGGGAGGATGCTGTCCTGGCCAGATGAGCGGGGGACCCCTGCTCTATGCTCTGGTGAGAACCTGCCCATCCAAAAGGGGGCAGTGTGGACGGGCAGAGAAGACCCGGGAGTGACGAGGGCAAGGTCGCCACACATACACCCTCTCGGGCATGGGACAGGAGAGTGTGGAATTAGTACCGTGGGCGAGGACAGACTTCAGTTTTGGACTTCAGAGCTGTCCGAAGGTAGCAGTGAATCCCCCGTCACTGGAGGTGTCCAAACAGAGACTGTTGGGATTTTAGGGCTCAGTGACTCTGACCTATGCCCCTGACATCTTCTCTTTTCCCTTGCCCTCTGGGCTTCCGAGCTGGGTTCAGACTCTGATACTGAGGCTGTTCTCAGCTTAGAATCGATCTGGGGGCAGTAAGTGGGCAGGGATCCTGTGGGCAGGTAATGCAGGAGTTAATTATGTGTTGGGGCCAGTCTGAGGAGGTCTCTGAACTGGGTTGGGGAGTTCCTACCGCATCCTTGATGACTGTGAGTGAGGAGATAGTGGGATCCCGGAAGCTCCGGGCAGGCAGGGCTGGGAGGCATCACACAGGTGTATCACCCAGGTGTAGCAGATGGGGGCGGGGATGCGGAAGATGTGTTAGAGGAATGACAGAATTGTTGACTCAAGGTGGTTTGGGGACGAGCAGGGAGGGGGACCGTCCCAGTGGCAGTGGCGGGCCAGGGTGACTGGGCGGGCCGGTGTGGCGTGGGAGTGAAGCCAGCCTGGGGTTGGAGCACACTGGTTTCAGGGACGTGCAGTTGGAAAACCTCCCAGGAGGAAAGTCTGCAGTTGGAAATCCTTGGCTGAGGCTGCCTGACGGTTACAAACAGGACATCCCCTGCTCTGACCACGGGGTATCTTGAAGGCCCTGCCATGTTGCGGCCCTGAACACGTACTGTTTTTTGGCATTCAAGGTTATTATTATGATCATTATCATCACCATTATTATTTTAGGCTGCTTTAAAGAAATTAAGGTATAATTTATGTACAGTAGAACGTGCCTTTGTTAAGTGTATGGTTCTGAGTTTTGATGAACACATACAGTTCATGTCACCGCAGTTGAGATACAGGACATTCAATCACCCCAAAGTTCCCTTGTGCCCCACTGTGGTCAGCCCCTCCCCTGCCCCCAGCCCCTGGCGACCACCGATCTGTATCTGTTCCTCCAGTTTGCCTTTTCATGACTGTTGTGTAGATGGAACTACAGCCTTTGGCGTCTGGCTTCCTTTGGTTGGCGTGAAGAATTTGCCACCCAGCCCGGTTGCAACAGTAATGATCGCCAGTGTTATGAATTCATGGAAGCCAACACAATATATTGTGAAGGGCACTCGTCTGGGAGTCAGGGGACTTGGGTGCAAATCTCCTTTTCCTGCTGCCTGTGATCACCTACTTACACTGGGCAAGTCAGGGCCTCAGTTTCCTGGCCAGGAAACATGGTTTTGGGTGGGTGTTCTTGGGGGCTCCTTAGCCAACTCTCAAATTCTGTGATCTGGGGAGACTCAGAGAGCCCTCAGAGGGAAGCTCTGAGTGGTGGCAAGAACCCTGGGGATTGCTCCCAAATGTCTCTATCATTTTCTTTAACTGAGGGGGCTCTGAAACCTTGAGAAAATGTATGCCATCCTTAAGACACCACACACACACACACACGCACACACACGCACACGCACACATACAATTTGTGAAACCTGGAAAAACAACTCTGATTCCACCTCAATTACTGCCTATTCCAGGCAAATGTGTTCTACATCTGCAATATGTTTACAATCGCTACAATTCTTCTATATCCATTAACTGCTGGAAAGCCTGACAGCCCTCCCCCATCTTCTAATGTTTTTCTTAAACTCCCAGTAGCTTTAAGCCCCATGTCTTACTGTTTCAGGTGGCTTCAGGCTGGAAGTGCATGGGAGTGGCTTTGTGATTGGAAGGGGGGCTTATGGCAGAACTGCATTTGCACAGTATTCATTCGTTCCTTTGTTCATTCACTCATCATCAAGCGTTGCTGCCATGTTGTCCATGTCTGGCACCTGCTGGCATGGTGTACACATCTTCATTTCCATGTCTGCCCACATTCCCTTGTTAGGAAGCTCCAGCAGGGCAGGACTCGGTCTGTTTTGTTCACTGCTGTTCCTGGTGCAGGGCACACAACAGCACTCTGTAAACATGTGTTGCTTACAACAGTGAACAGGCATGAATGACCTCCGTGAGGTCGATGGGATAATTAGCACCATTCATAGATAAGGAAGCTTTGGTAACTTGTGCAGGATCGCACAGCTGGTATATGGTGCAGCAAATGTCACACCACATCTGTCTGGCTTGTTTGCTGGGCGAACCTGTGATGTGGTCAAAAGATGCTGTTGTAAAGACTGGCTGAAGGCTGGCCTGGGTGAATGAAGGCGGGAGCTGGGCTTGTAGTCTTCTCTGTCCGTGCTAGCTATGTGGCTTCCGGCACATGAGTCAAGAGCTGCAGTTGGACCTCCCAGCACTGGGCTGAGGGCCGGGGGCCTCCCTGCATGAGTCAGTTGCCTGGGAGGTCAGAATCCATGGGAGTAGGTGGTGGGGGAGGGGAGTGGGGAGCTGACTGCAAGCCCAGCTGTGACCACGCCAGCCAGATGCTGGGGGAGGGGGCGGAGGACGGCATGGTGGGCAGGAGGAAATGCATCCTCTAGACCAGGGCTTCACAGGCGCTCATGTGCAGGGGCTCTTAGAATGCAGCTCCTGACTCAGGGGGTCCAAGGTGGGGCCCAGGATGCAGGGCTGTGAGTCCAAGGACCAGCCTTGAGCAAGGTCCTAGTGCAGCAAAACCACAGCGCCCGCGACAAGTGTGGGAGGGGGCCCTGGGGCGCTCAGCCCTGTTCTGCCCTTCGCTTTGGCCCGGTCCGCACGGCATCGCCACAGGTCAGAGGCAGACAGAAGTCTTGATGGAGAGCAGGGCTGGGGCAGGAAGAGGGGGAGGGGTCAGGAGGAGGGGAGGGGGCCTGAAGCAGGTGCTGTCCTTCCACTGTCCCCTTCTGCCTCTTACAAGGGAAAGAAGTGGGGGGAGGGAGGGATGGTGGAAAACAAGAGGATGTGGAGGAAGAGCCCTCCCCAGGGGCCAGAGGATGAAGCACATCTAGGCTCTAGATGAGAGAGCTGGCCCCTGCTCTGAACGGTCTCTCTGGGTGCTGGGATGGCCCAGTAAGACCTGGTCCTGCCTTCCTGAAGCTAAAGGTGCTACAGAAGGGAACAAATACTACAGGGCAGAGAGGCAGTGAACAAGGAGGCCAGTGGAAGGCCCTTTGCAGGGAAGGGTTGTGGTGAACAGATCACAGGGAGCCCTGGGGGGTGGGGGTGGGCGGAGCTTTATTCTCACTCCAGTCAGAGCATCCTAAAGGGCTGCTCAAGGTCAGTGCCTGGAGCCGGGCCTTATGCTTGAGCTTGGGCTCAGCCGAGCAGGGGTTAAGCAGGGGGAGACCCTGGCAGCTCCAGGCAGGAACACTTGGGAAAAATTCTCAACAGGACCACACTGAAGACCACCTTCATCTCCAGCGAGGAGCCAGGGCGCTGTGACTCCGGGCGGTGCTAGCCGTCCACGCAGGGGGCCGGGGGAATGTGGTTGGCAAACGTGGCCTGAAAGGGGTGGGAGAATGAAGACCCCTTAGCTGTGACGTAACAACAGGAAGGGCCTCAGTGCACTGACCCAGGGCCAGGTGAGATGGGGCCCCTAAGAGGGAGGCAGGCCTGGCTCATCCCAGCTCACCTGCATCATTTCATTCCTGTCCTGGAATTGGTACTTAGACTCCTCCCCGGTAAATGGCAGTGTTTGCCTTGAGCTATAAACAACAAAGGCTTTTTTTTTCCCTTTCCTTTCCTCCCTCCCTCCCTCCTTTCTTTCCTTCCTTCCTCCCTCCCTCTCTCCCTCTGTCTCTCTTTCTTTCCCTCTCCTTTCCCTTCCCTTCCTTTCCCTTCCCTTCCCTTCCTTTCCTTTTCTTTTCTTTCTTTCCCCAGAGCAAAGAAAGAAAGCTAGTGAGGAAGATTTTAGGCAGCAGAGAAACCACATGAGATTTCTGGTTTGGTAGAAAAGCCCCAGCGAGGAAAGGAGCTAGGCAATCTGCCCCAGAAGCTGCTCTGCTGTCAGGACGACTTTCACTGTGAGAATCCCAAATGTAACACATGACAGTTATAGAAAATGTGGGAAAAGCAGCCAACCACAAGGAAGACGGCTGTTGCCTTGCCCCTGGAGATGCCGCTGGGAGCGTTTTGGTGTTCTCTGCAGGAACAGAGGAGAAGAAGGGAATGGGAGACACAAAGAGAGCAGGAGCCTGGGAGAATCTGAAGTGGAAATTCAGAAATTGGAGAACAATGGTGGGGGAGAGGCCAGATCAGAAAGGCAGCAGGAGAAGGGGAGTTGGGACCAAGCTCCAGCTGTGTGGTGGCCACACTGGGGGGGCCTTGGCTTCAGGAGATTGGGGGGGGCAGTCCTTCCAAGACCCAGACCAGAGCGAATGGGAAAGGCAAGTGTATAGAAACAACGGCCGGGGAGGGGACGGGCAGGGTGGGGCAGGGGTGGTTAGGTTCAGTCGGGTGGCCTCTCCGAGAGCACGTTTGGGCAGAGGCCTGAAGGAAGCCAGGGAGCGAGCCCGGGGGAATGACGGGATGCAGAGCTTCCGAACCAGATTTGTTGACTCTCTTTTGGCTCAAGAGGGAGAAAGCCCAAAAGGAACCCTGGTTTTCCTTTAAGGCTGTTGAAGTGATACACTGGGAAAGGAAGCAGGAGTTTGAGGGAGACATTGGACCTGAGATCAGAGAGAGGGCACACGTGGCAGGAAGCTGGACTTGAAAATGGTCCTTCGTGATAGGGGTTGAGCCGAGCAGAAGTTGACCTGGAAGGCTGGGTGCGAATTACGGTAACAACTCATTAACAACTCGCTGAGCACCGACTTAACAGTAACAGTGTCTGATCCAAACAACCATCTCTTTAGAGGCAAGAACGCTGGAACACCGTGAGATAAAGAGTCTTCTCAAAGCTGCGAGGCTGCTGCATCCCTGTGGGGCCGCCCGCTTCCCGCTGTGCCACCATTAGCACTGCATCCTAGCAGCCCAGGCCACACACACAAGATGGGAAGTGGGTTAGACACAGTGACAAAACTCGTGTGCAGGATGAAACGGATTGTGATAGATCAAGTGTGAACAGCACTCCTTTTCCCGATGATGCAACAGAAATCAGTGAAATTAATTTTAAACCTGGGAACTGGACAGTGGTATAGAGAGGGTGAGTGCATTTCTTTTTTACACAGTGGTACTTAAATGCCTGAGAGTGGTGGGACATGTACACGCATGCAACTCTCTATCTGTCCATCTACCTATTTATTTATCTATCTATTATCTATCTATCTATCTATCATCTATCTACCTATCTATCTAGCCATCCATCCACCTATCTATCTATCCATCTATACATCCACCTATCTATCTATCCATCCATCCATCCACACACACACATAATCTGCAACACGAGGGAGGAAGAAAGCCAGAGGCTAAAAAACCAAACTAGGTATCCCTGCTGGCAAAAAACAGTTAGCAACAAGCATAAAGGAGCAGAGGTCAAAGCACAATTGAGCAGCATCCCTGTGGGCAATGGAAGAAAGAAAGGGTCAGCTGAAAGGACACCAGGTGGCACCTACAGGTGGTGGAAGGCACAAGGGAAGGCAGAACAACTTCAGATAATGAAACTTAAAAAAAAATAAACCTTTTACTTTAGTTTTACAGAAAAGTTGCTGACAATGGAATTTTTAAATCAGCTCTTCAAGGAACCAAAATGCTCTGAGTACAATATGAAGTAGTTCATTCTTTGGCGGTCGTCACCCCTTCAGTGGGTGTTCAGTGTAAGCAGGCAGCAAGGAATTGGGAAATGAGAGTCAGGGAGAGTGAGTGGTGGAGGATGAGAAACCCCAGCCATATCACCACTTGCTGGAGGGGCAGGCCCTTGTCGGGGTCTCGGAGCTGGAACAGCCTGGAAAGGAACCTTCCCCCGTTGCTTGATGTCTGCTCCGCAAGCTCTTTCCCACTCTCCTTCTGGCACGTGTGGGGCGTTTGGGAATTTGTCCTTCATCATCAGAAGACCGGAAAGAACTCTTGGGTAAGATGACAGCTCAAGTTAACCCCAGCTCCCCACTTCTCACCAGATACCAGTGCAGCCCTACAACAGGAAGACAGCCACCCCGCTGGGGAAGCTAAAATTAAGCATTGAGTTTATGCGGGGACTACCAGGCTCCTCCGCTAAAGATTCTAAGTAAGATTCTAAGTAAGATTAAGAAGCATCACTGATGGCTGGCTTGAGCTTTAAGGTTCTTAAAAACTAGGTACACAGTTTATAAGTCAAAAGGTAAAATTGGGAGGGAAATACATAGAGGAGAGACATAAAACAAGGTGATGGAAGCAGCACAGGGTGTAGAGCAGGATTTTTCCTGTTGTTCTGGACTTGCTGCTAAGGCCAAACAGAGCTTAGTTCTATTCAAATTTCTGCTGCAGCTTGGGTCAGCCAGCAAGCCACCCCGAGGGATTACTGAAGGAGGTCTGCCTCCTCCCAGCACCCCACCTTGATAAAGCAAGAAGAGGAAGAGGGGAAGAGCCTGGCCTTTTGGAGTGCCACATGCCATGCAAAGAGGAAAGTGGTTCCCAGGGAGCCTTGGAAAAACCCAGGAAGGGGAGACTCCCAGCCAGGAGTCGCAGAGCTGTGGAATCCACGGGCCTGCTCCAGAGTCTCCTGGAAGAGGGTCTGAGAGCCTAGGGTGATGGCGCCTCATCCTTTTCGTCACCTCAACTGTGCTTCCTGAGGTTTGGGGATACACTGAGCATGACTGGAGGTAGCTTTGGGTTGGAGGGTTTCTGAGGACAGGGGCCTCACACTGTAGGGCTTGGAGGAACCATGACCTGGTGTGTACTAGAAGGAGATGAAGCATGCCTGCTTCATCCTTGTTCTCCATGGTGCTCAGTGCAGCCCACGCAGAAGATCCCAGAGTTCCCTAAAGTTCCTTAGAGCCCAGAGGTCGGCAAGAGGTAGGGGTAGGGGCTGCCCAGGTGGCCACTTGGCCAAGCAATGGGATACCCAAGCTGGAGAAAAGGTTGGGAGCATACATGTACCTATAGGACCAGAGGGAGATATGGTGGCCTCTCTGGGAGGGATGGTTCCCAGGAGGGCAGGAAGGGAAAGCAGAAGAGGTACAGCTGAACACTAGCCCAAGACCACCTCGAATACCGCATCAGCAGAGGCATCAGAGCCAGGCTGAACCAGAGGGGTGCCTGCTACCGTGGACAGACAGCCAGCCAAGGAAGGAGCCCTCGACTTGCTGATCACTGCTTCCTGCCCCACCCCTGAGGAGGGGAGAAGCGTGTGGAGGTGTCTCCAGGCCAGGTCTCCCACCCCCCACCCCCCAAACAGTCTAGCCTGTGCTATAGGGAGGGGAGAGAAACTTTGAATAGTTTGAGGTTGAACTTTGGAAAATTTGAACACGGCTGAAAAGGGCAAAGGATGTGAACAGATAGTTCACAGAAAATACGAATCCCTCTTAAGAACCTGTGAAAGATTTTTCAACCCCATGTCTTATAGGAAGAGAAGAACTCCAAAACATACTGAGATCTTTTTTTTCACTTATTATATTAGCAAAAAAAAAAAAAAAAAAATCAAAACTTTGAAAAGTGATTGGTGAAGCCTAGGGGCAACAGGCATCCCCTCCCCCCATCATTGCTGGTGGGATTTTACGTTGATTCCATATCCATGGGGACAGTTTGGCAACCTCTATCAAGGTAAAAAGCAAGTATGCCTTAGCCCAGCAATCCCACCTGCAGGAATTTGGCCCATGGATCTCCTTGTAGATGCAGGGAGTGGCCCGTGTACAGGTGACCCCCTGCAGCACTGTCTTGGAGAAAGAGATTAAAGATGCTACGATTTCTTTCAATCAGGAACTGATCACACCAATTAGAAAAGTCTAAACATTTCCATCAATGGAATAAGATGCAGTTGTACTGATCAAGAAAGAATCCTAAGCTATCTCAAGAAAACAAAAGGGCAGAAGAGTATTATGTTTCCACCAGTGTAAAAAGGGAAAGTATATTCAAATTTATTTGGATGCGCCTAAAAATTTCTGGAAGGAGTTACAAAAAATTAGTGTCAATAGTTACATGTATACATTTTTTTTTTAGAGGAGGGAGCTTGGGCAGATGGGAAATAGGATTGGGAGGGAGGCAGACTTTAAAATACATACCTTTTAATATTTTTTGATTTTTAAAGGTTATGTCAATGTATTAACCTATTTGAAAATTAAATAGATAAATCTTTTGAGGAAAAATGAGTAGGACAGAATCTTAAATACAGAAAAAAAACACTTCTAAAAACTGAAGGAGACAGGGAAGTTATGGGATCTGACCAAGAAGCCACCGAGAGCCCTGCTAGGCAGCAGGGTAGTGAGCGTGGTCAGAAGAAAACTGGTAGCCATAACAGGGAAAAATAAAGCTGTTTTATGTTTATACCTTAAAAAACTGAGATTTCCCCAAAAATCAGATACAGAATAAGAATGAACTGTTAAATGGAATGTTTTAATTAATATTCTCAGAGTAATTTAATAAAACAGAGGCAATTTCATAATCATTAGGCAGTCTTAATACAATATAGCATATCAGTGGGTTAGTGACACAATTAAACATGAATCTCCAGGAAAGACCTTAAAAATGAAACTAGAAGGAAAATTCATCATGAGAAAAAATACTGTGCACATCTCAAATGCAGCGATGCTGAAAAGTCAATGCAGGATGCTGCTCTCATTGTTATTAACTTGTTTCTTGGGGGTTTAGCCAAAGTAATGAGACATAAAACAAATGTTGTCAGAAAGGAAGATGAAATAACTATTATTTGCAGTGATTTGTATGCCTAGAAAGCCGAAAGAACCAATTAAACTATTGGAATTACAAATAATTCAGCCCAGGGCCAGAATAGGATAGATTTACTACATGTCAACAATAACAAGAAAATAGAGAGCTTCCAATCATAGTAGAAACAAAACCAGAAAATGTGGGATAATTGTATATATAAATACAACCTATATAAAGGAAAAACTTGGGCGATAGAAGGAGCTTGCATCTTTAGAGAAGCGCTAAAGCTATGGGTTTTTCTTGGATGGGAAAATGGAAAATTAAAAATATGTCAATTCTCACCAAGTTAATATAGAGTTTTAGTGCCATTCCACTAAAAAATTCCAATTAAAAAAACCCTCATTGGAATGTTTTGATAAAATGATTATGAAGTTCATAGGCAAGATTGGCAGATAGGCAAGATTAGCTCAAACTTTTTGAGAAATATGGGTAATAAAGAGTCTACTTCTCCTAAATATCATAAAATGCTACAATAATAAAAGGAATGTGGTACTGGCACAAGGTAGTCAATCAGTAAAACAGAATGGCCAGAAGAGGCATCACAAACATAAAAAATGGAGAGATTACAAAACCAGACAAAAGTGTCACAAGAAAAGAAAAATATAGACCAATATCTCTTATTAGTATAGATGAAAAAGACCTCAAGACAAGGCTAGCAAACTGATATATAAAGAAGATTATACACCATAACCAAGTAGAATTTATCCCTGGAATGCACAGTTGGTTTAACACACAAAAATCAATTAATGTAATGCACCATACCAATGAAATAAAGGACAAAACTACATGATCATCTCCATAATTTGGCATCAGTTAGGACTTGACAAAAATCCAACAATCCTTCATGATAAAAGTATCCAACAAACCGTATAAAGAAAACTTCCTCAACTTGATAAAGGGCATCTATGAAAACCCCACAGTTAACACTATACTTAATTGTGAAAGAGTGGATGTTTTCTAATAAATCAGGAGGAAGATAAGGATGCCCACTCTCACCACTACTGTTCAGCATGGCAATGGAGGTTCTAGCCAGGAAAATTAGCCAAGAAAAATAAATAAAAAATACTCAGATTGGAAAGGAAGGAGTAAAACTCTATTTGCAGATGACATGATCTTATATTTAGAAAATCCTAAGGAATTCCCTAAAAAAACTGTTGGAAATAAGTTCAGCAAGGTTTTATGATATAAGATCAATATTTTTTTTATACACTAGGAATGAACACACCAGAAATGAAATTAAGAAAAGAATTCCATTTATAATATCATCAAAAATATTTAGGAATATAAATTTAACAAAAAAGCACAAAATTTATATTCTGAAAACTATAAAATATTATTGAAAGAAATTAAGGAAGACTTAAATAAATGGAAAGACATTCCATTTTCATGGATCAGAAGAATTAATATTGTTAAAGTGGTATTGCTCCCCCAAACTGATCTACATATTCAACACAATCCAAATCAAAATCCTAGCTGGCTTCTCTGCAGACATTAATAAACTGATCATAAAATTCATATGGAAAATTCAAGGACCCATGCCAAAACAATCTTGAAAAAGAATAAAGTTGGACTTACATTTCCTGATTTCAAAACTTACTACAAAGCAACAGTAAAGATGGGGTACATATATACAATGGAATGAAATTGGGTCATTTATAGAGACATGGATGGACCTAGAGACTGTCATACAGAGTGAAGTAAGTCAGAAAGAGAAAAACAAGTATCGTATATTAACACATATATGTGGAATCTAGAAAAATGGTACAGATGAACCGGTTTGCAAGGCAGAAATAGAGACACAGATGTAAAAAACAAACATATGGACACCACGGGGGGAAAGCGGGGAGTGGGGGTGGGATGAATTGTATGTATAAAATAGATAATAAGAATGTGCTGTATAAAATAAAATAAAATAAAATTCAAAAAAAAAAAGACAGTGTGGTACTGACACAAGGATAGACATATAGATCAATAGAATAGAATTGAGAAGCCATAAATAAACCTATCCATCCATCCATCCATGATCAACTGATTTTTTAAAATAAATTTATTTATTTATTTTTGGCTGCATTGGGTCTTCATCGCAATGCACGGGCTTCTCATTGCAGTGGCTTCTCTTGTTGCGGAGCACGGGCTCTAGGCGCACCGGCTTCAGTAGTCGTGGCTCACAGACTCTAGAGCGCAGACTCAGTAGTTGTGGCGCACGGGCTTAGTTGCTCCGCGGCATATGGGATCTTCCCGGACCAGGGCTCGAACCCGTGTCCCCTGCATTGGCAGGCGGATTCTTATCCACTGCGCGACCAGGGAAGTCCAAGGTCAACTGATTTTTGACAAGAGTGCCAAGACCATTCAATGGGAAAACAAGTCTTTTCAACAAATGGTGCTGGGACAACTGAGTATCTACAAGCAAAAGAATGCATTTGTGTCTCTACCTCATGCCATATAAAAAAGTTAACTCAAAATGGGTCGAAGGCCTAAATGTAAAAGCTAAAAAACTATAAAATTATCAGCAGAAAACATAGGTGTAAATCTTCTTGACATTGGATTAGGCAATGGTTGCTTAGATATGACACCAAAAGCACAAGCAACAAAAGAAAAAATAAATGACATCATCAAAATTAAAAACTTTTGTGCTTCAAAGAACATCATCAAGAAAGTGGAAGAATAGCTCAAATAGAAGAAAAATTTTGCAAATCGTATATCTGATAAGGGTCTTATATCTAGACTATACAACTCAATAATAAAAATAAATAACCCAATTAAAATATGGCAAGGGATCTAAATAGACATTTCTGCAAAGAAGTTGTACAAATGGCCCATAAGCGCATGAAAACTTGCTCAACATCATTAGTCATCTGGGAAATGCAAATCAAAACCACAACAAGATACTATGTCATAGGATGGCTGTAATGAAAAAACAGATAATAACAAGTGTTGGTGAGGGTGTAGAGAACTTGGAAGCCTATACACTGCTGATGGGAATATAAAATGGTGCAGGCATTTTGAAAAATAGTCTGGCAATTCTTCAAAAGGTTAAACATAGAATTACCTAGCAATCGACCTAGCAATTCCATTCCTAAGTATATTCTCAAGAGAAATGCAAACATATGTCCGCACAAAAAGTTGTACATGAATGTTCACAGTAGCATTATTCGTAACAGGCAAAAAGCGGTAACAACCCAAATGTCTATCAACTGATAAATGGATAAATACAGTGTGGTAAATCTATTTAATGGAATAATAGTCAGCTATAAAAAGAAATAGTATTGATATATGCTACAACATGAATGAACTTTGAAAGCCTTTTGCTAAGTGGAAGAAGTCAGTTACACAGGACCACATATTGTCTGATTTCATTTATATGAACCACCCAGAAAAGGCAAATCCATAGAGAAAGTAGATTAGTGGTCGCCAAGGGCTGGAAGGGTCGTAGGGAGTGGGGAGTGAGTGACTGTCAATGGGGATGGGATTTCTTTGGGGAAGATAATGACAATGTTCTAAAATTGATTGTGGTGATAGTTGAATAACTGCGAACACACTAAAAACCATTGAATTGTATATTCTAAAAGAGTGACTTGTGTGGAATATGAATTATAGTTCAATAAAATTGTTTTTCAAAAAAGGAGCGTGTCAATAAAGTTTGGAATATTGATTAGCCATTTGGGAAAAATATCAGTTTAGATCTAAAAGCAAATTCCTTAAATAAACTCCAAAGGAACTAAAGCATTAAATATCTTCTTCAAACTATAGAATATTTTTAAAAATTACATATGACATCTTATTACGTTTTCCTCCCATTAACAATGTGTCTGGAGAATGTTCTAGCTCAATGAACTAAGTATATATACATACCCTTTTAACAGTTGCATAATATTCTATGTCATTTATATTTACATCACTTTATTATTGTTTAATTTGTTTCAATTGTCTCTTTTAATATATGTTTAAATTAGCCTCTTTTTTGTAAAAAAGAGACAACCATTCAAGTTACTTGAAGAAAAAGGAGGCTGGGAAAAGATAAACACAAGGCCTAGACTGGGCCAAGGTGTGGTAGGGACTGGCCCCTCCACCTCTGTCCGGGGTCAAAAAGTAGAACATCTTGAGAAGGAATTAAATGGTTCCCAAATCTTGCCGTAAAACACTGAGGAAAGCAGTATAGGTGTTGAGAGCCTCCGGCTGAGTGGAGCCGACACAGCATGGTTGTCAATCCTGTTCAGCCCCTCACTGGTTGAACTGGGCGTGTGACTTCCCCTTGGGGCCTCCTGTTCCTTGACTGTCATGTAGGGAGGATGGATGTCGCCTAAGTCCTGGGCCTAATGCGAGGCTGCACAGTGCTGGCTGTCAGTGTGTGGTAGCTCTTTTCTTTATATGTTACTATGCAAATTAACACAGAGATAATATTTCCCTCTATAAATATAATACATATTTATACCTATGTCTCACTTATCCAACACAGCATAAATTAAAGGGAGGACAAAAGAAAGAAGAATAAAAGGATAGGGACATAAAACAACGAGGGATAAGGTTAAAAAATTCCTATTACAAAGACTTTTGCTCCGAATGGGCCCAAATTATCCCTAAGCTTCCCAGCAACCGTCATGGAGAAGGAAAATGTGTCAGTGACATTCTACCGCATTCAGGGATAAAAACTGACCAGTTGCTCAGAAAAAAGTCGTTAGTACTGAGGGATTTCTCTCAAGGGCTTTTATGGAACAGGGTGATGTAGGATAGTGATTTTCAAACTTTGAAGAGGCTGTTTAATGTAAGAATTCCTGGGCCCCAAGCCCAGATTTTGGACTGAGTAGGGCCAAAGTGGGTCCCAGGGATGTGCATGGCATAGACTGTCCTGGGTGATGCATGGGCTCCAGTCTGTTCATTCCAGTTGGTGGGCTTTCTCCTGGGCCCACAAGGTCACACATGCAAACAGCGTTCATCAGACACTTCTTCCTCTGTGCCTCCTTCCGTGTAGGCTGATGGCTTCACACAAAACACAACCAAGCAGAAGGGATTCTGCAGGTGACACAGGGCAGGCTTCTGCCTGCTTGGAGGAGATTTTAGAGGAGTTTTGGAAGGAGACATGGACTTGCCATCTTCCCCTTGGAGTTTCGATAAACATTTGGAGGGCTCACCCTGAGCTGGAGCTCCTGGGTAAGTACCTAGAGGTGGCACGTCTGGTTGCCTGTTAGCTTCCCACACAGAATAGACGGGTTGAGGGGGGGGTGGGGAACGACACACTTCCCTGGTGGCACAGTGGTTAGGAATCTGCCTGCCAATGCAGGGGACACGGGTTCGAGCCCTGGTCCAGGAAGATCCCACATGCCGCAGAGCAAGTAAGCCCGTGCGCCACAACTACTGAGCCTGCGCTCTAGAGCCCACGAGCCACAACTACTGAGCCCGCCTGCCTAGAGCCCGTGCACCACAACAAGAGAAGCCACTGCAAAGAGAAGCCCGCGCACCACAATGAAGAGTAGCCCCTGCTCGCTGCAACTAGAGAAAGCCCGTGTGCAGCAGTGAAGACCCAATGCAGCCATAAATAAATAAATAAATAAGTTTATTAAAAAAAAAAAAGAATAGACAAGAGGGCTGGGGAGAGCTGACATCCTTAAGGAAAACGAGGGGATAGTATCCCTCCAGGAGGGCCAAGATTATCCTCATGAGGAACACTGTTATGAATCTACTCTAGCCCACAGGCAGATAGGCCATGGAGCCACAAAGCCGCATTCTGTGGTTGTCAAGGTCCTGAAACGTCTCACCTGGAAAATTCCTTGGCAGGTGAGGCAAGATTCTTCTTTTGGCTTCCAACCCGGGCCCCCAGAGTCAAGCATCCACAGAATGTCTTTCCTTGTGCAACACTATTTCCTGGTATCTCCTCCAAGATAAACGCATTGTGAAGGTAACTGAATGAGGCAGCTTGTTCTCTGGAAATATTACCTATAAACCAGGGGAAAATGGGAGCAGCAGCGTTGACCGAAGATGGCAGCATTAGTTTTAGACGTTTTGATCTACAGCCCTTTCTGGTTTTAATTAGCCAGCTTGTCCTGTTGTCTATTGAGGCCACTTTTAGGTTAAATTCATAAAACCTATTGGCCAAGGATAAAAGAATGCCCAGCTTTTTATTTTCTGGAGCCAGGAGTGAACCCCCAGATCATCCCGAAGTGACTTCAATCAATTATTAGGCTGTACAATGAAGAGGGAGGTGACACTTCTATTTCACCCTGTCGTATAGTTAAAAAAATTTTTTTAATCTAAGTATATAGTAGAATACAGAAAGTGCCCATATTCTAAGTATAGATACTGATTGTTTACACACTGTAACCACACCCAGAGCCAGAAAGAGAACCTCATCACCACTCCTGAAAGCCTCTCTGCCCCTTCCTCCCCAGCCCCCAAGGGTAACCCCTGACTTCTAACACCATGGACTAGCTTTGTCTGTTTTGGTCCTTTGTGTAAATGGAATTGTTCAGAATGTTCTTTCTTGTGAGAACATGTGACATTAGGCCTGGAGACCCATCCACGCTGTTCCGTTGACATTAGGCCCAGGAGACCCTGTAACATTAGGCCCAGGAGACCCATCCACGCTGTTCCGTTGACATTAGGCCCAGGAGACCCTGTAACATTAGGCCCAGGAGACCCATCCACGCTGTTCCGTTGACATTAGGCCCAGGAGACCCTGTAACATTAGGCCCAGGAGACCCATCCACGCTGTTCCATTGACATTAGGCCCAGGAGACCCTGTGACATTAGGCCCAGGAGACCCATCCACGCTGTTCCACGTCGTGTGGACAGTTTGCTCTCTTGGCTCTGTGGTTCTCATGCCGCAGCGGCCTCAGAATCACCTGGAGAGTTAAATACAGATTCCGGGGTCCCACCCTGGAGTTTCTGACGCAGGAGGCCTGGGGCCAAGAATCTGTGTTTCCAACGAGTTCTCCGCTGCGGCTGCTGCTGGTGTGGGGACCACACCCTGAGAACCACCCCTTTAATCTGGCAAGTCCCCCTTCCCCTGGAGAAGGACATTATTGCTGCCTCCGGAAATCATCGAGGGGCGACGCTGACCCGCAGGCCTGGGGGCGGGACAGTGTGGAGGCCGGAGCTGGTGCCCTGAGCTGTTGCTAGTGGTCAGCCGGGGTGGGAGAGAGGATTCAGCTCCTCCGCTGTCCTGTTCCTGACGGGCTGCTGTGGTTTATGACTTTGGTTTATGAGCTGGGCACACTTGAGCCAGGGCCTTCTGGCTCCTTCAGGAGTGGGTGGAATGCAGTGGAGATTTCTAGACCATAAGCTGGTCCCACACTGGCCAGAGGCCCCAACATCCGGCCACACACAGCACCAATCAGCTCCTTCCCTGCCCCACTCGTGCTACTGTCGCGGACTGGACACCAGGCCTCCCCAGGCCTCAGAGGGGCCTTAGGTGTGGGCTCTCCTTCCTTCTCTTTCCTCCAACATCTGGCATCCTCCCCGCTGGAGACGCGAGCGGACGAGGGTCCTAGGGCCCTGCCTCCCTCCCTGCTAACTGATCACATGCACTCCTGTTTCAGCGACGTCCCTGACCTTCTCTTCTCCTGCTGCCCCCTCTCTTGGGATCTCAGCCTCTTCCGGGGCCTTAACCGCTGTTCCTCCCAGAGGCAGCCTTATCTGACGGCCCAAGGCTTTGCCTACAATCACCGTGGGGCCACCCACACGCGGACACCACGCTGACCCACACGCGGACGCCACGCAGACCCCACGCGGACCCCACGTGGACCAACACGCGGACCCCACGCGGACCAACACGTGGACCCACACGCGGACTCACACGCGGACCGCACGTGGACCAACACGCGGACCCCACGTGGACCAACACGTGGACCCACACGCGGACTCACACGCGGACCCCACGCGGACCAACACGCGGACTCACACGCGGACCCCACGCGGACCCCACACGGACCCAACACAGGCCGCAAGTCCTCCCCTCTGTCCGGGAGCGGCTGTGCTAACAGGAAAGGAGACTCCTGGTCACCCGCAGCCACCGTCCCACCCTGGTCTCCGACTAGGACAGGACTCAGGCTTGAAGTACTGAGGAGGACAGCAGTGACCTGGGCCAGAAGGTGGTGACTGAGACAAACTCCCCTGGAGGGGAAATGCCCTGAGCTGCAGACACCATGTCCTTGCTTCCCAGAGAGGATCAAGCGTCCTTTTGTTTCAGGCACTTTCCCTTTAACTCATTTGATCCTCACACAACCCTGGGGAGGGAGGGTGCTATTATCAGTCACACGTTAGAGACTCACGTTGGGATTCTGAAGCTCAGAGAAACTTAGTAACTTGCCCAAGGTCACACAGCTGGTAAGTGGCTGAGGCGGGATTTGAACTCTGGTCTTGCAGGTCCCAGAACCCTGCCACCCCTGAGAGGAGAGGAACGAGCACAGGGGCGGGTGGAGAGACGGCCTTGGGGGGTGCAGCGTGTGCTTAGGAAGCAAGGAAGAAAGCAAAGACCAGGGGCAGAGCACACAGCAGGGGACAGAACCAGGAGCCAGGACAGACAAGCCCTGTTCTGTCTGAGGCCAGGCCAGCAGGCTCCCTGGGGACTCACACCTGTTCCGCACCCTCTCCAGCCATGCCGTGTGGGGCCTTCGTGGGGAGCCCTGGGCAGTCTGGGGGCAGAGGCTCAAGCCAGTTACAGGGCTATCCTCCCCTAAGTGGGTGGCCCACGGTTACCCATTTGCAGGCTTCTCAGTGAGTGGTGGGAGGGCAGGGTGGGTAGCCCCCTACCAGCTCACTTCTTGTGCACCCCAGCTAGTGTTGGGTGGTCTCCTTCCTTCCTCCAATGTCTAAGGCTGACGCTGCAGGGCCCCCGGGTAAAGAGGTATGCCCTCCCAGCATGTCCAGGCAGGGCTCCAGGGATGGGTCTCCCTGGGCCCTCGACACACCCTCGACCCTCAGCTCCCCGTCTGGAGGATGATGGCACACGTCAGGCTCACATGGGCTTGAACTGGTCAGTCGTGTCCTGGGCGGGTTCTGTCTACTCACATGCCAAGCCCCACCCCCCCCCCCCCCCCGCCCCGTGCTGGGCTGCAGGTCGTGAGACAGAGGTGGCTCCTCTCGCTCAGGGCCCCAGAGAGCTGGCAGGAGGGAATTTCCTAACATTCTCCCTTCATCCCAAGCATGCGCGTGCCCCTCCTCTGGCTTCTCTTTCCATCTGGAAGCGTCTCTCATTTGTGTAATGATAGTGCAAAAATTAAATTGGATTGTGGCGCCTGGCATCACATCAACACCCAAAAATGATACTCCTAGGCAGCTCTTTTTACTCTTTGCCACTAAATGAATGATCCACTTGTTTAAATTGTTTTTACATTTTGGTGTTAAAAAGACTTCAAGATTATAAAATGTATACAATGTTCAAAATTAAAAACCGGTGTAGAGTTTGAAAAAAACAGATCTACAGTCCCTGAGAGCCTTGGCTCTGTCCTGGTGAGTGGAATCTATGCCTTGTCTCTGGGGACTGGCTGGTGGCAGCTCCTGAGAGTCCTGTCCCCTTTGGGCACCACAGTGCCAGCAGCTGCTCTCAGCTGGGTTGGGGAGGAGAAGGCTCAACCTACTTTCTCCAAGTGAAGTGAGAGCCAGCCAATGCAGTGCTGTCCCGTCGTTAAGAGAACTTTTACCTAATTCATGAACGCTGACACTGTCACACGCCCCCGTCACCAGACAGGCTGTGAGCAAGAGGAGACAGTGAGCCGGGGACAAGGGCCACTCCTCCTGGGGTGAGTGGCCTCGGTCGGCCACCGCCCTTGGCAAGCTCCCGCCCACCTGTGGGCCAAGGTCTGTGGACCAGCCAGAGGGAGGCGGGCCAGGGCACCCGATCTCCCAGCCACAGTGCGAAACAGACACTGCATAAAAGCGGGCGATGTCATCTCCGCAGCCAGACAGGGATCTTTATGTGTGGGAAGCTGCACTCTCTACACTGGGTCTTTGTTGAGTTCTAGCAGTAGGGCCGTTTGCACAGTGGAGCTGCCATGAACTCATCTAGTGACCCAAATTTGGAGGATTTATAAAAAGGCCTGCTAAAAATGACAAGACCAATACTGGTGTCTTAGTCAGCTAGGGCTGCCTTAACAAAATACCACAGTCTCAGGCCTTAAACAACAGAAATTTGTTTTTTGCCAGTTCTGGAAGCTGGAAGTCCAACATCAAGCATGGTCAGGTTCTGGGGTTCTGTTGAGAGCCCTTTTCTTGGCCTGCAGATGGCCACCTTCCTGATATGTCCTCACATGGCCTTTCCTGGGTTGTGCATCAGGAAAAAGAGAGAGAGGAAGGAAGAGGGGGAGAGAGAAAACTGTGCTCTTCCTCTTCTTAGAAAGCTACTAATCCCATCAGAAGGGCCCCACCCTTATGACCTTATTAACCCTACTACCTCCCAAAGGCCTCATCTCCAAATGCCATTACATTGCAGGTTTGGGCTTTAACGTATGAATTTTGGAGGGACATGAATATTCAGGTTTGGCAAAGGAATGATGAGGGTACTTGCATCTCTGATTGGGAAAATCTCAGTCCCACCCTGATTTCTCAAAATGGCTCTGGGGAACAGGTATTTGTACAGAAGGCAGCCATCCTTCCCTCCTCCTGCTCTGGAACCCCTTCCTACGGTGTTTGCTCCGTCCTCAGCCCTGGAGGGGGAGGACCCTGAGTACCACTGACCCCAGCCTCCTGGCCATAGCTGACCAGAACAGAGTGGACCTTTGACCCTGGAGGAGTCAAGCCAGAGGCTGGGCTGACCCAGTCAGATTCCCTCTCCCAGAGATGAAGATCGAGATGGAGATCAGGCCAGTTAGCAGGGGCTCTGGGCTGGATGGCCATAGGGGTGGGGCAGGTATTTTGAATTGGCCACGACAGGCCATGTATATGTGTAGCAGCTGGTGTGGAGACACCGACAGACAGACAGACACACACACACACACACAGAGGGAGGGAGAAATAGCTTTCCCATTTCCCATTCCTGGTTAGTCCTCAGCAAGCTGGGGTCTTTATTTTATTCTACAGTTCCTTGTATTTTTCCAATAAAATCTCTTAAATTTTTTTTCTTATCGTAGATTGAAGGGGTTCTTGTGCACTTCTCCCCAGTCGTCCAAAGCTGGACTTCCCTATTTGTGTAGATTTAGGTTTTTACACTGATTTAGGACATGAGGTTGAACTGGTCAGCTGTGTCCTTGTGGGTTGCATCCACTCACAAGCTGAGCATGGCTGTGTTCCCCCTGAGCTTGGCCCCCGATCTTGAGACAGACGTGGTCTCCTTGCAGACTTGGGCCCCAGAGGGCCAGGAGGAGGGAATTTCCCGACATCCCTCGTCAGCCTAAAAGTGCCCTTCCTCTGGCTTCTCTTTCCCTCTGGCACCTTCTGTCGTCTATGCAGTGCTGGAAGCATTCCAATGGCCTCTGCCCGCCTCCTGGCGTGATCCTGTGATTTCCCACAGCCCTGCAGGCAGCAGGGAGGCGATGCAGGCCCTGAGGAAGTTTTACCCAGGAGGTTAGGTAAACTGAGGCACGTGGAGGCCTGGGCTGTCGGGATCAGGACGTGAAGAGTGTGCCAGAGCCTTGATGGTGGGCAGAGAAGGGCGTAGGAACAGCCAAAGAGAGCAGAGGGCCGAAGGAGGTGGAAGGCGACAGAGCTGTGGTGGCAGCCGGGGCAGAGGGGCTGAGATTTCTGTGTCCGTTTGGGTGAGTGAGTAATTCAAGAAGGAGATATTTTAAAATACAAACAACAGTGACAGAGTCATTGAGGGACTATCATTTCTTTGAATTCTTTCTCATCCAAAATAGTCACGGGATTTGGATAAATCTAGACAGTCCCCTCTGCGCCTTCCAGCTGCATGGGATTTGAACCAGTGGCTGATTTTAGGAGGTACAGCGGTCAAACAAGCAAACAATTTGTAGTTATGTGTTTTATGTATTTTAGAAGAAATCCAATTAGCACATCAAAGCTGAGATTTCATAGGTATTAATGCTTAGGATGAAAATAAACAGAGAATTTAATTTAAAGCCAACCTAGACAATATTAATGGCACAGGTGGTACATGGATATGTTAGGAATTGTAAATGTGGAAAGTAAAGGATTGACATTCTGGAAACACTGAGTTGAAACGACTCGGATGAACCAGACAGCACATAGTTCACTTCTCTTTGAACGGAAGCTTTCTTCCCTCCCTCTGTGCCCGCGGTTCCGAAAATGTGGTCCACCCTGAGCAGCAGCATCTGGGCGCTTTTCAGAAATGCAGATTCTTAGCCCCATCACGGACCTACCAGAAGCCCCGGCGGGCGAGGGAGGTGCAGTGCGGGGGGAGGCAGTCAGGCTGTAACAAGCCCCCCAGGGGTTCTGATGAAGCACCGCTCACCTCAGGGAGTCTGGCAATTCTGGAATCGTGTGCAGGAGTGTGTCTGCAGGGTCTGGGGCTTTCCTCAAGCCCACCGCTCTCGGCCATCCCATTTTTCTGGTACTTACTTGCCGTGTTCATGAATCCATGCCTTTCAATCATAAATCACCCAAAGCTTGTCAGGTGGCCGGCAGGGCATACCCAGTGTGTACAGGACAGCTCCGGTGGGTGTTTGGGGCCTCCCCATACCCGGGAGACACTGGAGGACCCAGCTGGGGGCTGCCCCCGACCACAGCAGCACTGGTGCTCTCTGCCTGTAGCCTGTATCCCTGTGTTTCTGGTCCTTCCTGAATCCGTGCTCTCTCTCGTCTCGGCTTCTCCTTTCATCTCCTGAATGGGCTCCGGCCACAGTTTTCAGTGTAGCCTGAGCCTCAGGCCCCGGCCATCAGCCCTGCCTGGTACCAGCCCTGCCTCGCCTGCCTGGTCCTCCGAGCTCTATCCTCTAAGGCTCCTCCCTGGAGGGCTCAGCCCTATTCGTTCCCGGGGGCCCGAGAAGCCCGTCCACACACAGCCCACCCCCACTGGAGTCCACAGAGACTTCCGTGCATCCGTTGACCCCTCCTCTGTCAACAAATGCTTACTGAGCACCCACGTCGCACTCCTGGCCCTGGGGATGCAAAGATGCCGGGCTTGGCCCAGGGAGATGGATGAGCGGCCCGATGGTCACCAGAGTATAATGAGTGCGTGCCAAGTTGAGGTCTCTCTGGGCTGCAGTGGGCCAGCCCCACCCCAAGCCCCACCTGTGGGCTTCTTTGACCCCCCAGAACTTGGTACACACCACAGATGCTCAAATCACGTTTACCGAATATCGGAGGTGGTGCCCCAGGCCTGCTGTACTGCTCCAACTTGGCTACCGCTGTGTTTCTACCCCCCACTTCCAACCTGCCCAAGTTTCCTTTTGTTCCAACAGACCCAGGACTTAATATGTGTTGGCATTTTCTGACTTCACCTGGGCCAGGGCAGACAGATGTCACCATCCATTTCATGGTCACCGTGCAAGACAGGCCAGCGAGCCAACTTGATTTCTCCAGCAGTACCCCCTTTACTCTCTGCAGTGACAATGTCTACCTTCTCGGGACCTCCAACCTCCCACCTCCCTCTGCCTCTGCCGGCCGTGTCTCAAACATCAGAGAGGAACTCCCTACCACGCCCCGCTGCAGTCCTGCCTGCCTGGCCGTCTCCTCCTCTTTCTTCCTCGGACTCTGCATCCCCCCAACTTCACCTTGCCGAGGACCATCCCCTCCTACCCCCTTTCTGCCTGCACCTCCTCATCTCTCCTGGCACCTTCACATCTGAGCATCCGTGTGCAAACCCCCAACTTTCTCCTGTGCCTGCTTCCCTCCATCCTCCTCGAGTCTTGACTCAAGGCTGATCTAGGCAGGGATGTGCCCTTCAGCCCCTGGAAGCGCCCTGTCCTCCAGTGACCAGGGCCCCCTCCTCCTTCTAGACGCTAGTGGAGGGTGCACACCGGGACCACTCGGGCAGAAAAATGAGGTAATGGCCAGAAACCCCAGGAAACGCCCAAACCTGGTTCTTTGAAATAAAACAAATTGCATCCCCCTGCTTACAACCCTTAAAGGGCTTTGGATAAAACCTTATTTCTTACCCCAGGCTCATCCGGCCCCCGCCTTCCCCTCCATCTCCCCTTCCCCCTCCCTCTCCCCTCACTGCTATGCTGTTCATGAGGCTGGACTTCACCGTGGTTTCCCTTCCTCAATTCGCTTGGGGGTCTTTCTTTAGGGCTACACGGACCTTTGGCTGAAGCAAAGGCTTTCTCCCAGCCCCTTTCCCAGAGCCTGGAGTCACTCATTACATGATTTCTATTGACCCCGCCCCACAGGGCCTGGACCTTTATCCAAGCCGCAGTAGCTCTGCCTCACCCCTGCCACCTTCTCCTGGGACTGGAGCTGCTCCTGTCTCTCACACACAGCATCTCTCTGGCGAGCTCACTTGCCTCTAGCTCCCGCTCCCACACCCAAGTGGACGGTCTCCTCCAGGCAGACCGGGGCCCATGAGGGTGAGGATGCAGGCTCAGGCTGACACCAGGTGGAAGAACTCCCAGACCCTCTCACCAAGATGGGAGTCATGGGCCAAGGACTGTCTTAGGGCCAGGTCACTCAGACCTCTGCCCCAAAACGAAGGGCTGGGCAATTTGTGACAGGTGACACCCTTCCCATTTGCTGCCCCATCATCCTCTCAGGGAGCTGGAAAGGGCTTCATTGGTTTCTCTCATTTAAAGATGAGGAAGCCAAGACTCCACCAACAGACGTGCTCAGGGGCACACAGATAAGGCATAGCTTTTCCCCTGGGTTCCGAAGCATCTATCTGCATGCAAAGCCTTCGTTCCTACTGGAAATGGCAGGTCAGGTGCACACGGATCACCTTTTCCTGTTCCTTTGCCATGACAGACATTGCTAATCAATCACAGAACTTTCCCCCTGTAAGCCCAGATTTGGCCTTGTCCTCACTAGATTCTTTGGGCAGCTGATAGCATGGATCAGAGCCAACACGTGATGGATCCTGCCTGCCGTTTCTGGAATACCGACCTGTAAGCTGGTCAGCTCTTCGACTGCCAGAGCCTCACGCTGGACTTCCTCATCCTCTCCTGAGGCTGATGGGTAAACCCTGTCAGTCTGGCCTGAACCTTCAAGCTTCCCCTCCCTCAACCCCATGCTGCTCCCTGAAGCGGTCGGTCCTGGGGCTCAGAGTGTCCTGTGCTTATAGCAGGACAGCTCCTCTGATGTGTCCCCACATGGGGGATGGACTAAAGCAGCAGTGCCCATGAGGCTGTCCCTACACACCGTAGCCACAGCCCTGAGCACCAGCAGGAAGCAGGCACTCTGCCACGCACTTCCGTCCAGGTTCTTAGTTGCAAGGAAGTCTTTCCTGACGCCCTGGATTTTTCCTCCGAGGTTGGAATAACCATGTGCTTGCACCACAACCCCTTCTCTGAAAGAACTAAACCCTAGAGGTGTCACAGAAAGACCTCTTTGGGCCTCAGCCTGCTTGGGATTGGGCAGAAACGTGCTCTGGGCATGTTCAGATGTTCAGGAGACAAAGGGTCTCAGACATAAACACTGGAATTGCCAGAGGGTTTCAACAAAACAGCAGACAACAGTGATCCCGCATTTGTCAGCCAAAGTTAAAAAATATAGATCTGTGTAAACATGAACATTATGTGAAGTTCATTGCAAACAATCTATATTACATGTTATATTTTACTTTTGATAACATGGCTTTAGCAATTAAAAAATTTTCAAAAAGTCATCCATTGTTTCCAAACATGTCAAAGATATATTTAAGAAAACTCTTGTGTCTCTTGGTGGTTTGATGAATAATGCCCACTTGCCCACCCCACACCAGAATGTTCATGTTCCAATACCTGGGACCTGTGAATCCGTTACCTTATATAGCAAAAGGGTCTTTGCAGATGTGGTTAAGAATGTTGAGATAAGGAGATTGTCCTGTATTATCCAGGTGGGTCCAGTGTAATCACAAGGGTCTTTATAAGAGGAGTCAGAGAGATTTGAAGGTGCTACACTGCTGGCTTTGAAGAAGGAGGAAGAGGCCACAAGGCAAGGAATGTGGGCAGCCTCTAAAGATGGAAAAGGTTCCCCTGGAGCCCCCGGAAGGAAAGCAGCCCAGCCCACACCTTGATTTTAGCCCAGTGAGACCCATTTTGGATTTCTGTCTTCCAGAGCTGTAAGATGATACACTTGTGTTGTTTTAAGCCACTAAGAGTATGGTCATTTGTTATAGCAGCAGTAGAAAGCTAATACACTCTTCTTACAGATGGTTCATCCACTATTGATTTCCTCAAATTCCTTTCACACCAGCATCTACTAAACCAGTTTTTAAAAATTTTGGAGCATTGGAACGTCATACTAAATGGAGAAAAGCTGAAAGCCTTTCCCCTAAGTTCAGGAACAAGACAAGGATGCCTACTCTCACCACTTTTATTCAACATAGTATTGAAACAGCATGAAGAACATTGACCATCTTAAACTGGTTTTGCTCCCTTGAAACAGGTTGCATAACCCCTGGAGTTATTTTACAGAGACAGGGTTCCTTGCACATGTGCAAGACAGGAACTCATGTCTCCAGGATGACCCCAGAACCAAGAATCTTCAGTCTACGGAAAACAAAGAATAGAAATATTGCCACCAGAACTCTTTACGAAACGAGAAGTCCTTCAATAAGGAAAATCTGGCTTCCAGCAGCAATGAGTAGCTTATATGGACTGATTTAAGACTAGTCAATTAGCTTCCAAATTTGAAATCCCCTAACTTCTTAAATTTCACCCCAAGCCCTGGACTGGGGAGACAGATTTGAGACCTGCCTCCTGTCTCCTTACAGGGACACCTCACAATAAAGCTCTTTTCTCAAAAGCTGGTGCCATAGCATTGGCTTCTGTGTGCATGGGGCAGCGAGCCCTTGCTTGATAACAGTATTGGAAGTCCTAGACACAGGAATCAGATGAGAAAAAGAAATAAAAGGAATCCAAATTGGAAAGGAAGAAGTAAAACTATCACTGTTTGCAGCTGACATGATACTATACATAGAAAATCCTAAAGACACCACACACAAAAAAACCTACTAGAACTCAGCAATGAATTTGGTTAAGTTGCAGGATTCAAAATTAATATACAGAAATCTACTGCATTTGTATACACAGCAAACTATCAGAGAAATTAAGAAAACAATCCCATTTACAATTGCATCAAAAAGAATAAAGGACTTAGGGATAAATCTAACTAAGGAGGTAAAAGACCTGTACTTGGAAAACTATAAGACATTGGTGAAAGAAATTGAAGATGACACAAACAGATGGAAAGATAATACTGTGTTCAGGGACTGGAAGAATTAATATTGTTAAAATGACCATGCTACCCGAGGCAAGCTACAGATTCAATGCAATCTCTATCAAAATACCAGCGGCATTTTTCACAGAACTAAAACAAATAATTCTAAAATTTGCATGGAAACACAAAACACCCCGAATAGCCAAAACAATCTTGATAAGGAAAAACAAAGCTGGAGGTATCACACTCCCTGATTTCAACCTATAATAAAAGCTGCAGTAGTGAAAACAGTATAGTACTGGCAAAAAACCAGACATAAATCAATGGAACAGAATAGAGAGCCCAGAAATGAACCCACATTTGTATGGGCAATTAATCTACAACAAAGGAGGCAAGAATCTACAATGGGGAAAAGACAGCCTCTTCAATAAGTGGTTTTGGAAAAATTGAACAGCTACGTGCAAAAGAATCAAATTGGACTACTCTCTCATACCACACACAAAAATAAATTCCAAACGGATTAAAGACTTAAATCTAAGACCTGAAACCATAAAACTTCTAGAAGAAATCATAGGCAGTAAGTACTTTGACATTGGTCTTAATAATATATATATATATATTGGATATGTCTCCTCAGGCAAGGGAAACAAAAGCAAAAATACACAAATGGGACTACATCAAACTAAAAAGCTTTTGCACAGCGAAGGAAACTATCAACAACATGAAAAGGCCACCTACTGAATGGGAGACGATATTTGCAAAAAATATATGCTGTAAGGGGTTAATATACAAAATATACAAAGAATTCATACAACTCAACATCAAAAAAACAAACAACCTGATTAAAAAATGGGCAGATGATCTAAACAGACATTTTTCCAAAGAAGACACACAGATGGCCAACAGACACATGAAAAGATGCTCAACATCGCTAACCATTAGGAAAAGGCAAATCAAAACCACAATGAGGGGCTTCCCTGGTGGTGCAGTGGTTGAGAGTCTGCCTGCCAATGCAGGGGACGCGGGTTCGAGCCCTGGTCTGGGAAGATCCCACATGCCGCGGAGCAACTAAGCCCGTGTGCCACAACTACTGAGCCTGCGCGTCTGGAGCCTGTGCTCCGCAACAAGAGAGGCCGCGATAGTGAGAGGCCCGCGCACCGCGATGAAGAGTGGCCCCCGCTCACCGCAACTAGAGAAAGCCCTCACACAGAAACGAAGACCCAACACAGCCAAAAATAAATAAATAAATAAATAAATAAATAAATAAATAAATTTATAAAAAAAAAAAAAAAACCACAATGAGATACCACCTGTCAGAATAGCTATCATCAAAAAGACAACCAATAACAAGTGATGGCAAGGATGTGGAGAAAAGGGAACCCTTGTGCATTGTTGGTGGGATTGTAAATTGGTGCGACCACTATGGAAAACAGTATGGTGGTTCCTCAAAAAATTAAAAATAGAACTCCATACAATCCAGTAATTCCACTCCTGGGTATTTATCTGAAGAAAATGAAAACACTAATTCTAATATGCACTAATATGCACCCCTATGTTCATTGCAGCATTATTTACAATAGCCAAGATATGGAAGCAACATAAGTGCCCATCAATAGACGAATGGATAAAGAATATGTGGTATATATATAGATATACATATATATAAATACACACACACACACACACACACACAATGGAATATTACTCAGCAATAAGAAAGAATGAAATCTTGCCATTTGCGACAACATGGATGGGCCTAGAGGTTATTATTATGCTAAGTGAAATAAGTCAAACAGAGAAAGAACAGTAATGTATGATTTCACTTATACATGGAATCTATGAAACAAAACAAATGAACAAATGAAAACATAACAAAACAGAAACAGGGTTATAGATACAGAGAACAAACTGGTGGCTGCCAGAGGGTAGGAGGGTAGGGAAGGAAAGAAATAGGCCAGGGAGATGAAGAGGTATAAATTTCCAGCTGCAAAATAAATGAGTCATGGATATGAAATGTACAGTATGGGGAATACAGTCAATAACTGTACAATACCTTTGTATGATGGCATATTGTAATTAGACTTACCATGGTGATCATGTGGAAATGTATAGAAATGTCAAATTATGTTGTGTAACAGGAAGTAACATAGTATTGTAGCCCAATTATACGTCAAAAACAAACAAACTCATAGAAAAAGAGATCAGATTTGTGGTTACCAGAAGCAGGGGATACGGAAAGGGGGAATTGGACGAGGGCGCTGAAAAGACACAAACTTCCAGTTATGTTATAAGATGTAACGTACAACATGATAAATATGACACTGCTACGTGTTATCTATGAAAGTTGTTAAAAGCATAAACCCTAAGAGTCCTCATCACAAAGGAAACAATTTTTTATTCTATTTCTTTAATTCTGTATCTATATGAGATGATGGGTGATCACTAAACTTATTGTGGTAAACGTTTCACGATCTATGTAAGTCAAATCACTATGCTGTCCACCTTAAAGTTACAGCGTGCTGCCTATCAATTACATCTCAATGAAACTGGAAGGAAAAAATGTTGGAGCATTAGGTTTTTGCCAGAAACAATCCCTTGGCTTACCAGGAAATATTTACTGGAGGAAAATAATCATCGAATCCAATGTGTTGACTCCTCGAGGGAAACACTGCTGGGTGTGTGGTCTTCCCAGCTGACCACAGGCAGACCTGAGTGGTGCCGTGGAGGAATGGGGTTCCTCAAAGTTGGACAAGCTCAGAGCCCTTGAGGCAGATTGGGCCAACTCTTCAAAGGATGCCCGCTCTCTTTACGTTTGAGGGTTCTTGTGTGCACACTAGTGTTTTGTGCTCAATTCTCTAACTATGTGAACTAATAAATTCTCTCCCTGCTACTTTTATTTATTTTTTTTTGGCTGCACCGCATGGTTTGTGGGATCTTAGTTCCCCGACCAGGGATTGAACTTGGGCCCTCGGCAGTGAAAGTACCAAGTCCTAACCACTGGACCTCCAGGGAACTCCCTCTCCCTGCTACTTAAAGTCAACTTCTATATTGGGAAAAAAAAAAAAAAAGGTCCATTTTCTTTCTCAAGGCCTATTGGGATAGTAGTAATGAGAACCACATTCTACTCATTGGGTAGTTCATCTTCAATTCATTCATCATCTCATTGAACACTCAGGGCGAGCCTATACGATCATTACCCTCCTTGTGCCATGTCCTCCATTTTCACAGTAGAGAACGTGGAGGTTCAGAGAGGTTAACTGACTCAGCCAAGGTCACACAGCCAGCAGGTGGTGGAGGCAGCCTGGCTCTGGCAAAGTGATAGACACTGACCCAGCCTGGGCCTCTGTTACACAAGTACCACCTTGGCCTCTACAGCTTGTGGCCACTGTTAAAAGATGCTGCACACCTACCCAGGCTACTTTATTTTGACAATTTCTGTGATATTTCACCAATGGATACACAAATCAGCTATAATAATGTTTTTCGAAGCATAGCTTAGGTGGATCTGTTTATCTTTGATTGAGCAACAAGATGGCTTCATTTTGACCCCAAGCTGGAATCTCTCCCTGTCTTACCCTTGACCTGGAACCCACATTAGCCGACTGTGAGTGACTTTGATCTTGACTCTGAACCAGTGCCAAAGAAGGCAGAAAACTGCAGAAAGTTAGTTCTAGGTGACTGCTCTGATATTTCAGGCACCAGGAAAAACTGTCCATGTGCCAGATGCCTTTTTAATCCAGAAACAAAGAACCTTAAAATCATTTTTAAGTTCAACGCTAACTTCCTAAAAAGGAACTTGGCAGAAAAGAGGGCTTTCCTCCAGTGTTCAAGAATCCACAAAGGAATGTTGTTGTCACTCAGATGAGAGCAAAAATATCTTTATAGATGTACTCACTTTCATGAACAGATTTACATCTAGAGAGCATCATATAAAGCCCATTATGCCAAGGTTTTATAAATTTAAAATACTTGGAAGCTTTTTGTCCCACTAGTGGGGTTTAATGGGAATCTGTTTTGGCTCAAGAACGCCAAATGAATCAGCTGTGAGTAGGAAATTGGGTTTTCTTAATTTACTTATTTGGACAGCGGTAAAGGGGCAGAGGCAGCTGAGGGGCTCGGAATGAAGGTGGGGAGCTTGGGAGAGGGGCGGGGGCTATGTGCATCTTATCATGGTATTTGCGGCACCCTTGCCCTGCTGGTCCAGGGCAAGGGTGCCGCAAATACCGACCGGCTGGATGAGGTGCTCTCTGAGGAGACCTTCTGCAAGGAGCACACTGCCGTGGTGTATTGAAACACGGAGATAAGCAGGTCATACAGACTAGCACGTGGGATTGCACAATGCTCCCCGAGTCAGCCACCCGAGACCAACCCTTGCCACTTCCAGACAGAGCCTTGGGGTCAAGGTCCTTAGATCCAGCTTGCCTGCCTTCCTCATCCCTGCTGGTCCCTGCCCCAGTGGCTCCCAAGCGTCTCTGAGCCTTTTAAGGCATGGTCCAAGCTCTTGTCTATTGGAGAGTCTGTGTTTTGAAGGGTTTATTTTGGATAGGAAACAGTCATTAAATAATAATGAATCAATGTCCCATTTTAAACTCCTCAAAGACCTGGATAATTGATGGTCAGAGCTCCTAGCTGTAGGAGACACCATTGCTGGTACACAAACCTCCGGCCGAAAGTGAAGGTGATGGAGGCAAAGCCAGCTAGTGCTGGAGTATGGAAGTGAGGCATGGGTACCCCCTGAGACATGCTGGCCATATGGACCCCTGCTGTGATCTCTGGGGACCTTTGGGGTCCAGGCCACATGGGTTGGGGCCACCTTCCCTCACCACCACCTTCCCTCTGCTCTAGCAAACCTGTTCCATCAGCATCCTTTAAACAGGCCTCCTGCTTCCCCAGGTCCTTGCCTCTGCTTCTGCCATCACCAGGCCCTGTGGGGCTCCTGTTTCACCTTGTTGAAACCCTGCTGTCCTTTCCCTGGGAATGTGCTCTCTGTAAAAGAGTGCTATTTAAAGAACTTGCAACATTCGATTGGGGTTAAGTGTGGAAAAATTAGTACCTTATTTTCCAAGTTAGGGAGACTTACTTCATAATACATAAAACTCTACTCATCGGCTCTTCTCCTCTTGTAAAATAATTAAGAAGTGATGTTAGGTTGTTTAGTGATGCTCAGTTCAAAGGCCACCTCCTCCATGCAGGCCTTCCGGATATCCCTCCGATGATCCTCGTTTTTTTTCCATTCCAAAGGTGAGGCCAATTAAGGTAGACACCTTACCTGCCCCAGGTGCTTGGGGATTATTTGTTGAAAGAACAAAGGAAGGACTTTTGTCTTTCTTGGGGGATGCTGGGGTAACCTTAGAGCAGCAGTGCTGACACCTACTTAGGGTGGCAGTGGGCTCATGGACATGGGGAAAGGACCCATCCCGGTAGATGGGCTGTCTGATGTAGAACTGGTGGGCTCGCTAACTGCTGAGACAAACAGTGGCTACAGCGTCCATGGTGGAGCCAGCAGGGCGAGGCAGCTAGATCTGGCCTCCTCCTCTGAGCCTCTGGGCTGGTTCATCCACTAGTGGAAGCTTCCTGGGCTACCCTTGCAGAGGTCAGAGAGGTCTACGGGCAAGTTCTTAAAGCAGTGGTCTTCCTCCATCTCTGGTCACTGTCATTAGCGTGACCCCCTGCCTTTCCCGTGGGGAGCCCCTCCAAGAGAGGGTTTTCAAGACAATTTGGACTCCAGGAAGGGGTGGAATTGAGGGTGGCGTCAAGGAAGATGGTCTATTGTTTGTTTTCACGAACCAGAAAGCTTGAGACACCCCTGGAGACCCCGATTTCTACTGCTGCAGGGTTAAACAATGCCAAGGGCAGCCAGGACAGGAGTGAAAAGGGAAGAGAAAATTTGAGTGCAAAAGCGGAGAGGGAGAAGGGGAGGGGAGGACAAAGATGGGTTGGGGGGGCGGGGGCGTTGGGACATTCCCACCAGCCGTCTTACTGTGTTAACATAAGCATTTTTCCAATTACCATTGTCAGAACTCGGCAGAACTGTCAAAAGTATAGGAATCCACAAGTCCCAGTGCTGTTTAGCCAGGGACTATATGAACATCCCAAATTTTATTTTACTTTATTAATTTTTTTTTTGCTAGTGCAACCGATGCAATAAATCTTTTTTTAAAATTGAAGTATAGTTGATTTACAATGTTGTGTTAGTTTCAGGTATACAGCAAAGTGATTCAGTTAAACATACACTTTTTTTTTCAGATTCTTTTCCCTTATAGGTTATTATAAAATATTGAGTATAGTTCCCTGTGCTATACAGTAGGTCCTTGTTGGTTATCTATTTTAAATATAGTAGTTATATATACAACTACTAATATATGTTAATCCCAAACTCCTAATTTATCCCTCCCCCTCTTCCCCTTTGGTAATCATAAGTTTGTTTCCTATGTCTGTGCATCTATTTCTGTTTTGTATATAAGTTCATTTATATCATTTTTTAAAAATTCACATATAAGTGATATCATAGGATAATTGTCTTTCTGTCGGGCTTACTTCACAAGTATGATAATCTCATGATCCATCCATATTGCTGCAAATGAACAAACTTTAAATCAAGGTCGAAAAGAACAACCTACCATTGCCACATCCAAGAAAACTGTGTCCCCAGACATTTGAATTGCACCAGGCTTTGGCTTGATGCCAGACGGCGGTGCAAGTCCGGAAGGTTGGGAGGGTGGCGCCCTCTAAGACGGGACCCTGAGCAGCAGGGGCAGTGGCAGTGGGGCAGCATTGCAGTGGGCTGTCACTTCACCACTGTGACTTCCGTTCCCCAGGTGTGCTTCCTGGCCCTGAGATTTGAGCCATGGGCACCTAGTAATCACAGTTTGTTTAGCACTTCACAGTTTACGTGTACATTTATTTTTTAGGGTTGGAGCCA